>NC_045963.1:79185105-79838254 GCF_010909765.2 Amblyraja radiata | reverse complement strand
ACGGACTCTGCCTCTCAATGTCCAGCAGCAGAAGGAGCCTAGACTGTGATCCTCCCCCACAGAGCCTTGGCGTTGGCTGCACCGAGCTTCAGTGCGCCCCTCAGCACGGACCCCTGCAGGCAGGCAGGCAGCCTCCAGGCTGATCACAGGCTGGGATTGAAACTCTGCCATGTTTCTGTTTCTGGGTAAACTGTGCTTCTGAAAGTTCTGTGAATAAGTTTCGGACCATTCAGTAGTTGCGCTGACATTTGAGCTTCAGTAACAGTTGTCGCTGGAGTTGAATCCTGTCTACAGCAGCTTTGTATTTCACGTTTTATATATTAGGCATCTGTCTGCATGGAAGCAGCCCGCTGATTCCTCTCTGAGGGTTATTTTGTGTGTGCGAGCCTGTGAGGGTCGCGGTGTCTGTATGACCCCTTGCCCTCCTTAGGAATGGAACTCAACTGGTCTGGAGTCGTGCGCTGGACTCTGCACTGTAACAGACTCATTGTAGATGAAAGAGAAACAACAAACTATCCCTTGGGCTGCAGGGATATTTATTGTGTAAGAAGGAACTGCTGGTGCTGGTTTAAACCAAAGATAGACACAAAAAGCTGGAGTAACCCAGTGGGACAGGCAGCATCTCTGGAGAGAAGGAATGGGTGACGTTTCTTCAGACTGAAGAAGGGTCTCGACCCATTCCTCCTCTCCAGGGATATTTGTCCTTTGTTGCTCAAATTTCTTTCTATTTTAGTTTATGATCTTGGTTCAAACCGGATCTGCATATTACAATCGCTCCACACATTTAAATCCCCTACTCATACAGAATTATGCTCTTCTTAAACTCTTCTTGCACTAAACGTATTTCCCTTTATCCTGTATCTGTACACTGTGTACGGCTCGATTGTAATCATGTATTGTCTTTCCGCTGGACTCCCCCAACATCGGGAACATGTTTCCTGCCTCTAGCGTGTCCAAACCCTTAATAATCTTATATGTTTCAATAAGATCACCTCTCCTACTTCTAAACTCCAGAGTGTACAAGCCCAGCCGCTCCATTCTCTCAGCATATGACAGTCCTGCCATCCCGGGAATTAACCTTGTAAACCTGCGCTGCACTCCCTCAATAGCAAGAATGTCCTTCCTCAAATTAGGGGACCAAAATTGCACACAATACTCCAGGTGTGTAATGTGCAATATCATAGAGTTCTGGCTACGAGGAGCCTGTTAATATTCCAAGAAAGTTAAAGATTGGGTGAGTCATAAGGGTGTTCTATAAATGAACCATTTTGCTAGAAACTCGAGTCTTAATTGTCATGTGAAGGCTGCCTTTGTTGCTTGTTGCAGCTTCACAGGCCTGTAATCACACTAATGCAACACAAATATAGAATAATCAAAGTATCATAACTTAATCACCACAATAGTGCAAGAGCCAGAGTCTGAGTGTGCAACTGAAGACACAGTCCATGGAAGTTCACACTTGCTGAGGTTAGTGTTGCCCAGTGTTCAGCAGCCTGATGGTTGAAATGACATTTGAATAATAATAAGTTTAAGTTTATTGGCCAAGTATTCACATACAAGGAATTTGCCTTGGTGCTCCGCCCGCAAGTGACAACATAGAAACATAGAAAATAGGTGCAGGAGGAGGCCATTCTGCCTTTCGAGCCAGCACTGCCATTCATTGTGATCATGGCTGATCGTCCCCAATCAATAACCCGTGCCTGCCTTCTCCCCATATCTCTTGACTGCACTAGCCCCTAGAGCTCTATCTAACTCTCTCTTAAATCCATCCAGTGACTTGGCCTCCACTGCCCTCTGAGGCAGGGAATTCCATAAATTCACAACTCTCTGGGTGAAAAAGTTTTTCCTCACCTCAGTCTTAAATGACCTCCCCTTTATTCTAAGACTCTGGCCCCTGGTTCTGGACTCGCCCAACATTGGGAACATTTTTCCTGCATCTAGCTTGTCCAGTCCTTTTATAATGTTATATGTTTCTATAAGATTCCCCCTCATCCTTCAACACGACATACAGTGACAGTTAGAAATGACACATAAAACATTAAACATTAATAATAAAACATTATCGATTAAACATGTGAATTAAATAAAATACCAGAGCAAATGAAGGCTACAGATTTTTGGTTATAGAGTAGAGCTACTACTCGTGGAAAAACCTGTTTTTATGTCTGGCTGTGGCAGCTTTTTCACTATCACTTGGCACAATGTCACTACTTTACACACCCGGCTTACACAAGTGGAAGTGTGAGCTGGTGTCTATGTGCTTTGTACACAGTTTGGGGATTGGATTTTGATTGATATATTCTAATCTTTAGCTATGTAAGAATAATCTAATTCAATGTTGATAAGGAGATGCATAACCTCCTGGTCCACCCCCCCACCCCCCCATCTCCCTGTTCCCACCCCACTCCTCATCCCCAGCCTCTCTGTCTCTCTATCCCCATCCCACCTCTGGACAGATGCAGACACACACACTTTCTGTGTGTCTCTGTGTCTGTCTGTGTCAGCCTCTATGTGTGTCTCTCTGTCTGTGTGTGGCTCTGTGTGCCTGTGTCTCTGTCTGTGTCTCTGTCTGTGTGTGTGTGTCTTTGTGTGTGTCTGTCTGTGTGTGTGTATCTTTGTGTGTGTCTCTCTGTCTGTGTGTGTCTGTCTGTGTGTCTGTCTGTGTGTGTGTCTGTCTGTGTGTGTGTGTCTCTGTGTGTGTGTCTCTGTGTGTGTGTGTGTGTGTGTGTGTGTGCGTCTGTCTGTCTGTGTGTGTGTGTGTGTGTGTGTGTGTGTGTGTGTGTGTGTCTCTGTGTGTGTGTGTGTGTGTGTGTGTGTGTGTGTGTGTGTGTGTGTGTGTGTGTGTGTGTGTGTGTCCTTAGCCTTTGCCTGGAAACTAAACAATGTATTTGTATTATTCCTGTGTGAGACCTGTGTGTTCGGTGTTGGCTCGCACTCTGCATTAAGGCGGTTCCAGCGCTCCTCTCATGCCAAGTGCTTCAGTGTGTATGCACAGTGCCCTCCATAATGTTTGGGACAAAGACCCATCATTTATTTATTTGCCTCTGTACTCCACAATTTGAGTTTTGTAATAGAGAATATCACATGTGGTTAAAGTGCACATTGTCAGATTTTAATAAAGGCCATTTTTATACATTTTGGTTTCACCATGTAGAAATGACAGCAGTGTTTATACATAGCCCCCCCCATTTCAGGGCACCATAATGTTTGGGACACAGCAATGTCATGTAAATGAAAGTAGTCATATTTAGTATTTTGTTGCATATCCTTTGCGTGCAATGACTGTTTCCAAAGGCGATGGAAAGACTGGAGGAAAGACTAGGTGCTGAGAGCTCTCTTATACCTGCATTAAGGAGGCATTTAAACACACCTGAGCAATTACAAACGCCTGTGAAGCCATGTGTCCCAAACATTATGGTGCCCTGAAATGGGGGGACTATGTATAAACACAGCTGTAACTTCTACATGGTGAAACCAAAACGGTGCTATTGAGGGTGTGCAACGTAGGTTTACAAGATTGTTAAGGGTTTGGACACGCTAGAGGCAGGAAACATGTTCCCGACGTTGGGGGAGTCCAGAACCAGGGGCCACAGTTTAAGAATAAGGGGTAAGCCATTTAGAACGGAGACGAGGAAACACTTTTTCTCACAGAGAGTGGTGAGTGGAATTCTCTGCCTCAGAGGGCGGTGGAGGCAGGTTCTCTGGATACTTTCAAGAGAGAGCGAGATAGGGCTCTTAAAGATAGCGGAGTCAGGGGATATGGGGAGAAGGCAGGAACGGGGTACTGATTGGGGATGATCAGCCATGATCACATTGAATGGTGGTGCTGGCTCGAAGGGCCGAATGGCCTACTGCTGCACCTATTGTCTATTGCCTATTGTCAAAATGTATAAAAATGGCCTTTAATAAAATCTGACAATGTGCACTTTAACCACATATGTGGAGTACAGCGGCAAAAAAATAAATGGTGGGTCTTTGTCCCAAACATTATGGAGGGCACTGTACATCCTTGTAACAGCTCTGGCAGGATGGGTCAGGGGGGGGTCAATGTGAGGTCAGTATGGGATCAGGGGGGTCAGTGCGAGATCAGGGGGTGGGGTCAGTGCGAGGTCAGTGTGGGACAATGTGAGGTCAGGGTGGGGTTAGGGTGGGGTCAGTGCGGGGTCAGGGTGAGGTCAGTGCGGGGTCAGGGGGGTCAATGTGAGGTCAGAGTGGGGTCAGGGTGGGTGCTCTGGATTGCCCACCTCTGCCAGAGTAAGTACCGCGTTAGTCGTGAGTCTGGGCTGGATTTGCGCCCCACTCACCTTCCTGTGTTGGACATCGGCACGTTTAATATATTGTCACATGTACCGACCGAGTTACAGTGAAAAGCGTTCGTGTTACCCGCTGTCCAGTCTGCCTAAAAACTGCACATGACTACAATCGAGCCGTCCACAGTGTACAGTTATACGATGAGGGGGAATAACGTTTAGTGCAAGGGAAAGTCCCAGCAGCTGCAATGAGGTAGATGGGACATAAACAAAGAGTGCTGGAGTAACTCAGCGGGTCAGGCAGCATCTGTGGAGAACATGGATAGGTGACGTTTCACAGAGTGCTGGAGTAACTCAGCGGGTCAGGCAGCATCTGTGGAGAACATGGATAGGTGACGTTTCACAGAGTGCTGGAGTAACTCAGCGGGTCAGGCAGCATCTGTGGAGAACATGGATAGGTGACGTTTCACAGAGTGCTGGAGTAACTCAGTGGGTGAGGCAGCATCTATGGAGAGAAGGAATAGGCGACGTTTCGGGTCGAGACCCTTACGGGTCTCGACCCGAACCGTCACCTATTCCTTCTCTCCATAGATGCTGCCTCACCTGCAGAGTTTCTCCAGCATTTTTGTCTACCTTCGATTTTTCCAGCATCTGCAGTTCTCTCTTAAATATTCAGCCTTGATGTGTGCAGAGTGCACAGATATTTAAAAGTAATATTATATTTTTACTGGTGTTGTAAACGGTTGTGCTAGTGCTTCAGTGAAAATGTGATGATGGTTTAACGTGTTAAACCTGAAAACTGAGATAATTATTCATTCATTCATTCAGTGGTGGAACTGACAAGTTTCAGTAAGTTTTATCCATGGTTACAAAGTCAATTTGATGTAGAGACAGTGACAGAGTTGTTTCTTTTCCTTTAGGAAGGCGATGAGGAGAAATGTCTTTAGTCAGAGGGTGGTGAATCTGTGGGATTCTTTGCCACAGACGGCTGTGGAGGCCAAGTCAGTGGATATTGTTAAGGCGGAGATAGATAGATTCTTGATTAGTGCGGGTGTCAGAGGTTATGACAATAGACAATAGGTGCAGGAGGAGGCCATTCGGCCCTTCGAGCCTGCACCGCCATTCAATGTGATCATGGCTGATCATCCCCAATCAGTACCCCGTTCCTGCCTTCTCCCCATATCCCCCGACTCCGTTATCTTTAAGAGCCCTATCTAGCTCTCTGTTGAAAGCATCCAGAGAACCGGCCTCCACCGCCCTCTGAGGCAGGGAATTCCACAGACTCACAACTCTCTGGCTAAAGAAATTCCTCCTCATCTCCTTCCTAAAGGAAAAGAAACAAGACACTGTCACTGACTCTACATCGAATTGAAGGCAGGAGAATGGGGTTAGGAGGGAGAGAGATAGATCAGCCGTGATTGAATGGCGGAGTAGACTTGATGGGCCGAATGGCCTAATTCTACTCCTATCACTTATGACCTTATGTTTCAAAAAGGTAAAGTGACAAAGAAAGTAGTTTGCAGATGCAGCATGGAAACAGGCCCTTCGGCCCACCAGGTGATCACCCCTTCACACTAGCTCTATGCTATCCCACTTTCCCATCCACTCCTTACACACTAGGGACAATTTACAGAGGGCCAATTAGCCTACAAACCAGCGTGTCTTTGGGATGTGGGAGGAAACCGGAGCACCCGGAGGAATCCCAGGCGGTCACTGGGAGAGCGTGCAAACTCCACACAGACAGCACCTTGCGTGAAAAGTCTTCCTGGACGTTGACGTCTTCTTCTTCTTCTTGCGAATGAAACATAAATAAACCAAAGGAATAGTTAGATCACAAGCCGGGTGGGTGTTGAGCAGCCAGCTTGTTGTCTGTGTTGGCGTCAATGTCTGCCAGGCCCTGACACAGCTCCATGTGGTGGGTGGTAGAGCGGGCACCCAGAGATGACATGGTTGGCTGCCTGTTGTTCTGCTCCACATACACAGGCTGGGCTCTGGCGGAGGGAGTCCCCATCTCCACACGCTGGCGTTGAAACGCCCAACTCCAATACCAAGTCTGTTGAGCTTCACCCATCCACGCTCCTCTGGGGAGCTCAGACCCTGGACAGCTTTTATCTGGTGGAAACATTGATGTCGAAAGTATTAGAAAAAATAACGTGTAAAAATATTTTAGTCTTAACTTTTTTGTATGGAGCTGCAGTATTTCCCCTCGCTAACAGCATGCTGTGTTCCATAGAAAATAGGTGCAGGAGGAGGCCATTCGGCCCTTCGAGCCAGCCCGTTGTGTGCTGAGAGTCAGGGGCTGCAGTAACTCTGGAGCTGGGGCACAAATGGAGACACAATCTACTTCCTTACAAGGCTTAGGAAGTTTGGCATGTCCCCTACAACTCTCCCCAACTTCTACAGATGCGCCGTAGAAAGTATTTTATCCGGATGCATCACAGTTTGGTTTGGGAACAGCTCCATCCATCCAGGACCACAAGAAATTGCAGCAAATTGTGGACGCAGCCCAGACCGTCACACACAAACCAACCTCCCTTCCATCCACTCCATCTACACCTCACGCAAGGCCAGCAGCATCATCAAGGACCAGTCGCACCCCGGCCACTCCCTCTTCTCCCCTCTCCCATCGGGCAAAAGGTACAGAAGTGTGAAAACGCACACCTCCAGATTCAGGGACAGTTTCTTCCCAGCTGTTGTCAGGCAACTGAACCATCCTACCACAACCAGAGAGCAGCGCTGAACTACTATCTACCTCATTGGGGAAAGAGGGGAGAGGGGAAAGAAGGGGGGAGGAGAAAGGGGGGAGGGGAAAGAGGGGGGGGGTAAATGGAAGAGGGACTCTGGAATGGGAGCTGAGTTTCTGGAGGGGGGGGAGGATGAGGGTGACTGGATGGACTGTGAGATGGAGGGAGTAATGAGGTGGGAGAAGGGGGGGGGAAGGTGATATGACTTGGTATTAGACGGTGTTCAGATCATACACTGCTGCCTTTTTCGGTGACTGGAGTCTGGCCTGCTGCCAGACCAGCAGGAAGAGGAGATTATGGGAAGTCAGGACTTGGGACTTTTTGTTGAGAGGGCTGTGGAGAATGTGCTGAGCAGACTGATTTTTCTTTTAAACACACAGCCTCTCCTAGTCTCGCTGCAAGTCAGGCAGGGTGTGTTCGAACTCTGTGCCCTCTTTACTAAAAAACAGAGAACCTGCTCCACTTTAGTTCCAGCTAATGTCATCGTTCTGGGGAGACAGTCTTTGGAAATTTTGATTCCAGATCATACAATTGCAATGTTAATGACTGAACTATCCGTAGAACATAGAACAGTACAGCACAGGAACAGGCCCTTCGGCCCACAGTGTCTATGCCGAACACAGAACGTAGAACAGCACAGACATAAAAGGCTGGAGTAACTCAGCTGGTCAGGCAGCAGGTCTGAAGAAGGGTCTCAACCCGAAACGTCACCGATGCATGTTCTCCACAGATGCTGCCTGACCCGCTGAGTTACTCCAGCATCTCTGTGAAACGTCACCTATCCATGTTCTCCACAGATGCTGCCTGACCCGCTGAGTTACTCCAGCACTCTGTGTCTATCTTTGGTATAAAGCAGCATCTTTGGTTCCTTGTTTCCACGTCTGGTCGGGGGAATGGGGTCAGATAGTGTTTCCATGGGTCCCCAGCTCACAGCTACAACTGTGGAAATTATTCATCTCTGGCTAATAGATTTCATTGCCAAGGAACCTTTTCCTATTTCCCTGCCTATTATCTGTTCAAGGTTTAGTTTAGAGATACAGCGCAGAAACAGGCCCTTCGGCCCACCAAGTCCGCGCCAACCAGCGATCCCCGCACACCAACACTGTCCTACACACACACTAGGGACAATTTACATTTACACCAAGCCAATTAACCTACAAACCCGCACGTCTTTGGAGTGTGGGAGGAAACCGGAGCACCCGGAGAAAACCCACGCAGGTCACAGGGAGAACGTGCAAACTCTGTACAGGCAGCACCTGTAGTCAGGATTGAACCCGGGTCTCTGGCGCTGTGAGGCAGCAACTCTACCGCTGCACCACCGTGACAACCTCTTATATTATTTCTCTTACTGAAATCAATAGACAATAGGTGACTAAAACATTAGTGCGTTACTGTGCACCCCCCCCCCCACCCTGTTCCCACCCCGCACCTCAGAGAATGCTCTCCCCCCCCTTAAATAAACCTCCTTTAAACGGAATTAGCTTCCATTGCCCCTGTAGACAGTAGTTCACAAAAACACTCTGCATGAGTTTAATACCGTAAACCTCTGTGTCCTTCCAATGTTTTTTAAATCATTTGTCTTCGTGCTGTTTTATAAAAATATAATCTACAGTGGACAAATCAGTGGATGATCCCACTCCCTTGACATCAGTCTGAAGAAGGGTCTCGACCTGAAACGTCACCCATTCCTTTTCTCCAGAGATGCTGCCTGTCCCACGGAGTTACTCCAGCATTTTGTGTTTGTCTTCGGTTTAAACCAGCACCTGCAGTTCCTTCCTACACTAGAGATGATGTATGTTGATTATAAATCCGTGATTGTCGGGGCCTGATTAGAAATCTTTGTGGAACCCACCAGTGTTTATAATGTACCTGAGAGACACAATGATCTGCGTAGGAAGGAACTGCAGATGCTGGTTTAAACCAAAGATAGACACAAAATGCTGGAGTAACTCAGCATGGGGTTAGGAGGCAGAGATCAGCCATGACTGAAGAAGGGTCTCGACTGGAAACGTCACCCATTCCTTCTCTCCACAGATGCTGCCTGTCCCGCTGAGTTACTCCAGCTTTTTGTGTCCATCTTTGATAAATATCTTGCAGTTGATATGGATCCTCCCTGAATTAGGAACAATTTCTCCCTTTTCTCTCCATGAACAGTTCTGTCAAAGTGTGTAAGAAGGAACTGCAGATGCTGGTTTAAACCAAAGATAGACACCAAATGCTGGAGTAACTCAGCGGGACAGGCAGCATCTCTGGGGGGAAGGAATGGGTGGTGTTTCAGGTCGAAACCCTTCTTCAGACTGAGCTTCTGTCAAAGGTAGACAAAAGTGCTGGAGAAACTCAGCGGGTGCAGCAGCATCTATGGAGCGAAGGAAAAAGGCAACATTTCGGGCCGAAACCCTTCTTCAGACTTCTGTCAAAGCTCACCTTAACCACATGTGCTGCCATTAGTTAGGCATCAGTGCTACCTGCTGTGCCACTGTACAGTCTTGGTATTAGATTTTGTTCTATTTTATGTTCATAAGTGATAGGAGCAGATAAGGCCATTCAGCCCATCAAGTCTACACCATTCAAACATGGCTGATCTCTGCCTCCTAGCCCCATTCTCCTGCCTGCTCCCTGACACCCAGACTAAACAAGAATCTATCAAACTCCAATGTCAAAATATCCACTGACCGGTCCAAATGTATTTTAAAGTATTTTAGTTTAGTTTAGAGAGATACAGCGCGGAATCAGACCCTTCGGCCCACCAAATCCGCGCCGTCCAGCGAACCCCACACACTAACACTATCCAAAACACACACTTACACCGCGCCACTTAATCTACAAACCTGTACGTCGTTGGAGTGTGGGAGGAAACCAAAGATTTTGGAGATATCCCAGGCAGGACACGGGGAGAACGTGCAAACTCCGTACAGACAGCACCCGTGGTTGGGATTGAACCAGGTCTCTGGCGCTGTAAGGCAGCATCTCTACCGATGCGCCACCGTGTGGCCCTGTGTCGAGTGTTCCGATCATTCTGCACATTGGGGACAGCATTGTGTGGGTACGTGTGGCTGGATGATGGCAGCTGGGTCAAGGTGACCCACCCCACGAGGTGATGGGTTCAACATCGGTGCAGGAGTAGGCCATTCGGCCCTTCGAGCCAGCACCGCCATTCACTGTGATCATGGCTGATCATTCACAATCAGTACCTCGTTCCTGTTTTCTTCCCATATCTCTTGATTCCGCTATCTCTAAGAGCTAAATCTCACTCTCTCTTGAAAACATCCAGTGAATCGGCCTCCACTGCCTTCTGTGGCAGAGAATTCCACAGATTCTCATCTGAATGGGGTGTGAATCTTGCTGAGAATAGTGGGCAGCATATTAAAAATACTAACAAACAAAGCAGCTTTTACAGCCATTTGCACGTTGATTGGGCACAAGCTGGTCTAGTTTGTCTGCAGTGAGAATTTAACCACACTGGTCTGAAAATAGACTCTTGTGTTTACTCAAAGAACAGGGTGATCTAACGAATTCTGCTTCCGTTGGAACTCTTCCTGCACTCAAACCTAGTTCAGCCTGTGATCTCTCAACTACACCAATCTCAAAGACAACTCCTGGGCCAGCATGGTGGTGCAGCAGGTAGAGCTGCTGCCTCACGGCGCCAGAGACCCGGGTTCCATCCTGACTACGGGCGCTGTCTGTCTGGAGTTTGCACGTTCTTCCCGTGACCTGCGTGGGTTTTCCTCGGGTGCTCTGGTTTCTTTCCACATCCCAAAGACGTGTAGGTTTAGAAACATAGAAAATAGGTGCAGGAGGAGGCCATTCGGCCCTTCGAGCCTGCACCGCCATTCATTGTGATCACGGCTGATCGTCCCCTATCAATAACCCGTGCCTGCCTTCTCCCCATATCCCTTGACTCCACTAGCCCCTAGAGCTCTATCTAACTCACTCTTAAATCCATCCAGTGATTTAGCCTCCACTGCCCTCTGTGGCAGGGAATTTCACAAATTCACAACTCTCTGGGTGAAAAAGTTTTTTCTCACCTCAGTCTTAAATGGTCTTTATTCTAAGACTGTGGCCCCTGGTTCTGGACTCGCCCAACATTGGGAACATTTTTCCTGCATCTAGCTTGCCCAGTCCTTTTATAATTTTGTATGTTTCTATAAGATTCCCCCTCATCCTTCTAAACTCCAGTAAATCCAAGCCTAGTCTTTTCAATCTTTCCTCATTTGACAGCCCCGCCATCCCAGGGATCAATCTCGTGAACCTACGCTGCACTGCCTAAAACACAAGGATGTCCTTCCTCAAATTAGGAGACCAAAACTGTACACAATACTCCAGATGTGGTCTCCCCAGATACTACTGCAGAAGAAAGCTCTATACAACTGCAGAAGGTATTGCAGGTAGATGGGACTAGGTGAGAGTAAGTGTTCGGCACGGACTAGAAGGGCCGAGATGGCCTGTTTCCGTGCTGTAATTATATATGGTTATAAAGCCCAATACAACTGCTAGTGTAGGTTAGGAATCTTAAATGTCCTGTGTTCTTGTACATGAATCTGATTGTGCCGATGTGTAGTCACATTTACTGTAGCAGTGGGATTTCCCTGTACATGTACAGTAACAAACAGCGGTAGAGATGCTGCCTCACAGCGCCAGAGACCCGGATTTGAATCTGTCTGTACGGAGTTTGCACGTTCTCCCCGTGACCTGCGTGGGTTTTCTCCGGGTGCTCCGGTCTCCTCCCACACACCAAAGACGTGCGGGTTTGTACATTAATTGGCTTGGTGTAAATGTAAATTGTACCCAGTGTGTGGGATAGTGTTAATGCGCTGGTCGGCGCGGGCTCGGTGGGCCGAAGGGCCTGTTTCCGCGCTGTTACTCCAAACTAAACTAATCTCACCATTGAGCTAGAGATGCAAGTCGCTGAGTCAAGTGGCGGCAGCTGCAAGAACTCACGGCCGTGGGCAGCGGCACTTGTTCCTGGTGCACTTGTGCCCATGATGTTTCCACTAGTGGGAGAGTCGAGGACTAGAGGTCACAGCCTCAGAATTAAAGGACGTTCTTTTAGGAAGGAGACGAGGAGAAATCTCTTTAGTCAGAGGGTGGTGAATCTGTGGGATTCATTGTCAGTGGGTATTTTTAAGGCAGAGATAGATAGATTGTTGATCAGTACGGGTGTCAGGGGTTATGGGGAGAAGGCAGGAGAATGGGGTTAGGAGATAGATCAGCCATGATAAATGGCGGAGTAGACTTGATGGGCCGAATGGCCTAATTCTGCTCCTATCACCTTTTGAACTTATAACGGGGTGCCAGCTACAGCCTCCGTGTCCATTCCACACACAGTTACATGGGGAAGCCCACCTACGAACGTCACCTATCCATGTTCTCCACAGATGCTGCCTGACCCGCTGAGTTACTCCAGCACTCTGTGAAATGTCACCTATCCATGTTCTCCACAGATGCTGCCTGACCTGCTGAGTTACTCCAGCACTCTGTGAAACGTCACCTATCCATGTTCTCCACAGATGCTGCCTGACCCACTGAGTTACTCCAGCACTCTGTGAAACGTCACCTATCCATGTTCTCCACAGATGCTGCCTGACCCACTGAGTTATGGTGCAGCAGCATCTATGGAGCTAAGCAAATAGGCAACGTTTCGGGCCGAAACCCTTCTGGAAATAGGCAACGTTTCGGGCCGAAACCCGGAAGGGTTTCGGCCCAAAACGTTGCCTATTTCCTTAGCTCCATAGATGCTGCTGCACCCGCTGAGTTACTCCAGCACTCTGTGAAACATCATCTATCCATGTTCTCCACAGATGCTGCCTGACCCGCTGAGTTACTCCAGCTTGCAGGATTGAACTGGTCTTTGTACAGTCCATGTTGTGGCAATAATCGCGCTCTGAATGCAAGCATCTACAGTGAGGTGTGGCAGAGCGTGTTGTTTCCCCGTGACCCAGCGCCCCTCGTGTGAGCGGGGGGGGGGGGGGGGGGGGCTACACTTAGTTTACTTTAGAGATACAGCCCCTTCAGCCCACCGAGTCCACCCCCAACCAGCGATCACCCCTTACACTAGCTCTATCCTACACACACTAGGGACAATTTTTAATTTTTACTGAAGGCAATTAGCCTACAAACCTGGAGTCTTTGGAGTGTGGGAGGAAACCGAAGATCACGGAGAAAATCCACGGGGAGAACGTGCAAACTCCCTACAGACAGCACCCGTAGCCAGGATGGAACCCGAGTTTCTATCTATCTCTGCCTTAAAAATATCCACTGACTTGGCCTCCACAGCCGTCTGTGGCAATGAATTCCAAAGATTCACCACCCTCTGACTAAATAAATTCCTCCCCATCTCTTTCCTAAAGGAACATCCTTTAATTCCGAGGCCGTGACCTCTAGTCCTAGACTCTCCCACTAGTGGAAACATCCTATCCACATCCACTCTATCCAGACCTTTCACTATTCTATAAGTTTCACTGAGGTGCCCTCCTCTTCCTGATTAGTACGGGTGTCATAGCCCTGTCCCACGGTACAAGTTCATTCCAAGAGCTCTCCCGAGTTTAAAAAAAAAATCAAACTCGTGGTAAGCACGGAGAATGAACATAGCGGGTACGTCGGAGCTCGGGGACGTCTCTTAGCGTTAACGGCAGGTACTCGGGAAGACTCGCTAACGGCAGGTAAGCACGGGAAGACTCGTGAAGATTTTTCAACGTGATGAAAAATGTCCTCGAGAGCCCCGAGTACCGACGAGTGACCATTACCGTAAATCTCCAAGTTCGAATCAGGGCAAACTCGGGAGAGCTCTTGGAATGAACTCGTACCGTGGGACAGGGGTATCAGGGGTTATGGGGAGAAGGCAGGAGAGTGGGGTTAGGAGGGAGAGATAGATCGGCCATGATTGAATGGCGGAGTAGACTCGATGGGCCGAATGGCCTAATTCTGCTCCTATCACTTTGAAACTGCAGCCAGTACAGGCTGCGTGCCGTGGGACGCTCATCGTGTGTTGATGCGTGTACAAATGTAGTTGTTAGTGGGAGCTTCATGTTAGCACCTGCACGGAGTGGAGTGAAAGGAGAGCTCTGCTCGTATTCATTGTGCTGCTAATAAGATGATGTAAGCTGCTAATTGCTCATTAGCAGCGGGAGCCAGCTGAGGCTGGGTGTAACCCGAGCCAGTGCTTCAGCGTCGAACAAGCTTCACCCGCTTATGTTGGGGGGTAATAGGTGAGGTTGATTATGTTTATGCTTATTCTCAGCATTGTAGCGCATCAGTTCCACAGACAAAGTCCAATGTCCGCAATGGGGTAGAGGTGAATCGGACAGTACCCTGGCTTATCATCAGGTCATAAATGATAGGAGCAGAATTCGGCCAATTGGCCCATCAAGTCTACTCCACCGTTCAATCACGGCTGATCTATCTCTCCCTCCTAAACCCATTCTCCTGCCTTCTCCCCATAACCCCTGACCCCCGCTCTAATCAAGAATCTATCTCTGCCTTAAAAATATCCACTGACTTGTGGCCTCCACAGCCGTCTGTGGCAATGAATCCCACCGATTCACCACCCTCTGACTAAAGCAATTCCATCTCTATATATAAAACATATAAGATTGTTAAGGGTTTGGACACGTTAGAGGCAGGAAACATGTTCCCATTGTTGGGGGAGTCCAGAACCAGGGGCCACACAGTTTAAGAATAAGGAGTAAGCCATTTAGAACGGAGACGAGGAAACACTTTTTCTCACAGAGAGTTGTGAGTGTGGAATTCTCTGCCTCAGAGGGCGGTGGAGGCAGGTTCTCTGGATGCTTTCAAGAGAGAGCTAGATAGGGGTCTTAAAGATAGCGGAGTCAGGGGATATGGGGAGAAGGCAGGAACGGGGTACTGATTGGGGATGATCAGCCATGATCACATTGAATGGCGGTGCTGGCTCGAAGGGCCAAATGGCCTACTGCTGCATCTATTGTCTATTGTCCTCATCTCCTTCCTAAAGGAACGGCCTTTAATTCTGAGGCCGTGCCCTCTAGTCCTAGACTCTCCCACTAGAGTCTCCACCCACTCTATCCAAGCGCCTCACTATTCGTTAGGTTTCAATGAACTAACTAATGGAAGGACAATAGGAAAATTATAAACACGGCAGGTTGAAGAGGGGAGAAATCAGATGTCAAGGAGCAGTCACTGGAGCTAAAGCTGCATTGGACATGTGTGAATATTCTGCACAGTTTATATTATTACCGGGAATTAAATTCTACAAAGTTGTGAGATCTTCAGCTGCTGTCTGTCGACTTTGTTCCCTGTGGGATGGGAACCGGGGAGTCTCCGCTTGTGTCGTTGTAGTGGTTGTTTAATTTAATTTAGAGATACAGCGTGGAAACAGGCCCACCGAGTCTGTGCCGACCAGCGATCCCCGCACCCTAACACTATCCTACACACACTAGGGACAATTTACATTTACACCAAGCCAATTAACCTACAAACCTGTACATCTTTGGAGTGTGGGAGGAAACCAGAGCACCCGGAGAAAACCCACTCAGGTCACGGGGAGAACGAACAAACTCCATACAGACAGCACCCGTAGTCGGGATGGAACCCGGGTCTCCGGCGCTGCCAGTGCTATAAGGCAGAGACATCAAAGGGGATGGAGATCAAGGAAAATATAGAATAGATCATTGTTAGTTGGGAGAAGGTAAAAACAAAGCAAACAGAGATAAAATGTAAGGTAGACAAAAATGTTGGAGAAACTCAGCGGGTGCAGCAGCATCTATGGAGCGAAGGAAATAGGCAACGTTTCGAGCCAAAACCCAAGCCTCGCCGGGCGATGTTAGGCCCCGGCTCCATGTCCTTTAAACCCCGCGATTCCAGAGAGAGAAGTTGCCGTTGCGGGAGCTCCGAAAAGCGGTCTCCCACCAGGGACCTGCGAGCTCCCGATGTTCCTGTCCACCGGGCCTGCGGCCGGAGCCTCCGAAGCTCCGAAGTCGGGTCGCAGCAGCGCGCCACCACAGCTCTTCCCGCTCCGAAGTCGGCCAGCTCCACGATGGTGAGTCCGCAGGTTCCGCGACTGGAGCCCTCGGGTTGGTCCCAGCCGGAAGCCACCTCCGGCTCCACGATGTTAGGCCCAATGACATCGGAGACCCGACAGGGAAAAAGTCGGGTGCCCTGTACAGGGAAGAGATTAACGACCCCCCCCCCCCCCCCTCCACATCCCCCACACATACACAGCTAAAAAATAATAAAAACTAGAATCAAAACATACATTTAACGAGACAAATAAAAGACAGACGGACTGCAGTCGAGTCGCTGCCGTTAGGCGCCACCACACCACATATATTGTCACATGCACCAATTGGTACAGTGAGATTTGAGTTCCCATACAGCCATACGAATAAACCGAACACAACACACGATAGAGTTTAACATGAACATCCCCCACACAGCGGAATCAACGTTTCCCACTGTGAGGGAAGGCAATAAAGTTCAGGCATCTTCCTCTTTGTTCACCCGTGGTCGGGGCCTTGAACCCCCCCGATGTACAGGCCCTCTCGCCGGGATGATCAGAACTCCGGCGTCGGAACGGATCGGCCGCTTCCTCCAGTTTGTGATAGTGTGACTCACTTTAGTGTGTAATCTACTAATCTACGGGTGGGAGGCGCGACTCGTATCGCAGCGGCCTCTGCAGACCGTCTGTCGTTTTTGTATTTTTTGTCTCGTTTGTATGTAGTTTTTATTTTTTTTTAAACTGGGTATGTGTGTGGGGGGTGGGGGGCGGGGAAACTTTTTATATCTTTCCCCTGCACTGAGAACCCAACCTTTTCTCTGTCGGGTCTCCGTTGTCGTTGGGGCCGAGCACCGTGGAGCGGCCTCCAACCGGAACGACCTGGGGCTCCAGTCACGGAGCCTGCGGACCTACCAACCATCGTGGAGCTGGCCGAGTTCGGAGCGGGAGGAGCTGTGGTGGCGCGCTGCTGCGACCCGACCCAGGAGATTCGGAGGCTCCAACCGCAGGTCTGGTGGACGGTGACACCGGGAGCCCGCGGGTCCCTGCTGGGAGACCGCTTTTCGGGGCTTCCGCAACGGTGACTTCTCCCGCCCGAGTTGTGGGGTTGAGGATGACCTGGAGCGGGGCCTTACATCGCCCGGCGCGGTTTAAATGGCCGCTGGACTTGTTAGTGCCCGCGGGGGCTCCAACACCAAGACCCGGAGCGCGGCCTTGCATCACCCGGCGCGGCTTTATAATTGCCACGGCACTTATTTACCATCGCCCGCCGGGGGCTTTGACTTTGACATCGGGAGGAGAACGAGGAGTGCAGGGGAGAGATAAGACTTTGCCTTCCATCACAGTGAGGAGGAGATTCACTGTGATGGATGTTTGTGTAAATTGTGTTGTGTCTTGGTTCTTCTTGTTTGTATGACTGCAGAAACCAAATTTCGTTTGAACCTCTGGGTTCAAATGACAACAAATAAATTGTATTGTACTCTGAAGAAAGGACTCGACTCGAAACGTCAACCATTCCTTCTCTCCACAGATGCTGCCTGACCCACTGAGTTACTTCAGCATTTTGAGTCTATCTTCGGTTTAAACCAGCATCTGCAGTTCTTTCCTACATATTGCCGATCTCAGCGTTACTGTGAAAGATGGTGGCGTTCCGTGAATGGTGGGGGGGTGGAGGGTGGTGACAGATTGATGTTGGGCGGGGGGGGGGGGGCTCTCAAACTGATCGCAGAGGGGGGTTTTTTGGGGGGGGGAGAGAGAAGAGAAAGGCAGGAATAAAATGGCAGGGTAGAAGATTCCAAAACAGAATTGAAAGCCTCAGGCTCCGTGTGAGGTGGTTTTAAATAAATATTCTAGTCAACAACAGGAAATAACTCGCACACCGAGGCACCCAGAAACTTACAGTCTCTGAAAACGCTGACACTCCTGAATGAGATCTGGTCCCCTGCCTCCCCTTTTGGTCACAGCTTCCCCTTTTGATAAATATTCAAAGCCAATGAAAATAAAAATGCGAGTTGCAAACTGACATAATAATGTAAACCAAGTCCTGAACAGGGCCAACCAGAATCGTATGTGCACCTTGTACTGGTCTATAGATTTACCAACGCCTAATAATAATAATAATAATAATAATAATATAATAATATATCTTTTATTGTCATTGTACGTCAGTGCAACGAGATTTAGTGTGCAGCTCCACTGATGTACAAGAAAGGTAAATAAATACAATACATAAATAAACAAGCTGAATTGATTGACGTGACCATCTGAGGGAGACTGTCCAAAGGGGGTGGGTGGGGGGGGGGGGCACTCATTAGGGCCGGTTCAGAGCCGCTATAGCTCTTGGGATAAAACTGTTCCTGAGTCTGGAGGTTCGGGCGTAGAAGGCCTTGTAACGTCTGCCGGAGGGAAGTAGTTGAAACAGACCGTGGCAGGGGTGTGATGAGTCCTTATGGATGCTGAGGGCCTTCCTGAGGCACCGCGTGTGGTAGATGCCCTCCAAGGCTGGTAGCTCTGTCCCGATGATCCGCTGCGCTCTGTTGACGACGCGCTGAAGAGCTCTCCTCTCCGCCTCCGTGCAGCTGAGATACCACACAGAGATGCCATACGTTAGTATGCTCTCTGTGGTGCAGCGGTAGAACGTTGTCAGCAGCTGTTGGGGCAGACCAGTCTTTTTAATGTCCTCAGGAAGAACAGTCGCTGCTGTGCCTTCTTGACCAGCGCGGCGGTGTTTGTGGACCATGTGAGGTCTTCTGAAATGTGAGTGCCCAGAAAACTTAAAGCTGGACACTCTCTCCACACTTTCCCCATAAATGGAGATTGGGGCGTATTCTCCAGAATGGGACCTCCTGAAGTCAATAATCAGCTCCTTGGTCTTGGAGGTGTTTAGTGCCAAGTTGTTATTGGCGCACCAGTCCGCCAGGTTCTGCACCTCCGCTCTGTAGTTTGTTTCATCACCGTTGGTGATCAGCCCAATCACTGTTGTGTCGTCTGGAAACTTCACGATGGTGTTGGTGTCGAATGCAGGGACACAGTCATGAGTGAAGAGGGAGTAGAGCATGGGGCTTAGTACACAACCCTGTGGTGTGCCGGTGCTCAGGGTGATGGTGGAGGACAGGTGCGGGCCCAGTCTCACTGCCTGCGGTCGCTCCGTGAGAAAATTCAGGATCCAAGCGCATATCGGTGAGCTGAGGCCTAGCTGGTGGAGTTTGGTGGTGAGCTTGGTGGGGATGACCGTATTGAATGCAGAGCTATAGTCAATGAAGAGCATCCTCACATACGTGTGGATCCATCTCAGACAAGCCGTGGAGTCTCCTCATTATGTTGCGATAAGGCCAGTCATTCAAATAATATGCTCTCGGTAGAGTGCTGGAGTAACTCAGCGGGTCAGGCAGCATCTGTGGAGAACATGGATAGGTGACGTTTCACAGAGTGCTGGAGTAACTCAGCGGGTCAGGCAGCATCTGGAGAGAGGGAATGGGTGACGTTTTGGCTCAAGACCCTTCTTCAGTCTGAAAAATATCACCCATCCCTTCAACCCAGAGATGCTGCCTGTCCCGCTGAGTTACTGCAGCATTTTGTGTCGTATCTTCAGAGCTCCTCACAATGATCTCCTCACAAGCTGTTTCCAGAATGCTAGAGAGGAGGGAATCTCCAAGAGAGACTGTAGATGTTTGCAACTCCCTCTCGAAGATTGGCAAAGAAATGGGGGTGTAACTGAGTGGAGGGCCAGTCGGTTGATCGGTGGTGAATCTATGGAATTCTTTGCCACAGATGGCTGTGGAGGCCTAAAGACAATGAATATTTGAATATCTAGGTCTTTATTCTTTGGAACGCTGAAGGTTAAGGGGGGACTTGATAGAGGTCTTTAAAATTATGAGAGGGATAGACAGAGTTGACGTGGATTAGCTTTTTCCATTGAGAGTAGGGAAGATTCAAACAAGAGGACATGACTTGAGAATTAAGGGACAGAAGTTTAGGGGTAACATGAGGGGGAACTTCTTTACTCAGTTGATATTGTCCCCGTTGATAGAGATTGGGGCGTATTCTCCATTATGGGACCTCCTGAAGTCGATAATCAGTCCTTGGTCTTGGAGGTGTTTAGAGACAAGTTGTTACATGCGCACCAGTCCGCCAGGTTCTGCACCTCCGCTCTGTAGTTTGTTTCATCACCGTTGGTGATCAGCCCGATCACCGTTGTGTCGTCTGCAAACTTGACGCAGTGTTATTTTGCCCTTTTAGTGAGCACTAACGTCAGTGAAGTTATAATTGCCGTGTAAATAGAGCGAGTGTTGGTGTCATTAATGTTTGCTTTTGTAACCTTTCCCTAAAATTAAATACAACCCCATTGTGAAACTCAAACTATGAAGCATTAGTTTACTGATACAGCATGGTCGGCCTTTCCTCACCGATTCCGCGCCGACCTGCGATCCCCGCACACTAGTTTAGTTTAGAGATACAGCGTGGAAGCAGGCCCTTCCACAGATGCATGGATAGGTGACGTTTCACAGAGTGCTGGAGTAACTCAGCGGGTCAGGCAGCATCTGTGGAGAACATGGATAGGTGACGTTTCACAGAGTGCTGGAGTAACTCAGCGGGTCAGGCAGCATCTGTGGAGAACATGGATAGGTGACGTTTCGGGTCAAAGCCATTCTTCAGATGTAGCCTGGAAACGTCACCTATCCATGTTCTCCTCAGATGCTGCCTGACCCGCTGAGTTACTCCAGCACTTGTTTGACGTGTTTTTCATCCTCTCCTCTTGTACTGAACGTGCGTGTAATGCTTTGAAGGATTTAATGAGCACAGCTGGAGACACACCAGCAACTGCAAATGCCGGCCTCTTGAACTGCACACAACTGCTGGAATTAACTCAGCAGGTCAGGCAGCATCTGTGGAGGGAATGAACAGACAACGTTTTGAGTCGGGAGTCGAGACCATTCTTCAGATTGTTGGAGTGGGGGGGGTGGTGGGGTGAGAAAGCTGGAAAGGAGAGGTGGGGGCAGGACAAACCTGGAGAGTGATAGGTGGATACAGGTGAGTGGGGGGGGGGGGGGGGTTGGCAGATGGGTGGAGTCAGTGACAAAGGCTGGAGGTGAAATGGAGACAAAATGGTGTTAGGGAAAAAAAGGGAATGTATCTTTAATAATGTGATCACCATTTTAGTTTGTGGTAAAAATGTGCCGTGGCATTAAATAGAGGTGACACATCAAGTGATCATTCATCTTTACAAGCTGATGATAGAAATAGGGCCAAATGTTTACTTGAGGAGACAAGTTTGGCTTATGAGATAGAAGGCAGTTTAAAATGTTATAACACATTTGAGAATTAAGGGACAAATGTTTAGGGGCAAGATGAGGGGGAACTTCTTTACTCAGAGAGTGGTAGCTGTGTGGAATGAGCTTCCAGTGGAAGTAGTGGAGGCAGGTTTGATTTTATCATTTAAAAATAAATTGGATAGTTATATGGGCGGGAAAGGAATGGAGGGTTATGGTCTGAGTGCAGGTAGATGGGTCTAGTTGAGAGTAATGCCCCTGTCCCACTTAGGAAACCTGAACGGAAACCTCTGGAGACTTTGCGCCCCACCCAAGGTTTCCGTGCGGTTCCCGGAGGTTTTTGTCAGTCTCCCTACCTGCTTCCACTACCTGCAACCTCCGGCAACCACCTGCAACCTCTGGGAACCGCACGGAAACCTTGGGTGGGGCGCAAAGTCTCCAGAGGTTTCAGTTCAGGTTTCCTAAGTGGGACAGGGGCATACGTGTTCGGCACGGACTAGAAGGGCCGAGATGGCCTGTTTCCGTGCTGTAATTGTTATATGGTTATTTGTAGCCTTGATTCTGAACTCATTTCAAGGGCAATAACGTTCCTTCTTGGAGCAAGTACGAACGAACGAACAAACAAACACAGACTTATCCCCGCCCTGGGCAGATGATTCTAAACTAAAGTGCCCCCCCTCCCCCGACACTGTGTTCCCCTTTGTTCTCCCACCATCCCTCATGGCGGTCACCATTGTCTTCCCCTTCCCCCTCACACCCATCGACCGCGAGGCTCCCATTGCCGATGCTCCCATTGCTGCCGAGGCTCAAGTCAAGTCAAGTATCAAGTATTCAGACTTTTCAGTCTGAGCGAAATTTCGTGCCTTGCAGTCATAACATAGAATAAAATAACAAAACACACAATAAACACAAATTTAACATCCACCACAGTGAGTTCACCAGGCACCTCCTCACTGTGGTGGAAGGCAAAAGTCTTAAAGTTCTTGTCTCTTGCCTCCTTGTGTTCTCCCTCTGTGTAGAGGCGATCCAGGCCTCCATTGTTGTGGCCCCACCGGGTGATGGTAAGTAAGTCCCGCGGCTGAATCCGAGCTCCGCGGACAGGACGGTTCAAACTTCGCGGCCCGGGGCGGTCGAAGCTGCCGAAGCTGCCACCCGCCAGTGGGCTCCCATTGCCCGGCCCACGTTGCTGAGGCTCCCATTGCTGCCGAGGCTCCTGTTGTCGGCGAGGCTCCCATTGCTGCCGAGGCTCCTGTTGTCGGCGAGGCTCCCATTGCTGAGGCTCCCATTGCCGCCGAATCAAGTCATAGTCAGACTTCCAAACGATTTTTTTAAACATTTGAGATGAGGAAAAAGAGTTTGTTTGGGTATGGTGAGGGTAATTGGTGTTTTGGCCTATATCTGACCTGCCGATCTCTCAACGGGTCTACTGATCACTATCCACACCACAAGCTCTGGGGTAAATCACATTTACATCAACGTTTGCCGCTCGTGCAGCCAAACTACTTGTTTCCAAATCTGGTGACGTCTTCACGTTTCATCACCACGCTCTCTCCGTTGAGATGCTTTTCAAGCATTGAACTCTCTTCCTCCAAGATCAAGTTGGGAAAAGGGGAAGTACAACCAGATCTGGGGGTCCTTGTTCATCAGTCTATGAAAGTAACCATGCAGGTACAGCAGGCAGTGAAGAAAGCGAATGGCATGTTGGCCTTCATAACTAGAGGAGTTGAGCATAGGAGCAAAGAGGTCCTTCTGCAGTTGTACAGGCCCTAATGAGACCACACCTGGAGTATTGTGTGCAGTTTTGGTCCCCTAATTTGAGGAAAGTCATTCTTGTTATTGAAGGAGTGCAGCGTAGGTTCACCAGGTTGATTCCCGGGATGGCGGGACTGTCATATGCTGAGAGAATGGAGCAGCTGGGCTTGTATACTCTGGAGTTTGAGAGGGTATTTTATTGAAACATATAAGATTATTAAGGGTTTGGACACGCAGGAAACATGTTTCCGATATTGGGGTAGTCCAGAACCAGGGGCCACACTTTAAGAATAAGGTGTAAGCCATTTAGAATGGAGATGAGGAAAAACTTTTTCACACAGAGAGTTGTGAGTCTGTGGAATTCTCCGCCTCAGAGGGCGGTGGAGGCCGGTTCTCTGGATGCTTTCAAGAGAGAGCTAGATAGGGCTCTTAAAGATAGTGGAGTCAGGGGATATGGGGAGAAGGCAGGAACGGGGTACTGATTGGGGATGATCAGCCATGATCACATTGAATGGCGGTGCTGGCTCGAGGGGCCGAATGGCCTACTCTTGCACCTATTGTCTATTGTATATCTCTTTTTGGCTCAGAGTCAAGAGTGGTGTGAATCACCCTGTGCTTTGTTAAAGCTGTAATATAACTGCTGGCAGTGTGCGTGACTTGGACAATATAGGACATGCCTCAGTTAGATATTGAAATAATCTGCACCTTATCTCTTCCTTGTTAACTGCAACGTAACAAACTGCTATTGGTTCATTCTTAACAGTCAGGCAGAAGTCCACAATAAATGCAGAATCCCTTCCTCCATTGTTTGTACCTTGACTCTGCCTTGGACAAATAAAGTGCGTTCAATACTTTGAAGAAGTCTGAACTTTCAACTTTGGTCTGCGAAAAGTTGCGAGGGAGTACAGAGAAGGTTCACCAGACTGATTCCTGGGATGTCAGGACTTTCATATGAAGAAAGACTGGATGGACTCGGCTTGTACTCGCTAGAATTTAGAAGATTGAGGGGGGATCTTATAGAAACTTACAAAATTCTTAAGGGGTTGGACAGGCTAGATGCAGGAAGATTGTTCCCGATGTTGGGGAAGTCCAAAACAAGGGGTCACAGTTTAAGGATAAGGGGGAAATATTTTAGGACCGAGATGAGAAAAACATTTTTCACACAGAGAGTGGTGAATCTGTGGAATTCTCTGCCACAGAAGGTAGTTGAGGCCAGTTCATTGGCTATATTTAAGAGGGAGTTAGATGTGGCCCTTGTGGCTAAAGGGATCAGGGGGTATGGAGAGAAGGCAGGTACAGGATACTGAGTTGGATGATCAGCCATGATCATATTGAATGGCGGTGCAGGCTCGAAGGGCCGAATGGCCTACTCCTGCACCTATTTTCTATGTTTCTATGTTTCTCTTTGGTCACTCTGCTGTCGGAAGAATGCCGTTAAACTGGAAAGGGTGAGTAGCAGATTTACCAGTATGTTGCCAGGACTCGAGGGTCCCGAGCTACAGGGAGAGGTTTGGGCAGGCTGAACTTCCAGTGGAAGTGGTGGAGGCAGGTTCGTTTTTATCATTTAAAAATAAATTGGATAGGTATATGGACGGGAAAGGAATGGAGGGTTATGGTCTAAGTGCAGGTGGATGGGACTAGGTGAGAGTAAGTGTTCGGCACGGACTAGAAGGGCCGAGATGGCCTGTTTGCGTGCTGTAATTGTTATATGGTTATATGGGACTCTATTCCTTGGAACGCAGGAGGATGAGGGGGAGATCTTATAGAGGTGTACAAGATCACGAGGGGAATAGATCGGGTAGACGCACAGAGTCCCTTGCCCAGAGTAGTGGAGAAGAGGTTTGGCTCTATAACTTATGTTTAAGAAGGAACTCAAGATTCTGGAACAATCGTAGGTCGGCAAAAATGCTGGAGAAACTCAGCGGGTGAGGCAGCATTTATGGAGTGAAGGAATAGGTGACGTTTCGGGAGAAGGAATAGGCGACGTTTCCGGTCGAAACCCCGTAAGGGTCTCGACCCGAAACGTCACCTATTCCTTCGCTCCATAAATGCTGCCTCACCCGCTGAGTTTCTCCAGCATTTTTAAGGGACTCGACCAGAAACGTCGCCTATTCCTTCGCTCCATAGATGCTGCCTCACCCGCTGAGTTTCTCCAGCATTTTTAAGGGTCTCGACCCGAAACGTCACCTATTCCTTCGCTCCATAGATGCTGCCTCACCCGCTGAGTTTCTCCAGCATTTTTGTCTACCTTGGCTCTATAACTGGATACATCTTTGGAGAAACGTTGGCTGCGTCAGTGATCATGTACAGCTGCAACAGCGGCAGATCGTTAGAGACACCGTTCTTGCAGGTTCCCGGAGGTTTTTGTCAGTCTCCCTACCTGCTTCCACTACCTGCAACCTCCGGCAACCACCTGCAACCTCCGGGAACCGCACGGAAACCTTGGGCGGGGCGCAAAGTCTCCAGAGGTTTCCGTTCAGGTTTCCTAAGTGGGACAGGGGCATAAATGTATCCTGCCCACACGGACATTGTCCATACAGCATTTGCTTCAGAAGTGGTAAAAAAACAAAAATAAACTTTAATCAGAATAAAAAATATACACAAATATACACGCTTGGGCAGCTTACACCACAGCGGTATGAACATTGACTTCTCTAACTTCAGATACCCCTTGCTTTCCCTCTCTCTCTCCATCCCCTTCCTAGTTCTCCCACCAGTCTCATCGACTCCGACCACATTCCATCGTTGTCCCGCCCCCTCCCCTGACATCAGTCTGAAGAAGGGTCACGACCCGAAACATCACATGATCACATTGAATGGCTCGAAGGGCCGAATGGCTTGCTCCTGCACCTATTGTCTGTTGTCACCTATCCATGTTCCCCACAGATGCTGCCTGACCCGCTGAGTTACTCCAGCACTCTGTGAAACGTCACCTATCCATGTTCTCCACAGATGCTGCCCGACCCGCTGAGTTACTCCAGCACTCTGTGAAACGCCACCTATCCATGTTCTCCACAGATGCTGCCTGACCCGCTGAGTTACTCCAGCACTCTGTGTCTATCTTCAACACAAAATAACAAATCTTCTTGTCCACACATTCAATAATGTCAGACTCATTAGTGTTCGTATCTATATATATACATGTTCACAAGGATTACGCCATTCGGCCCATCGAGTCCACTCCGCCATTTAATCATGGCTGATCTCAGCCTTCTAATCCCATTTTCCTGCCTTCCCCCCATAACCCTTGACACCCGCTCTAATCAAGAATTTGTCCATCTCTAATTTAAAAATATCCACTGACTTGGCCCCCACGGATTAACTACAGATCAACACAGGAAACACCACTGCCACTCATGTGCCCCCCCCCCCCCCCCCCTGTTTGAGGGGTGATCCCACCACACTCTGACTCTCAACATCATGGCAACAGACAGTTGGACAGGTACATGGATAGGGCAGGTTTGGAGGGATATGGACCAAACGCAGGCAGGTGGGACTAGTGTAGCTGGGACATGTTGGTCGGTGTGGGCAAGTTGGGCCGAAGGGCCTGTTTCCACGCTGTATCACTCTGTTACTAGTGTAGATGGGGCATGTTGGTTGACATCGGCAAGATGGGCCGAAGGGTCTGTTTCCATGTGGGCGATCAGTTCTTCAGCTCAGTTTATTGTCACGTGTATCGAGGTACAGTGAAAGGCTTTTGTTGCGCGCTAACCAGTCAGCGGAAAGACAATACATGATTACAATCGAGCCGTCCACAGTGTACAGATACAGGATAAAGGGAATAATGCTTTGTGCAAGATAAAGCCCGATTAAAGATAGTCCGAGGGTCACCAATGAGGTGGATGGGAGGTCAGGATCGCTCTCCAGTTGGTGAGAGGATCATTCAGTTGCCTGATAAGGTTTACAAGGTTAATTCCCGGGATGGCGGGACTGTAATATGCTGAGAGAATGGAGCGGCTGGGCTTGTACACTCTGGAGTTTAGAAGGATGAGAGGGATCTCATTGAAACATATAAGATTGTTAAGGGTTTGGACACGCTAGAGGCAGGAAACATGTTCCAGGTGTTGGGGGAATCCAGAACCAGGGGCCACAGTTTAAGAATAAGGAGTAAGCCATTTAGAACGGAGACAAGGAAACACTTTTCCTCACAGAGAGTTGTGAGTCTGTGGAATTCTCTGCCTCAGAGGGCGGTAGAGGCCGGTTCTGTGGATGCTTTCAAGAGAGAGCTAGATAGGGCTCTTAAAGATAGCGGAGTCAGGGGATATGGGGAGAAGGCAGGAACGGGGTACTGATTGGGGATGATCAGCCATGATCACATTGAATGGCGGTGCTGGCTCGAAGGGCCGAATGGCCTACTCCTGCACCTATTGTCTATTGTCTATAACAGCTGGGAAGAAACTGTCCCTGAATCTGGAGGTGTGCGTTTTCACACTTCTGTACCTCTTGCCCGATGGGAGAGGGGAGAAGAGGGAGTGGCCGGGGTGCGACTGGTCCTTGATGATGCTGCTGGCCTTGCTGAGGCAGCGTGAGGTGTAGATGGAGTGGAGGGAAGGGAGGTTGGTTTGTGCGATGGGGATAAAAGGATTGACACCTCTTGTGCCAGGTGACGGCAGTGGAGAAGATGAATGGTGAAGATGTGGATGAGTGTCCACCAGTAGTTGACCGTGTGCAGGTTGCGTTCGAAGCGTCATGTTGTGTTGAAGTCGCCCGCGGGTGCTGGCCTGTCTGTCGGATCGGGAGCTGCCTTTAACCTGCCCGTCCCAACCACATCGAGAGGCTGTTTGTTGTTCAGAGGGGGAGCAGGTGCAAGTCACAAAGCTGCAGCAAGCCGAGTGAGCTCATGCAACTGCTAAGGAGCTGTCGAAACAGCATCTTCATCCAAGCTGGTAAACAAGCTTGTCCCGGCACCAGTCACACTAGAATTGTGAAAGACCTCGGTAGAGTGGATGCGGAGAGGATGTTTCCACTAGTGGGAGAGTCTAGGACCAGAGGTCACAGCCTCAGAATTAAAGGGCGCTCTTTTACAGAAGATGTGAGGAGGAACCTCTTTAGTCAGAGGGTGGTGAATCTGTGGAATTCATTGCCACAGAGGGCTGTGGATGCCACAAGTCAGTGGGTATTTTTAAAGCAGAGATAGACAGATTCTTGATTCAGAGGTTATGGGGAGAAGGCAGGAGAATGGGGTTAGGAAGCAGAGATCAGCCATGGTTGAATGGCGGAGTAGACTCGATGGGCCGAGTGGCCTAATTAGACAATAGACAATAGGTGCAAGAGTAGGCCATTCGGCTCTTTGAGCCAGCACCGCCATTCAATGTGATCATGGCTGATCATCCCCAATCAGTACCCCGTTCCTGCCTTCTCTCCATATCCCCTGACTCCCCATATCCCCTTCTCCCCATATCCCCTAAACTTACAAAATTCTTAAGGGGTTGGACAGGCTAGATGCAGGAAGATTGCTCCCGATGTTGGGGAAGTCCAGGACAAGGGGTCACAGCTTAAGGATAAGGGGGAAATCCTTTAAAACCGAGATGAGAAGAACTTTTTTTCACACAGAGAGTGGTGAATCTGTGGAACTCTCTGCCACAGAGGGTAGTCGAGGCCAGTTCATTGGCTATATTTAAGAGGGAGTTAGATGTGGCCCTTGTGGCTAAGGGGATCAGAGGGTATGGAGAGAAGGCAGGTACAGGATACTGAGTTGGATGATCAGCCATGATCATATTGAATGGCGGTGCAGGCTCGAAGGGCCGAATGGCCTACTCCTGCACCTAATTTCTATGTTTCTATGTTTCTATGACTCCGCTATCTTTAAGAGCCCTATCTAGCTCTCTGTTGAAAGCATCCAGAGAACCGGCCTCCACCGCCCTCTGAGGCAGAGAATACCACGGACTCACAACCCTCACTCTCTCTCCCCCTCCCTCCCTCTCTCTCTCACACCGTCCGTCTCTCCCCCTCTCTCTCTCTCCCTCCCTCTCCCTCTCCCTCTCTGTCTCTCTCCCTCCCTCTCTCCCCACAGCTCCACTGTGTGTGATGTTGTGCAGGGTAGGTCGGGCTGGTAGGGAGGAGCGGCAGGAACTGCCGCAACGGTGAAGTGAGCAGAGAGACGTGTTTACCAGAGCAACGTCAGGCTGTCTCTGGGAACTGAAGAAACAGGCCTGTTTCAGAGGATTACATCAGGCCTGCACCGGAAAGCTAAACTTGCCCTTTGCAGAAAGTTCCCCAAAGTGTCAACTCACTGCTTCCTGGAATAGTGACAGCAGAGTATTCGTCACAGCTGGGACATTGGGCCTGCCAACACAGTCTCTGTGTGTACACAAAAAAGCTGGAGTAACTCAGCGGGTGCAGCAGCATCTATGGAGCGAAGGAAATAGGCAACGTTTCGGGCCGAAACCCAGAAGGGTTTCGGCCCGAAACGTTGCCTATTTCCAGAAGGGTTTCGACCCGAAACGTTGCCTATTTCCTTAGCTCCACAGATGCTGCTGCACCATAACTCAGCGGGTCAGGCAGCATCTGTGGAGAACATGGATAGGTGACGTTTCCCCTTCCCCTGTCGCCATCCTAGCCCCTTCCTCATCTCTGCTATGAATGAATGAATAAATAAGTTTCGTTTCGGCCCGAAACGTTGCCTATTTCCTTCGCTCCATAGATGCTGCTGCACCCGCTGAGTTTCGCCAGCTTTTTTGTGTACCTTCGATTTTCCAGCATCTGCAGTTCCTTTTTAAACAGTCTCTGTGTGTGTGTGTGTGTGTGTGTGTGTGTGTGTGTGTGTCCCCACAGGGCCGTTCACTGTAACTGGCTACACATGGCCATAATAGACAAATGAACTATAGGTACATGGCCAGGCAAAGCACGGGCTGCTGCCAGATGGCAATCAGTCTGCCACACCCGCGACACCAAGTTCCTGGAAATCATTGCATCCACAATAAGACAAGTGGAAGATTCTAAATATAGACACAGACAGAGTGCTGGAGTAACTCAGCGGGTCAGGCAGCATCTGTGGAGAACATGGATAGGTGACGTTTCACAGAGTGCTGGAGTAACTCAGCGGGTCAGGCAGCATCTGTGGAGAACATGGATAGGTGACGTTTCACAGAGTGCTGGAGTAACTCAGCGGGTCAGGCAGCATCTCTGGAGAACATGGATAGGTGCCAGCATGGAAACAGACCCTTCGGCCCAACTTGCCCACACCAACATCGCCATCCGTAAGTGATAGGAGTGGAATTAGGCCATTCGGCCCATCAAGTCTACTCTGCTAGTCAATCATGGCTGATCTATCTTTCCCCCTCAATCCCATTCTCCTGCATTCTCCCCATAATCTCCGACACCCATACTAACCAACATGTCCCATCTACACTAGTCCCACCTGCCTGTGTTTGGTCCATATCCTGCCTAACCTGTCATAGAAACATAGAAAATAGGCGCAGGAGGAGGCCATTCGGCCCTTCGAGCCAGCACCGCCATTCATTGTGATCATGGCTGATCGTCCCCAATCAATAACCCGTGCCTGCCTTCTCCCCATATCCCTTGACTCCACTAGCCCTCAGAGCTCTATCTAACTCTCTCTTAAATCCATCCAGTGACTTGGCCTCCACTGCCCTCTGTGGCAGGGAATTCCATTAATTCACAACTCTGTGGGTGAAAAAGTTTTTTCTCACCTCAGTCTTAAATGACCTCCCCTTTATTCTAAGTCTGTGACCCTGGTTCTGGACTCGCCCAACGTAGGGAATATTTTTCCTGCTATCCATGTCCTATCCATGTACCTGTCCAAATGCTCCGTAAACATTGCGACAGTCCCAGCCTCAACTACCTCCTCTGGCAGCTCGTTCCAGAAACCCACCACCTTCTGCATGGATAAGTTACCCATGTTCCTATTAAATCTTTCCCCCTTCACCTTGAACCAATGTCCTCTGGTCCTTGATTCCCCTACTCTGGGCAAGAGACTCTGTGCGTCTACCTGATCTATTCCTCCTATGATTTTATACACCTCTATACGATCACCCCTCATCCTCCTGCGCTCCAAGGAATAGAGACCCAGCCTGCCCCAAACTCCCCCTGTAGCTCAGGCCCCTGACTTCACATAATGCTGTGGAGACCAAGTCAGTGGATATTTTTAAGGCAGAGATAGATTCTTGATTAGTGCGGGTGTCAGGGGTTATGGGGAGAAGGCAGGAGAATGGGGTTAGGAGGGAGAGATAGATCAGCCATGAATGAATGGCAGAGTAGACTTGATGGGCCGAATGGCCTAATTCTGCTCCTATCACTTATGAATCCTGGCACTATCCTACTAAAAGTTGAATTCCACTGAGTTGAATTTCATGGAACATCTCCTGGAGTGGAGATGGCTTTGACTTATTGAATTGTTGCAGACATGGCTCAAATGTGGGAAACATAGAAAATAGGTGTAATGGCAGTTTCTAGGTGCAGGAGTAGGCCATTCGGCCCTTCGAGCCAGCACCGCCATTCAATGTGATCATGGCTGATCATCCACAATCAGTACCCCGTTCCTGCTTTTTCCTCATATCCCTTGACTCCATTAGCCCTAAGAGCTCAATCTAACTCTCTCTTGAAAACATCCAGTGAATCGGCCTCCACTGCCTTCTGTGGCAGAGAATTCCACAGATTCACAACTCTCTGGGTGAAAAAGCTTTTCCTCAACTCAGTCCTAAATGGCCGACCCCTTATTCTTAAACTGTGTGACCCTGGTTCTGGACTCCACCCCAACATTGGAAACATTTTTCCTGCATCTAGCCTGTTCAAACCCTTAATAATTTTATATGTTTCTATAAGATATCCTCTCATCCTTCTAAATTCCAGTGAATACAAGCACAGCTGCTCCATTCTCTCAGCATATGACAGTCCCGCCATCCCGGGAATTAACCTTGTAAACCTACGCTGCACTCCCTCAATAGCAAGAATGTCCTTCCTCAAATTAGGGGACCAAACTTGCACGCAATACTCCAGGTGTGGTGTCACTAGGGCCCTGTACAACTGCAGAAGGACCTCCTTGCTCCTGAACTCAACTCCTCTTGTTATGTTGCTGGGCAGACGCAGGCCAGACTGGCGTCCCGTTGGACAGACAGTGGTCATGTCTCTCTCACATTGAGCCGGGCGTCTGGGAGCTGCCATGACAACAGGAGCCGTCTGGGACAGAGTTCATAAATGAAAGGAGCAGAATTAGGCCATTCAGCCCATCAAGTCTTCTCCGCAACTCACTCATGGTTGATCTATCTCTCCCTCCTAGCCCCATTCTGACTCCCTGACTCTCGGTCTGAAGAAGGGTCTCGGCCCGAAACATCACCCATTCCTTCTCTCCCGAGATGCTGCCTGTCCCGCTGAGTTACTCCAGCATTTTGTGTCTATCTTCGGGACAAGTTACATTTACACCAAGCCAATTAACCTACAAACCTGTACGTCTTTGGAGTGTGGGAGGAAACTGAAGATCTCGGTGAAAACCCACGCAGGTCACGGGGAGAACGTGCAAACTCCGTACAGACAGCGCCCGTAGTCGGGATGGAACCCGGGTCTCTGACGCTGTGAGGCTGTGGCCTCATTGTGATCCTGCTGTTTATGAACGGAGTGTTTTACAGGGTAAAGTTGGAAGTGTGGGGGTGAGGTTACCCAGTATACAACCTGTATACACCCTGTACAGTCTGTGCAACATCTGGGAACACACACACACACACACACGCACACACACACGCACACGCACACACACACACACACACGCGCACACACACACACACACACGCACACATGCGCACACGCACACACACACACACACACGCGCACACACACACGCACACACGCGCGCACACACACATGCGCACACACACGCACATGCGCGCGCACACACACACATGCGCGCACACACAGATACACACGCCCGCACACACGCACACACAGACACACACACAGACACACACACACACGCGCACACACACACACGCACACCCACACACAGACACACACACACACACACACACACACACACACACACACACAACACACACACACACACACACACAAGACACACACACACACACACACACAAGACACACACACACAACACACACACACTACACACACAACACACACAACACACACACACAACACACACACACAAGAGACACACAGACACACACAGTGAGTGGGTGTGTGAGAGTTTGGGCCCTATGGTCACGTTGGGCTTGTGTCGCATCTGATGAGGTGTTGGTGAGGGGGCAGGAAATCTAAGCTGAGGGTAAAATGCCACACAGCAGCTGACAATGTTGAGGAAACCGCCGGCCACATTCCTTCCTCTTGTCAGTTCATGATGTTGGTTCTGGCTTCACTAAGTTTCAATTTCCTACACATTATGTTTGGTATCTGTTCTGCGGTAAAGACTGACTTGTTAGTCTGGAGAGAGAATAACAGTAAATGACAAGAGAATGATCATGTCTGAAGGACATCACTTATACAATCGCTCGGACTTTCTGAAACGTGTCTTCTTTTACCTTTTGGCAACTGACAAAGTTTATAGATGAAGCAATGAAGTTTAAACAATGTTTGCAATAATATTGCTGGTTTAAGATGTCAGGGGAAAGCTCTTATAGGAACCTAAAGCTCTTATAGGAACCTGAGGGCAACTTTTCCCCACAAAGGGTGGTAGGTATATTGAACGAGCTGCCAGAGGTTGTTGAGACATCTACTATAAAAACATTTGGACAGGTACATAGATAGACAATAGATAATAGACAATAGGTGCAGCAGTAGGCCATTCGGCCCTTCGAGCCAGCACCGCCATTCAATGTGATCATGGCTGATCATCCCCAATCAGTACCCTGTTCCTGCCTTCTCCCCATATCCCCTGACTCCGCTATCTTTAAGAGCCCTATCTAACTCTCTCTTGAAAGCGTCCAGAGAACCTGCCTCCATCGCCCCCTGGCAGAGAATTCCACAGACTCACCACTCTCTGTGAGAAAAAGTGTTTCCTCGTCTCCGTTCTAAATGGCTTACTCCTTATTCTTAAACTGTGTGGCCCCTGGTTCTGGACTCCCCCAACATCGGGAACATGTTTCCTGCCTCAAGTGTGTCCAAACCCTTAACAATCTTATATTATATAGGACAGGTATAGAGGGATATGGACCAAACGCAGGCAGGTGGGACTAGTGTAGCTGGGACATGTTGGTCGGCGTGGGCAAGTTTGGCTGAAGGGCCTGTTTCCGTGCTGTGTTTGAGGATAGAATTCCTCTTTTGGATTGATTCACCAACTTACACCGAGAATGCATTCACAATTGTACAGTGAATGTTTTAGTTCTGGAGTAGCTGTGTTTAGTTATTTATTCTTCTGCCAGCTCTATATTGCTCTCCAGGTTCCCTCTGGATATACTACTGGCCCAGTGTTAGTAACTCAGCGGGTCAGGCAGCATCTGTGGAGAACATGGATAGGTGACGTTTCACAGAGTGCTGGAGTAACTCAGCGGGTCAGGCAGCATCTGTGGAGAACATGGATAGGTGACGTTTCACAGAGTGCTGGAGTAACTCAGCGGGTCAGGCAGCATCTGTGGAGAACATGGATAGGTGACGTTTCACAGAGTGCTGGAGTAACTCAGCGGGTGCAGCAGCATCTATGGAGCTAAGGAAATAGGCAACGTTTCGGGCCGAAACCCGGAAGGGTTTCGGCCCGAAACTTTGTCTATTTCCAGAAGGGTTTCGGCCCGAAACGTTGCCTATTTCCTTAGCTCCACAGATGCTGCTGCACCATAACTCAGCGGGTCAGGCAGCATCTGTGGAGAACATGGATGTGTTTCACTGTACCTCAGTACACGTGACAATAAACCAAACTGAATAAACACCAGAATTCCAAACCATCCGTGAGTTTCCTCGTGCTATCATGGTGGCAATGGTGTGATATTCTAATGCCATGTTTAGGATTGCCCCTAAGATTCAGATTTGCAACGTGTTATCCTGTCTGGTGCATCATACTACACAGATATCACTTTACGCCCCGCTATCTATCTGCTGTTCTGTATCAGTGTAGGGAAGTTGGCATGTTCAGCCCATGAATCCTCCCTGCTCAATGCTGGGATAATATCAATATCTACAATTAAAAAACACACGTGTGTGTGCGTGAGTGTGTGTGTGCATGAGAATATGTGTGTGTGTGAGAGTGCATGATTGTGAGAGTGTACGTGAGTGTGTGCGTGAGTGTGTGTGGGTGAGAGTGTGTGCGTGACTGAGTGTGTGTGTGTGTGTGTGTGTGTGTGAGTGTGTGTGTGTGTGCGTGAGTGTGTGTGGGTGAGTGTGTGCGTGAGAGTGTATGTGTGTGTTAGTGTGAGAGTGTGTGCGTGAGTGTGTGCGTGAGTGTGAGAGTGTGTGTGTGTGCGTGAGTGTGTGCGTGAGTGTGAGAGTGTGTGTGTGTGAGTGTGTGTGTGTGTGCGTGGGTGTGTGTGCGTGCGTGTGTGTGTGTGTGAGCGTGAGAGTGTGTGTGTGTGTGTGAGTGGGTGTGCGTGTGCGTGCGTGTGTGTGCGTGCGTGTGTGCGTGAGAGTGTGTGCGTGTGTGTGCGTGAGAGTGTGCGTGTGTGTGTGTGTGTGTGTGTGTGTGTGAGAGTGTGTGTGTGTGTGTGCGTGAGAGTGTGTGTGTGTGAGTGTGTGTGTGTGCGTGAGAGTGAGTGTGTGTGCGTGAGAGTGTGTGTGTGTGAGTGTGAGTGCGTGTGAGTGTGTGTGCGTGAGAGTGTGTGTGAGAGTGTGTGTGTGCGTGAGAGTGTGTGTGTGTGTGTGCGTGAGAGTGTGTGTGTGTGGGAGTGTCTGTGTGTGTGTGTGCGAGAGTGTGTGTGTGTGTGTGTGTGCGTGAGAGTGTGTGTGTGTGAGAGTGTGTGTGTGTGTGTGTGTGTGTGTGTGTGTGTGTGTGTGTGTGTGTGTGTGAAGGTGTTGCTTGTGTCCCAGTCACTATGACATGAAGTATTGTTATTGCTCACATGTATGACTACCAAGGCTTGGATCTGATTCAGTGTTGATGTAATTGTGTAAATGTCCATGTGTGACGGACAGGTGGATCTGGGTTTAACGTTGAGTGTTTGCTGTCTTCCAGATTGATGTTGGGGAGAGGAGCTAAACGCAAGTTTCGTGAGAATGACGCTGGGCTGGAAGGCAAAGGGTGTTGTGGGCCGGGCCCATCCCGTGTGTCGTACACACTGCAGAGACAAGCCATCTTCAACATCTCGCTGATGAAGTTGTACAACCAGCAGCCGCTGACGGAGCCCAGTCTACAGAAGACAGTCCTGATCAACAACATGCTGCGTAGTATACAGGAGGAGCTGAAACAAGAGGGGACTCTGCGACCTGTCTTCATCACCCCCTCTCAGTCCACGGACACACTGAACGATAACTACCGTGAGGTGCAGCTTCCCCCCCTCCCCCTGGCCCCCTCCTCCTCCTCCTCCTCCACCCCTCCAGCCAGCTCCTGCCTCACCCCTGCCTCCCTGCTGGAAGCGGACCCCTTCCCTGCCCCCCTCACCCCACCAGCCACGGGCAAGGCCCCCGCCCCCACGCCCAAGGACAGTTTTTCTTCCGCCTTGGCGGAGATTGAGGAGTTGTGTCCAGCGCCCGTTGCCGGCAACGTGAGGGGCTACCAGCGCCCCGCTGAGCCGGGCGAGCTGAGCGGCCAGAGGGATGCGGAGATACAGGAGAACAAGCCATCGGAAGCCAAGCCCGCAGAACCAGCACCCGGCAGCTTGGAGATCCCCAACACGGGCTTCCTCACGGACCTGACTCTGGACGACATCCTGTTTGCGGACATTGACACGTCCATGTATGACTTTGACCCCTGCACCGCGGCCACTGCGCCCAGCGCCAGGGTGACCGCCGTCACCACCGACGAGATCCTGAAGACACTCTCGCCCTACAGCGGCCAGTCCGTGGCTCCAAGCCAACCCTTCAAAATGGACCTGGCCGAACTTGACCACATCATGGAGGTTCTTGTGGGCTCCTGATGTGACACACGACACTCGCTCTGAATACCCACCGCTTATTTACAGATTCCCTTCAGCCTTTATAGTTTGCAAATCCATGGAGTCACTGCAACTTTACAATAGTGCATGCATTGTTGCAACTCTACAATGGTGCATGCATGGTCGCAACCTTGCAATGGTGCATGCAGTGTTGCGGCGTTACAACGGTGCGTGCATTGTTGCAACTTTGCCATTGTGCATGCATCATCGCAACGCTGCGATGGTGCATGCATGGTTGCAGCTTTACAGTGGTGCATGCATGTTCGCAGCTTTCCGGTGGTGCATGCATGGTTGCAACTTTGCGACGATGCATGCATCGTCACAACTTTGTGATGGTGCGTGCATTGTTGGGACTTTACAACGGTACATGGATTGTTGCCGAGTATGGTTTGCAGTTCCACCAGGACCGTGCCCACAAGCGGGAGCATGCACGTGCTCTGTCCATCATGTCTCGTCTCCGAGTGAGCGGACGGACGGACTCTTGCCGCGGAGCAAGGTTGTCCTCACACACCGGCAGGCACGCTGCAGCCAGGGTTGTCCCGTGCATGCGTTATGTTAAGGTGCAGGCAGGCAGGCAGGCTCCACACGCGGCTGTTTTAGTTCAGCCACCGGGCACCAGGAGACGGTTAACTCTTCTAAACCTGTGGTCTAGCTGTGTTTTATATTTTTGTACAGGTTCGGCAGTGGATCGCATTGTTTTATACAACGCTGGGTTTTTTATACACCGGATAGCTATTTTGATAGGACGTGCTCTGGCGATCGTGAACAAGAATACTTGTACTTTTATACAAAGCGATGAGTGAGGGTCGGCGTGTTGGGTGTGAGAGTGTGTAAGTGTGAGTAGCGTGGTTCACTGCTGGAGGCAGGGGGGGTTTGGGCAGACGGGCCGGCCTTTAGCCCCACACTGAGGACTGGACCCGTACATCTTTTAACCCATTAATTACAGTCTTTAATTCACCCACTTGGGGCTGAGCATTTAGATCAAAACCAAAGTTTGTCATTGACAGCATCGACTATACAGGGACAGAACCCCCTCCCTCTCCCTCTCTCCATCCCTCCCTCCCCTATCCTGGTTCCCCCACCACTCCGGCTGCCCTCATGATCAAATATTACCGATTGTATCTCGTTGGCATCTTCCCACCAACTAACTGGGATCCATTCCACATTTTCCTTCAACATCGCCCCCTTTGATCTCTCGTTTTCACTCCTTGCCCTTCCATATCTCTGTGTCTCCCTCTCCCCCTGACTGTCAGTCTGAAACGTAGACATAGAAACATAGACAATAGGTGCAGGAGTAGGCCATTCGGCCCTTCGAGCCTGCACCGCCATTCAATATGATCATGGCTGATCATCCAACTCAGTATCCTGTACCTGCCTTCTCTCCATACCCCCTGATCCCTTTAGCCACAAGGGCCACGTCTAACTCCCTCCTAAATATAGCCAATGAACTGTGGCCTCAACTACCTTCTGTGGCAGAGAATTCCACAGATTCACCACTCTCTGTGTGAAAAATGTTTTTCTGATCTCGGTCCTAAAAGATTTCCCCCTTATCCTTAAACTGTGACCCCTTGTTCTGGACTTCCCCAACATCGGGAACAATCTTCCTGCATCTAGCCTGTCCAACCCCTTAAGAATTTTGTACGTTTCTATAGGATCCCCCCTCAATCTTCTAAATTCTAGCGAGTACAAGCTGAGTCTATCCAGTCTTTCATGAAGAAGGGTCTCGACCCGATACGTCACCCGTTCCTTCTCTCCACAGATGCTGCCTGTCCCGCTGAGTTACTCCAGCACTTTGTGTTGTAACCCAACATCTGCAGTTCCTTCCCACACACCTGGAGCTCCTCACAGTGTGTGGGGTGGGTCAGGCAGCCAGCACTGTGTACTGTTAGTCGTGTGGGTTGATGTGAGGGGGCATCAGCTGGAGCCCGCTCAATGGTGGCACCAACAATCCCCTCCACCACTGCCCGAGGGATTGGGAAATGGGGATCGTAGGACAACAGGGCAACAGGCCCTTCGGCCCGCAACATCTGTGCCGGCCACCATGCAGATGCTGGTTTAAACTGAAGACAGACACAAAATGCTGGAGAAACTCAGCGGGACAGGCAGCATCTCTGGAGAGAAGGGCTCTGGAGCATGGTCACTTTATTCAAAGTCATAAGATGATAAGTGATAGGAGTAGAATTAGGCCATTCGGCCCATCAAGTCTACTTCGCCATTCAATCATGGCTGATCTATCTCTCCCTCCTAACCCCATTCTCCTGCCTTCTCCCCATAACCCCTGACACCCGCACTAATCAAGAATCTATCTCTGCCTTAAAATATCCACTGACTTGGCCTCCACAGCCGTCTGTGGCAATGAATCCCACAGATTCACCACCCTCTGACTAAAGAAATTCCTCCTCATCTCCTTCCTAAAGGAACATCCTTTAATTCTGAGGCTGTGACCTCTGGTCCTAGACTCTCCCACTAGTGGAAACATCCTCTGCACATCCACTCTATCCAGGCCTTTCGCTATTCTGTACGTTTCAATCAGGTCCCCCCCTCATTCTTCTAAACTCCAGCAAGTACAGGCCCAGTGCCGACAAACGCTCATCATAGGTTAACCCACTCATTCCAATTTATTCAAAGATAAACAAAGAAGGGATTCCTGGATTTGGCCAAAGGGATTTAGGCAGCACGGTGGCACAGCGGTAGAGTTGCTGCCTCACAGCGCCAGAGACCCGGGTTCCATCCCGACTACGGGCGCTGTCTGTACTGAGTTTGTTCGCTCTCCCCGTAACCTGCGTGGGTTTGCTCCGAGATCTTCAGTTTCCTCCCACACTCTAAAGACGTACAAGTTTATAGGCTAATTGGCTTGTTAAATGTAAAAAAAATTGTCCCTAGTGTGTGTGTAAGACAGTGTTATTGTGCGGGGATCGCTGGTCGGCGCGGACCCGATGGGCCAAAGGGCCTGTTTCTGCGCTGTGTCTCTAAGCCCAGGTGTTGAAGGACTAATGTCGGAGCATCTTGTGTAGCGATCTCTCCTCCACACGCACACACACCCACTCTAACACGGACACACGTGTACACCGCCCCTACACCTGGCCTCTACACGCGCCTGTTTACCCCTCCCCCTCCCACCGCCCCCTGATCCACTCACCCCCCAATCCACCCCTCTCACCCCTCACCTCTCACCCCTCATCTCTCACCTTTCACCTCATCCCTCATCCCTCACCCCTCATCTCTCACCCCTCACCTCTCACCCCTCATCTCTCACCTTTCACCTCACCCCTCACCTCTCACCCCTCATCTCTCACCTTTCACCTCACCCCTCACCTCTCACCCCTCATCTCTCACCTTTCACCCCCCCTCACTCCTCACGACTGCTACATCTCAGCCATGGTCAGGACACGAGCGTCTAAGCAAGACCCCGGCTACACACACGCACACGGTGCTACATACACAACTCCCATCATCCTTGACACAGGGAGGACAGTCACAGGTAATGACACGCACACGCACGAACACACAGGCACACGCACGCACACATACGCACGGGCACACATGCACGCACATACATGCACACGCACGCACACGCACGGACACACATGCACGCACACGCACGGACACACATGCACACGAACGCACACATGCACACGCACATACGCACGCACACGCGCGGATGCACACGCACGCACACACATGCACACGCACGGACACATACGCACGCAGACCACATGCACACGCACGGACACACATGCACACGCACGGACACACATGCACACGCACGGACGCACACACACGGACACAGGCACACGCGCTGCACATGTACACACACACGGACACACATGCACACGCATACACACGCGCATGCATGGACACGCATGCACACACGCCGCACATGCACATACGCACAGACACACACACACACACGTGCACAGACACCCCTCTCCCCCCTTGCTGTCCCTCCCCCCTCCCCACTGTCTCGCCTCCCTTGCTTTTCATAAATAACCATCAACTTCAGACAGAATCAGATCTCTGCATGACGTTTACACTGAGTGTCATGACGCTTTTTAAATCTTATGATGATTATGCACAGACAAGCCTATTTAATAATTGTCTTGTAAATGGCTTTGAAACGATTCCCCCCCCTGCCCTGTCTCCAACAATATGAAGCTGTTAGTTTGGTTTTATTTCCATTGACATAATCGCAGTTGTGCGCGGATTACAGCTTGTATTGCGTACGCCTAATGTAGGAGTAAATTAATTTATTTCAGAATTTTAAGTTATGTTTTCTGTTCTGCCACGTTCTTCCCGGTTAAAACTCTGATCTCGTTCTCGCGGTGGGGATCGGATCACCGGCAGCAACCGGCAGTCACTGGACCTGGCTGTGAGTTTAAAAACCTCACACGGGCAAAGATGAAGGAGCAGCCAGTGATGTGATATCCGGCACATTCCCCCGCTGTGTGGAAGTAAAAAAGAGTCTTTATGTTTACAGATGTGTAAGAAGGAACTGCAGATGCTGGAAAAACAAGGTAGACAAAAATGCTGGAGAAACTCAGCGGGTGAGGCAGCATCTATGGAGCGAAGGAATAGGCGACGTTTCGGGTCGAGACCCTTACTGGTCTCGACCCGAAACGTCACCTATTCCTTCTCTCCATAGATGCTGCCCCACCAGCTGAGTTTCTCCAGCATTTTTAAGGGTCGCATAGAAACATAGAAAATAGGTGCAGGAGTAGGCCATTCAGCCCTTCGAGCCTGCACCGCCATTCAATATGATCATGGCTGATCATCCAACTCAGTATCCTGTACCTGCCTTCTCTCCATACCCCCTGATCCCTTTAGCCACAAGGGCCACATCTAACTCCCTCTTAAATATAGCCAATGAACTGTGGCCTCAACTACCTTCTGTGGCAGAGAATTCCACAGATTCGCCACTCTCTGTGTAAATTTTTTTCTCTCATCTCGGTCCTAAAAGTCTTCCCCCTTATCCTTAAACTGTGACCCCTTGCTCTGGACTTCCCCAACATCGGGAATAATCTTCCTGCATCTAGTCTGTCCAACCCCTTAATAGACAATAGGTGCAGGAGTAGGCCATTCGGCCCTTCGAGCCAGCACCGCCATTCAATGTGATCATGGCTGATCATCCCCAATCAGTACCCCGTTCCTGCCTTCTAAGACACGACCCGAGACGTCACCTATTCCTCCTCTCCATAGACGCTGCCTCACCCGCTGAGTTTCTCCAGCATTTTTTGTCTACCTTTTATGTTTACACACGGTATTTCCCCTCCAAACCAGAAATGGCCACTTTTCAAAAACCTTATCGAGAGTGTTTTATGGCCAAATGTCCCAGCTAGAAACAATGAAATTCTTACTGTTATTATAAAGTTACCGCCTTTTCAGCCCTGTTTGATATCCAGTAAAACAGCAACAATAACTCCTGATAAATTTAAACCCCTGTCCCACGGTACGAGTTCATTCCAAGAGCTCTCCCCGAGTTTGCCCCGATTCGAACTCGGAGATTTACGGTAATGGCCGCTCGTAAGTACTCGGGGCTCTCGTGGACATTTTTCAACATGTTGAAAAATCTTCACGAGTCTTCCCGTGCTTACCTGTCGTTAGCGAGTCTTCCCGAGTACCTGCCGTTAGCGTTACGAGCCGCTAAGAGACGTCCCCGAGCTCCGACGTACCCGCTACATTCAGTCTCCGTGCCTACCACGAGTTTGATTTTTTCTAAACTCGGGAGAGCTCTTGGAATGAACTCGTACCGTGGGACAGGGCTTCACTATGCAGTTTGTACCGTTGTCTGTGTTTACAGTGGGAATCTTCACTTTATTGGGGATATTTTCAATGCCTCAAAGGTGGCCACTTAGAAATTATACGTGTATATATAAAATATTTTGTGTAAATTGTACAGTGTATGGAGAGAACTGGCGGACACAGTCTAAACGAGAAGGACCTGCGATACAGATCTAATCAGGAGGTGCAAGGCCATCGGGAGCAGAGAAACTTTTAGCCGAGCTGCGATAGCTTCCCAAAACTTATTATTTATTCTTCGTGTAAATATATTTATTTTAATGAGTAGCTACCAGAGTGTGTGGAGCAGATTATAATGTGTACAGAATGTATAAGTAGCAATGTATTAATCTTTGCAAATGTAACCTGGGTGCAGACGTGTAGAACCTTTATCCAAAGGTGGAGCGGCCTCTGCTGGGACTCTGCTGGGAATGAGCAGAGTGATTCTCACTTCCACAGGGGCCACATAGTCTCTGCCGGGAATGAGCAGAGTGATTCTCCCTTCTACAGAGGCCATGTCACGGCCTCTGCTGGGACTCTGCTGGGAATGAGCAGAGTGATTCTCCCTTCCACAGGGGCCACATAGTCTCTGCTGGGAATGAGCAGAGCGCCTGTCCCTTCTCCGGGGGCCATGTCACGGCCTCTGCTGCGACTCTGCCGGGAATGAGCAGAGTGATTCTCACTTCCACAGAGGCCACATAGTCTCTGCTGGGAATGAGCAGAGAGCCCCTCACTATTTTACAGTGGCCACATCTGCTGGGAATGAGCAGAGCTTGTCTTACTTCAACTCACGGCCCCATCTCTGCGTCTGCCCACTCAGGAGCTGTGCCTTTCTCTATGCAATATTTTGAACACATCAGAGCTCAAAGTTACTGTATTTGCATTGTCGCGATGAATTAAATGCAAGTGGACAAACGTCAGTGGAATCGAGCAGTCTTTTGTAGTTTTATATTCAACAATAAACTGTTAAATATCAAGCTTTGCTTTCTGTGGTCTCTCATTTAGTGTGAGCGCGTGTGTCTCGGGGCCGGTGGCAAAGTCGTTATCAGTACAGGTTCAAAGGTTATTTTTATTGGTCACATACACCTAGGTGTAGTGAAATGCTTCTTGCCAGTGCAGCACATAAAGAAAGAATACAGACATAACAGTAATAAAGACATTTAAACATAAAAACATCCCCCCACAATGATTCCCATTATGAGGGAAGGCACAAAGTCCAGTCCCCAACCCCAGTTCACCCATAGTCGGGCCTATTGAGGCCTCCACAGTTGCCTCCACGGAGGCCCGATGTTCCAGGCCATTCTCGCCGGGTGGTGGTGCTCCGGCGTCGGGAGAATCCTCACAGCGGCATGGGAACCCTGGAACGGCCGCTTCCGTACTGGAGGCCGCGGCTTCCGAAGCCAACAAGGCCGCGCAGGATGGAGCTCCACAACTGGCGATCTCGTCGAGAGATCCCAGACTCCCGGTGTAAAGTTCAGCGCCGCCGCCCGCAGCTGGCCGCTCCTCAGACCCGCAGCTCCGCGATGTTGTTCCCAGCGGTCTCAGCATTCTGGAGCTCCAGCGCGGAGACCCGGGCAAAGCATCGCCCGCGATAGCGCAGTGCCGCTGCCGAAGCCGAGGTTCTGGGCGGTCCCCGCAGGACACGCCGCTCCAGGCCCGTTGGTAGGCCGCGAGGACGGGTCGACGGTGCAGCCCGGGGAAAAGCTGCCTCTCCGACCAGGTAGGGGCCCTGAAAGTAGTTTCCCCCTTCCCCCCCCCCCACATAAAAAAGACGAGCTCCAAAAACAAAACACTAAAACTCACTAAAATGTTTTAAAAAGAGTGAAAAACGAACAGCTGCAGGCTGGGCAGCCATTCCACACAGGACAACACTTGCCAATGCTGCCTGTCCAGTTAGCCCTGCTGCACACAAGCAAACGCTCACATGCTGCTTCTCTCAGTTATTTATTCTCTTCTTCTTTCGTGTGGCGTGAACAGCCTAAAGTTGTTGGACAACTTGTTCTATTTGATCTTCCGTTTGTGCACGTCCAGTTGATAGCATTCGTCGAAACAGGGCGGACCCACGTGAAGGTTGCAATCTTCCACCCCAGTTATTTATTCGCTTTCCTTTTAAAAGCTCTGATTGATTTGAAGTCCACACAGTTACAGCCCCACGTTTGTGCAGCAGAATGTAAATCAAGTCTATCTGTGCTGGTAACAGAGTCATGGAGGAACAGGCCCTTCAGCCCATCCATATAACCATATAATAATTACAGCACGGAAACAGGCCATCTCGGCCCTTCTAGTCCGTGCCGATGGGATGGGAAAGGAATGGGATCCAGCCTGTAGCCGCCATCAACCACACATTTACACCATCCCTTTAATGTCATTATTAAAGGGATCTAATTTCAATGGTTTTAGTTTAGAGATACAGCGCAGAAACAGGTCCTTCGGCCCACCGAGTCCGTGCCGACCAGCGATCCCCGCACACTAATACTATCCTACACACACTGGGGACAAATTACATTTACACCAAGCCAATTAACCTACAAACCTGCACGTCTTTGGAGTGTGGGAGAAACGGAAGATCATGGAGAAAACCCACGCAGGTCACGGGGAGAACGTACAAACTCCGTACAGACAGCACCCGTAGTCAGGATGGAACCCGGGTCTCTGGCGCTGTGAGGCAGCAACTCGACCGCTGCACCACCGTGCCAACCTCTTTATTATCGTGTGTACAATAAAGGGGAGGTCGTTTAAGACTGAGGTGAGAAAAAACTTTTCCACCCAGAGAGTTGTGAATTTATGGAATTCCCTGCCACAGAGGGCAGTGGAGGCAAAATCACTGGATGGATTTAAGAGAGAGTTAGATAGAGCTCTAGGGGCTAGTGGAGTCAAGGAATATGGGGAGAAGGCAGGCACGGGTTATTGATACGGGACGATCAGCCATGATCGCAATGAATGGCGGTGCTGGCTCGAAGGGCCGAATGGCCTACTCCTGCACCTATTTTCTATGTTTCTACAGGTATTGTGAGATTTTCTTTGCATACAGATCAGTAAGATTACACAAGAACAATCCTTGGTTAGGATCATAATGCACAGGAGCAGTCCACTGACTTCATATACAACAGACAATAGACAATAGGTGCAGGAGTAGGCCATTCGCCCTTCGATCCAGCACCGCCATTCAATGTGATCATGGCTGATCATCCCCAATCAGTACCCCGTTCCTGCCTTCTCCCTATATCCCCTGACTCCGCTATCTTTAAGAGCCCTATCTAGCTCTCTCTTGAAAGCATCCAGAGAACCTGCCTCCACCGCCCTCTGAGGCAGAGAATTCCACAGGCTCACAACTCTCTGTGAGAAAAAGTGTTTCTTCGTCTCCGTTCTAAATGTCTTACCCCTTATTCTTAAACTGTGGCCCCTGGTTCTGGACTCCCCCAACATCGGGAACATGTTTCCTGCCTCTAGCGCAGTGGTTCCCAACCTTTTTTAGTTCATGGCCCCCATGACCCCCTTGGAATTTTTCTGTGCCCCCCCCCCTCCTGACATTATTAGCGGAAAAAAGTAGCCCCCTTCATTGAACCTGTGGCCCCCTAAATCCCCAATTTGTTCTGTGGCCCCCCTGAAATTTGCTATGGCCCCTTTGCTCTAGTGTGTCCAAACCTTTAATAATCTTATATGTCTCAATAAGATTCCCTCTCATCCTTCTAAACTCCAGAGTGTACAAGCCCAGCCGCTCTATTCTCTCAGCATATGATAATCCCGTTATCCCGGGAATTAACCTTGTAAACCTACGCTGTACTCCCTCAATAGCAAGAATGTCCTTCCTCAAATTAGGGGACCAAAACTGCACACAATACTCCAGGTGTGGTCTCACTAGGGCCCTGTAAAACTGCAGAAGGACCTCTTTGCTCCTATACTCAACTTCTCTTGTTATAAAGGCCAACATGCCATTCGCTTTCTTCACTGCCTGCTGTACCTGCATGCTAACTTTCATAGACTGATATACAAGGATCCCCAGATCCCGTTGTACTTCCCCTTTTCCCAACTTGACACCATTTAGAGAATAATCTACCTTCCTGTTTTTGCCACCAAAGTGGATAACCTCACATTTATCCACATTAAACTGCATCTGCCATGCATCTGCCCACTAACCCAACCTGTCCAAGTCACCCTGCATTCTCATAGCATCCTCCTCACAGTTCACACTGCCTCCCAGCTTTATATCATCTGCAAATTTGCTAATGTTACTTTGAATCCCTTCATCTAAATCATTGATGTATATTGTAAATAACTGCTGTCCCAGCACCAAGACTTGCGGTACCACACTAGTCACTGCCTGCTATTCTGAAAGGGACCTGTTAATCCCTACTCTTTGTTTCCTGTCTGTCTAATTTTCTATCCATGTCAGCGCCCTACCCCCAATACCATGTGCTCTAATTTTGCCCACTAATCTCCTTTGTGGGACCTTATCAAATGTTTTCTGAAAGTCCAGAAACACTACATCCACTGACTCTCCTTTGTCCATTTTCCTAGTTACATCCGCAAAGAATTCCAGAATATTAGTCAAGCATGATTTCCCCTTCGTAAATCCATGCTGACTCGGACCGATCCTGTTACTGCTATCCAAATGTGCGGCTATTTCATCTTTTATAATTGACTCCAGCATCTTCCCCACCACCGATGTCAGGCTAACTGGTCTATAATTCCCTGTTTTCTCTCTCCCGCCTTTCTTAAAAACTGGGATAACATTAGCTACCCTCCAATCCACAGGAACTGATCCTGAGTCTATAGAACATTGGAAAATGATCACCAATGCATCCACGATTTCTAGAGCCACTTCCTTAAGTACCCTGGGATGCAGACCATCAGGCCCTGGGGATTTATCAGCCTTCAGTCCCATCAGTCGACCCAACACCATTTCCTGCCTAATGTGCATTTCCTTCAGTTCCAACGTCACCCCAGATCCTCTGGTCACTACTATATCTGGAAGATTGTTTGTGTCCTCCTTAGTGAAGACAGATCCAAAGTACCTGTTCAACTCATCTGCCATTTCCTTGTTCACCATAATAAATTCACCTTTTTCGGTTTTCAAGGGTCCAACTTTGGTCTTAACTAATTTTTTCCTCTTCACATACCTAAAGAAGCTTTTACTATCCTCCTTTATATTCTTGGCTGGCTTACCTTCGTACCTCATCTTTTCTCCCCGTATTGCCTTTTTAGTTATCTTCTGTTACTCTTTAAACATTACCCAATCCTCTTGCTTCACGCTCATCTTTGCTACGTTGTACTTCTTTGCTTTTATTTTTATCCTGTCCCTGACGTCCCTTGTCAGCCACAGTCGCCCCTTGTCAACCATGGTCGCCCCTTACTCCCTTTGGAATCTTTCTTCCTCCTAGGAATGAACTGATCCTGCACCTTCTGTATTATTCCTAGAAACAACTGCCATTGTTGTCCACTGTCATCCCTGCTAGGGTATCTTTCCAGTCAACTTTGGCCAGCTCCTCCCTCATGGCCCCAAAGTCCCCTTTATTCAACTGTAATACTGACACTTCATATTTTCCCTTCTCCCTCTCAAATTATAGATTAAAACATCATATTATGGTCACTGCCTCCTAATGGCTCCATTACCTCGAGTTTCCTTATCAAATCCGGTTCATAGCACAACACAAAATCCAGAATTGCCTTCTCCCTGGTAGGCTCCAATACAAGCTGCTCTAAGCATCCACCATGTTATATGATGTTATACAGCCAGGACATTGGACACATGTAGGCGTGGTTGTGCATTCACAGGGCAGTGGGTTGGGTGCATCTGGCTGTACATGAGAGCACTAAACCACACAGATCACATCTATGGGCAAGTTATGCCTGGCTCCTGACGAGCTGGAGCTCCATCCCGTGGCCTGCAGCAGTACTGCAAGTCAGGTTGCAACCACAATTAGGTTATTTAGGGTAGACTCAAAATGCTGTAGGAAAGAACTGCAGATGCTGGTTTAAATCAAAGGTAGTCTGTCTTAATCCAACCACCGGATAGAAGGTAGACATAAAAAGCTGGGGTAACTCAGCGGGACAGGCAGCATCTCTGGAGAGAAGGAATGGGTGACATTTCGGGTGGAGACCCTTCTTCAGACGAGAGGGTCTCAACCCAAAAAGTCACCCATTCCTTCTCCCCAGCTATGCTGCCTGACCCGCTGAGTTACTCCAGCATTTTGTGTCTATCTTCGGTTTAAACCAGAATCTGCAGTTCCTTCCTATATATTTAATTCAACTACTGGCGTCACGGTGGCGCAGCGGTAGAGTTGCTGCTTCACAGCGCCAGAGACCGGGATTCCATCGTGACTACGGGTGCTGTCTGTACGGAGTTTGTACGTTCTCCCCGTGACCTACGTGGGTTTTCTCCAGGTGCTCCGGCTTCCTCCCACACTCCAAAGACGTACAGGTTTGTAGGTTAATTGGCTTCTGTAAGATTGCAAATTAGAAACATGGAAAATAGGTGCAGGAGGAGGCCATTCGGCCCTTCGAGCCAGCACCGCCATTCATTGTGATCATGGCTGATCGTCCCCTATCAATAACCCGTGCCTGCCTTCTCCCCATATCCCTTGACTCCACTAGCCCCTAGAGCTCTATCTAACTCTCTCTTAAATCCATCCAGTGACTTGGCCTCCACTGCCCTCTGTGGCAGGGAATTCCACAAATTCACAATTCTCTGGGTGAAAATGTTTTTTCTCACCTCAGTCTTAAATGACCTCCCCTTTATTCTGAGACTGTGTGGCCCCTGGTTCTGGACTCACCCAACATTGGGGACATTTTTTTTTGTCCCTAATGTAGGTAGTGTATGGGATTGGACAGCATGGAATCGGTGGGCCAAATGGCCTGTTTCCACGCTGTATCTCTGAACTAAACAAGATTTCCTCAGTACAGCATCACGTTCAAAGCCTTCCTTGGCCTCTTCCCTCCCTCCCTCTCTCTCTCTCCACACTCCTCAGCTCAGTCAACCTGTCATGGATGCATCATCCCATTCTGCTTTGAATGTCTTTCCCTTGCCCTCTCTTCCCTCCTCTAATGCTCCATACAAAATGTTTTTTAAACAGCCTAATATTTGCTTTAAGGTACACAAAAATGCTGGAGAAACTCAGCGGGTGCAGCAGCATCTATGGAGCGAAGAAAATAGGCAACGTTTCGGGCCGAAACCCTTCTTCAGACTGATGGGGGGTGGGGGGGAGAAGGAAGGAAAAAGGGATGAGGAGGAGCTCGAGGGCGGGGGGATGGGAGGAGACAGCTCGAGGGTTAAGGAAGGGCAGGAGACAGCAAGGGCTAGCAAAACTGGGAGAATTCAACGTTCATGCCATCCGGATGCAAGCAACCCAGGCGGAATATGAGGTGCTGTTCCTCCAATTTCCGGTGTTGCTCACTCTGGCAATATTTGCTTTATCTGGTTCAGTCGAATGTGGCATGATCATTGCTCCTTACTACAATATCAACTCAGCAAATAGAAATTAGAACAAGAGACTGCAGATATTTGTTAAAAAAGGCACAGAGTGCTGGAGTAACTCAGCGGGTCAGGCAGCATCTGTGGAGAACATGGATAGGTGACTTTTCACAGAGTGCTGGAGTAACTCAGCGGGTGCAGCAGCATCTATGGAGCTAAGGAAATAGGCAACTATGGAGCTAAGGAAATAGGAAACATTGCATATTTCCAGAAGGGTTTCGGCCCGAAACGTTGCCTATTTCCTTAGCTCCACAGATGCTGCTGCACCATAACTCAGCGGGTCAGGCAGCATCTCTGGAGAACGTGAGGAAGTGATGTTTCTGGTCAGGACCCTACTTCTGACTGATTGTTGGGGGGGGGGGGGGGGGGGGGGGAAAAAACTGGAAGAGAGGAGGGACAGGACAATGCCTGGGGAGTGATAGGTGGATACAGGTGAGGGGGGGGGGGGGGGGAAGCACAGGGGAGAGGGGGAAGCAAACGGAGTTCATTAGTTCATCTAAAATTGGAGTGTGGATCACAGAAATGACCGAGACACTACATCTAGAAAATATAAGGCTTGTCTTGACAGACAAATCAGATCAATTTTCCAAAATATGGTCACCTTTTATTGAATTTCTTCAACAACATAATGGTTGAAGACAAACTCAAAACCGACGCTAGGGTCGGGTGAGCGGGCGTAGGGAAGGGCAGTGGGCTATATCTCCGCTTCATTCACTTCTTCGTTAGTTCAGGGGGTTTTCTTTCTCGAAATTCTTTCCTTTCTTTTTCTTTTCTTCTTTCTTTCCCTTTTTTCCTTTTTCTTTTTTTCCGATTTAGTTATTACTTTATAAAATGTTAAAACTGAAGCTGTACGAAAATTGTATAACTGTTATGTCGATTACTTTCTCTTTGTACAATTGCTTCTAATAAAAATAAATTAAAAAAATAAAATAAAAAAATAATTTAAAAAGATAAAATTGGAGAATGGAATGTTCATACCGCTTGGGTTGTAAGCTGCCGAAGCGGAATATGGGGCGCTGCTCATCCAGTCTGTGTGTGGCCTTTAACAATGGAGGAGGCCCAGGAACACAATCGAGTGGGAATAGGCGTTAAAATGGTTAAACCATTGGGAAATCCAGCAGGTATTAGTGAACCAACGCAACGGGTCACTGAGTCTACGTTTGGTCTCGCTGATGTACAGGAGGCCACGTTAGGAAGTGCAGGTGAGGTTGGAGGAAGTGCAGGTGAACCTCTGCCTCACCTGGCAAGATGGCCAGGGTACACAAAATTGCTGGGGAAACTCAGCAGGTGCAGCAGCATCTATGGAGCGAAGGAAATAGGCGACGTTTCGGGCCGAAACCCTTCTTCAGACTGATGGGGGGTGGGGGGGCGGGAGAAAGAAGGAAAAGGGGAGGAGGAGGAGGAGCCCGAGGGCGGGCGGATGGGAGGGTGGGAGGAGACAGCTAGAGGGTTAAGGAAGGGGAGGAGACAGCAAGGGCTAGCAAAATTGGGAGAATTCAACGTTCATGCCATCCGGACGCAAGCAACCCAGGCGGAATATGAGGTGCTGTTCCTCCAATTTCCGGTGTTGCTCACTCTGGCAATGGAGGAGACCCAGGACAGAGAGGTCGGATTGGGAATGGGAGGGGGAGTTGAAGTGCTGAGCCACCGGGAGTTCAGGTAGGTTATTGCGGACTGAGCGGAGGTGTTCGGCGAAACGATCGCCCAACCTCCGCTTAGTCTCCCCGATGTAAATCAGCTGACATCTAGAGCAGCGGATGCAGTAGATGAGGTTGGAGGAGATACAGGTGAACCTTTGTCGCACCTGGAGCGACTGCTTGGGTCCTTGAATGGAGTCGAGGGGGGAGGTGAAGGGACAGGTGTTGCATCTCCTGCAAGCCTTGCTGGGAAAGGTACCCGGGGAGGGGGGTGGTTCGGGTGGGAAACATAGAAACATAGAAAATAGGTGCAGGAGTTCGGCCCTTCGAGCCTGCACCGCCATTCAATATGATCATGGCTGATCATCCAACTCAGTATCCTGTACCTGCCTTCTCTCCATACCCCCTGATCCCTTTAGCCACAAGGGCCACATCTAACTCCCTCTTAAATATAGCCAATGAACTGTGGCCTCAACTACCTTCTGTGGCAGAGAATTCCACAGATTCACCACTCTCTGTGTGAAAAATGTTTTTCTCATCTCGGTCCTAAAGGATTTCCCCCTTATCCTTAAACTGTGACCCCTTGTTCTGGACTTTCCCAACATCGGGAACAATCTTCCTTCATCTAGCCTGTCCAACCCCTTAAGAATTTTGTAAGTTTCTATAAGATCCCCCCTCTATCTTCTAAATTCTAGCGAGTACAAGCCGAGTCTATCCAGTCTTTCTTCATGTGAAAGGAAGGGACGAGTTGACCAGGGAGTTGCGGAGGGAACTGTCTCTGCGGAAAGGGGTGGAGATGGGAAAATGTGACTGGTGGTGGGATCCCGTTGGAGGCGATGGGAATGTCAGAGGATGATGTGTGGGATATGGAAGCTGGTGGGTGAAAGGCGAGGACCAGGGGAATCTATCCTTGTTCCTTTTGGGGGGAGGGGAAGCAACAGTACAACTAATGGACACACAGGAGACGTGGGTGAGATGTCCACCTCTGACAGCGGTGGGGAAAACCTCATCTACTAACGGTAAAGGACATCTTTCAGAGGACAGGTGCCAGGGATTACGGTGAGAAGGCAGGAGAATGGGGGTTCGGTGGGAGACAGAGATCAGCCATTATTGAATGGCAGAGTAGACTTGATGGGCCGAATGGCCTAATTCTGCCACTATCACTTATGATCTTGGGGCAAATGTTGCTTTTAGATGTCACAACTGGAATTCTTGTTTCCAACTACTTCTTGTGGATTGGAGGGTGTTCTGGCCACGATTCTGTCGAGAAACCTGCTCGGCAACTGCAAGACTGACCTGCCTGCCGCCTGTCTCTCTGTCTCCCCGTGAGCTGATGCTTGACTAGCTCCATGTCACCGGGTTCTTGAGCAACGTGTCACGAGCTGCCCTCTTGGCTGGCTTTTCCACATGTAAATAGATGCAGGAGTAGGCCATTCGGCCCTTCGAGCCAGCACCGCCATTCAATATGATCATGGCTGATCATCCACAATCAGTACCCCGTTCCTACTTTTCCCCCCATATCCGTTGATTCCGTTAGCCCTAAGAGCTAAATCTAACTCTCTCTTGAAAACATCCAGTGAATTGGCCTCCACTGCCTTCTGTGGCAGAGAATTCCACAGATTCACAACTCTCTGGGTGAAGACATTTTTCCTCATCTCAGCCTGTGACCCCTGGTTCTGGACTTCCCCAACATTGGGAACATTTTTCCTGCATCTAGCCAGTCCAACCCTTTAAGAATTTTATGCTACGATAAGATTCCCTCTCATCCTTCTAAAGCCCAGCCGCTCCATTCTATCATCAGATGTCAGTCCCACCATCCCGGGAATTAACCTGGTGAACCTACGCTGCACTCCCTCAATAGCAAGAATGTCCTTCCTCAAATTAGACCAAATCTGCACACAATACTCCAGTACAGTAAAGGGCCTGTCCCACGAGCATGCGCCTGCATGCAGCAAGCGCGACCTAACGTGGTCGCTTGAGCAGTACGGCCTCGCGGGGCCGGTCCCACTTCGATCGCCGGAGCCGTATGGAGTTGTGCGGAGCTGGTCCCGACATCGTGCGGGGCTCCGAAAACCTTACACTGTCCAAAAATTCCGCGCCGCAACGGCCTGCCGGCCCGCAGCCGCATTGAGGCCTACGCAGCGTCTCGACGGGCGTGCACAGCGTCTTGACTTTGTGGACTCCCGTGGACTTCGCTCGAACTTCATGTCAACTCGTACAGGATCACTCGACCTCCGCGCGGCCCCCGCTTCCGGTTCGGTCGCACCTGCCGCATGCAGTCGCATGCTCGTGGGACAGGCCCTTTAAGCACGCTGACTGGTTGCATCAGGCTATACGGGGGGGGGGGGAGGAGGTTCTTGACCTGAACCATTGCCTCTCTATTCCCTCCACAGACGTTGCCTGACCTGTTGAGTTCCTCCAGCACTTTGTGTTTTCCTCAAGCTTGCAGCATCTGCGTGTGCGTGTGTGAAGTTTTGAAGGGTTTCCAAGGCAGTCTTACTGTAGGACAGAGAATGCCCAGCAGAGGTCAGTGTTCGATGCAAAGCCTTCCCTGAATGCATGTCCGAGATTGGTTGCGTGGCACAATATTATGTGACTAGTCACCCGTGGCTGCATGGAATGTACATCGATCGGCCTTGGCTTCCAGGCTCGTGTGATTCTCAGAAGATACTGGAGTAACTCAGCGGGTCAGACAAATGGAAAAATTGGCAGCACTTAAGAGTAGCCTTAACTAAGATCAGATCTTTCAGAACATAGAACCTAGGAACAGGCCCTTCAGCCCATTATGTCCATGCTAAACATGCCACCAAGCTAAATGAATCTCTGCCTGCACCTGATCCACATTCCTCCATTTGGAGAGTGAATCCTAACTCTGACTTGAGATGGGCGGCAATGTGGTTGACTCCTAATAGTCTGACATTCCTGAACAAGTTCAAGTGAGTTTATTGTCATGTGTCCCTGATAGGACATTGAAATTCTTGCTTTGCTTCAGCACACAGAACATAGTAGGCATTGACTACAAAACAGATCAGTGTGTCCATATACCATTATATAAATATATATACACATGAATAAATAAACTGATAAAGTGCAAATAACAGATAATGGGCTATTAATGTTCAGAGTTTTGTCCGAGCCAGGTTTAATAGCCTGATGGCTGTGGGGAAGTAGCTATTCCTGAACCTGGTCATTGCAGTCTTCAGGCTCCTGTACCTTCTACCTGAAGGTAGCAGGGAGATGTGTGTGGCCAGGATGGTGTGGGTCCTTGATGATACTGCCAGCCTTTTTGAGAGAGGGGGGGGGGGGGAATTGGGCACCGAGGCAGAAAGGTCAAACTGCACCAGCTTAGGAATTGACTGAGGCCATGTGGATGATATTTCTACTACAAAACAAATTTTTTTTAAATGGCATTGTAACAAATTTCCCAGTGGCCATGAGTTAGTTGAAAGGGCAGGTGGTAGTTGGGGCCTGGTGAGTTCAGAAAGTACAGAAGCCAGTTTAAATAAGAAGCAGGGCATTGGTGGATCCACAGGGCATTGGTGGAGTGCAGGAAACGTGACTTGTGGTGTCAGATGCTGCATCTGACCCTGGGCCAAGATGGGACTTGTCAGAGAGTTGGTAGTTGCAAGATGGGGCTCTCTGCATGCTGCTCCAGATGGGCATCTCTTGTACTCATGTACGGTGGGATGGGATAGCATGGAGAACAAAGCTATAATGTTCTATAATGACCAACCCCACTCACCCACTCCATGCCCTGAAGGTGATCAAGAGCAGCATCTTCAGTCAGAGGCTGATTGCACCAATGTGCAAAACTGAGAGACATAGGAAGTCCTGTTTACCAGCTGCTATAAGGTTATATAATGCGCATAAATAACTGCACTTTTTTTTAAATTAATTGTATTTTAACTTGTATTTTAACTTGTATTTTAACTTGTTAAGTATGGAAGCCATTTGAGGAAATGTGTGGTGTTATGTCTGTCTTGAAGCTGTCGTGGCACTGTAATTTCCTGTAAAGGATTATTAAAGGTATAATCAATCAATCAATCAATCAAAGCATTTCCCTGTATCTCTGTACACGTGACAATAAACTAAACTAGTCCCGAACCTTCTTCTTCTTCTTCTTGCATGTGGCGTGCACAGCCTAAAGTTGTAGGACAACTTGTTCCATTTGCTATTTGATTGTGCACGCCGGGTTGATTGCATTCGTCGAACCACGTGAAGGTTGCAATCTCCTACAGGTCCCGAACCAGAACACCACCTACACATGTTGTCCAGAGATGCAGCCTAACCCAGAGGTACTCCAGCACTTTGCGTATTTTTGTAAAGCAGCATCTGCAGTTCCTTGAGACCAGATGCCAAACTATCAGGACGTGTGACTGGCTGGTACCAGGTTGTCAGGGTTTGACTATGTGTACCTCAGCTGCTACAAGGTCACAATGATGCCCCTTCTGAAGAGGTTGATTACACTGCTGGCCTTGTGAGCAATAACTATATCCTGTAGTCAAATTAAAAACTATAATGGGGCAGGCAAGTACAGCAGACATCTGTGGCAAGAGGAGTGGCTGTGGAGATGGCATTATTATTTTATTGTCACATATACCAAGATACAATGAAAAACTTTGAATGTGCTATCTGGGCAACCCACACTATGCACCACGACAGATGAGATCTGGGGTTGTAAGACCAAACAGCCTAACGAGTTAATCAATGTGATCAGGAAAACCACACGATATACCACTACAGATACGGGCTTGTAGGACCAAGCAGCCTAACACGAGCACTGTGAAGTTCTCAATCCCTAATCGAAGAAACCCAATGTTAAGTGTTTCACAAAAAACTAACCAGTTCTTAAAACAAAGGATACAAGACATTTATTATCACATACACCAACTGGTGTAGTGAAATTTGACTTGCCATGCAGCACACGAATAAAGATAAGACACAACATTAAAGACTTTAACAATCAACATAAAAACATCCCCCCACAATGGTTCCCACTGTGGGGGAAGGCAGCAAAGTCCAGTCCCGTCCCCTGTTCACCCATAGTCGGGCCTATTGTGGCCTCCGCAGTCGCCGCTACGGCAGTCCGATGTTTTCAGGCCCTCTTGCCGGGAAGATGGAACTCCGGTGTCGGGTGAACACTCCTCAGCGGCTTGGAATGTCTGGAGCGGCCGCTTCCTCCCCGGAGACCACGGCACCCGAAGTCCTCAGGCCGCGCTGGTTGGAGCTCCGACTCTGGCGATCTCGGATCCCAGGCTCCACGGTGTTTTAAATCCAGCGCCGCCCGCAGCCACAGCTCCTCGATGTTGGAGTCGGCGGTCACAGCACTCCAGAGCTTACCGCACGGTGACCCGGTAAGGCATCGCCCGCTCCGTGATGGTGTCCCAGCGCTGTGCTGCCGCCGAAGCTGTAGTCCCGGTCGGTCCCGACAGGAAAGGCCGCTCCAGTCCGATGGTAGGCTGCGAGGAAGGGCCGAAGAAGCAGCTCGGAGGGAAGTCGCCTCTCCGACCAGGTAGGGACTAGGAAATAAAGTTTCCCCCTTTCCCTCCCCCCACCCACCACATAAAAGACTAGACCTCCAAAACAAACACTTTTAACTCACTAAAACATGTTTTAAAGGGTGAAAGGACTAACAACTGCTGGCAGGGCAGCCATACTCGACGGCACCCCCTAAAGATGTTAATCTCATTGTTGCTGGTTTTATGTGACAAGTGATCAGAGTTCAAATCTGACTGAGAACACTGGTAGGCTCTGTCATAGACTAGTGTGTACACTGGCTACAAACTGCAGAGGGCTTGCACAACAAGGCTTTGCACATCTTGGACAATTCCAACAATTTTTAATATTGATCAACTTACAAAAGTCCAGAACAAGGGGGTCACAGTTTAAGGATAAGGGGGAAATCTTTTAGGACCGAGATGAGAAAATCATTTTTCACACAGAGAGTGAATCTGTGGAATTCTCTGCCACAGAAGGTAGTTGAGGCCAGTTCATTGGCTATATTTAAGAGGGTTAGATGTGGCCCTTGTGGCTAAAGGGATCAGGGGGTATGGAGAGAAGGCAGGTACAGGATACTGAGTTGGATGATCAGCCATGATCATATTGAATGGCGGTGCAGGCTCGAAGGGCCGAATGGCCTACCCCTGCACCTATTTTCTATGTTTCTATCACTTCATGGGCAGAAATTCCTGATCTTCCTTGATGCATGAATATTGTGTTCATTGAGGTTTCAACACGAGAGGTTCTTAAACCACAGGCATCGAGCAAAACAAATACTTTTCAAAAAACGTTGTGTTTGAGAAAGACTTTGGGAGCACGATGGCGCAGCTCTGAAACGTCACCTATCCATGTTCTCCAGAGATGCTGCCTGACCCGCTGAGTTACTCCAGCACTCTGTGAAACGTCACCTATCCATGTTCTCCAGAGATGCTGCCTGACCCGCTGAGTTACTCCAGCACTCTGTGAAACGTCACCTATCCATGTTCTCCACAGATGCTGCCTGACCCGCTGAGTTACTCCAGCACTCTGTGAAACGTCACCTATCCATGTTCTCCAGAGATGCTGCCTGACCCGCTGAGTTACTCCAGCACTCTGTGAAACGTCACCTATCCATGTTCTCCACAGATGCTGCCTGACCCGCTGAGTTACTCCAGCACTCTGTGAAACGTCACCTATCCATGTTCTCCACATTCAGATTCAGAAAACTTTATTGTCTGTCGTAACAGAAAATCTTCTTTGACGTGGCTCAACATACAACCAGGACAATGTACTGATAAGCAGTCATACAACACAGATTTCTGCGAGCACACAGTGTGTATAGATCTTAAAAGCAAGTATAAAGATTAAAAACTGTAAATATAGACAAGATAAAAGTTGTGGATACGTGTAAAATGACAGTGCGTCAGGGTTAATTTGTCCCTTGTTCATTTTTTATTTAAACTGTTTATGGCAATGGGTATGAATGAGTTTTTGTGGATGCTTTTCTTGGATAGGGGGACTTTATATCGGCGGCCTGATGGCAGAAGTTGGAAGGACTTGTGCAGGGGGTGGGTGGGATTCTGTGTAATGAGGTTGGCTTTCCTTTTAACTGCCTGGATGTGGAGTACTGATAATTGATGCTGCCTGACCCGCTGAGTTACTCCAGCACTCTGTGAAACGTCACCTATCCATGTTCTCCACAGATGCTGCCTGACCCGCTGAGTTACTCCAGCACTGTGTGAAACGTCACCTATCCATGTTCTCCACAGATGCTGCCTGACCCGCTGAGTTACTCCAGCACTCTGTGAAACGTCACCTATCCATGTTCTCCACAGATGCTGCCTGACCCGCTGAGTTACTCCAGCACTCTGTGAAACGTCACCTATCCATGTTCTCCACAGATGCTGCCTGACCCGCTGAGTTACTCCAGCACTCTGTGAAACGTCACCTATCCATGTTCTCCACAGATGCTGCCTGACCCGCTGAGTTACTGTTTTAGGAGATGTAAATGAGCTAAACCTACTGAAGATTGCAAGCCAGCAGGTTGGCCGTGGGAGAGCAGGGAGGAAATAGAAACAGGTTCCAGTCTTCACCCAAGGCAAAATGGCAAGGCCGATCAATCTGAGCAATTCATGTGACAGGAATACGATCATTACCTGCACCACGGGACGGCACGGTGGAGCAGCGGTAGAGTTGCTGCCTCACTGCGTCAGAGACCCGGGTTCCATCCTGTCTACGGGTGCTGTCAGTACGGAGTTTGTACGTTCTCCTCGTGATCTGTTTTGTTCACTGGTTTTCTCAAAGATCAGTTCAGTTATATAATTATATTAAATGATATGGCCCAAGTTAAATTGGTGCGTTTACATCTAAACAATTGATTTGCAAATCCTGATCAATACTTTATTTCCGAGACCTCCACGTCTAGAAAGGCAGATGTGTTTGTAAAGGCACTTGGATAATTCTCATCTGATTCTCAGCTGCTACTCTGCGTGGGGCTCAGAAAACTGTAAGACCGTTGCTGCAATGAAAAGCAGAGAACAGAACTGTTTGAAATCATCTCTTTTATTTCTCTGTATTCTAAAAGTAAATATACATACTACAGTTATAAAAGAACCTGGACATGCACGTCAACCTATTCAGGTTCTTTACTGAATCATTTGTTTCCATAGGAATTTCACCATTTACATTCCATAGTTATTAATGTACATACAGCCTGAATCACTGCAAACTATGATTATGTCCACCAAATCTTTACACTGTGCAAATGCTCAATAAAATATGTATTAGTGGCAAAATAAAACAAATAGCCAAGGCAAGATCTTGGTCCCTGGTCCCCCAAATGAGCCCAGGCTGAGAATGTCAGCGGTTGATTCGAAAGGTGCGGCCCACTTGAGAAACTCTGATCTTGCAAATGGCTTCAGTGATATCGTCCTGTGTTTGGCCTGAGCCAGTGAGAGAGGGCTCGGTCAAAACAGGGCACACACAAACAGTAGCAGAGGTCAACGTTTCAACAGAGGGGCTTTGAAACGGCCCGAGAGGTTGGATTCAAATCAGTAATAAACAGAACATAACATTGAAAGATTCACCAGGATGTCAGTGTGAAACAGAATCTGAACATCCAAACGATCAATGTTTTATTAAGGTCATTGCCAGATTAGCTAACCAAACTAACGTGTACAACCCAGCAGAGCAAAAGGAAAAAATAGTCTGCAAACCCTTCACCTGGTATTTACAGGTTTCCTAATATAAACATCCGGAAATGACTTCAATATAAATAAATATACAACATTATCGTATTATTGGTGTTGAATCCTCCAGATCTGCTGATCAATAAATCATCCGATTGACCGATTAGTTTAAGTTGAGGAAGGTAAAATGTCTTATTTTAAAATGTCCATCAAGTCTGGTGTCCGCGGGCGGCTCAGTCTGCCTTGTCACATGTGCTTACCAAGGGCCTGAGTGTGGCTGGGAACATCAGCACCTTGGCATGCATGAAGGACAGGTCTGGGAGGGTGGCAATCACCTGGGCAGCTTCACCACTCACTACCTCCGCCTTCTTTGGTTTCCTGTGAAGCAGAAAAAAAATCATTATTACCATTTTCATAAGGTCATGTGATAGGAGCAGAATTAGACCATTCGGCCCATCAAGTCTACTCCGCCATTCAATCGTGGCTCATCGTCTCCCCATAATGTCCGACACCCGTTCTAATCAAGAATATTGTCTAGAATTGTCTTTAAAATATCCACAGACTTGGCCTCCACAGCCCTCTGTGGCAATGAGTTCCACAGATTAACTACCCTCTGACTAAAGAAGTTCCTCCTCACCTCCTTTCTAAAAGAGCGCCCTTTAATTCTGTGGATGACCTCTGGTCCTGGACTCTCCCACCAGTGGAAACATCCTGTCCACTTTCACTCTATCCAAGATCAGCCATGTTTGAATGGCGGAGTAGACCTGATGGGCCAAATGGTCCAATTCTGCTCCTATCCCTTATGTCCTTGACAGAGTCGGTGTTGAGACCTTTCCACTCATCAAGACCAAGGGCCATTCTTACCTGCTAGACGTGCTCGTTTTCTCTGCGGTGGACATGAGGCGAGCAAATGCATCGGTCATTCGGTTGACAGTATTAGTGCCCTCCAGTTTGGATGTGGTCAACTCGTACAATTCTGGATCAACACCTAGACAGATACAAGTACCACATTCAGACCGTTTCACTGTTTAGCCCATGATTGCAAACAACATTCCACATCCTACATCTAATTTCTGTAAACATCTGATTTATACAAAAGCACAAAATGGAGGGCAAATTTCAATTTGCACATTTCCGATTCCATCAACCAAGCCTTCATTGTCAAGTGACATTGTACTATGTACACTATTAGATGTTCTACTAAAGGGACATATTTCATACAACACTGGGACTAGAACCAGTCTTTCCGCTAGACAGCACGCAATGAAAGCTTTTCAATGTACTTTGGCACACGGGAGAATAAAGTGAACTAGAAGTTGAGGTTAAGTATTTACCCTTAAGGGTAAAGGCATTTTTGCTTCCTCCCAATTTTAATGAAACAGGTACACTTAGCTTTCACATACCAGAGATCTCAAAAACATTAACACATACAAAGATGCACTCCAAAGGCATCTGGATCTCGACTAGCACGCCCACCGCCATCTTAGTGCTGAGTGATGCCCTACCAAGAGCGTTTCATCCTACTATATCCACATCCAGACATATTCAGAAAGAGCAAGTCACCAAGTATTGAATATTTCGGTTTGATGAATTATCCTCAACGCTGTTGCAACAACGTTGGTCATTTTTAGCTGGACATTTTGTTAGAACTCTTCAGCAAATGGCTCAGCTGAACTCTGAACATAATGAATGACAAGGAATGTAATGGTTAACAAATACATTTGCCCAACAAAAATGTTGATGGGGAAATAGGATTATACCATTTAGATAACGTGATAGAGACATTATCACACATTATAAGGACATAAGTTGATAGGAGCAGAATTAGGCCATTCGGCCCATCAAGTCTACTCCTCCATTCAATCATGGCTGATCTATCTCTCCCTCCTAACCCCATTCTCCTGCCTTCTCCCCCCATAACTTCTGACACCCGCACTAATTTTAAAATGAAATACTCCAAATCTTATCCGACCTAACTGGTAAAAGATGAAACAATACAAATCTAAAACCAAAATCAAACTGATGACTGCTGAAAAGCCAGAATTCAATAAGTGAATGGAAAAATAATCTGATACTGACAAATGTTAGGTCAAAGGAGACTGTGTGTGGGTGAATTTTGCGCCTATCAAAATAAGAAACAGATTTATTGAAATCCATAAAACTGCTGAAGAGTCCAGATATTTCAATCCTGTCAGAACAATGTAGAATTATTTTTGTCTGGATGTATGCAAGTACAGTTTGGCAAAATGATCACTTTCTTGAATATCCAAGACCTGCTATCATGGTCACAAAAGCGTTTGTACCATCGACACTGTTTGGGTGCCAGATTCAAGTAGCTAAACATGAGATTGACTGGACAAATATGTGAATTGGACAATAAAGTGGAAATTAGGATCTTAACATCTTCACTCGCAAGACAGAAATGCTTTCGAAACGGGTCACAATGCAGAAAGAAATCAGAGAACAGACACCATTATTTAAAAGACTAATCTAGGAATGCAATGCAAACGCAAATTGGAGGAACAGCGCCTCAGATTTTGCTTGGGCAACTTACACCTCAGCGGTATGAACATTGACTTCTCTAACTTCAGGTAACCCTTGCTTTCCCTCTCTCTCCATCCCTCCCCCATCCCAGTTCTCCGAATGGTTGTGCCTTGTTGTCACCTTCCGCTCAGCCAACAATGAACCATTCCACATTTCCTTGGTCACCATCTGCTTTAATCTGTCCTTTTCACACCCCGCATTCTCTTTGTACCCTTCCATATCTCCAGGTTCCCCTCTCTCCTAACTCTCAGTCCGAAGATCCCGATCCTTCTCTCCAGAGATGCTGCCTGTCCCGCTGAGTTACTCCAGCATTTTGTGCCAATCTAGGAATGCTTTGAACAAGTAATTTTTTTCACAAATGCACAAACTCAGCAGACTCCAATTCTTCAGTGCATGCAAGTACTGCTTAATGTTTTATTCATGTGTATATATTAGGTTCCAGGTTTGACCCTGGTATGGAGTAGGCTCACCAAAGTGAGGGCAAGAGTAGAAATCCCTCAGGACCTTGCGACGATAGACAATAGGTGAAGGAGTAGGCCATTCGGCCCTTCGAGCCAGCACCGCCATTCAATGTGATCATGGCTGATCATCCCCAATCAGTACCCCGTTCCTGCCTTCCCCCCAGACTCCGCTAGTTTTAAGAGCCCTATCTAGCTCTCTCTTGAAAGCATCCAGAGAACATGCCTCCACCACCCTCTGAGGCAGAGAATTCCACAGACTGGAATTACTGGCGACGGGATGAGTTACATGAAAAATGCAGGACCATGTCTATTTATGCCATCCTTCACAATGATACGGTCAACGTTGTATTTGAACAATCCTTTTTTTAAAGTGATATTTACACACTGAACAAACAGTTAAGCCGCTAAATAAGGAATCGTTTTTGTCCCCAGTTTTACTAATAAAAGTCAAAAGGTTTTCTTGGAAAACTATCTACGCCTCCAACCCACAACCAAACATGTCGCATGTCAGTTGACAATAACTGGTAGCAGCCCAGAATTTATCATTTCGTTTCAGAGCAAGTGTATGCAGTTTCAAACCTCACATCAAGGCAGGCAAACCACGTGTTTTGGGGATAGACAAAAATGCTGGAGAAACTCAGCAGGTGAGGCAGCATCTATGGAGAGGAGGAATAGGTGACGTTTCGGGTCGAGACCTGTAAGGGTCTTGACCCGAAACGTCGCCTATTCCTTCTCCCGTAAGGGTCTTGACCCGAAACGTCGCCTATTCCTTCTCCCGTAAGGGTCTCGACCTGAAACGTCGACTATTCCTTCGCTCCATAGATGCTGCCTCACCCGCTGAGTTTCTCCAGCATTTTTGTCTACCTTCGATTTTCCAGCATCTGCAGTTCCTTCTTATACACCTGTTTGGGGGTTATCATCAGTGATGTGTTAGCAAAAAAATATAGAAATCCCAAAGGGAAGCCAATTAGACATGGTGATATTAGAAACATAGAAAATAGGTGCAGGACGAGGCCATTCAGCCCTTCGAACCAGCACCACCATTCAATATCATCATGGCTGATCATCCATAATCAGTACCCTGTTCCTGCTTTCGCCCCATATCCCTTGATTCCGTTAGCTCCAAGAGCTAAATCTAATTCTCTCTTGAAAACATCCAGTGAATTGGTCTCCACTGCCTTCTGTGGCAGAGAATTCCACAGATTTACAACTCTATGGGTGAAAAAGTTTTTCCTCATCTCAGTCCTAAATGGCCGACCCCTTATTCTTAAACTGTGACCCCTGGTTCTGGACTCCCCCAACATGGGGAACATTTTTCCTGCATCTAGCCTGTCCAATGCCTTTAGAATTGTGTGTTTCTATAAGATCGCCTCTCAGCCTTCTAAATTCCAGTGAATACAAGCCCAGTCGACCCATTCTTTTATCATATGTCAGTCCCACTATCCCAGGAATTAACCTGGTGAACCTACGCTGCACTCCCTCAAGAATGACGCTCCCCAAAGTTGTTAGTGCTGTGAAATTTAGCTTGAGTGTGGCTAACAATTGTGTTCAGACTCTCCAGCATTCAACCAAACAATAAACAAAAACCAATGACTCGTGGTGACCGACACTGCGCCCAATTATGGGACCCAAGATACACACAAAACGCTGGAGTAACTCAGCGGGTCAGGCAGCATCTGTGGAGAACATGGATAGGTGACGTTTCACAGAGTGCTGGAGTAACTCAGCGGGTCAGGCAGCATCTGTGGAGAACATGGATAGGTGACGTTTCACAGAGTGCTGGAGTAACTCAGCGGGTCAGGCAGCATCTGTGGAGAACATGGATAGGTGACGTTTCACAGAGTGCTGGAGTAACTCAGCGGGTCAGGCAGCATCTGTGGAGAACATGGATAGGTGACGTTTCACAGAGTGCTGGAGTAACTCAGCGGGTCAGGCAGCATCTGTGGGGAACATGGATAGGTGACGTTTGGGGTCATTAGAAACATAGAAAATAGGTGCAGGAGTAGGCCATTCGGCCCTTCGAGCCTGCACCGCCACTCATTATGATCATGGCTGATCATCCAACTCAGTATCCTGTACCTGCCTTCTCTCCATACCCCCTGATCCCTTTAGCCACAAGGGCCACATCTAACTCCCTCTTAAATATAGCCAATGAACTGGCCTCAACTACCTGCTGTGGCAGAGAATTCCACAGATTCACCACTCTCTGTGTAAAAAATGATTTTCTCATCTCGGTCCTAAAAGACTTTCCCCCTATCCTTAAACTGTGACCCCTTGTTCTGGACTTCCCCAACATCGGGAATAATCTCAGGAAGGGTCGAGACCCTTCTGCAGAGGCTAGTTTGAATTCTCCCATTTGTTTGAAAACAAAGGACATTTTCTAACTCCTTAAAAGCAGAGTTAACAGCGGCCTTTATCACACACCCTAGACAGGCTTTCAATTGAGCGCAATAATTCATGCTGTAAATAAAAAATCTTGCAACACTTTATTCTCTACCACCGCTAATAGATTTCTTCCCCAGAAAAAGACCAGAGAAAGCCTTCAAGAAAGCACCAAGGCTTCATCCACCATCACAGGCAGCAATCCTCATGACTCTTCCCATCCGGGATGTAACTGACTAGACTTTTCCAGCAATCTCTGTTACAACTTGCAGCTTCTTTGTGTGTAATTGCTAATTCAGATCGAGAATGTTGCCAAAGGCGGTTTTTCAGCGTAGGAATTAGCATCATGAGGGTAACAATAACCCTGACTTGCAATTGGTATGGATTTACAACTAGTATAAACAGTACATGGATCCTGCTTCAAAATGGACTTGGCTAATGAAGTTTAAGACATCGAGGGTTGATAGAACATTGTAGGTTGGGAATCTTAAACAGAAAACACAAATAGAATCTGTTTTAACATCGAAGAACCCTCTTGCAGCACTTCACACTGAAGTGTGAATGTTAGTTTTAGGCACCCATGACAATCCAGGGAGAAAATCTATTGCTACCAACATTAGGACATTCCTTCATTTTATTTGTTTAAGAAGGAACTGCAGATGCTGGAAAATCAAAGGTACACAAAAATGCTGGAGAAACTCAGCAGGTGCAGCAGCATCTATGGAGCGAAGGAAATAGGCAACGTTTCGGGCCGAAACGTTGCCTATTTCCTTCGCTCCATAGATGCTGCTGCACCCGCTGAGTTTCTCCAGCATTTCTGTGTACCCTAATTTTATTTTATCAGAGTATAAAAGTTCCACACCAAAGAAGGCTTATCATTCATGAGGCACTATAGATAAGAAAAGCTAGTATTAGGCTGAAGAATGGTCTCCCCACCCAAAATGTCACCTATCCATGTTCTTCACAGATGCTGCCTCGTCAGTGATATTCCAGCATTTTGTGTCCTTTCTAATTAACAAGCCATTTGGAGTTAGAAATGTTTAAATCTTTCTGATTCACATATGCTTTAAGGATTCCAAGTGTTACACCTTTTTCAATTAAGCTTTTAAAAATAAAAAAAATGGTGCTGGAAGTGCTAATGAAACAGATTCCCTGCCGCAAAGATCATCTTAAAGCATTAATGCTTACAGGTCACCACTGAATTAATTGATTTAGGTTTAAGCTAAATCAATTAATTGCGTACAGTTTTGGTCTCCTAATCTGAGGAAGGACATTCTTGCCATAGAGGGAGTACAGAGAAGGTTCACCAGACTGATTCCTGGGATGTCAGGACTTTCATATGAAGAAAGACTGGATAGACTCGGCTTGTGCTCGCTAGAATTTAGAAGATTGAGGGGGGGATCTTATAGAAACCTACAAAATTCTTAAGGGGTTGGACAGGCTAGATGCAGGAAGAATGTTCCCAATGTTGGGAACAAGGGGTCACAGTTTAAGGATAAGGGGAAATCTTTTAGGACCGAGATGAGAAAAACATTTTTCACACAGAGTGGTGAATCTCTGGAACTCTCTGCCACAGAAAGTAGTTGAGGCCAGTTCATTGGCTATATTTAAGAGGGAGTTAGATGTGGCCCTTGTGGCTAAAGGGATCAGGGGGTATGGAGAGAAGGCAGGTACAGGATACTGAGTTGGATGATCAGCCATGATCATATTGAATGGCGGTGCAGGCTCGAAGTGCCGAATGGCCTACTCCTGCACCTATTTTTCTATGTAAGCTGCTGGCAACTAGCCACAGAGGGGATATTGTGGGAAAAATATTGTCCTGAGAACAGCATGGTACAACACAGCAACAGGCCCTTCAGCTTGCTGGTGCCAATCTAACCTGGCCAGCACATGGTTCACCCCCCCTCCAATCCCTGCCTGGCCCCATCTAAATGCATCAGTATTCCCACCGTATCTGCTTAAATCACTTCATCGGGTGCGTCCCAGGCACCCATCACCCTCTCAATCAAAAAAAAGCTTCTCAAATCTCCATTCACCTTACAGCTGTTCATCTGTGGAACTCATTGCCACAGAGGGCTGTGGAGGCCAAGTCAGTGGATATTTTTACGGCAGGCATGGACAAGTTCTTGATTAGAATGGGTATCAAGGGTTATGGGGAGAAGGCAGGAAAATGGGATTATAAAAAGAGGCAGAGATCAGCCATGATTGAATGGCGGAGTAGACTTGATGGGCCGAATGGCCTAATACTACTCCTATAACTTGTGAACTGTGCGCTTCTGTATTTGACATTCCCCTGCTGGGGAAAAGTCTATCCACCAGATTGCTGCCAGTAGAACAAACACACACAACATTCTAGTGTTATGTTTACAAATGGTGTGGGCACAGCAACAGTACCGTTATCAAATACAAATAAACTGTTTTAATTAAACAATGTCTTACAACCTAACCGCTAAATAAAAAAGAAAAATTCAACTTTACTTTTTATATTCCCAAAAACTATTTTTCCAGTGATCAAATTATGGTTCTGCTTTTCCCCCAAAACTATCAAACAGTGATGGCTTATTTGTCAAGGTTTTTATTTAAAAAAAGATTTTAAAATGCACAAACACCGATAGAAACATAGAAAATAGGTGCAGGAGTAGGCCATTTGGCCCCGTCGAGCCAGCACCACCATTCAATATGATCATGGCTGATCATCCACAATCAGTACCCCGTTCCTGCCTTCTCCCCATATCACGTGATTCCTTTAGCCCAAAGAGTTAAATCTGACTCTCTTTTGAATACATTTAGTGAATTGGCCTCCACTGCCTTCTGTGGCAGAGAATTCCACAGATTCACAACTCTCTGGGTGAAAACGTTTTTCCTCATCTCAGTCCTAAATGGCCTACCGCTTATTCTTAAACTGTGACCCCTGGTTCTGGACTCCCCCAACATGGGGACCATTTTTCCTGCATCTAGCCTGTCCAATACCTTAAGAATGTTGTCCAAAAGGGAACTGCAGATGCTGGAATATCGAAGGTACACAAAATTGCTGGGGAAACTCAGCGGGTGCAGCAGCAGCTATGGAGCGAAGGAAATAGGCGACGTTTCGGGCCGAAACCCTTCTTCAGACTCAAGAAGGGTTTCGGCCCGAAACGTCGCCTATTTCCTTCGCTCCATAGATGCTGCTGCACCCGCTGAGTTTCCCCAGCAATTTTGTGTACCTACCTTAAGAATGTTATATGTTTCCATAAGATCCCTTCTCATCCATCTAAATGCCAGTGATATAGTTGCCCAATACCAATACCATATTTACACGCATACAGATGTTTACAGAATGTTTTAGTCACCAACTGGAGCTGCGACAAAGCCAAGACATTTAAAACATCTGCAAGAGCCAGGTTGAGCCGCCAGCTCTGAAACATTTCATTTACACGGCGTCATGAATTAGTTACCGTCATGTTCCTTTCTGAGAACATTGAAAAGGACTGGTCTGCCCCAACTGCTGCTGACAACCTTCTACCGCTGCACCACAGAGCATACTAACGTATGGCATCTCTGTGTGGTATCTCAGCTGCACGGAGGCGGAGAGGAGAGCTCTTCAGCGCGTCGTCCACAGAGCGCAGAAGATCATTGGGACACCGCTACCAGCCTTGGAGGTCATCTACCGCACACGGTGCCTCAGGAAGGCCGTCAGCATTCAAAGACTCCTCACACCCTTGTAATGGACTCTTCGAATTATTTCCCTCCAGCAGACGTTACAAGGCCTTCTAAGCCCACACCTCCAGACTCAGGAACAGCTTCTTTCCCAGAGCTATAGCTGCTCTGAACCGGCCCTGCTGAGTGCCCCCCCCCCCCTCCCCTATGAACTGTCTCCCTCGGATGGTCACGTCGCACAGACACATCTGCACTTTAGTCTATTTCGACTATTTTACTGTTGTAATGTTCTTTTTACAAACCATGTTCTCGGGGTATCTAAACCTAAATTTTAGTAGTTATGATGTCGGATGGAAGCTGCATACCTAAATCTCGTTGCACTTATGTGCAATGACAATAAAATATATTATTATTATTATTATTATTATGAACTGATGCGCCACAATGCTGAGAACTATATTCTGCACTCTGTATCTTCCCCTTTGCTCCACCTATGGGACTGGAGTTTGAACTGATTGCATTTCTATGTAATATTATCTGATCTCTTTGGATAACACGCAGATCAAAGCCGTTCACTGGACATCGGTACATGTTACAATAATAAACCTAAATCCAATTATTCCAGGGATTCACAGGAGAGGAACTAACTTCTCAATTCTAGACCATGAGGAACTTGAGTAACTAAAATTGTGGGAGTGGTAGAATTGGAGGCATCTTTGCGGCAGTAAACGGCACAAAACTTTATGGAGTCGATTCAGAGATGATGCACCTGAATACATGTGTCAGGATAAACAAGCCCCCGCCTGATCACATATACTGAATTGGAGATCGTGTAGGAAGGTTGGCACAAACCAGCCTATGCCTGAAAAATAATATTTTTCTGGAAAGAGTGCAATATTTTCTGCACAAGTATGACATAACTAACGAGGAGGCAAGCTTGCCACATTAGACAAAGAGTAATAAAATCGATTAATCAACTGTGAACATTTAGTGGATAATGATTAATTTTCAGTGCAGCGTTTAAAAGAAGCAAATGAGCTAACATTCTCCATTTGAATAAAACAACTAGTTCATACGTCCAATAGCCGTGGGGCAGTGGAGACAGATTCAATTCTAGAGCCAGAGGAGAGGATGAAATGGAGGATGAAATGAAAGAACCTGCTAGTGAGTTGCAGGCAGTGGGATGAGCTGGGTTACTCTTGTAGAGAGCTGGTGCAGGATGGAAGGATGTCCATTATCGGTGATATTCATCTAGCGTCTAGGCACTCTGGGCATAGTCAGCATTGATGACCCATTCCTAATTGCCCTCATGGTGATGCGAGGTGTCTTCTGAACTACAGTCATCGTTCTGGACAAAGTTCTACCCAAGAATCAGGCCTAATGACAAGGGACTGGTTTTATTTTCCAGTCAGGTGTGTGTGTGTGTGTGTGTGTCTGTGTGTGTCTGTGTCTGTGTGTGTGTCTGTGTGTGTCTGTCTGTCTGTCTGTCTGTCTGTCTGTCTGTGTGTGTGTGTGTGTGTGTGTGTGTGTGTGTGTGTGTGTGTGTGTCTGTGTGTGTGTGTGACACTTGAAGGGAACCCACCTCTGTTGCTCTTGCTCTGGGTAGCCACACCATATCATAACGCAGGTGTTAGAGACAAGTGGAAGGCCTCATGGCAAGAGCCTTCACCCAGCACTGGAAACAATCGTGGTATTTTATGGTGAGGAGGAGATCATTGGGATGTTCCCATCACCCATGCCATGTACAGCTATCGATGACTGCTTTAAGGGCCTGTCCTACGAGCATGCGGCAAGCGTGACCTAACGTGGTCGCTTGAGCTGTACACCCTCGCGGGGCCGGTCCCACTTCGATTGCCGGAGCCGTATGGAGTTGTGCGGAGCTGGTCCCGACATTGCGCGGGGCTTTGAAAAACTGACCGTGTTAAAAAATTCCGCGCGGCAACGGCCTGCCGGCCCGCAGCCGCTTGAGGCCGTACGCACCGCCTCGACGGGCGTGCGCAGCACCTCGACGGGCGTGCGCAGCGTCTCAACGCCGTGCGCAGCGTCTCAACGCCGTGCGCAGCGTCTTGACTCCGTACGTCACGCGCGAACTTCCCGCAGACTTCGCTCGAACTTCACGTCAACTCGTACGGGATCACTCGACCTCCGCGCGGCCCCCGCTTCCGGTTTGGTCGCGCTTGCCGCATGCTCGTGGGACAGGCCCTATACTCTTGTGTCTATCAGCCCGGCACCATAACAACAACAGAAACAGCGAGTCAATCTTGAACGACCCGACGGTCCACAGACATCCCTTTGCTGAGAGACTCAGACAAGCTATCAACTCCAAGGTTAACACTCAACAACTTCACTATTCAGTGCAAAGCGGCTTGACTGATCCGCACTCCTTCTCTTGAACTAGGTATTCATCTTTTACATCAGTGGCGCACTGTGGGGCCGAGCGTTTAGTTTAGTTTGTTATTTGTCACACGTACCGAGGTGCGGTGAAGAGCTTTTTTGTTGCATGCTAGCCAGTCGGCAAGACGACGATACACGATTACAATCGAGCCGTCCACAGTGTACAGATACAGGATAAAAGGAATAACGTTTAGTGCAAGATAAAGTCCTAGTAAAAATAGTCCGAGTGCCTCCAATGAGGTAGATGGGAGGTCAGGGCTACTCTCCAGTTGGTGAGAGGACAGTTCAGTTGCCTGCCACCAACTAGAGAGTGCTGTATGGAGGATACACTGTGGCTCTAGGTTAGCTCAACAGCCATACCCTCAGCAACGTCCAACACTAACGCAGGCACATCACTGGCACCGTCGCTGAGGATTTCCAACCCACACTCTATCCTGATGTACACACTTCTCAGTACTTCAGACTATTGGCCAATATCCTGGAATTTTCTGCCTTACAATATTAAAGAGCATCACAAGTACTGTAACACTTCAAAGAGAAAGCATTCAAAGTCTTCAACATACCCAACTCAAATGGAGTAATTGATGTCATAAGGAATAGAATTAGGCCATTCAGCCCATCATAGAAACATAGAAAATAGGTGCAGGAGTAGGCCATTCGGCCCTTCGAGCCTGCACCGCCATTCAATATGATCATGGCTGATCATCCAACTCAGTATCCTGTACCTGCCTTCTCTCCATACTCCCTGATCCCTTTAGCCACAAGGGCCACATCTAACTCCCTCTTAAATATAGCCAATGAACTGGCCTCAACTACCTTCTGCGGCAGAGAATTCCAGAGATTCACCACTCTGTGTGAAAAAGGTTTTCCTCATCTCGGTCCTAAAAGATTTCCCTCTTATCCTTAAACTGTGACCCCTTGTTCTGGACTTCCCCAACATCGGGAACAATCTTCCGGCATCTAGCCTGTCCAACCCCTTAAGAATTTTGTACGTTTCTATAAGATCCCCCCTCAATCTTCTAAATTCTACCGTGTACAATCCGAGTCTATCCAGTCTTTCTTCATATGAAAGTCCTGACATCCCAGGAATCATTCTGGTGAACCTTCTCTGTACTCTCTCTATGGCAAGAATGTCTTTCCTCAGATCAAGTCCATACTCTGCCATTCAATCATGGCTGATCTATCTCTCTCCTAACCCCATTCTCCTGCCTTCTCCCCATAACCCCCGACTTGGCCAACATCGATGTCATGGCAGAACCTGCTGAAAAAGTCCAGTTAAGTCTGATTAAAGATAGTCGATGGGAGGTCAGGACTGCTGTCTAGTTGGAGAGAGGATGGTTCAGTTGCTTGCCACCAACTAGAGAGTAAAGCTGAACATGTCCAATTTCATTGATCCTACATGACAAATGTTCATAGTGATTGGACCTTTGTCTCGTGAATATATTAAACACAACCACAGACAAGAGTGAAGCAGCTTCTGGGAAAAAATGATTCATGAAACTTGGAAAGTATTTAAAAGTGAGCAGTTTAAGGTGCTCCACTTAAACTGGGAGATAAATTACTTGCGGTGGTTCAGTGCCAACTGATACGGTTTGTGTGGTAGGGGAAAGTCATGTGGGCACACTTACAAGCACGGCAGGCTGCAGTTAAAGCATTCTGCCGACCTGGGATTGCTGCACTACTGCCAGAGCTCGTGCCATCCACTGGCCCAAAGATATCAAAGGCTCAGGACAGTGGAACCTCCATTAGCTTGAGATTCGGTACCCATGTAGATAGGGCAAGCCAGTGTGGGGATGATGTGCAAAACAGGGGCAAGACAAACTTCAACATGCAGGTTATTACAGGGCCTGTCCCACGAGCATGCGACTCCATGCGGCAAGCGCGACCTAAAGCCCGCAGCCGTCTCGACTCCGTTGAGTGAGTGACGTGAAGTTCGAGCGAAGTCCGTCGAGGCGGGGCGTACGGCCTCAATGCGGCTGCGGGCCGGCAGGCACGTTGCCGCGCGGAATTTTTGAACACGGTCAGTTTTTCGGAGCCCCGCGCGATGTCGTGACCAGTTCCGCACAACTCCATACGGCTCCGGCGATCGAAGTGGGACCGGCCCCGCGAGGACGTACGGCTCAAGCGACCACGTTAGGTCGCGCTTGCTGCATGCAGGCGCATGCTGGTGGGACCGGCCCTTTAGGTCGCGCTTGCCGCATGGAGTTGCATGCTGGTGGGACAGGCCCGTTACAGCCATTCAACAGTTTTAACATGAATAAAGCAACTTCTAATTAATAAGGCAACTTGCTTTACAATTACTTACACTCCAAGACTAATAAAGCAGACTTTATGTTGTTGATAAAGATGAACCAATTGCTCCAATGAAACCGCTACCCCCACCACCAAAATAAATCCCATTGTATGGAATAACATTTTCAGCTTTACACTTAAAATGGCTGATGAATAATTTTCAAGCAGAAAGACCCAATAGTAAGATAAGCAGGTAGACTTGACTGTAGTTCATGGTTTAACACAATGGCAGGCGCATCCAGACTTTCTTTCTAGGTTTAGACAAGGAATCTGCTGGTAGGCCTTTGGCCTGGAACACGTTAACCCTTGGGTTCAGTAAGATGGAAATTATCATTCTATTTTAACCCTGCTAATTATACACTCGTTTAAGATTTTATTTACGTGGACTTGGAAAATGTGTGTGTTCTCACACCTGGCTGCGTACAACATGACACTCCGTATTGAAGGGAGTAAAGATCTATTGATAGAGGCACTGCCAATTTCACATCCACTTCATATCTAAACAAGCCAAACACGAGGTTTTACATACAGGACTGTATCAATATGTTGAGCACCAGTTGACATTCACACAGCAATATTTCAGCAATCTAGTTAGAGACCTCATTCCATCATTTGCAGGACACTAATCTTTGTGAAAATAGGTCAGAAAATAGGGTAGATACACAAATCGTGACGTGCCAATTTCATGAGGGTAATACTGTGTTTTCTACTTTTTACTTTCAACGCGTACAAGCATAATAATGTTTCTACACTTGTCCGTGCTCCAGTGGGTTTTTCTACATGAATCATCTCAAGATTATCCTGACTTTGGTGCGCAGACACTGGTTAAAAAGCACATAAAATTTTCAAAGGTAGACAAAAATGCTGGAGAAACTAAGCGGGTGCAGCAGCATCTATGGAGCGAAGGAAATAGGCAACGTTTCCGGTTGAAACCCAATGGGAAATGGGCAACGTTTCGGGCCGAAACCCAATGGGAAATGGGCAACGTTTCGGGCCGAAACCCTTCCGGGTTTCAGCCCGAAACGTTGCCTATTTCCTTTGCTCCATAGATGCTGCTGCACCTGCTGAGTTTCTCCAGCACTTTTGTCTACCTTTGATTTTCCAGCATCTGCAGTTCCTTCTTAAACATAAAATTTTCAAGTGGACATTAACTAGAATTACATCAAAATGCAAATCCTCAATCATAAATGGAATCATTTGTTAAACCAGCTGTTTTAAATATTGCAATTGAGCACATTCATGTCATCTTGTAACTTTAATATAATGGTAAAACATATTGCCAAAAGCAGCCAATAGACTCAAAAGTGCACCAACAGCCTTCTAATGCTCACCTAGTCTTATATACTTTTGTGTCGATTGCTTATGTAATTAAGACCAGCATTAATCAGCAAGGCTAAAAGAAAGCCTGGGTTTCCACAATGTGAAAGATATGGAAAGAAGGAAAACAAATCAGCAGAAAGAAGTCTGTCTGAACGTGGTAGCTTTCTTAACTCTAGCTCTGGTGCTAGAGGCTCTACGCAGGGACGTACCATCAAGAGGATTAGTAAGGCCACTGCTACTCCAGTCAAACTGGACAGGCGGGACGTGATCCTAGGGAGAGAGGAAAACATTACATTACACTGCAACTCTCGAGTCCAATACCGGGAGAAAAATCTCTTCAGCTGCAAAATCAACCCAAAGCACTTGTGTCGAGCATCTCTTAACGCGGCAGCAATCAAACCATTACTTGTGACTGAAAGTTTACCTTAAACTCAACCAAAGCTGCTCAAGAAAGCAGTGAAAGAAAGATCACTGATAACTCAACTCAATCCAGATAAATCAATGAGCCCAAATACAGGTCAGATGCAAGGAGAGTTAACCGATTTCCATCGGGGAATAGGACCCGTGTTAAGGGCTAACATCCAGATCCCGGTTCCTCATCAGGCAGCAAGCTTTGCTGGAAGTAACCACACACCCATCACAGTCTCCTTACTCCCCACTAATCCATCTGATCTCAAACTGCTGAGTCATGAAAAGCTTCCATCAAATGGAAGTCTTAACTGATGCATCTCACAGATGCCACACAACGTACCTTCTCTGCATCCATCCTCCTTACTTTAAGAAGCTGTAAAATGAACCAAGGACTTGCCCACAAAGACAGCAAAGCTTGGTAGTCATTGAGCAAAAGAATAGTTACAAGCTATGCACCACTATCTGCAGGTTCCCAGTCAAGTCACACACCATCCTAACTTGAAACACCTTCATTGTTGCTAGGTGTGTAAATCCGGTAATCCTTATCCAACAGTATTATTGGACCTCCTTCACCAAAGCAGTGCAGCAGTTCAAGCTAGAAGATCACCATCACCACCCCAAAGATGACTAAGAATGGATGACAAATGCTTACCTTGCTAGAGTCACCCTGATCCCAGTGAATGAATTCAACTGGGAAGTGGAACAATGCTAGCTGGCCCTTTGGCCAAAACCAATAGTGTAAACGTGTATGATTCTATGATGATGTTTTCCTCTCTTCCCCAACCAATTGGTCAATACACAAGCAGGAGAAGAGAAAGAGAGATCCCTTGTTGAGAGTGCAAATGGAAGTCGTTCATTACCTGGGTTTCATCACATGTAGAAGTGCTCATCTCAGACGCTGAAACACTTGCAGTTGGTGTCTGACCTATTGAAGCTATCTTCTCTGCAGCTGATATTGGCTTGACTGGTTCTTTGGTGGGTTCTAACATACCCTGAAATAAGCAATAAATTCGACTTAAAGCATATGCCGAAAACAGTTCACATATGATATGATAAATATGATAAAACATATGCCTGTGGGATAAGGCAGTAGCAGTACGAATATAGTTGCTCATGAACTCAAACCTATTTCCATTGTGTGCAACCCCCACATGAGAACCCATTTCAGCAAAATATAGTCACTGAATTTACCTTTGACATGTTTATTAAATAAGCAAAATTCATTGGTGACTAATGCAACTTACACAAGCACAAAAACTGATAATACCAAGCAGGTCAATCTGAATTAGTTTAGTTACATAGATACATAGACAATAGTTGCATTAGTAGGCCATTCAGCCCTTCGAGCAAGCACCGCCATTCAATGTGATCATGGCTGATCATCTACAATCAGTACCCCGTTCCTGCCTTCTCCCCATACCCCTTGATTGCGCTAGCCCCAAGAGCTCGGTCCAACTCTCTCTTGAAAGCATCCAGAAAATTGGCCTCCACTGCCTTCTGAGGCAGAGAATTCCACAGATTCACAACTCTCTGGGTGAAAATGTTTTTCCTCATCTCCGTTCTAAATGGGCTACCCCTTATTCTTAAACTGTGGCCCCTGGTTCTGGACTCCCCCAACATCGGGAACATGTTTCCTGCAGCTAGCGTGTCCAATCCCTTAATAAATTGATGTGTTTCTACAAGATCCCCTCTCATCCTTCTAAATTCCAGTGAATACAAGCCCAGTCGCTCCGTTCTTTCATCTGTTTTGACTGTTTTACTGTTCTTTTTATAAATCATGTTTCTCGGGGTATCTAAATCTAAATTTGTTAGTTGTTTAAGTTATGACATCGGATGGAAGCTGCATACCAAGTATATTATTATTATTATCATCATATGACAGTCCCGCCATCCTTATGAACCTACTCTGCACTCGCTCAATAGCAAGAATGTCCTTCCTCAAATTAGGAGATACAGCGTGGAAATTGGCCCTTCGAGTCCGCACCGACCAGCGATCCTCACACACTAACATTATCCTACACAGACTAGGGACAATTTACACTTAAAACAAGCCAATTAACCCACAATCCTGTAGGTCTCGAGTGTAGGAGGAAACCGGAGATCTCGGAGAAAACCCACGCGGTCACAAGGAAGAAAGTACAAACTCCATACAGACAGCACCCGTAGTCGGTATCGAACCCTGGTCTCTGGCGGTGCAAGTGCTGTAAGGCAGCAACTCTACCGCTGCGCCCTGTGCCACCCAATTAGTGACCCCAAAAACAATTAACCTGACACACAAATGCATTCTCATTTTAATTAGAACAATGTGTTGCTGGAATCAAGTATACAGTGCCCTCCATAATGTTTGGGACATAGACCAGTCATTTATTTATTTGCCTCTGTACTCCACAATTTGACATTTGTAATAGAAAAATAATCACATGTGGTTAAAGTGCACATTGTCAGATTTTAATAAAAGCCATTTTTATACATTTTGATTGTGATTTTCTCCATTACAAATCTCAAATTGTGGATACAGAGGCAAATAAATAAATGAGGGGTCTTTGTCCCAAACATTATGGAGGGCACTGTATTATTGGAACCAACAAACATAAAATGAAGTAATTAATCTTGTCGTTTTGTCACTTTTTAAAAATGGCTTTCTTAATTTGCAGCAAATGTACATTTGTATTGTACTTCCGGTGGCGCTGGTGTCAGCTGCCTCCACCTTCAGCCCGGTATCTTTCTTTTTCGGTTTTTTTGTTATGTTGAAGTGTGTTTTTTATGTTTTTTTTAATGTTTTAATGTGGGGGAAGAGGGTACGGTAAGGGGGATACCGTCCTTCAGTCACTTCCTGGAGAGGACGCGACTATTATTCGAGTCGTGTCCTCGCCCCCCCCCAGCGGCCTACCTACTGGATTGGCGCGGCCTTTCCTGCCTGGACCGACCAGAGCTCCAGCAGCGGCGGGACAGTGCTGATACATCGCAGGGCTGGCGATTCCTTACCGGGGATCACCGTCTGGAGCCCGCGGCACCGACATCCTGGAGCTGTGGTTCGCGGAGCTCCCAACGCAGGCGGCGCTGACAAACATCGTGGGGTCCTGCGACTCTGCCCCGCTCGGCCTGCGGACTCGGGAGCTGTGGACTCCGGTGGGAGGCGGCTGATTGGGAGGTCCGGGCCGCTGAGGAGGATTTTCACCGTCGGGGTTCGGCGTCGGCGTTCCATCAGCCCGGCGAGAGGGCCTGAGCATCGGGCCGCCCGGGGTGGCGACTGCGGGTGCTCGGAAGGCCCAGACCACGGATGAACATCTGGGAAGATCGGAGGGGAGGCTGGCTGGACTATGGTGCCTTCCTCACCTTGGTGCCACTGTGTTATGTTGTGTCGTGGACCTTCTGTGTTTGTGCTTTTTTTTAAATTCTATTTTATTTTTAATATGTTTTATTATTTATTATTTATTTATTTTTATGATACTGACTGTAAAGGGAAATTCATTTCGTTGTCTCTAATTGAGACAATGACAATAAATTTGAATACAATACAATACAATACAATAGTGTTACGTTGAATATTTCCAGATTGGTGCCTGCAGCAATTAAATTCACTACATTAGTTTTGTTAGTTTTAGAGGTACCGCACAGAAACGGGCCCTTCGGCCAACCAAGTACACATCAACCAGCGATCCCTGCACACTTGCACTAATCTACACACACTGGGGACAATTAACATTTACACCAAGCCAATTAGCCTACAAACCTGCAAAACTTTGGAGTGTGGGAGGAAACCGAAGATTTTGGAGAAAACCCACGCAGGTCACGGGGAGAAGGTACAAACTCCGTACAGACAGCACACGTAGTCAGGATGGAACCCGGATCAGACAGTAAGACAGTAGCTCTACTGCTGCGCCACCGTGCCGCCATCACTTCTATCATAAGTTTCTATAAGATCCCCCCTCAATCTTCTAAATTCTAGCGAGTACAAGCCGAGTCTATCCAGTCATTCTTCATATGAAAGTCCTGACATCCCAGGAATCAGTCCGGTGAACCTTCTCTGTACTGTTGTGAAGTATTAAAATGGTGGGACACAAACAAGGATCAACCAGAAAAATCACATCATGAAAATGTAACCTCGACAGCTTCACTTGTAAAATTTGTTTTTCAAGATCAGAAATTGTTTAGCTGCAATAATCTACAACACGTTTAAAAACTTCTGATTTCCAATTCCTGCTTCAGACTTTGGACATTGTGTAATTAAAATACACAATGCAAATAATATGGCCATTGTAGTCTTCATACCTAGTTATGAATGCTACGTAAGCAGATATACAAAGACTGCCATCACAACTGCACAGGTGTCAGGAACATGGTTTCAATGCTACCGAGATATGGATTTCCATACTTCACTGCCCACTTGCACATCTGAAGAAGCTGCTGGTTTAGTAACAATGATAAGTACCTACATCTATCTACAACTAGGGAACGGTCCGGAGCTACTACCTGCCTCATTGGAGACCTTTGGAATATTTTTAATCGGACTTTACATTCAACATTATTCAAGCTATTACCTTTACCCTGAATCTGCAGACCGTGGACGGTTTGATTGTAATCATGTATAGTAGTCTCTCCTCGGACTGGATAGCACGCAACAGAAGCTTTTCACTGTACCTCGGTACATGTGACAATAAACTGAACTAAGTACCTACAGCCCCACCAGCATCAATAAAATACGATTCACATCAATGTTTGCAAAAAATATAGTTGTGTATTTGTTCAAGGAACTGCAGATGCTGGAAAATCGAAGGTACACAAAAATGCTGGAGAAACTCAGCGGGTGCAGCAGCATCTATGGAGCGAAGGAAATAGGTAACGTTTCGGGCCGAAACCCAAGGGTTTCGGCCCGAAACGTCACCTATTTCCCTCTCTCCATAGATGCTGCTGCACCCGCTGTATTTCTCCAGCATTTATGTGTACCTTATAGTTGTGTATTTGATGTTCAAGAAGTTAAACTCAGTTACAAAACACCACGGGCGGTAGAGTTGCTGCCTCACAGCACCAGAGACCCGGGTTCCATCCTGACCACGGGTGCTGTCTGTGCGGAGTTTGTACGTTCTCCCCGTGACCTTTTCATTTCACTTTTCATTTCACTGCACATCTCGTATGTGTATGTGACGAATAAACTTGACTTGACCTGCGTGGGTTTTCTCCGAGATCTCCGGTTTCCTCCCACACTCCAAAGACCTACATGTTTGTAGGTTAATTGGTTTGGTGGAAATGTAAATTGTCCCTAGTGTGTGTGTGTGTGTAGGATAGTGTTAATCTGCGGGGATCACTGGTCGGCACGGACTTGGTGGGCTGAAGGGCCTGTTTCTGCGCTGTATCTCGAAAACTAAAAACGAAATAAATGCGAGTAAAACGATGTTATAAATTTGAACTTACCAGACCAGATGCATAAGCAGGAACTATAACTGGCTGCTTCCTCTGCCCAGTAAACAACTTTTGAAACAGAAAAAAAGAAATTGGCATAATTTACAATTGCACTAAAATAGCACGTTAATTATCATGAATCTGATGATTTCGATGAATAAGTCATTTACTAATTCTAAACAAGTGCTATAAAACACAGAAGCTAGGTATTTCAGAAATAGAAGCCATGTTGTATAAAATACCAATTTGCATTAAATAAAAAGTCCTGTCACATGGGCTTGGTGGGTGGTAATTTCCCTCTACTACATACTGAAAATGGAAGTGAGAGTCATCGACAATACAGCACAGAAACCCACTCCTTGGCCCACCTGGTCCATGCTGAACAAGGTGGCATAATGGGTTAGTGCTATGAGCCTGCGTTTGGTCCATATCCCTCCAAACTCTTCCTATCCCACCTACTCTCTCCCCTCTACTCTCTTGCCCCCCCCCCCCCCCCGTCTCCCCATAACCACCTCTCACCCCCCCCCCCCCCGTGTGTGTGTGGGGGGTGGTTAGTGTGCATGTGAAGCCGCAGCACCCCCCCCACCACGCGTTGGGGGAACAGACCCAGCGGGTCTGCACTCGGTCTAGTGTCTTTTAAAAGCCGTAATTATATCCAGTTCTATAGGATCTTCTGGCAGTTCGATCCAGGTACTGACTACCTTCCGAGTGGAAAGGTTATACCCGAGGTCCCTCTTAAATCTCTCCGTTCTCACTTCAAGCCTGTGCCCTCTAGTTTAGGAATCCTCTACCCTGGGAATAAGACTGAGTGCTCACTTTATTCATGACCCTCATGATCTTGTACACATCAACAAGGTCACACCCCTCAGCCTCCAATGCTCTAAAGAAAAAAGTTCCAGCCTATCTCCCTGTAACCCTAGCCCACAAACCCAGGTAACATTCTGGTGAAACTTGTGTGAACCTTTTCCAACTTACCTACAAACCTCAAGGGCATTTCAGTTGATTAGTAGAAAACTGTTCTAATGTAATTTGGTTAGGCATATTTGGAATATTGTGTGCAGTTCTGGTCGCCTCATTACAAGAAGTATGTGGTGGCTTTGGAAAAGGCATACAAGAGATTTACTAGAATGTTGCCTGGATTAGGGGATTTTAGCTGCAAGGAGAGATTGGACACACTCGTACAGGAAAGAACTGCAGATGCTGGTTTAAATTGAAGATAGACACAAAAAGCTGGAGTAACTCAGCAGGACAGGCAGCATCTCTGGAGAGAAGGAATGGGTGACGTTTCGGGTCGAGACCCTTCTTCAGACTTTGACAGACTTGGGGTTTTTTTTTTGGAACGCCGGAGGTAGCAGGAACACCCAATAGAAGTATATAAAATTATGAGAGGCACAGATAGGGTAGACAGTCAGAATCTTTTCCCCACTAAAGAAAAGTCACATACGAGAGGGCATCACTTTAAGGTGAGTGGGTTTAAAGGAGATTTGCAGGACAAGTTTCTTTTGTTAAAACAGTGTGGTGAGTGTCTAGAATGCATTGCTAAGGGTGATCGTTGAAGCAGATACGATAGGACTAAAGGAATCAAGGGATATGGGAAGAAAGCAGGAACGGGGTACTGATTTTTAGATGATCAGCCATGATCACATTGAATGGTGGTGCTGGCTCGAAGGGCCGAATGGCCTACTCCTGCACCTATGTTTCTATGATAGTGGCATTGAAGAGATTTTTGGATCGGCACATGGATATAGAAACATAGAAAATAGGTGCAGGAGTGCAGGAGTAGGCCATTCGGCCCTTCGAGCCTGCACCGCCATTCAATATGACCATGGCTGATCATCCAACTCAGTATCCTGTACCTGCCTTCTCTCCATACCCCCTGATCCCTTTAGCCACATCTAACTCCCTCTTAATTATAGCCAATGAACTGGCCTCAACTACCTTCTGTGGCAGAAAATTCCAGAGATTCACCACTCTGTGTGAAAAATGATTTTCTCATCTTGGTCGTAAAAGACTTCCCCCTTATCCTTAAACTGTGACCCCTTGTTTACCCAACATCAGGAACAATCTTCCTGCATCTAGCCTGTCCAACCCCTTAAGAATTTTGTAAGTTTCTATAAGATCCCCCCTCAATCTTCTAAATTCAAGCGAGTACAAGCCGAGTCTATCCAGTCTTTCTTCATGTGAAAGTCCTTGACATCCCAGGAATCAGTATGCTAGGAATGGAGTGATATCGATGATGCGCAGGTAGATAAGGGCTGGTCTGGGCATCATGCTGGGCACAGGTATTGTGGGCGAGAGCCTGTCCCTGTGCTGGTCTTTGTTCAGGCAGGTATAAGAGTACTCGCAAAGAACGAGATGATTGTTCTCTCGTTGTTGGTAATGGAACATTGCTGCTGCAGAATGACTCATGTGAATGAAGAAAGTGAACAAAGGATCAGGTGAAATGCAACTGCTTGAACAGCAGGAGCTCCACACACACACACCTCATTTGTCTTTGCTTAACATAAGCTACAGTGCCCTCCATAATGTTTGGGACAAAGACCCATCAATAATTTATTTGCCTCTTTACTCCACAATTTGAGATTTGTAATAGAAAAAAATCACATGTGGTTAAAGTGCACATTGTCAGATTTTAACCTTATGCTTCAGAAAATCAACTGTCTGGAAGAAAGCGACCACTGGTGAGCTTACTAATCGCAAAGGGACTGGCAGGCCAAGTAAGACCTCCACAGCTGATGGCAGAAGAATTCTCTCTATAATAAAGAAAAATCCCCAAACACGTGTCCGACAGATCAGAAACCCTCTTCAGGAGTCGGGTGTGGATTTGTCAATGACCACTGTCTGCAGAAGTCTTTTTGAACAGAAATACAGAGGCTGCACTGCAAGATGCAAATCACTGGTTAGCTGCAAAAATAGGATGGGCAGGTTACAGTTTGCCAAGAAGTACTTAAAAGAGCAAACGCAGTTCTGGAAAAAGGACTTGTGGACAAATGAGACAAAGATTAACTTATATCAGAGTGATGGCAAGAGCAAAGTATGGAGGAGAGAAGGAACTGCCCAAGATCCAAAGCATGCCACCTCATCTGTGTAACACAGTGGTGGGGATGTTAAGGCCTGGGCATGTATGGCTGCTGAAGGTACTGGCTCACTTATCTTCATTGATGACACAACTGCTGATGGTAGTAGCGTAATGAATTCTAAAGTGTATAGACACCTATCTGCTCAAGTTCAAACAAATGCCTCAAAACTCATTGGCTGGCGGTTCATTCTACAGCAAGACAATGATCCCAAACATACTGCCAAAGGGCCTGTCGCACTCGGCGACTGTCGACATCATTGACTGACGTATCAGGTCACCAAAAAAAATCATGATGTATTGACGCACGGCGTTTCCTCAAGTGTTGCAACATTTTTTTCCTCAAGTGTTGCAACATGTTCAAAATCTTTCGGCGACCCTGATAGGATGTGTCTATACACTTTAGAATTCATTACGCTACTACCATCAGCAGTTATGTCATCAATGAAGATAAGTGAGCCAGTACCTTCAGCATAGGTTCCACGCAATCCATAACACAGGCCATGCATAACACAGTGAACGGACACACAGCCCCCTCCCACACACATCAGCACTTACTATGTTTCGGGTATCAATTCCCAGGGAGATGAGCAGCTTTTTGTTGCTATGGGATCCACCCCACTGGTACCTCAGGCCATGAGCATCTTCCACATCTTGCAGCTCCGTCCACACGGCCAATAACTCCCTAGACAACCAGAAGCAAGCAGAGCGCTCTTCACAATAACACATCACTCAGCATTTTAACTATTGCTTTGCTTAAATACAATTTACAATTTTACCCAATTTAGAGTGTTTTTTTTGGCTATATTACAGGAATATTTTGGGATGTCACGTGCAATTCTGAAACAATCAGCTCAGTTTCAACAATACAATGAATCACTTTCAATACACACTTAAGATGACAATTTCCTTTTCATGACAATGAGATCAGTAATTCTCTGTCTCGTGTTCTGTATGCAGCCTTACCCGTTGCTTGGCTTGACCTGCTCGCTCTTCCCCAATCCGGTCTGCAGAACCTGTCTCAGAGTAGAGACTTCTTCATTGATCTCTAGTACTGGCAGTGAAGCAAAACACGTTTGGAATATCCGACCCAGGCGGTTTAGCAGATGCACCTTTATTAAACAGGCAACAGCAAACAACAGTTTTAATCATTTTTTTCAGTTCTAACTATGATGAAACAAAATGAGTGAAGTTAATGAAAACAAGTCCCATAGTTGACTTGCAGAAGCAAAGCTTTAATGTGTGGCGTTTGCTCACACATTGTTCCATTCCAATCAAATCTATCCTCCACTCAGTATCCCCTCTACCAAGAGTGCGAGGACAATTCCAACAGGTGGAGAGGCTGAACTACAATGTGTCTGCATCTCTGGTTAACACTGCATCCAATACCGCATGGCAGACACAAGTGGTCAAGGAAGGGAGCACCCACTGATGAGATGTTTTCAAGAACCCAAAAAGTAACCAAGCATTGAAACCATCTGCAGAACCTTGCGCCCACCAGCACTACCAAAAAAAACCTTTGCAGGGCTCTTACTTAATGTTTTTTTCCCTGTTGCCAGCCGGGCAACCTCGGCAGCACATATTATTTCTGCTTCAAATAAAGTCATAAACTAAACATATTCACCAATCAAGACATGATATGCAGCAAAATTATAATAGAGTCTCAACTCAACAGTTCTCCCACAGACTAGTCTCTGCCTCTTCCTTTCTTCTTCCCGCTCCCCACCCCTCCCGACATCAGTCTGAAGAAGGGTCTCGACCCGAAACGTCGCCTATTCCTTCGCTCCATAGATGCTGCCTCACCCGCTGATTTTCTCCAGCTTTGTCTACCAACGGGATCCCACCAATGGCCACATCTTCCCATCTCCTCCCCTGTCGGCTTTCCGCAGAGACCGCTCCCTCCATAACTCCCTGGTCAATTCCACCCTTCCCACCCAAACCATCCCCTCTTCTGGCACTTTACCTTACAACCGCAGGAAATGCTACACTTGTCGCTTTACCTCCCCCCTTGACTCCATTCAAGGACCCAAGCAGTCTTTCCAGGTGCGGCAGAGGTTCACCTGCACCTCCTCCAACCTCATCTATTGCATCCGCTGCTCTAGGTGTCAGCTGTTCTACATCGATGAGACCAAGATTAGGCTTGGCGATCGCTTCACCTAACACCTCCGCTCGGTTCGCAATAACCAACCTGATCTCCCGATGGCTCAGCACTTCAACTCCCCCTCCCATTCAGAGTCCAACCTTTCTGTCCTGGGCCTCCTCCATGGCCAGAGCGAGGCCCACCGTAAAGGAGCAGCACCTCATATTTCGCTTGGGCAGTTTACACCCCAGTGGTATGAACATTGACTTCAATTTCAGGTTATCCCTGCTTTCTCGTCCCCTTCCCAGCTCTCCCTCATCCTACTGCCTCCGCCTCTTACTTTCTTCCGCCCCCCCCTCACATCAGTCTGAAGAAGGGTCTCGACCAGAAACGTTGCCTATTTCCTTTGCTCCATAGATGCTGCCCCACCCGCTGAGTTTCTCCAGCATTTTTGTCTACCCATTCACACAAATTCTGTTATCCCACTTTCCTCACCCACTCCCTACACATTAGGGGCAATTTTAGAGACAAGTTAACCTACAAAGCCAATGCGTCTTGGGGATGTGGGAGGAAACCCACACGATTGCAGGGAGAATGTATAAATTCAACACAGACAGTGCCCGAGGACAGGATCGAACACAGATCCCTGGCGTGTGACGCAAAAAGTTTACCAGCTGTGCCAATATATTTTGTTTTCCAACACAAAAAATTAAATGTTGATAACTTTGGTTACTAAAAACAAAACGATCAATTTTCAGTCTTAAATTTCTAAGTGACGCTACGTACCCCTTTACAGCTACTGTATGTTTTAATTCAGTTCAAAACGATGGGGCAGTACATTGGCCATAAAGTTGCTGCCTAAAAGTGCCAGAGACCCGGAATTGATCCTGAATATGGGTGCTGTCTGTATGGAGTTTGCTCCTTTTCCCTTTGATCGCATGGGTTTTCTCAGGGTGCTCTTGTTTCTTTCCACATTCCAAAGGTGTGCAGAAACCTTTTTCAGACCCAACCCAAAACGTGATATTTTCCTTTTGTCCAGGGGTTCTGTCTGATCTGTTGAGTTACTCCAGCTTTTTGTGTCTATCTTCAGTTTAAACCAGCATCTGCAGTTCCTTCCTACACACACGATACTATACGATAGAACTTTATTAATCCCAGGAGGGAAATTGCTGGCTGCTCCATTGAGTTCCCCCGCACAATTAAAGCATGGAATAGTCTTCACCCTACCATAGGTACCCAACCAGAAACAACTAAATTTCAGGTAGCTTTCCCCCCCCCCCCCCCCAAGAACTCTTTTTTGCTTGAGCAAGTCAAGAGTCAAGAGAGTTTTATTGTCAGGTACACAAAAATGCTGGAGAAACTCAGCGGGTGCAGCAGCATCTATGGAGCGAAGGGAATAGGCAACGTTTCGGGTCGAAACCCTTCTTCAGACCCTTCTTCAGAGTTTTATTGTCATGTGTCCCAGATAGGGCAATGAAATTCTTGCTTTCTGCAGCACAACAGAACATGTAAACATAATACAGAACAGGAGATAAAAGTTCAGTGTGTCTATATACCATAGACCATATATATACACAATAAATAAACAGATAAAATGCAACCGGCTGTTATTTTTCAGAGTTTGGAGTTTGGTGGTGGTGGGCCCACCAGTTTAAATTCCATTCCGAATATTTTTGGAGGACCAGGAAACCAAGAAGCAAAAGTTACTCCAGGGAGTTACTCCAGCTCCTGGGAATGATTCTGCGTTGGTCTTCAGCGGTCACGATGATGCGGCGACCGGACAGCAATGGCGGCCAGATCTCCCACAATGCAAAGGGAGAGAGAAAGTGGCCGAAGCCGACCAGTTGCCGTGGTTGTGCGCATGTGCAAGGGGAGGATGTGCAGGTAGTGGCAGCACGCATGTACAAGGCGGCCTGCCGTGCCGAGCGGAGACCCGAGAGCCGAGAGTCAAGAGTCGAGAGCCGGACACGGATGGCGGGCGGAGACGGAGAGTGACAGAGAGAGAGGTAGAGAGGGGGCCCGCTCAGAATTAAACGATACATGTGCTTGCCAAGCCGGGCAAAAATGGCATGGCTTTTAGGTTTTCCGGCAGGACTGTAGGTTGCCATTGGCACCCGGGCAACCGCTAATTTCGAGCCCTGTATATGGACACACTGATCTGTTCTGTATTTATGCCTACAATATTCTGTTGTGCTGCCACAAGCAAGAATTTCATTGTCCTATCTGGGACACATGACAATAAACTCACTTGACTTGACTCTTACACCCATATTCAGTCTGAAGAACAGTCCCAATCTGAAACGGCACCTATCCATATCCTCCAGAGATGTTGCCTGACCCGCTGAGTTACTCCAGCACTTTGTGTCTTTTTTTTTAAACCATTGAAGTACAATTCATTATCATGCAGTGTTCATTGACCAGAAATTCAACTAAACAAACGATGCATAATGTGGGTACAAGAGCAGGCCTAAGGCATCCTGCAGCAAACAGATTAGTTCCTGGCATCCCAATATATGTTCACAAACTACCTAAAATGCAAGTACAGTGATTGAATACTCTCCTTTTGCTTGAGCAAGTTAAAGTTAAATTAAAGTTTGACACCAAGATAAATGTTTAAATTCTGCAATGCTTAAATCGTTTTTTGAGTTTGCTGTCTGTTAATAATTCAGTAATGGAAAAGTAACCTTGCTGTTCAACAATAAAGGTCAATGTAACAAAGAGGACACAAACGTACACTATGCAGCTCTAGTAACTAAAAGCATCAAGTTGTTTCCAAGTCCAGGTATATTCGTCTTCAATACTACAAGCTGTTGCAATCAATAATGTACACAACATAGATCACAAATCCTGGCTCTGCAACATATTCATAGCAAAAGGATTTGAGTATAGGAGCAGGAAGGTTCTACTGCAGTTGTACAGGGTCTTGGTGAGACCACACCTGGAGTATTGCGTACAGTTTTGGTCTCCTAATCTGAGGAAAGACATTCTTGCCATAGAGGGAGTACAGAGAAGGTTCACCAGACTGATTCCTGGGATGGCAGGACTTTCATATGAAGTAAGACTGGATAGTCTCAGCTTGTACTCGCTAAAATTTAGAAGATTGAGGTGGGATCTTATAGAAACTTACAAAATTCTTAAGGGGTTGGACAGGCTAGATGCAGGAAGATTGTTCCCGATGTTGGGGAAGTCCAGAACAAGGGGTCACAGTTTAAGGATAAGGGGGAAATCTTTTAGGACCGAGATGAGAAAAACATTTTTCACACAGAGAGTGGTGAATCTCTGGAATTCTCTGCCACAGAAGGTAGTTGAGGCCTGTTCATTGGCTATATTTAAGAGGGAGTTAGATGGGGCCCTTATGGCTAAAGGGATCAAAGGGTATGGAGAGAAGGCAGGTACAGGATACTGTTGGATGTTCAGCCATGATCATATTGAATGGTGGTGCAGGCTCGAAGGGCCGAAAGGCCTACTCCTGCACCTATTTTCTATGTCTGTTTCTATATGATTCAAATGCCATTCACTTTTGAGATCAGATAAATTAGGTTATTAACGTGAATGTCAATGCATAGTCAGCCTCATGTTTTATTGCAGAAAAACGACATCCATTTGACCAGGATCTTTCAAGGCATTGAAGGGACAGTACTGAAAGCAACAATATATCTGATCATCTCGTGATGATCTGGGACAAACACTTCCTAGGTCAGGAGTGTCCAAATGTCATGGTTAACAGATGAAAATTCACATGGTGCATAACCAAATGTGTATCAACTTGCAATATTTCCCAAATCAGACGCAGAAATCTTATTATAAACCAGTCGTGAATGACAACCTAAATCTGTTAATTTAAGAAATGTTTGACCTGATTCAATAGGTCAACAAATACAAATCTCACCAGCTGCAAGGCCAAAGCGAGGGTTTCAGGTCAGTCTGCAAAGTGTGGCAAAGTGTACAGAACAAGCTCGCCACTCTGAGCCAGGTTTTGGTTGAGACATGAAGTCTCAAATGCAGTCGATTTAAATGCAAACAAGATCACCGTATTATTTTCTCTTCACATTGTGCTTTTGATTTTTTGTCTTTGGATCGAATTCTGTCTTTAATTTGTGTATTGGTGATGTCTTTAATAAAATTTATTATTTATTATTATTATTATTTAAAGCAGGTGCTCCCACATCCTGGACAATGATTACACCACGTGTTAACAGACAAAATAGTACCAAGCTGTGCTTCACTGGACAGCAAAATGCAACACAGTTTCTGCTAAATCACATTCACAGCTTCCGGGGCATACATTTAAATAGAAACATAGAAAATAGGTGCAGGAGGAGGCCATTCAGCCCTTCGAATCATAGAAACATAGAAACATAGAAATTAGGTGCAGGAGTAGGCCATTCGGCCCTTCGAGCCTGCACCGCCATTCAATATGATCATGGCTGATCATCCAACTCAGTATCCCGTACCTGCCTTCTCTCCATACCCTCTGATCCCCTTAGCCACAAGGGCCACATCTAACTCCCTCTTAAATATAGCCAATGAACTGGCCTCAACTACCCTCTGTGGCAGGGAGTTCCAGAGATTCACCACTCTCTGTGTGAAAAAAGTTCTTCTCATCTCGGTTTTAAAGGATTTCCCCCTTATCCTTAAGCTGTGACCCCTTGTCCTGGACTTCCCCAACATCGGGAGCAATCTTCCTGCATCTAGCCTGTCCAACCCCTTAAGAATTTTGTAAGTTTCTATAAGATCCCCTCTCAATCTCCTAAATTCTAGAGAGTATAAACCAAGTCTATCCAGTCTTTCTTCATAAGACAGTCCTGACATCCCAGGAATCAGTCTGGTGAACCTTCTCTGCACTCCCTCTATGGCAATAATGTCCATCCTCAGATTTGGAGACCAAAACTGTGCGCAATACTCCAGGTGTGGTCTCACCAAGACCCTGTACAACTGCAGTAGAACCTCCCTGCTCCTATACTCAAATCCTTTTGCTATGAAAGCTAACATACCATTCGCTTTCTTCACTGCCTGCTGCACCTGCATGCCCACTTTCAATGACTGGTGTACCATGACACCCAGGTCTCGCTGCATCTCCCCTTTTCCTAGTCGGCCACCATTTAGATAATAGTCTGCTTTCCTGTTTTTGCCACCAAAATGGATAACCTCACATTTATCCACATTATACTGCATCTGCCAAACATTTGCCCACTCACCCAGCCTATCCAAGTCACCTTGCAGTCTCCTAGCATCCTCCTCACAGCTAACACTGCCCCCCAGCTTAGTGTCATCCGCAAACTTGGAGATATTGCCTTCAATTCCCTCATCCAGATCATTAATCAGCACCGCCATTCATTGTGATCATGGCTGATCGTCCCCTATCAATAGGAGACGATCATTCTCGTGCCTGCCTTCTCCCCATATCCCTTGATTCCACTAGCCCCTAGAGCTCTATCTAACTCTCTCTTAAATCCACCCAGTGATTTTGCCTCCACTGCCCTCTGTGGCAGGGAATTCCATAAATTCACAACTCTCTGGGTGAAAAAGTTTTTTCTCACCTCAGTCTTAAATGACCTCCCCTTTATTCTAAGATTGTGGCCCCTGGTTCTGGACTCGCCCAACATTGGGAACATTTTTCCTGCATCTAGCTTGTCCAGTCCTTTTATAATTTTATATGTTTCTATAAGATATCCCCTCATCCTTCTAAACTCCAGTGAACACAAGCCTACAAGCCTAGTCTTTTCAATCTTTCCTCGTATGACAGTCATTTAGATTCATTACGTGCACCTAGTACAAAGTTCAGCATGAAAGTAGAGCTGGGCAGTAAGGTTGCTCCTCATATAGAGGCAGGGATGAGCAAGTTGAAGAACAGTGTCGAAGATACCAAGGGTAACAGCAAATCAAGCCTTGAATAGCAGTTGAAGAAGGTCATGTTCACAGAGTATGAGAGGTTGAAGTGGGGGGGTTAGGGGCAAAGGGAGGAGGGGGAGAGCAAGAGGCTTTTAGACAGGTGCATGAATAGCCAGGGAATGGAGGAATATGGATCATGTGCAGGCATCAGTCATGTTGGACACAGCCACCACGGGCCAATTGGCCTGCTGCTATGCAGCACTGTTCTAGGTTGCAAAACATGGAATATAACAAGGGCATAACTAAAGAGGCTTGACAGGATAGGAAACTAAACTAGACAATGTAGTAAAGAGTGGTGATACAGACGATAAGCTTGGCACAAAATGCTGGAGTAACTCAGCGGGACAGGCAGCATCTCTGGAGAGGATGACGTTGCAGGTCGAGACCCTTCTTCAGACTTGGGTCAGACTGGCAACTAAAAATATGCAAATGAACATAGACAAGAGCCTGACTGCTCAGCCATCGTTAGGATTTCAGTATCCTTGCATATGCAGTCAATAGCATGAGGAAATATTTACCAGAATAACAGCTTGTGCATTATAATTACACAAATATTACGCATTAACAGCAGCATCAAGAGCACAAAGTAGGGAGCACTAGCAACCCAACGCAAGTTGGAATCAGCAAGATGACATTTCAAAGCTCAACACAACAATCACATTTTCCAATTAAAGAAATTCAGTTTTCCAATTAAAGAAATTGCCAGCATTACTAATCTAACTGAACCACTGCCTCCCATTAGACTTGGGTTAAAAGGAAAAGTTAAAGGAACAATCCCGAAGCAGTTAACGCAAGCTAGAATTGAGTAAATTAAATTGAGTAAATTAAAAAAAAACAATAGCTCCATGGGTGCAGAAAAAGCAGTGGATCCTTTAAAATAGCTAATTACCCCAAGCAAACCAGCAGGGAGAAAATACTAAACTAGCAAACTATGCAAATTAACTGGAAAGAGATTTTTCATCCAACCACAAGTTTTGAGCTCTGTCATTTAGCACAGATAGGGTAGACAGTCAGAACCTTCTCTCCCACCCCCCACCCCCCCCCCCCCCCCCCCGTGTGAAAATGTAAAATACGAGAGGGCATAGCTTTAAGGTGAGAGGGGCAAAGTTTAAAGGAGATGTGTATGGCAAGTTTTTTTTTCTTTATTCCACAGTGGCAGGTGCCAAGTGTGGTGGAAGATGATGCAATAGTGATATAAGAGGCTTTTAGATAAGCATATGAATGGAGGGATGTGTGCAGGCAGAACGGACTTGTTTAATTCCACATGGACATGGTGGGCCGAGGGCTCTGTTTCTGTGCTGTGATGTTCAAACTGTACCTATGTCGACCGCTTCCTCTGTAGTCCACACCACATACCTATAAACCCGTTTCAAAGTTATCCCTCCAATCACCTTTACAGCATTCGCCTCTCACCCTCCTCCCTGGGTAAATTAACTTTATCCACGCCCCTCATGATTTTACACACCCCCTTAAGGTCAACTCTCAGTCTCCAACACTCTAAGGAAAAAGCCGTAGCATATAGTTTCTCCTTTTCACTCAGGTTCAAGTCCTCCAGTTCCAGTGACATCCTTATGAATCTTGGGTAGACAAATATGCTGGAGAAACTCAGCGGGTGCAGCAGCATCTATGGAGCGAGGGAAATAGGCAACGTTTTGGGACGAAACGTTGCCTATTTCCCTCGCTCCATAGATGCTGCTGCACCCGCTGAGTTTCTCCAGCATTTTTGTCTACCTTCGATTTTCCAGCAGTTCCTTCTTAAACTCCTTATGAATCTTTACTTGCTTAACAACATATTTCCTGATTGCCTGTCAACCAGAACTGCACACAACTCTCCAAGTGTTATCTTACTAACATTTTGTCCCATTGTAACATGACATCCCCACTCTTGTATGGACTTTAGGAATGGAGATGGCTAACTCGCCCAAACAGCATCAATGGTGCTGAAGTGGAGATGTTGGAGAGCATCAAGTTCCACATCAATGAGCAGCTCCTTAACCTTGCTGATATGGAGGAGAGGTCGATGTCTTTCACACCCCCACGTTACTAAGCATCCTATCTCCTTCCCATATTCCGCCTTGTTATTGTTGCCAGTGACATCTGCAAACGTGGAAGTGGAGTTGGAGCAGAATTTGCTCACACGGTTGTGAGTGTATAGTGAGCAAAGCAAGGGGCTGAGAAAGCATCTGAACACACACACAAAAACACACACACGGAGAACTATTATGGAGGATCATTTGTCACCTATGCTCACTGACTCGAGTCTAAGGGCTCACTGACTCGAGACTGAGGGTCAGTGGCAGATGGTGGTTGCTGGAGAAAATCAGTGGGTCAGGCAGCAATCTCACGAGGCAATCAATCTCTATTCTCAAGGAGTGTACAGAAATGTTTTCAAAATATACCTGGCCAATAACCAAGTTTCGACTTTATGTGGCTATTTGCGACATTTGTAATGTTCAAAATCCCACGGTAAGGTCAAAAATTACCAAATTACCATGACGGAAAACTAGAGATTCCCATTTACTTAAATGACAATTTATTCACAACAAAACAGAAAACGTTCAAAACAGGAATCATATTGGCTGTTTGCAGCTTAAAATACAGAAGTTTCACAATTTAATTTACAGATTTTAACATACTGATGCGCCACAACAGGACTCCACTCAAAAACAGCTTTGTATTCACGATTCCCAGATAATGATTGCTTAAACCACAACCATCAAATAGAAGCCTAACACTTTCCAATAAGACTCTAGCCAAAACGAATGGAAGATCACATTTCAAGCTAAGACTATCCATTATCAAACACAAGCATCATGTTTAAGAAGGAACTGCAGATGCTGGAAAATCGAAGGTACAGAAAAATGCTGGAGAAACTCAGCGGGCGAGGCAGCATCTATGGAGCGAAGGAAATAGGCGACGTTTCGGGTCGAGATCCTTCTTCAGACTGATGTGAGGGTGGTGGGGGGGGGAAGGAAGAAAGTAAGTAAGAGGCGGAGACAGTGGGCTGAGGGAGAGCTGGGAAGAGGACGAGAAAGCAGGGACTACCTGAAATTGGAGAAGTCAATGTTCATACCGCTGGGGTGTAAACTGCCCAAGCAAAATACGAGGTGCTGCTCCTCCAATTTACGGTGGGCCTCACTCTGGCCATGGAGGCGGCCCAGGACAGAAAGGTCGGATTCGGAATGGGAGGGGGAGTTGAAGTGCTGAGCCATCGGGAGATCAGGTTGGTTATTGCGAACCGAGCTATTTCCTTCGCTCCACAGATGCTGCCTCACCTACTGAGTTTCTCCAGCATTTTTGTTCACCAAACATAAGCATCAAGTCAGTTATAAAACAAAACTTTGAATCTTTGGGGCAGGTTGCTTACTTACCCCCACTCATATTCAATAGTAAAAGAGAAGATGAAAAATAATTAAGATGTTAATATTGTTATGGTGAGACAAACACCAAGCTATGCTAGAACTCAGCAGGCCAAGCAGCATCTGTGGAGAGAACGAACATATGACGTTTCAGATTGGGACCCTTCTTCTGACCCGCCATCCATCCATTGCCTACCCAGGTGCTGCCTGAGCGCTGAGTTCCTCCAGCACCTTGTGTTTTTGCTCACGATTCCAGCTTCTGCGGCATCTTGTATCCCAATATTTCTACGGGTCATTGCTTGTAGCTTTTGAAACAAGAGGGCAGATTAATTTGCATCTAATGCAACAATATATAATGTGAGCAACACTTACTTGTGTCAAGGTTACATCACATGGAGTTGTACTCTTCATTCTCGCCATTTCATCAATAGACTGAAAGGAGGCAGGGTCCACTGTGCCCGAGTTGTTACTTAGGGCAGGTTCAGTCCTGCTGCATTCACTCATTTCCTCTTTACATTCAGAAGACTGCTCTTCTCCAAAGGCTGCCCATGACGTACTTTCAGGCGCTGACTCCCCAAAGGCATTCCACTCAGCCTGGCCACCGCCTGAAAAGTCTTCGTCGTGATGGAAACCCGTAAATTCAGAAACATTTTCAGCTTGAGTGGACCCAAATTCACCAAAACCGTCGTCATTTGTAAATGTGGCCGCAGCGGCTCCGTGTTCATCTAATCCTACGTCAGCTGCAGACAGCGCTTTCTTTTCTGTAGGATCTTGTGGTAAATTAGCAAACGTTGACCCGCTGTCATTGCTTGTGGTACCAAAGTCACCAAAATCATCTTCCTGAAACGTGGCAAATTCTTCAGTTGGCGAATTTGAACCACTCCTGCTGTCAGAGTCTCCAGCTTGTGCATCAGTATTCACTGACCTAAACACAGAAACATCACCATCCACTGAACCGCTTCTAGAAATTCTAAAATCACCAGGCTCATTTTCCTTTGTCCTTTCTGTTTCAGCTGCCGGAAGCTCTTCAATGACTACGTTGTCTTGTCCAACCACTAACTCATTACATGCAATACTGTGTGTAACTACTTCAAGCGTTTCTTCATCAAGGTTACATGTTTCCAAATCTGGCTGGTGTGTTTTCTGTGCTACAGGAGAAGCTTCTGATTGCACCGTGGTAGTGGTTTCTTTTCCTGTGCCCAAAGATTCACAAGTTGCCTGCCGAGTATTTTGATCTCTGCTTTCAAAGTCTTCCATTGACTCCGAGGAGCTCTGAATGCCATTAGAAATGTCTATATTGTCTGTAGTACTATGTTCAGAGGGGAGGCACTGGGTGCGATCTCCTTCATTTGCACCGTTCTCATTTTTACACTTCGGTGGAGCAAATGCACCTTCAATTTGTTCTTCCACAACTTTAGGTTCATCATGACTTACAGCAAGGTCCAAACTGGCCTCAACTGTTGGCAGATTCCCTAAAGTTGACTCATCGCCAGAACTATGCTCCACTGTCAGTGGTACTGTTCCTATGCTTGATAAAGACCTATCGTTTTTTTCTTCTGTTAAAGTAGCAGACATTTCAAAGTTAGAAAATGCAGTAAAGTCTTCAACTCGACCAGGTTTCATGTCGGAAGAGAGCTCAGATATGTTAACATTTATAGCCTTTTGGTCATTTGCGGCAACCATATTTTCTATTCCCTGTGAATGCTCAGAGTCCATTGTCGAGTACCCATTAGTGAGAACTTCTGGGGTGGTCTTGCCACCATTGTAACACTCTTCCTGCTCTTCTGGTTTTAAACTTACTGCAGGGACATTCTTGGCCAAAATGGCAGGCTGCGCAGTTACTGCCGTTTGTTTTACGGATTCTGTTGTTGTACATTCAAAAACATTCTTTGATTTGGACTGGGTTGCATCTTTATCAGCAATTATAGCCATGTCATTTGGCATAGGCTTTGAGAAGTCTGAGTGAATGTCTCTGCCCTCACAGGCACCAGCTGAATGAAAGTCAGCAAACACATGTGCATCACTGGAGTACTCGTTGCCAGGCACAAAATGGTTCTGGGACATGAAGTTTTCATGTGGGTCTTCCAAATCAAAGTCATTATACCCAAGGGTGGATGTACCAACTCCCGAGAAGCCACCAAATTCACCAAACTCATCTTCATCAAACTCAGTCCCATCATCTAATGGTGGCGGTGAAGAAGAATACATTCTAATAACATCCGGTTCCATGGCTTTTCCTCCTAGCTTGTTAAACCTAGAGAGAAGAATACAGATTAACTCAGCAACCCCAGAACTCAGAAATTCACATTGCTGGTAACATTTGCCAATAATCATTGCTAATCAGATCAACAACAAACTTTGTGAGCACACTGTGATGAAGAACTTCAATTGCATGTAATAAATATCCCTCATTAGGCGAGAAGGAATGAAGTCATTTCAGGGGTCTCGACCCGAAACATTCTCTGGGGATGCTGCCTGACCCACTGAGTTACACCAGCTTTTTGTGTCTATCTTCTAAGTCATTTTCAACTTGCATTTAACATCCATAACCATTATAAAAGTGACTATTTTCAACCCTTATAGTCGTTGATAATTTTAAAAATCCTTATGAAGAGGCGCCATCCATGTTGCTGTAGGAGCACACTTACATGTTACAAGGAGTGAAAGGATATAGGCATGGGCCAAGGCCTGCGTTTTGAGTCGTTCATTTCTAGTAATATTTTGAACACTTATGGAGCTTTTTCACGGGGCGAGTTGACGCAAGATGTCACCAGAGTGAAGTGGTCGTGGTCCAGCACGAGTCTCGCACGATATAACGGGGGGTAGATAAAGAGTTCCCACGGTACTCGGCATTTCTGTTATTTGTGCGAGTGACTTGTCCGTCTCCCGAGCTTTCGCGTTAAATCTTGAATGAACATCGTGAACTACACGTGACACAAATGATGTAACTTTTTTTTTCACACACTATAAATATCCTCCCTTGGTTGAATTGGCTCATTTGGAGACATGTTTTACTGTGTATGTGGGAGACACAGATGGACTGAGCACAGTACCTCGGTCTTACTGCGTGTGGGAGAGGGGGAGAAAGAGACGTACACTCACAGAGGCAGAGTCTCTCAGCCTGTGTAAGAGGGAGGGAGAGAGAGAGAGAGAGGCACACACAAGGTGGATGTGAAATCTCACCTGCCTGTTTCAGTGACAGACACCCGCCGCCAGTAAATGAAGACACCCCCATCTGTCTCCCCCTCCTCTCCCTCGACTATAATCTTTAAAAGGGACTTTAAAAGGGACTTTACTGAAAGGTTATGCATTTATCGACCACAGGCAGCATATCAGAAGGGTCTCGATATCTCTGGAGAAAAAGAATAGGTGGCGATTCGAATCGGAACCCTTCTTCAGACATCCTAATCGGAATTTAGTCTGAAGATGTGTCTCGTCCCGAAACATCAGCTATTTTTCTCCAGAGATGCTGCTTGACTCGCTGAGTTACTCCAGCGTTTTGTGTCTGTCTTCGGTTTAAACCAGCATGTGCAGTTCACTCCTTACACGGGTCTCTGGAGAACATTGATTGGTAGCGTTCCGGACCCTGCTTCGGAAAGGCATCGATCGCTAGTCGGCGAGGACTCCGAGCTGTATCTCTCAAAGGAGTACATGTGAAAAATTTCTCACGGACCATAAAAATGCGTAACCTTTCAGTAAAGTCCCTTTTAAAGTCCCTTTTAAAGATTATAGTTATTTTCTTGAATCTCATTAACATAACTCATGAATAAGTTGATGTCCATATGCGGATGCAAACCTTTATTTTTATTTATTTTTTAAATTCAATCCCACAGAAGACAATTTTTACTCACCTTCTGTCCCCTCTGTCCAGCTTCCGGGTTCACCGTTCGCAGGAGTTCCCACGGTACCCGCAAGAGTTATTACGGATATCACACTGGCCACTACGTTCATATAATGTTGCAATGCTCAACCACAAGTGTCCAAGTCACTCTTGGAGAAATTCAAACTTTCTTGAATTTTCTCCCGAGTGACCAAGATACACGATTACCTGCCGTTAGCGCTACGGTGGTCCACGAATGCCGTACTGTTATCGCACGAGGTTCCCACGATGTTAAACTCTGGTTAACTCTTGCGTTAAGTCGCCCCGTGAAAAGGCCGCTTTACAACGCACAGTATGTTAACAGCAAAATTAATCAAATTAAATTGAAAGTCATTATGACCAAATTCTTCTTATAAATGTAGAAATCTGGAAGACTCAGCCCACTAGACCAATGAGGCAAATTAAAATCATAGATTTAATTCAATAGACAATAGGTGCAGGAGTAGGCCATTCGGCCCTTTGAGCCAGCACCCCCATTCAATGTGATCATGGCTGATCATCCCCAATCAGTACCCCGTTCCTGCCTTCTCCCCATATCCCTTGACTCCGCTATCTTTAAGAGCCCTATCTAGTTCTCTCTTGAAAGCATCCAGAGAACCTGCCTCCACTGCCCTCTGAGGCAGAGAATTCCACAGACTCACCACTCTCTGTGAGAACATGCGTTTCCTCGTCTCCGTTCTAAATGGCAGCTTCATTGATTTGTAGTTGCTGTTTCAAACCAAGATGTTTAGATGAAGAACCTTGTTGAAACAAACATTATCTTATGGGTGAAGCCCAACACTGATCCATCTTGCTGCACAAGGAGTTACAACAGATACAGGTAGCAGCATTCACCAGAACCATTCTGCAAGGTCAGTCACTTCCAACAGAGATTATCCGCTAATAGAATAAAAACGTTACAGATTAGAAACTGTTTGATTGTCACGTTCATCAGGGTGCAATGAAATCCTTTGTTCCTTGTGTTTATGACAATCAGCTCATCTATAGTTTTTAATTATTTGAACAAAATTCTAACAAATGATTCTGAAATACAATCAGAGGTTAACAACATATCGACCCTTGGTTGCAGGAAGATATCCATTAGCAAGACCGAAGAGAAGGTTCAACAAAACTGCAAAGCCTCAAAATTAATTTCATGAAACATTAAGCATTTAGTGCATTAAAACTTAAGAATCCACTTTTTTCTATTCAACTAGCAGTAATTAAAATATCGTAGATAGAACAACATTGGTCAAGATGTAAAAATATTTATCATGGAGCATGTTAAATTACACCTACACTACTTTATAAAATGAGAATGATGGAAACGCTCACTCAGGCACATCTGTAGAAAGAGAATGCGTAGGAAGGAACTGCAGATGCTGGTTTAAACCGAAGATAAACACAAAAAGCTGGAGTAACTCAGCGGGACAGACAGCATCTCTGGAGAGAAGGAATGGGTGACGTTTCGGGTCGAGACCCTTCTTCAGACTGAACTGTATATAGTTACTCAATATGAATATCTCAATACTCATACCACTGGGCTGTAAGCTGCCCACATGGAATACAAGGTGCTGCTCCTCCAATGTACATTTAGACTCACTCTGACAATGCCAAACCGCTCAAAATGGCCCATTTCCTTTATTCCGGAAGTGGCGGCGCTGTGAAACGGCTGCGGCTCGCCTGCAGTCTGTTTGTTTTTACTATTTTGTGTTGTTTTTTTTGGGGTTTTTTGTTTTGTTCAGTTAAACTTTTGGTTATTAGGTTGTGTTATGTGTGGGGGGGGGGGGGCTGAAACAGGGCTTTCTGTCTCTCCCTTCGGGGGAATGCGACTTTCTTGTCGTATCCCCCTTCTCTTCCCCCGTCTGAGCTGAGGCCTAACGGCGGAGCTGGCGGCCTCCAACCTACGACCGACCTCGAGGCTCCGGAGGACTTACCAACTTCGAGCTGCGGCGGCGTTCGGGCAGCGGCACGACTCGGCACTCCGGTGAGGGCGGACGGCGTGGGGCTGAGACACTCCTGAGACACGGCCCGGCTCCCGGCTGGAAGGCGCTCCCGTGTGGGCGGCCCGGTGCGGGGCTGAGACGCTCCCGTGAGGGCGGAGACGGTGCACCGGTATCTGAGGCAGCGTTCTGGCGGCGGCCTGAATCCGGGGCTCGGCCGGGGGCCAGTGGACGACATCGCCGGGAGCTCGCGAGTCACAGATTGGTGCCTGTTTTCCGGAGCTCCCGTGGCAACAGCTGCGTCCGCTGGACTGGAGGGCGGCAGCTTCGACCACCCCCGGGCCGCGGAGCTTGAACCGCGGAACTGACTCACCATCGGCCGGTGGGGTATCGCCTCAGCGCAGAGGGAGAAGAGGAGGGAAGAGACAGCAGCCCAAAGGCTTTTGCCTCCATCACAGTGAGGAGGTGCTTGGTGAACTCACTGTGGTGGATGTTAATTTGTGTTTATTGTGTGTTGTTTATTATTAAATGTATGGCTGCAGGCAATGACATTTCGTTCAGACCGAAAGGTCTGAATGACAAATAAAGGATTCAATTCAATTCAATTATCATTACTTTTTTGCATATCTTTCATTCATTGTTCTATACATCTCTCAACATCATCATATGTAAGAAAGAACTGCAGATGCTGGTTTAAATCAAAGGTAGACACAAAAGGCTGGAGTAACTCAGCGGGTGAGGAAGCATCTCTGGAGAAAAGGAATGGGTAACATTTCGGGTCGAGACCCTTCTTCAGACATCATCGTCTATATCTCTCGTTTCCCTTTCCCGTCAATTTTAGTGTGAAGAAGGGTCTCGCCCCGAAACGTCACCCATTCCTTCCCTCCAGAGATATTGCCTGTCCCGCTGCATCGTCAGTCCCTATGTCACCCCTCGCAAGGAACTGAATTTCATCCCTCGCCAACAGAGCTACCCCACCTCCTCTGCCCATCTGCCTGTCCTTTCTATGGAATGTATAACCCTGAATATTCAGTTCCCAGTCCCGATCCTCCTGCAGCCACGTCTCTGTAATCGCCACAATGTCATATCTACCAATCTCCAACTCAGCCTCAAGCTCATCCACTACTTCTAAGATATTTCCATATTTTCTTGCCATTTGGATAGATAACAATCTTATTGTTCAATAAAGACACAATTTTACTGTAATAAAATACTGCCAGTAGAAAAATTAATTCTACTGTCAATAATTTTATTTGGGACTACAAAACTCATAGAATACACAAAAGACATTTGTGCAAACCCAAAGAAAATGGAGGATTACCTCTTCCTAAGACACTTTTTTACTACTGGGCAACCAACATTAAAAATATAATCTTCTGGTTGGACGATACATGTCAACATGTAAACTGGTTAAAAAAGGAGAGGGAAGATTGTTTGCCTTTTAATATAGGCTCGATCCTCCTATCTCCAATACATTTGAATGTTAACGTATGAGCAAAATCCGATAATACATAGTACCATACGTATCTGGAAACAGTTGAAATTCAGCCTTAAATTGAGAAACTTGTCTCTCCTGCTTCCTATTGCAAACAATCCCTCGTTTAAACCGTCTACTTTAGATATGGTGTTTGTTCAATGGGAATTAATACTGTGAGAGGCCTCTATAAGGAGACTCTTTTTTCTTTTCAAGAACTACAGGAGAAATATCACTTGAACGCAAACATTTATTTTAGATACCTTCAAATCCAAGATTATGTGAAAACATATACACAAGATTGTCCTTCTATGGGTCCAGATATATTAGACGATTGTTTGAATAGACATGCCGATACAAGTAAGTTGATATCATACATTTATAACCCTTTCTTAAATACTGATACCCCACCTTCTGAGATTTATAGGTGAGCATGGGAGGACGAGTTGGGTTTACCTATTTCAAAAGATATATGGGAGGAAAGCCTACTATACATACATTACTGTTCTTTAAATGTCAGGCATTGCCTGATACAATTCAAAATATTGCATAGGTTATACTACTCAAAAACCAAATTGAATAAGATTTCCCCAACTGTCTCCCCTCTCTGTGATAAATGTCACCTCCAAGAAGCTACCCTAACCCATTCTTTTGTATCCTGTATAAAAACACAAAATTTCTAGATGGGAATATTCAATACCATTTCTAAAACACTCAAAATTCAATTGGAGTCAGACTCAAAACTAATATTAGGAATGTCAGAGGGCTGCTCCAAGTTAATGACATTCCAAAGACGTTTCCTTGACTATGGTTTAATAAATGCGAAAAAAAACTCATACTTAAATTCTGGAAAAAGATAACAGCCCCCATAGTGAAGATGTAGATCACAGAAATGACCGAGACACTACATTTAGAAAAAATAAGGCTGGTTTTGTCCAATAAATCAGACCAATTTTCCAAAATATGGTCTCCTTTCATTGAATTTCTTCAACAGAATGGTTGAACACACATTTAAAACCGATGCTTGGGTAGGGAAGGATAGTGGGACATATCTCCATTTTTCTCTCTCACTTTTTTGTCAGTTCACGGGGTTTTTCTTCTCTTTTTTGTATCTTTCTTCTTTCTCTTCATTCTCTCCTTTTTACTTTTTCCCCCCCCAATTCATTTATCAGTTTATAAAATGTTAAAACTGAAGCTGTACGAAAATTGTATAATTGTTATGCTGATTACGCTGAACCTGCCACGCCTTCGACCTTGGAACTGTGTGAAGTGGCTGCAAAAGGACAGTGCTGCTGGGGGGGGGGGGGGGGGGGGGAATACCTTTGGGGGGGGGAGGGGGAATTCCTTTCCACAGCGTGTGGGAAGTCTAGCACGGGTCAGCACGACCTAGGCTGCACAAAGTAGTAAACTTGACTGGGCCGCCAGCGGTAAAGTCGCGGGGAGGGCAGGAGAGTTGAGAAGGAGAGGGTCGGGGTTCATGCCAGCAACCCACTCACTCACCACAGCTGCCGCAGCGCTTCGGGCGCGGAGCCACTGCATTGTGTCCAGGGAGGGAAGTAGCTCGGGTAGCTGCGAGCGGCCGCCGGGACCAGACAGCGGAACCGGCTGCCACCTTAGCGCCTTCTGCCAGCCCGCCCACCAGCCAGCCACGGTGTCCTTCGGCACAGGCGCAATCGGTGGGGGTGGTGGCGTGCGTATTCATTGCCGGGAAATACAGTACTTAAATGAAACTGTGTTCCAAGCCAGGAGGAAACCAGTCCAAACGAAGGGTGGAACAATGAAACCAGAGAAGGGACAACAAAACTGCAGAAAAAGGGATCATAATGCAAGAAGCGTCATTGTAAAAAAAATTAACATCTTTTGTATCTAAGTACTTGCTTTCTGCAGCATCTTCGTTCTTCTCAGACTGGCTCAATGCACATTAGTTCTAAAGTAAGAGGTTTTAATAGTAATCAAATTTAATCAACATATAACTTTGACAAAGCTTAAAACAGGGAGACAGCAAGGACCAATTTATACTTGCGAGGCAGAATAAATAGGGAACATAAATGTAGGATAACAAAAGAATTACATTTATTTTAGGACATTGAGTTGGGTTTTGGAATGGGCTGCGCACAAAGACGCAGTCGAATCTTTCACCGTATTTAAAGTGTAACTGGAGAAGCACTTGCCTTGACTTAACCCAAGTCACAAACACGGAGAGAAGATTAAACTATTGTTTCTTTATGGCGATGCTTAAGATTCTAAGACAATGGACAAAAGCATTTGCAGTTTCATTTCACATTTGTTTTACTGCATGTTGCAGTTAAAAACTCTCGACCACTCAATCTGGCAGCATTTATATTGTTCAATGTATATTGGAATAAGGTAAACAAAAATGCTGGAGAAACACAGCGGGTGCAGCAGCATCTATGGAGCGAAGGAAATAGGCAACTTTTCGGGCCCGAAACGTTGCCCATTTCCTTCGCTCCATAGATGCTGCTGCACCCACTGAGTTTCTCCAGCATTTTTGTCTACCTTCGATTTTCCAGCATCTGCAGTTCCTTCTTAAACCATAGTATACTGGAATAAGTTGTTCTGTTGACCCCTGCAAAAGCACTTCAACAGAATTGTGACCTATGATGAAGAACCTGTATCATATACCAAAACACTGCTTTGAGAAATGTATATTATCACAAAAAGCTTAGTGGATGAATTAAATCAAGGATGTTATCAAACTCAATACAATTGTCTAAGCTCAGACATTAGAGCAACTGTGTCAAGAAATGAAACCACGACAAGTTTCTGGCAAATAGGAATGGAAAAACTACTGATGTAACATGCAGCATAGTCTTGCTTTGGCTCCCTTGTGCATTATTGATTTTGGTGTTAGATGTCTCCATAAAAAAAACTCAGCACAAGTTTAATATTTCTTTTCTTAAAATACAGAATCATTTCCTCGCAATTTGTCAATTAAATGTGGTTGAGGATGCAAGTATACAACCCCCTTCCAGGCTCCAAGTCACCTATTAGAAGGAAAGGCCTGATTATCCCACAAACCTACTGGGAAGCTTTTGCCAGTGATCCCATTTTCCTTTGTAAAACGTAAACAGAACCAGATCATGCAGCCCATTGTGCCAATGCTGACAATCTATACACATTGAATGACAATATTAGGCAATCTGCTCCCCCTTTCTCTCCTCTTCCGATCTACCCAGGACCGCTCACGCACACCCTTCTTTCCAAGCCAACCCATCTCCCAGTTTTTTTCTCCTCTCCCAACTTCTCCCCGTCTATCACCCATACACTCCACCCACTGGAGACTCTCTCTCCCCTGCACCCCCGCCCCCCTCCCCACTGTTCCCATCTGCCCATTTACCTCACGTGTTTGGTTCCTTTCACCTTTTGTCAGGTTTCTTGTGTACAGTTTTGGTCTCCTAATTAGAAGAAGGACATCCTTGTGATTGAGGCAGTGCAGCGTAGGTTCACGAGATTGATCCCTGAGATGGTGGGACTGAGGAAAGATTGAAAAGACTAGGCTTGTATTCACTGGAGTTTAGAAGGAAGAGGGGGTTATCTTATAGAAACATATAAAATTATAAAAGGACTGGACAAGCTAGATGCAGGAAAAATGTTTCCAATGTTGGGTGAGTCCAGAACCAGGGGCCACAGTCTTAGAATAAAGGGGAGGTCATTTAAGACTGAGGTGAGAAAAAAACGTTTTCACCCAGAGAGTTGTGAATTTATGGAATTCCCTGCCAGAGGGCAGTGGAGGCCAAGTCACTGGATGGATTCAAGTCACTGGGGCTAGTGGAGTCAAGGGATATGGGGAGAAGGCAGGCACGGGTTATTGATAGGGGACGATCAGCCATGATCACAATGAATGGCGGTGCTAGCTCAAAGGGCCTCCTCCTGCACCTATGTTTTGATAATCTGCAGCCCATTTCACTCCACAGATGCTGTCTTTGTTGCATCCACATCATCTCCCAGCCACTGTTGCCATCTCCACCCTTTTCTCCACCCACCTCCACTGGACCATCAATCCGTCCTCATGTGGATCCTATCACTTACCAGGTCTTGCCACACCCTTCCCATACACCTGTATAAAGGCTATCTCCCATCTACTCTTTCAGTCTACATGAAGGGTCTCAACACAGAGTTGACTATCCGTTTCCCTCCACATGCTGCCCGACCCACCGAGTTCCCCCAGCATCTCGTTCATTGCAGCAGATTCCAGCATAATCCGTCTGTGTCGTCAGTGTACATTGTAGAGGTTTCTAAACATACAGCCCGTGATTTACATTTACAGCAGAAAACAAATTTCCAGTTTTATTTATATCAAACAAATCCAAAGCACTATGGATAATGAAAGGCACACAGGAACAAAAAGCATAAAAGGCTGCCTGCACGCGAGGTCCCACATACCAGCAAGAACCATGCTGATCACAACAGGAAGGAACTACAGATGCTGGTTTAAATCAAAGATAGACATAAAAAGCTGGAATAACTCAGTGGGACAGGCAGCATCTCTGGAGAGAAGGAATGGGTGACGTTTATGGTCGTGACCCTTCTGACTGATCACAACAGATTCAGGCAGAAAGTGAAAGTTAAAATAAGAGACAAAAAAAGACAGAAGAAGAGATTAAATGTCAAAATAAACAGAGATCTGTTGGGGTTCTTCGGGTCTAAGATTCACAAACAGGAATATATGCCCAATAGTGGAAGGAGAAAGTTGAGACATTGATTAGAAATTAATAGAACACAACTATTAGAAAAATGAAAGGAACATGAAACGGACAAGTCACCGGGACTAGAACGAGATGACGAAGAAGAGGCATACCGTATGGAAACAGGCCCTTTGGCCCAACTTACCCACACCAATCAATACGTCCCATTTACACTTGTCCCACATGCTCGCGTTTGGCCCATATCCCTCTAATCCTATCCATGTTCCTGCCCAAATGTTTTTTTAAATGGAGGGAAATACAGGAGGAAATCCCAGGAACTTTGACCATCTTCATGATCTTCAGATACGTTGGGTTACTCCAGCACTTTGTGAAACGTCACCGATCCATGTTCTCCACAGATGCTGCCTGACCCGCTGAGTCAGCATTCTGTGTCCTTTCATGACAGCTCACATTTAATGCAGGGAAATGCAAGGCAATTAATTTGTCAGGAAGAATGAGGTGTAATATAGGATAAAAATTCTTCTTCTAAAGGGGTTCAGGAGCCAAAGATCTGTGAGAATCCAAAGGTGCATATATGATTGTAAGTGGCAGGGCAGGTTACGAGAGCAGCTAAAAAGCACACAAATGTCAGTTGTTTATCAATATAAAGCATGCAAGTAGCTAGTTTATGCTTAACCTTTATAAACCATGTTCTCCACAGATGCTGCCTGACACCTGGCCACAAAGCGAGCGTTGCGTTCAAGTCTGGTTGACACATTATAGCTAGGATGGAGACAACCCAGCAGAGATTGATAAGAATAGTTCCTGGGAAGAACTATAGTTACAAGAATCCACTTCAAAGATGAGCGTGAATTTGAATGTGTATAAAATGATAAGTCTGGAAAACGGGGATCATGGAAGGTTGTACCCTTCGGTGGAGAGATCAAGGTGGGATCACTGGTATTAAATAACCAGGAAGAGAATAAAAATTGCATTTGGCTATGTGGTGTTTGCACATTCTCCCTGTGACCATGCGGGTTTCCTCACATTCAAAAGACACGTGGGTCTGTAGGTTAGTCGGCCTCTGAAAAATTGCCCCTGATGTGTGACAGTGGATGCGAAAGTGGCATAACCTGGAACAAGCGTAAACAAGTGATCGATGGTCGATCAATGCCTGTTTCTAATTAATATTTTTATGCATCATCGGTAAGAAACTGGAATGCACGTCAGTAAGTATGGTGGATGCTGGTTCCACTCAGGCCTTCACAAAGGATAGTTATGGTGCAGAAACATAGAAACATAGAAAATAGGTGCCCTTCGAGCCTGCACCGCCATTCAATATGATCATGGCTGATCATCCAACTCAGTATCCTGTACCTGCCTTCTCTCCATACCCCCTGATCCCTTTAGCCACAAGGGCCACATCTAACTCCCTCTTAAATATAGCCAATGAACTGGCCTCAACTACCTTCTGCGGGAGAGAATTCCACAGATTCACCACTCTCTGTGTGAAAAAAGTTTTCCTCATCTCGGTCCTAAAAGATTTCCCCTTTATCCTTAAACTGTGACCCCCTTGTTCTGGACTTCCCCAACATTGGGAACAATCTTCCTGCATCTAGCCTGTCCAACCCCTTAAGAATTTTGTACGTTTCTATAAGATCCCCCCTCAATCTTCTAAATTCTAGCGAGTACAAACCGAGTCTATCCAGTCTTTCTTCATATGAAAGTCCTGACATCCCAGGAATCAGTCTGGTGAACCTTTTTGTAACATTTGTAAGCTGCAGAGACACAGTGTTGATTGAACTACCCAGTTATTCAGGTGGAGAGCCAGCATGGATACAATGGGTCTCCTGTTGAGTAACCACTCCATAATACTACTCAAAACAGAATTAATTCTTTATAGGTTATCCATTGTTTGATTATTCTCAAAACTTTTAAATTGTTTCCCAATCATTGTTTCCTTTATTCAGATTTACGACTGAACTAAGTCACTTTCTGTATTTACATAACATTCTCTTATTATAATCACTCTTACCAGGGTTCCCTGACTATTCCAGTTAATTCTTCAACACAGTATCAGATGTAAAAGGCTGTGTTTCGGTGGGTTCTCAGAACACGGGTCTCGTGCACTCCATGAACCTGCGCTCGGCACCATTCCTGTCATTAGAACTCTCTCCCAAAAGCAGCAAGCACTGTACTGTAGATCAGAAAGGCTGCAGTGTATCACAACACCATCAGTAGGCGAGCTAGCAATGGGTAATAAAGGCTGACCTTGCCAGTGATGCTGAGATCTCTAAAGTGGAAGGCTGGACATTGCTGGAATTAGGTTTTAATACCCGAGGCATTGCAGCATCCGGCAACACTGGGATTTTCAGTTCCCCAATTGGACTCAAAACTTTCCATAGAAATCTGGTATGTAATAACTTCTGTTCTCATTTTCCTGTTTGAGTCATTCCTTCTCCACATCTTCCACTACCTGCTATTCCCCTTGATATTTTCCCTGGATATGCTGCCCACTTTTCTCCATTCAACGCTCCAGAAAATCTGGTAAAGGCCTTTTAATAACATCCCATCCGATGTCAAGATATCAATTAAAGAAGCCCGAAACCAAATAGGCCTCAAGAGTAATTGCCCTGGTTGATGGATGGAACAAGATTTGAACGTGGGATATCAGGGCAGGGCACAACTTCTGTAAATGCTCTCTGTAAAACTTACTAAGACACAGCTGCAATATGTGCAGTTCTGGTGCTCACACTGCTTCAGGATTGAAGGAAACATTCAATATATTCAAACTATTACCTGGAATATTCCAATACAAGCAAACAACTGTGTCTCCTATCAATTCTAATAGAATCCTTTCACCGCCTTGAACCCAATTAACTCCTCAATCAGAAATCATGATTTTCATTTCAACAGAAATTATTAATCAAAGACGGTGGCCAATGATAAATGAGGAGATTAGTGGGAAAAATTAAGCATGTGGTATTGGGGCTATGATATTGACATGGACAGAGAATTGGTTGGCAGACAGGAAACAAAGAGTTGGAATAAACGGGTCCCTGTCAGAATGACAGGTAGTGGCGAATGGAGTGCCGCAAGGCTCGGTACTGCGACCGCAACTATTTACAATATATTACTGATTTAGATGGAATTAAAAGTAACACTAGCAAATTTAATAGACAATAGGTGCAGGAGTAGGTCATTCGCTATCTGACTTCACTGAACTCCTCACACTTGCCTCATCCCTCTCCCCACGTCTGCTGCTACTTGGTGACTTAAATATTCACATGGACTCCCCCACCTGCAAGCTCGCATCTGAATTCGCCTTTTTACTTGACAACTTCTCTCTCACTCAGCACGTCACCTTTCCCACCCATGACAAAGGTCACATCCTTGACCTGGGCTGCTCCACAAATCAACCGGTACGCGACCTCCATCCATGCCTCTTCCCCCTCTCTGATCATAAGCTTATACGGTTCACCATCCCTTCTCCGACACCTCGCCCCCGCTTCCTCCGAGAAATCACCTTCCGTAATCTAAAATCCATTGATCCCCTCCATCTCTCTGACCTCCTCTCCACCACTCTCCCCCTGGACTCAGCCCCCATCTCACCTGATGATCTCACAAACCATCTCAACTCCACCTTGTCTACCTCCCTCAACACTATGGCCCCCCTCAAAACAAGAACCGTAACTTTCAACACATCTTCACCCTGGTACACACCTGCACTTCGTAAACTGAAACAGACTGGTCGCCGACTTGAACGACTCACAAAGAAATCATCTCTCACAGTCCTCCTTGAAGTTTACAAACTCCACCTCACCGACTACAAAGATGCCCTCATTGCTGCAAAATCTGCCTACCTCTCCTCCATATTCACTGATCCCTGCCTAAACCACAGAACCCTCTTCTCCACAGTGGGCAACCTCCTCAAGCCTCGAGCAAACACTCTTCCTAGCTCTACTCCGGTTCTCTGCAATTCATTCCTCCAATTTTTCGCTGATAAAATCAGCACCATCTATCAATCTTTATCCCCTGTACCCGACTCCCCAGCATCTACTCCACCACCTACCAAGGCCCCTCCTTTCAACATCTCCACTGACCTCCTTACTCCTCGCCTCCACACTGCTTCCTCTCCCAGTTTGACCTGGTCACCCCTATTGAAATCCCCAAACTCATCAGCTCTTCCAAACCCACTACCTGCTCCCTCGACCCTCTCCCCACTACCCTGCTGAAGTCCTGCCTCCCCGTTCTCTGCCCCTACCTCACTAATCTCTTCAACTCCTCATTGTCCCAAGGAATTGTCCCCTCCGCTTTCAAAACTGCTGCTGTCACACCAATCTTAAAGAAACCTGGTCTTGATCCCTCCTCTCTCATTAACTACCGCCCAATCTCAAACCTCCCCTTTCTTTCAAAAACCCTGGAGTGTATCGTTGCGTCGCAACTTCATTCCCACCTCCTTGCGTATAACCTACTTGAACCCCTCCAATCTGGCTTTCGCCCCCTCCATAGCACAGAAACTGCTCTCCTCAAAGTCCTCAACGACCTCCTCACCTCTGCTGACACTGGTTCAGACCTCAAAGTCCTCAACATCCTCATCCTCCTTGACCTGAGCGCAGCCTTCGATACAGTGAACCATAACATCCTGCTCACCAGACTCAAAGATCTCGGCATTGAAGGCTCTGCACTCAGCTGGCTCCGTTCCTACCTTTCCAACAGATCCCACTTCTTCTCTCTCCACAACCACACCTCTGCTACAGCCACAGTCACTCAAGGCGTTCCCCAAGGCTCCGTACTCGGCCCCCTCCTCTTCATCATCTACATCCTCCCCCTTGGTCAAATACTCCGCCACTTCAATCTGGACTTCCACTGTTACGCCGATGACACCCAGATCTACCTCGGCACCAAATCCCCCCACAACCCCCCCCCCCCCCCTCTCCCATATCAACTCCTGTTTGTCAGCTATAAAAACCTGGATGCAACATAACTTCCTCAAACTCAACAGCGATAAGACAGAATTCCTCCTCAGAGGCTCCAAAGCCACACTCAGCAAAATCAATAACCCCACTCTCCCCATCTCCCAAGGCCCGCAACCTTGGCGTGATCTTTGATTCCACCCTCTCCCTTGAGCCTCACATCCGCCATGTCATTAAAACCTCCTTCTTTCATCTCCGCAACATCGCCAAACTCAGACCCTCTCTCACACCTCCCGCTGCTGAAAGACTCATCCATGCCTTCATCTCCTCCCGACTGGACTATTGTAACTCACTTCTCCTTGGCATCAGCTCCACCTACATCAACCGACTCCAACTGGTCCAGAATGCAGCCGCCCGACTCATCACCCACACCAAACCCTGGCATCACATCACTCCAGTCCTCAAACAACTTCACTGGCTTCCCATCTCCCACCGGATCACCTACAAAATCCTGGTCCTCACCTACAAAGCCCTCCACCATCTGGCCCCCCCATATCTCACTGACCTCCTCTCCCCCTACCAACCCTCACGGTCCCTCAGATCCACATCAGCCGGTCTCCTCTCCATCCACAAGCCCAACCTCCGCAGTTTTGGGGACAGAGCCTTCTCCAGGGCAGCTCCCAGGCTCTGGAACTCCCTCCCCCAACTGATCCGCAATTCCGTGTCCCTCACCATCTTCCAGTCCCGCCTCAAGACCCATCTCTTCACCTCTGCCTATCCTTAGCCCCACGTCCCCCTCCCTTTTCATCTGTGCACTAATTGCCTCATATTGTGTTTTGAATTGTATTCTGTCTTTACTTTGTGTACTAGTCATGTCTCTACTATTTATTTAATTCCCCTTACACGTTTTTCCTCTACCTGCTAAATTTTTGTAAGGTGTCCTTGAGACTCTTGAAAGGCGCCCATAAATAAAATTTATTATTATTATTATTATTCGGCCCTTCGAGCCACCACCGCCATTCACTGTGATCATGGCTGATCATCCACAATCAGTACCCCGTTCCTGCCTTCTCCCCATATCCCTTGACTCCGTTATCTTCAGTGAGCTCTATCTAACTCTCTCTTGAAAGCATCCAGAGAATTGGCCTCCACTGCCTTCTGAGGCAGAGAATTCCACAGATTCACAACTCTCTGGCTGAAAATGTTTTTCTGCATCTCCGTTCTAAATGGCCTACCCCTTTTTCTTAAACTGTGGCCCCTGATTCTGGACTCCCCCAACACAGATTTGCAGATGACACAAAGATGGGTGGCAGTGTGAACTGCGAAGAGGATGCAAGGAGGTAGCAGGGTGACTTGGACAGGTTGAGTGAGTGGGCAGATGCATGGCAGATGCAATATAATGCAGATAAATGTGAGGTTATCCCCTTTGGCAGCAAGAACAAGGAAGCAGACTATTATCTGAATGGTGGCAGATTAGGGAAAAGGGAAGTGTAACGAGACCTGGGTGTCCTTGTACACCAGTCACTGAAAGTAAACATGCAGGTACAGCAGGCAGTGAAGAAACCTAATGGTATGTAGACCTTCATAACAAGAGGATTTGCGTATAGCAGTAAAGAGGTCCTTCTGCAGTTGTACAGGGCCCTGGTGAGACCACATCTGGAGTATTGTGCGCAGTTTTCGTCTCCTAATTTGAGGAAGGACATTCTTGCTATTGAGGCAGTGCAGCGTAGGTTCACAAAGTTAATCGCCAGGATGGCGCGAGTGTCATATGAGGAAAGATTGGAAAGACTGGGCTTGTATTCACTGGAATTTAGAAAGATGAGAGGGGATCTTATAGAAACATATAAAATTATAAAAGGGCTGGACAAGGTAGATGCAGGAAAAATGTTCCCAATGTTGGGGGAGTTCAGAACCAGGGGCCACAGTCTAAGGATAAAGGGGAGGCCATTTAAAACTGAGATGAGAAAAAAACGTTTTCACCCAGAGTGTTGTGAATTTGTGGAATTCTCTGCCACAGAAGGCAGTGGAGGCCAATTTACCGGATGAATTTAAGAGGGTTAGATAGAGCTCTTGGGGCCAACGGAATCAAGGAGCATGGGGAGAAGGCAGGCATGGGTTACTGATTACAGATGATCAGCCATGATCACAATGATTGGCGGTGCTGGCTCGAAGGGCCAAATGGCCTCCTCCTGCACCCATTTTCTATGTTTCTAGGAAATTCACAATTTACCATCAAGTAGCACTTGCTCCAATCATTTGTCCGACTAATACACATCACCAGAAAATCAGTAGTAGTAAAAGATCTGTGAATTGAATTTTCTCTGCATCAGCAACAAGACTCCTCATAAACATTTTATGTTATGGATATATATATTAAGCCCATCTACAGCACTTCTACACAGTATCCTCCCCACACATTTAAACTCACAGGTACCTTCAATATTTACTGGTGGTAACCACCCATGGTCTACACAACAACCAAATCCTTTATTGAAATCAAATTGAGGGTTCTCTAAAATAAGACTGCCCTCCACAGCCCTAAGCAGTGTATTAAATGATGCCCTCAGACTACACAGCTTGCACCAAAACAGCATATTATAAGAACGCATGGAATAATTAAGTGATAAATTGCATTGTTTGAGTTACAATAAGTAGGGAGCAGGCTGGAATAATCTGTAAAATAATATCAAATTTCCTTTTCCTTCGAAAAAACAAAAATGCTTGATTTTTCCCACCAGGTATACCATTCACATCACATAATTAGTCAGATATTACACAAAATAACTATGTTAGAAAGACATTAAGTACCACCGATCCTATATCTATAAAGACAGCAATACAACATCTGTGGAAAAAGAAACCTCCAGAATAAAATGCTTCAATTGTGCATCTTAAAACTGTTTCTCTTTCCACAGACAATAGCGATCGCCAACATTGTTTCTATTCCACATTCTTCTTTTATTTCTGACCTTGTCTCTCTGGTCAGTTGTCAAAGTAAATTAACTGAAGAAGAAACTTACAATTAGTTGCCCTGCCGTAAACCAATTTTGTTCAAAATTTTAATAATTAAAGGATTCATACCGAGTTTTTAAACACATCTTTAAAATAAGGTGGCCTTAATATCATAGTTGAAACTGTTCCCAAACGAACTGTCATTATTGTGCAGAAGTTAACACCTTTCCTACTCAGACACTCGATTAAACTTTGCTCAATTTATAAATGTATAATATTCTGCTCAAGTATGTATTTTGATGTAACGATGGAACAAAAATCCTGTAGGTCATTGTAAGTACAGATTTGATTTGAAAGTAACCCACGTTAAACAACATCACATTGAAATACTCAGCTTGAAGATTACATAAAATTATTCCCTCATTACAAACAGGAGTAATGTTATGGAAATGATGTTGCTTGAACTTTGTTAACTTAATAGGGTGGTAATTTTCCACTTGTTAAATGGAACGTGTGATTATATTAAAGGCAGACACAAAAATGCTGGAGTAACTCAGCGGCATCTCCGGAGAGAAGGGACGGGTGACGTTTCGGGTCGAGACCCTTCTTCACACTGATGTTTGACGGCGGCACCGGCACCTTAGGCCGGCAGCTGTAACTTGGTACAGCCGAATAGACAAGCCCTCGGACGGAGTGGTGATGCTACATGAACCAGACTCGGCTGCAACCAGGTGTCCTGAGCAGAAGCGGCGACGTGCGGTGCGAGGCAACGGTGTGGGAAGGTGAGGGCAGCGACCACAGCTTCCACTGCCCCCGGCTCAGACTACCGGCTCGGGGCTGAAGCAGGAAGGGCGGCTGCTGCGGCGCGCCGGCTCCAGTAGCTGAGTCCAGGCCCGGTAGGCGAGGTGTCAGGGCCGGGACTCCGGTAGCTGGGCCCTCCCGCAGCAGCGGTGTCAGGGCCGGAGGTCGGGGCCGCAGGGGAGGGTAGGGTAGGCCTCACTCGCTCCCTCCCTCCCTCCCAGCCGTCGCCTCACTGCCCACCCCGGCCTCACCTGGGGATCGTTATCGCAGCCGCCCAGCTGCCATTTTCCGCGTTGGAGACGGACCGTCAGCTTCCCCGGCCCGGCCCACCCGCCCGCCGCGCTCACCTTCCACCCCACGTCTGACGTCACGGCACGGCAACGCCACGGCCCGTCAACATCAAAGATGTTATAGCGCCACCGCCCCTCCGCCCACGGCGGCACGCCAATGCGCGGCCCCGCCCAGTGCGCCGCGTCACAGTTGGGTCCCGCCCCGGCCACCGCCTCACGTCACGGCGCCACCCGCCCACCGCAGCTCGTCAATGCGCGGCCCAGCCCACGGCGCTGCGTCACGGCTGGATACCGTCCCGCCCCGCCCACGGAGCGACGTCACCGCGCCGCCCCGCCCCCACCTGCCAGTGGCCTCGCGCCGCCAACCGCCCAGCGTCACGTGACGGGCGCGCGACCAACCGCCGCCCCGCGGGCTCCCGCCAAAAATGCCGCACATGTGGCAACTACACAGCGAAGTGACGTCACCAACCCAAACATCAGCCAGTGCCTCTCTCCACACACGCTGCCTGACCCTGTGTGTGTGTCTTCGGTCAATGGTCTTGGCATTAGGTTGGTTGCTGACAGCACACGGCAACAGAAGAAGCAACAACAACAACAGCAGCAGCAGCAGCAGCCCAGTTGTAAGTTCAATACTCACTGATTTTGAATCTCGCCTAATAATTCCCAATAATCTGAGTGATCAAAAACGTTATCAAAGGCAGACAAAAATGATTTTTGGTTTTTAATAAGAAGTTTAATTTGACACCTAATTCACTTTCATATCTTCAGTATTAAAAACAGTTATGGCAATTTTCATACTCGGAAATTAGCATCTTGTTCCCTGTTGCTTTTGCATTGAGTTAATACAAAAGCTGTGATATGTAAAATAAATGACTTACACTTTGTTTCGTCCCGTTCTTGCGATCCGTCACGTTGTAGGCGTTGAGGGCATTCGAAGTCGCTTTTTATTTTAATCCAAATATTTAGCAATGTTACAAAATTTTGAGATTTAAAAAATCAAGTCTGTAATTTATCCCATCAGATAAAGCATAAAAATAAGTTTAATTTGACACCTAATTCACTTTCATATCTCAAGTATTTAAAAAGTTATGGCCATTTTCATACTCGGAAATGAGCATCTTGTTCCCTATTGATTTTCTATGGACATAACAAAAAAGCTGTGATCGTGGACAGTCAAAAGCCCATAACTTTCTTAAAAATTAAGAGAACTGAATGAAAATTTCAGTTATCATAGATTGAAGCATTCTGAAACAAATATAAAATAATCTTACTTGGATGACCTGAAATTAAAGCATATAATTAGTTATTTACCTAATTGTAGCTAATTTCAGACTTCAATTACTAGATCTAAACATCTATCCATTTCTTAATAAATGATTAACATTTTTAAATAGCCTAAATGTCCAAATAATATTCACAAATAATTCACAATAAAACATGATTTTTAAATCTCATTCACATTAATTTATAGACCAAATGGAAGGAATTTAGTGTTCAATTACTGTAAATAAATGTCCATTTAAATCAGCTTTCCAGTGGGTCCCTGTGGAACGCGCTGGTTTAGAACGTTCACATTGCGGTAGATTTGTGCCCCAAATGCCCAGAAAAATACTGCGGGATATAATGGGCCCAAAATGAGCTACTCGCAATATTAAACTTTGTATAAAGGGAGCTTTAGAAGCCCTTTTTAATGTAAAAATAAGCTACATACCCTCTGTGGTTTGCTCTATGGGACCCTGCGGTTGCTGGCGGTCGCGGGTTTAGAGATTGATTTTTAAACTACTATATCTATTATACGAGGCCTTTAAAACTAATAATAGCTTTTGCGACGGGGTCTTCCAGCGATTTTTCGTTAATAATTAACTAGGCTGAACATCTTCGATTTGAACAGCCTAGAGAAAATCGCGTTTTAAACCCGCCCCCCTCTAAACGGCGCCAAAATCGCGCACACCCGCAGCGACAGATTTTCAACGACGCTTCAGGTAGGCTTTGCAACATACCTAAAATATTAAATTGTCCAGCGCTTTAAAAAAAAAAAAAATATAGCACGAACGGGAGTCGGATCGATTTTTCTTCAGCAGCTAGCAGCCCGAGGAAGTCCGCCTCCGATAGGCAGTACAAAATGGCATTTTAATCCCGGCCCTCCTCTCAAAGGCGCCAAAGTCGCGCACACGGCCAGTGGCAGAACTGCAGCGCCGCTGAAGGTAAGTAATGTAACATTACTAAATGAAAGTCTTGAACATACTCATGGATTGAGATCCTGTGTGTGTTATTGAAAATAAACCTTTCAGTCCTAACTTGCTGGCCCCTGTATTCAGGATCCTCCTCCAATCATTTTGACAGCTGCTAGTTTAGTTTAATTTATTGTCACGTGTATCGAGGTACAGTGAAAAGCTTCAGCTGCTAGCTCAGTCACTTCTGAAATGAGTCAAGAGCAAAGATCACAGAGCTCTATGATCTTTGCTCAAGAGTGTTTTAGTGCCATGTGTCCCAGATAGGACAATGACATTTTTACTTGCTGCAGCACAACAGGATAAGTAAACATAATACAGAACGGGAGATAAAGATCAGTGTGTCTATAGATCATGATACACAATAAATAAACAGATAAAGTGCAATAGAAATAAATAGACTGTTATTGTTCAAAGCTTGTTTGCTATTGTGTTTAATAGCCTGATGGCTGTGGGGAAGAAGCTGTTCCTGTTTCTGAACCTGGAGCAACGTAACACTTGCCGTGAGAACTAACTACACAACAGAGTTGAGGAGAGAGTTTCACCCAGAGAGTTGAGAATCTGTGGGATTCTCTGCCACAGAAGGCAGTGGAGGCCAATTCACTGGATGTTTTCAAGAGTTAGATTTAGCTCTTATGCTAAAGGAATCAAGGGATATGGGGGGGGGGGAGTAAAGCAGGAACGGGGTACTGATTGTGGATGATCAGCCATGGTCAAATTGAATTGCGGTGCTGGCTCGAAGGGCCGAATGCCCTACTCCTGCACCTATTTTTCTATGTTTCTAACATTTGTCCAGTGCGTGGATAATTAAAGATGTGATTACTTGATGTTCAGTGGGAGTACCTTGTACCTTCTGAAGAGACCACCAGAGACTATACTGGAAGTTGGACAATTTTATACTGGACAATTTTTACATTTAGCAAGCCAATTAACCTACAAACCTGTACATCTGTGGAATGTGGGAGGAAACCGAAGATCTCGGAGATGACCCACGCAGGTCACGGGGAGAATGTACAGACTCCCTCCAGACAGCGCCCGTAGTCGGGATCGAACCCGGGCCTCTGGCGCTGCATTTTGCTGTAAGGCAGCAACTCTACCGCTGTGCCACCGTGATGCAGGAAGTTGCAGTTTGTCATATGTTTCTCCCACCAACCTAGTGAACCTGACTGATCCTGGAATTGATGATTTACTTGATGTTACTCTGAATGGTTGATGAACCATAATAGATGCTCTATGCTACAGTTTGGATTAGTTTAGAGATACGGCACGGAAACAGGTCCTTCGGCCCACGTCGACCAACGATCCCCGCACATTAACACTATCCTACACACACTAGCGACAATTTTTACTTTTATACCAAGTCAATTAACCTACATACCTGTACGTCTTTGGAGTGTGGGAGGAATCCGAAGATCTCATAGAAAACCCACGCAGGTCACGGGAAGAACGTACGATCAGGATCGAACCCGGGTCTCCGACACTGTGAGCGTGGTAAGGCAGCAACTCTACCACTGCGCCACCGAGCTGCCCTTTGGCTAAAAGATTTGGCTAGATTGGTTGGGATCTAGAGGGAAAAGTTTAAGAGGTGCGAAACAGTTGAGCTGGTGCAGGTGGGTGACATTACAGAACATCTTCCACATGTGAAACCAATTAATTTGCAAGAGAGCAAGCAAAGCAATGATTCTAAACATAGAATAGAGAGCAAGCAATTACTGATGCTATTTGTGCACAGTTCAATGCAGAAACTAAACACTGCTGCACTAAATAATTGACATATTATGGGACAATGAAACACCTTTCAATATCTTATCTGGCCCGTGATCATTGTAAATTCACACGTCAAATAGTGGATAACTAAACAATAATCTCTGCCACGGCACTAAAACACATTTTGTTTTGAAAGGCACACTATGACATCAAAAAGCTTTAGAAGTGGTAGACATTTTTACATGGATAGTTAATTATTATACATATATATCCACCTCCAGTTTAAATTCCATTTGGAATATTTTGGAGGACCAAGAACCAAGATATATCCTGTAAATAAATAAGGGAGTTGCATTGTTTTACAACTCTTCGGGACTCAGAATGTCTCTTAGTAATTTGGAACCAATGATGCACATTTGAAGTGGCGTTACTGTTGAAATAAAGGTTGAGCAAACACTGAGGAATAAATATTGGTCAGAATACCAGGAGAATGTCTAACAGTGCAACACTCGTTTGTTCTCTCTTACAGTGCAACACTTCTCTGTACTGCTCTCTCTCACAGTGCAGGGCTCCATGTACTGCCCCTCAGACAGTGTGGATGTCCCTCAGTTCCTCAGCATTCCCTCAGCACTATCACTGGGAGTATTGGCCATGATGACAAGGAGAAAAAACCTTCTATTAGTCAACTGTCAAACTATCCTACAATATTCCCCTTTCATAAACGTCATTGCCGGCCAGGAATGTCAAGAGTTTGGTGATTCCATGGGTCTGTAGATCCAGTAGTAATATTTCCCAACAGTAGATGTTTGCTAGCTGACAGTGTTGAGGGATATGCAGCCTCAAAAGCCTAATATTGTTAAGTCATAGATCACCTAAAAGGCCATTATAGACTGATAGACCTGCATGACCGATTTTTGTACCTAAGTTATTTATCCCCTAATTTTTAATTGTCAAGATCTTTAAAATTTGATTTCACTCCTGTTCTTTTCCTCTTGGTCGGCTCCTAACAAAATTCCCATGACAACAGGTACCAGACATTCAGCACCTCTTGTTTTGGGTGGGTGGGAATCAAAACCCATTGTGTCCATCCTTCCTGTCAGTGGCTGAAGTCTCAGCATAACAAGGGCATTCCTTACAATTTAAAATACCAGTGCTTTATTGTTTAAAGTAAAGACACAATCTTGCCAAACCTTGCTATCTACCATGCCTCACCCATTTGGTAGCAGGCATCCTTGCCGATACTTCCGGCCTTCCTGATGGCAACGCACCATGAAGTTGATCTGGATGGAAGGAAGTGACACGCCTGTGATGGGCTTGGCTGTGTTAACCACTTTGCAGATTCAGGAGGTCAAGAGCACAGAAGTTGCCACCAGCCTGAGAACCATCCCATCAGAATACTTTCTATAGTGCATCTGTAGAAGTTTGAAAGATTCCTTGTGGACCTACTGAATCTTCTCAGGTGCCGAAGAGAATAAATAGTCTGATGCGCATTCTTGATCACCGCAACAGTGTGAAGGGACCAAATTAGATTGCTAGTGATCTGGATACATCGGACGTTGAAGCCATCATCCATCTCTACAGCAGCTTCATTGATGAGGACAGGGTTGTGTTCATCCCCTCACTATTCACACTTCCTTATATCAACAAACAACTCTGTCATTGTGTTCAGCACGGATATTGTAGTCCAAGGGTGTAGCCCTGTTCCTGTGCTGTACTGTTCTAAGTCTTACGTAGAAGGAAAGGGAGGATCATCTTTAAATCGAGTTTTGACAATAAACATTGATTTGGCTGCACCTGCCTTTATCCAAAGCAATGCTTACAACTCATTTACACCCGGGTGGTTAATGTTTAATCCTCAGTAAACTAGACATTGAAATGAAGGTCAGCAAAATAAATCTTGTGACTTACAGAGCTTTAAAAATGGAGACACCAGGAACTGCAGATGCTGGAATCTTGAGCAGTACACAAAGTGCTGGAGGAACTCAGCAGATCAGACAGCAACTATGGAGGGAATGGATAAGTGACATTTTTAATCAGGGCCCTTCTTCAGATTGATAGAGTAGACAGGAGAGAAAGCTGGAAAAGAGATGTGGGGTGGGGCAAAGCTTGGTGAGTGACAGGTCGATACAGGTGAGGGTAGATAGGCCGATGGGTGGAGTAAGTGACAAAAGCTAGCGGTGAAAAGGACACAAAAATGATGTGAAATGGAGAAAGAAGAGGAGTGCAATTTTAAAGCCCGAGGGAGGGATATGGGTGGAAGGGTACAGGGGGGAGGGGAAAGGGAACAAAAGCGAATATAGGACTTGGGGAGGGGTGGTCAGTTACAGAACCTTTCTTTTTAAACTCTGTAAAAGTCACCTGGTCATTGGCAATTAAAAGATAAAAATCAAACCATGATGAAAGTTCAAAGCTGGGCAACTGATTTCTCCATCAAATACAATCTGCAATCTGAATCTAACAAACACCTTTCTTAGCTACATTTCCTCATTCCAACAAACTTTATTTTATCCTCACAACTTTGGTGTTGCTTTACAACTCTCTGGCTCTCTCCCTCGTCTCATAATTTATGTTAGTTTCTCTCATGTGCCTCTTTGTTCACCAGGAATAAATTATTGCATGTATAATCGTAGAAATGCATAGCCATTTCATGTTGTACTTTTCAACCACTATTAGACCAGAAGAAACATAGATGTGGGATGAAATAGAACAAGTGTATGGTGGTACAGTGGTCAATGGTCAGTCCGGGCTCGGTGGGCTGAAGGGCCTGTTTCCACAATGTATCACTAAACTAACACCAACAGGAATGGTCTTTCTGGGTCTGTTTCATTCTCCATCAGAGGACACTGATTCAATCTGAAGAAAGCTCCCAACCCAAAAGGTTGCCTGTTCATGCTCTCCAGGGATGGAGACCCACTGAGTTACTCCAGCACTTTGTGTCTTTTTCTTTTACTGATTCTCCATCTGGGCTTCACAATTTACATGAACCCCATATTCCTTGATTCCATTTGCTTGTCTTGAATACGTGCACGGATAGAGAATTTACAGTTTCGACACTTCCAAAGATACACATGCCTCTGAGTGTAGGTATTTCTCTTCATCTTAGAATTCCTACATTCAAGCACACAGCCCTGTATTTCAAGAATAGCTAACCAAGGGAAACCATCCCTCTGCATTGGCCTTCCCAGATCATATGCGGATTTTATAGTTTCAATTACGTCAGCTCTCAGCCTTCTGAACTTCTCAGGTGAAAGTTCCATTCCACACGATCTCTCCTCATTCCAGGAAACAAGCTCATCCAGCAAGTCAGGAACTCGGCGTTTTGTTGTACTGTAATCAATGAAACTACCCTGAAAACACCCCAAACAAAATAGGAACCAGTTAGGCTGGTGTTATTAACATTTTAGGAGTGTCTCGCTAGAATGTTCAACTGGTTTTACATCAATGAAGTAGAATAACAAAACACTCAAAGGCACAGACTTTAAGGCTGTAAGTAATGGTATTAATGAAATCTTTACAAGCAATTAAAACAAAAAAATCTCATCCAGGCGAAAGAACCATCTGTTTGTAAAGTACTCTGTTCAAATGTGGGTAATTATGAGTTGAGGTCCAAACCAGAGATTTTTTGCCCAGAAATTGGATTATGCACCACCTGTTATTAAGCACTAATCATGTAAAATTCTACATATCCCTGAGCAAATTATACGTAAATATTTGAGTGCAAATTTGGACAAGGTTCAATTTCACGTTCCTGGGCATATTCATCTCTGTCGATCTGTCCTACGCCCAGCACAGTGGTGCAGTCACAAAGAAAGCACACCAATGTCTGCTTACTGAGAAGTTTGGGGAGATTTGACATGTCACCGAATATTCTTTCGAATGTCTACCGGTTTCATGCTGAACTAACTAATGCTAAACTTGGCTGTCACCCATATTCTTAACTGATAAAAGTTCCAGATGCAGAGAACTGAAGATACTGGAATCTAGAGCAAAAAAGCACCCAAGTGTTGGAGTAACTCAGCAGATCAGTCAACCACCCTGGAGGATATGGATAGGTGATATTTTGGTTTGGGACCCTTCTGGAGTGATTATATGGGGGGGGGGGGAAAGTAAAAGGCTGGGAGATGAGGAGAGAAGATGCATAAATTGTGAGGCAGTGGTAGAAATGGGTAATAATCTGCCTTCTTGTTCTTGCCATCAAAGAGGAAAACTTCACGTATCCACATTATACTGCATCTACCATGCATCTGCCCATTCCCTCAACCTATCCAAATCACCCTGCAGCCTCATAACATCCTCCTCACAGCTCACACTGCCACCCAGCTTTGTGTCATCCGCAAACTTGGAGATGTTATATTTAAATGTGGGGATTACCCCCTCATCCTGCTGCGCCCCAAGGAATAAAGTCCCAGCCTGCCCAAGCTCTCCCTAGAGCTCAAGCCCTCGAGTACTGGCAACAACCTTGCACTTCTGCCAGCTTCTATTCTGAATAAAGCCGTTAGAATGTGAAGTGTTTGTCAAAGACCCATTGTCTCATCACTCAGCCTGAGTTTGCAGACAGACAGTAAACAATGCCACCATTCTCAGCCCTCGCCACCTGGCTGCAAACGGGAAGGATAAAAGAGAAAATATGAGGAAATTACAAAGATTTATTTGTAATTATGCAATCAATGGATCTTAACAAAATTAAGGACAAAATATTCATAACAGTATTACATTTCAATAGACATCTCCGATAGATTATAGTGAGCCATGTCTCCTACAACTTAAATAACTTTTAAAGCACCCAACTAACTTTGTAGTGTAGAGAAGTAGAACAAATCAACGAGGCACTGGACAATGCCACAATGATCTTATACTCCGTTGTCATGTAAATGTGGTCAAATGATCAGGATGAGATGATTTTCGGCCAGTTTTCATAATATTTGATATTTCCAACAATACATTTCATCAGTGTCTTCCTGAATTCAACATGTGCTGATGCACACTAACCAAATATACAAACGTACAATTATACAGTAGAATTTGGGAAAGATGTAATTTTTCAAAAAGCAGGACAATATGAAAAAAATGCCAAATACTTTTTCTAAAGACTGAACATATAAATCTGTAAAGCAACTTTGATGATATTAATGTGCCATCTTGTTCCACAATTACTGTAATCAGTATCCTGATTTAAAATATTCCCACTGATCTCTCCAATTAGATCTACAAGTTCCTAAATTATTACTAAATAATAGCAGCTGATAAGAAACTCAGTTTAGCCAACCCCTCGGTGGTATCAATGAAAACATGTAAAATACACAATACTCTTGTCTACTTTTCAATTTAGTGTTCTCTTACATTCTCTTAATTACAGACTATTTTACTTAAATGAAATATTACTTTTGTTACAGTACAATTCTGATTAGAGTTTAATTTAACAGAATAAATCCAAAGCATATTGAAGCATAAATTAAAATATATTTCTAGAAAGATAAGAATCCTATGAATAGCAATAAGTATTTGTAAGTTTTTTTTGTTCATTACTTTCATTTATTGCTTGTAATCTATAAAATTATTAATAACCTTGGAGTTTCTAGAAATATACTTCTCACTTGCAGAAACATTCTACACATCTGGTACATTCATTGGTTAATATCCCCTATGGTTAATAGTTTATTACGACTAAAAGGCAAAATAGTTATAAATACATGGTATTACCGAGCACAAAATACACCATCCATGTTACAACTCACAAAGCATTTAATTTACAATCTAAACAATACCCTGACTGTTCTTTATTTAAAATATATATTTGTTAATTATTTGTGCTGTCATTTCAGTGCGGAAACATACAACGAAGTGCAAGGTGTAAAGAACACCAAAATACCGTGTTCGCTGCCCTGCTCCCCCCTCCCTCCCCCTCCCGTGTATTTGAAGTAATGTCCTAGACATGTGAAGTCGGAACTAGCATGTATCCTCCGTGCAATTCTGAACTGTTATTAACTGGATTTTATTTCCTGCTGCCGACGTTTCCCCAATTGCTCCCTAAAATCCTTGCACCAATTAAATGCCAGTGGCAAACAACAATTTGATTCTCCTTTTCACAACAACAGACAATGGCGACCGACACTGAGACAGCTTCGACCTACTGGCTCTGCCTCCCATGCACGATGACAAGTCTTGGACCTAAGAGCAGAAAGTTCATGTTCCCTCCTGACTATCCCGGTAACCTTTAACCAAGTTTGGTCAGTTGCAAATCGCCAATAATTTTTATTTCATTAATTGCTGAAAAGTTTTGCACACGATGATGAAAATCGAAAAGCTGATGTTTGTCCACCAAAATGCGGAACCTCTGGTATTCGCAGTGTATCTCAAGCTGCAGATGGTGAAAATGAATAAAAAGCATTTAATACGTCGTCATTATCAAATCAATTCAACATGATACATTTACCTAGGATATTAAACACATAAAATCTTAAATCTCTCTCTATGGATTGTCACGTGTACCGAAAATCGAATAATGAAATTCTGGATACAACAAACTGCAGATGCTGATTTACAAAAAGTTACACAGCAGACCAGCAGCATCTCTGGAAAACATGGATAAATGGTATTTTGTGTCAGGATCCTTCTACAGTCTGAATAAGGGTCCCCACCGGAAATATCACCGATCCATGTTCTCCAGACATGCTGCCAGACCCACTGAGTTACTATTGCACTTTTTTTGGCAATTAAATTCTTACTTGCAGTTGTATAACAGATCTGTCAAAACAGTACTTAAAGATAACAATAAACAAAAATCAATAAATTAAAGAAAACTCAATCTTATTGCAAAAACGCAAAGTCATTGGTGTTACAAGACAGTCTGTTGTTCCTGGTGTCACCAGTTTGTCAGTATATGTTGGCCATCCCAAATCCCCACAAGAAATTTCTGAATGATGTCAGTCCATCTGAGAAGATATTCACACTGGGAGTTCAATTCCCTAGTTTGTTCTGCCTGCTATTCAATGAGATCACAACGGATCTATGATCAAACTGCATGTACAATATGCCAGAATATATTTAGTTGCCAAAAATCCAACAAAGACATGTTTTTACAATAACCCAGCACAGATCGCTGCTTGGAGATAGCACCAGCCACAGACCTACCCCTTGTCGAAACCTGTCTGGGATCCAATACTCGCAAGCAATGCATTAGGTAACCTCAACCAACTGACTTCAGGCAATAATGAACTGTCTGTCAACATAGAAACAAGGAACTGCAGATGCTGGTTTACAAACAAGAAGATGCTGGAGTAACTCAACGAGTCAGCCAGTGCCTCTGGAGAACATTGATAGGCATTGTTTTTGGGTTGGGACCCATCTTCAGCCTGGCTGTGGCGGTGGTGAGGTGGAGAGGGGTGCGGGGGAAGAAAGCTAGTGAATTCACAGCGTGCAGTGGTGACAACCAGTCTATAAAGTCGCTCCATTTTTCAACGCTAGTTGACACATGCTTTTTGTGTCATGTGGGTTACATCAACACTGGATCCAGTAACTACCTGACATGATCCATATCTTTGTTACCGCTGGACTGCCCTGTTCCAACATAATCCTGTACGGGCTCCATGTTCCACTCTCCACCAGCCCAAAGTCATCCAAAATGGTGCAACCCACGCAAGTCCAGCTGACCCACGTTTCCTGCTCCAAGACTGAACAGCTACATGGATAGTTCGACAAAAATGCTGGAGAAACTTAACGGGTGAGGCAGCATCTATGGAGCAAAGGAATGGGTGACGTTTTGGGTCGAGACCCTTCTTCAGACTACATGGATAGGAAAGGTTTAGAGGGATTTAGGCCAAACACAGGGAGATGGGGCAAGCTTAGATAGGGCATGGACGTGGGCTGAAGGGCCTGTGTCCGTGCTGCATGACTCTACGACTCCATGAAAGGGCAAAGTTTCAAGCAGCTGAATGGCTCCGATAATCCTTACTGTCTCAATATTGGAAGTAGAATATAAGCAGGAAAATGGTTAACTAGAAATAAAAGTGTGTCTCTGCCTCATATTCTACCTGCCTTTCCAAACATCCTGTAGTTTACAGTCATCAGTAGCAGCTGGCAAAGAAGATTGAGGGGGGATCTTATAGAAACTTACAACATTCTTAAGGGGTTGGACAGGCTAGGAAGATTGCAGGAAGATTGTTCCCGATGTTGAGGAAGTCCAGAACAAGGGGTCACAGTTTAAGGATAAGGGGGAAGTCTTTTAGGACCGAGATGAGAAAAACATTTTTTACACAGAGAGTGGTGAATCTCTGGAATTCTCTGCCACAGAAGTTAGTTGAGGCCAGTTCATTGGCTATATTTAAGATGGAGTTAGATGTGGCCCTTGTGGCTAAAGGGATCAGGAGGTATGGAGAGAAGGCAGGTACAGGATACTGAGTTGGATGATCAGCCATGATCATATTGAATGGCGGTGCAGGCTCGAAGAGCCGAATGGCCTACTCCTGCACCTGTTTTCTATGTTTCTATCACACTCGTCCAAAAGGCAATGTGATTACTCCATGAGACCTTTTCTCTCCACAGACGTGTGGACAAGGCCACGTTTAACGGTCTTGCCCAAAAACGAGTCAGTGACGCAGCAGCAGAATGTCAGCGTTGATCTCTGTGGCTGCGGCTACAGCACGACCTGAGCCACCACGTTCTCAGGTGAGTGACTGCCTGGTGACTCATAGCTGATGGCAGTTACAAATCGCTCAGTAACGTGGATGTGAAATCCTGAACTCACATTCACACAGAGAGCCAATGTGATTTCTGTGGTATTTGACAGAAATCTTCCAGTGTAAGCACTCGGCATCACATACAGGGCAAACATTGCAGTCATCATGCTGGAAATCATTCAACAAGGGTAACCTCCAGTTTCCACTTGTCTATCAATGTAATCGTCAGTTCCATCCGCACTCGGACTGCCTTTGCCTCTTACACTGAACAAATGAAGCCCAAAGCAATCTCAAGCAACTGAATCTCATCTTCGCAAGCACATGCAATTCTCAGGACTTAATACTGGATTCAACAATTGCAGGTAAAGAGGTTTGTATCAGTCCGAGGAAAAAGATCTTCTTACGTGAAACATTAACTCTGTTTCCCTCTCCACAAATGCTGCCTGCTACAGAAATGGGCAGAAGTTTTCAAGAGAGTTAGATTTAACTCTTAGGGTTAACGGAATCAAGGGATATGGGGAAAAAGCATGAACGGGGTACTGATTTTAGATGATCAGCCATGATCATATTGAATGGTGGTGCTGGCTCGAAGTGCCGAATGGCCTACTCCTGCACCTATTTTCTATGTTTAATCTGATCAAGTGTGAGGTCAAATGTAAAGGGAAGATATACAATTAAAGGCATGATCCTGAACAGCATTGATGTACAGGGGGATCTTGGGGTCCAAGTCCATAACTCCCTGAAACTGGCAACACAAGTGGACAGAGTGGTAAAGAAGACAACCGTACGCGTCCTAGGAGACAACAATATGCTTCCTTTCATAGGTCAGGGCCTCGAATATAAGATTCGGGAAGTCACGATAGAGCCTTTTAAACCTTTGGTTAAACTGCATTTGGAATACTGCATGCAGTTCTAGTCACCCCATTACAGGAAGGATGAATGGGTTTAGGGGTATTAGCTACAGGGACAGATTGGGCAGACTTAGATTGTTTTCTCTGGAATGCCGGAGGTTGCAGGAGACCTGATAGAAAGATATAAAATTGTGAAAGGCTTGGAGTAAATAGGGTAGTTAGTAAGTAAGCAAGTAAGTTTTATTTATATAGCACGTTTTAAATCAACGCGTTGAAAACAAAATTCTTTACATAAAATTAATAATTAAGTTTCCGTATATCCATAGAAAAAAGAATCTAGGATGAAAAAATCAAATACTGGAGGGCATAGTTTTAAAGTGAGAGACAAAGTTTAAAGGAGATGTGCAGACCAACCTGGTTTTTACACAGGGTGTTGGGTGCCTGGAACGCACTGTCAGGGTTGGTGCGTGAGGCAGATATGAAAGTGGCATTTAAGAGGCTTTTGGTTAGGCATATGTCTATGAAGGGAATGGAGGGATATACTTGATATGCAGGTAGATAAGAGATGGTCTTGGCACAGACATTGTGGGCCAAAGGGCCTGACCGTCTGTTGCACAGTTGGTTCAGTTCTACCTGCTGAATATTTCCAGCATCCTCAGCTTGTATTTCACATTTGCAGCATTGTGGTGCCTGCATTTCCAGTCTGCATCCCACTATTCCAATATGTTTATCTTTCTCCTTCATTATCATTTATCCCCTACGATTTAAATTCAGACAAATCAGCTGTGACTAATCAGCCTTCAGCACCCTCACCTTGCCTGCATGACTCCACCTGTATGAACAGATTACTCGTCTCCACATGATCACAGATATTCCATGACTCTCTCCACCACACTCCCTTCTCTGCAATTTCAAACGTATTTGATTTCTAGTTTTTCTTGGGCTTGACAAAAGATTAGGGATCAGATATGTTAACCCCAGTGGAAACAAGGAACTGCAGATGCAGGCCTACAAAGGACACAAAGTGCTGGTGTAACTCAGCGGGTCAGGCAACATCCATGGAGAACATGGATAGGTTAATGGTCCTCATCCGAAACATCACCTATCCATGTTCTCTACAGATGCTGGCTGACCCGCTGAGTTACTCCAGCACTCTGTGAAACGTCACCTATCCATGTTCTCCACAGATGCTGCCTGACCCGCTGAGTTACTCCAGCACTCTGTGAAACGTCACCTATCCATGTTCTCCACAGATGCTGCCTGACCCGCTGAGTTACTCCAGCACTCTGTGAAACGTCACCTATCCATGTTCTCCACAGATGCTGCCTGACCCGCTGAGTTACTCCAGCACTCTGTGAAACGTCACCTATCCATGTTCTCCACAGATGCTGCCTGACCCGCTGAGTTACTCCAGCACTCTGTGAAACGTCACCTATCCATGTTCTCCACAGATACTGCCTGACCCGCTGAGTTACTCCAGCACTCTGTGAAACGTCACCTATCCATGTTCTCCACAGATGCTGCCTGACCCGCTGAGTTACTCCAGCACTCTGTGAAACGTCACCTATCCATGTTCTTCACAGATACTGCCTGACTCGCTGAGTTACTCCAGCACAGGACCTTTCTTCACACTGATTGTGGAGGCTGGGGAGTGAGAAAGCTGGATGTGAGGTGGGACAGGATAAATCCTGCCGAGTGATAGGTAGATACAATTGAGCAGGGAAGGGTTTGATTGGCAGATGGATGGACAACGGCGAGAGATTTTAAAAAAAGGAGACAAAAGGGTTGTAGGATCAGGAGTGAAATGCAAAGCCTCCGGAAGGCTCAACATTACTTGCATCCCGTTGAGCAGGAGGTAAAAAGCTTGAAGGCACATACCACCAGATTCAGAAACAGCTTCTTCCCCGCTGCTGTCAGACTACTGAACGGTCCTATCATGAGCTGGGGGTGTAGTCCTGATCTTCCAACCTACCTCACTACAGGCCTTCGACTTTGTTCTTTAACTGTTACCCTACAATGCTGTAATGCTATATTTGGATATTGTTCTCTTTGTATGTTGTATTGGAGTATGGCTTCATTGTATGATTCAACCAGATTGCATACAAAGTTTTTCAATGTCTCAGCATACGTGACAATAACACACCAATACTACTACCAATAATACAAAGATTCTAAGATACAAAGGCCAGGGTCGTGCACAGTATTGCTTCTGGAGCTAATAGTTCAGTTTAGTTTATTGTCACGTGTACCGAGGTACAGTGAAAAGCTTTGGTTGCATGCTATCTAGTCAGCAGATAGACATTACATTACAATCAGCCATTACAGGTTGTAGATACGTCTGGAGTCAAGAGTGTTTTACTGTCATATGTCCCAGATAGAACAATGAAATTATTACTTGCTGCAGCACAACAGAATATGTAAACATAGTACACTGTGAACAATATAATAAATGAGAGAGGAAAAAATAAGATAAGGGTGTTTGGTGCAAGTTAAAGCCAGCAAAGTCCGGTCAAGGATAGTCCAAGGATGACCAAAGAGGTAGATGGTACATAATATTGCTACTCACCCTGAACGGCTGGTCTGGGATGAAAGGAAAGTAGGGAGTGGATGATTCTTCTTCTCCCCACTGCCCAGATACAAAAGCGTTTCGGACAAACTGCTGGTCAGTGAACCTTGCCTGCAGTACGATGGCCACGTCAGCCGGTGACACATCGCCGTCTCCACAGCACAGACTGATTTCAAAGCTTCAACAGGGATAACAAGAAAACTATCAGAAATTAAAAGCTCCTTTACCCATCAAAGTCTCTAAATCAAGTCACCATGCAAATCATTTGAACAGATTAGTGATGGAGTGGCTGGCAAAAATGTTCATACCATCAGACCCAGACCCATCAGGAGTGGCACCTGTGCCATGGCTTTCTGCTCCCAAAATGTCTCCTACCTTTGGCCATGCAAACCCAGTCATGGATCAGTTCAACATATAAAGAGGTCCTTTGTCCCACCTTGTCCATGCCAACTGGCTTACTGGGCGAGACCCATTTGTCTGGATTTACCCATATCCCTCTAAACTCTTCCTAAGCATGTATCTGTCCAAATGTCTTGTAATAGTTTTAATTATATCTGCTTCTAGCTTCCTCTGACAGATCATTCCAGATATGGACTACCCCCCAAGTGTAAAAGTTATCCTTGAATCTCTTCAATCTCTCCCCTCTCACCTGAAGCTTATGCCCACCCTTTAGTTTCAGAATCCTCTACCCTGGGAAAAAGACTGTGAGCGTTCACTTTATCCATGCCCCTCATGATCTTGTACATCATAGTAAGATCATTCCCACCCCTCCCAGTCTCCTACGCTCCAAGAAAACAGTCCCAGCCTATCCAACCTTTCCCTGTAACAAGCCCACAGGCCCGGGTAAGGTGGTGGTGAATCTCTCCTGCATCCTCTGCAACTTAATGACATCAAACCTCTGCATTTCCTCAGCTCCCACTGAACTGACACCGTTAACCGGGCATCGTCTAGAAAGGAAGAAATGGGCAGCGGGAGAAGGTAAAACATTTAACATGATTTTATTTAGCCCGTTTGAAGGTTTTATTTGTTTTTTAAGTGAGACTGGATTTTTTAGTGTATTGGACTTTTAAACTTGTAGTAGCCATTTTGCTTAACTCAGTATATTATAATTTTATCCAGTAACCTTTAATTTTATCTGCCTGTAATTATGTGAGTGGGGTTTATACGTAGTCTGGGGTGTGTTGGTGGCTAGGATTCTGGCGCAGAATCCCAGATAGTTTCTAGTTTAGTTCGGTGAAGACTATGGGGAAAATATAGTTCTCGACCAAGATCACGAGTATGATTGAAACGTATATATGCTGGAAGACGATGTACTTATACAAAAAGACGTTTTCAGAGTGATTTTACTGTTTGTACTACGACAATAAAGAAACTATTAATCTAGAGACTGTTTCTGGAATACTCATCAATCGGCGGCTTTGAATATCTCGTGGGGAGCTCGTGGAATGCGTAAGATTACCTTCTGAACCATGGTCAACAAATCAGTGACTATCCAGGGCTAATACCTTGAGACGTCGTAAAGACTGTCACTACAATGATTTTAACCTTTTTAAACAGCTGAGCAGGTCCTGAGTAATTGTACTCAATGTAAACGGCCTGTTAAGATCATAGCCTGGAGGCGAGGGACAAGATGTGACGGGATTCCAGCTATGCCATTCTTGGCACAGTGCTGGAGTAACTCAGCGGGTCAGGCAGCATCTGTGGAGAACATGGATAGGTGACGTTTCACAGAGTGCTGGAGTAACTCAGCGGGTCTGGCAGCATCTGTGGAGAACATGGATAGGTGACATTTCACAGAGTGCTGGAGTAACTCAGCGGGTGCAGCAGCATCTATGGAGCTAAGGAAATAGGTAACGTTTTGGGCCGAAACCCTTTCGGGTTTCGGCCCGAAACGTTGCCTATTTCCAGAAGGGTTTCGGCCCGAAACTTTGCCTATTTCCTTAGCTCCACAGATGCTGCTGCACCATAACTCAGCGGGTCAGGCAGCATCTGTGGAGAACATGGATAGGTGATGTTTCACAGAGTGCTGGAGTAACTCAGCGGGTCAGGAGAACATTGATATAGTCATATAGTTATAAAGCGTGGAAACAGGCTCTTTGGTCCAACTTGCCCACGCCGACCAACATGCTCCATTTACACGTCCCACCTGCCTGTGTTTAGTCCATAAGCCTATCCTATCCATGTACCTGTCTAAATGTTTCTTAAAACATTGTGATAGTACCTGCCTCAACCACCTCTTCTGGCAGTTCGTTGCATACACCCACCAGCCTTTGTATGAAAAAATTACCCCTCAGGTTCCTATTAAATCTTTCCCCTCTCACCTTAAACCTATACCCTCTTGTTCTAGATTCCCCTACTCTGGGCAAGAGACTCTGTGCGTCTACCTGATCTATACCTCTCATGATTTTGTACAACTCTATCAGATTTCCCCTCATCCTCCTGCACGCCAAGGAATAGAGTCCCAGCCTGCTCAACCTCCCTATAGCCCAGGCCCTCAAGTCCTGGCACATCCTCCATAGCCTTTTCCGCACCCTTTCCTGCTTGACAACATCTTTCCTATAACATGACGCCAAAAATTGAACACAATACTCTAGTTGACATTTCGGGTCGGGCCCTTCCTCAGACTGATCAGTCTCCAGCACTTAGCCTTTTGTGTATAAACCAGCACCTGCAGTTCCTTGTTTCTACTCCAGCGAAGCTGCCTGACCTGCTGAGTTACTCCAGTATGTTGTGTGTCCTTGTCTCCTCAGCTGGCCACCAGAGAGTAGCTGGGCCTTGCTGATGTGCTGGCTGACCTACCAGCTGGAGGCCGTGCCTGAAAGGACCAGTTTGGTCGCCACTACAGATAACCAGCCATCTGATGGCTAGTGAACAGCCATTCTCTTATTGCTGTATCAACAATAACAGTTTGCCTGTCACTAGTTTAAATACCAGAAGACAATTGGCAGGAGTATTCTGAAGCAAAAGTTGATATCAAGCCATGTAAGGGGTTTATTAAGGCCAAATTAACAAAAGCTTGAATAAAACTGAAAGTTAAATTGACCTATATAACTGGGAGGCAGAAGATTTACAGGGAATTCAAGAACTTGGGCCTTTAAAAAGAAAACAGGGATGGTTTGAAATGGTGGAACAATTAAGTCCAGGTTGTGGTGAAAGTGAAAGATGGAGAATTTGTAATGCTGATGGGAGAAGCAGAGATGAGGAACAAGAGAGGCAATGGATGGATGTCACAACAAGAAATACACTTGGAATTTAGATCATGGCTTCCTACATGAAAATCAAAGCAAACAATGAGGTTTTAGTGTGTCTAAGTAAACAAACTGAAGCAAAACATGTTGTTTAAGAAGGAACTGCAGATGCTGGAAAATCGAAGGTACACAGAAATGCTGGAGAAACACAGCAGGTGCAGCAGCATCTATGGAGCAAAGGAAATAGGCAACGTTTCAGGTCTGAATAAGGGTTTCGGCCCGAAACGTCGCCTATTTCCTTCGCTCCATAGATGCTGCTGCACCCGCTGTGTTTCTCCAGCATTTTTGTGTACCTTTGAAGCAAAACATGAATGTGAATAGTAACATAATTACAAAATCTCAATCATAGCTCAGTGCATGGATTTCACCTAATGACCAATCCAGGGCCGTTAAAGGTCAAACATTTCCCACCTACAATATAATTCTGCATTTTTGATCAGTTACATAACACGGCACAAAGAGAATCATTTCCAAAGATAATTTTGAGGTTATTATATACATAATATCAGAACCAAGTCATTTCAACTTCATAAACTTAATCTAGACTGTTGGCACTGCTTCCTTTCAGAACAAACAATAGACCTAAACAAATTTGCCCTTATTCAATGGAAAATGGAAGGAGCACAATTTGTACTTGTTTGAGAGTTGTGCTGAAATCTGCTTTGTCACTTTCCCGGTAACAGCCAGTGTTAGGCACTAAACATTTTTCAGATCAAAATGATGCACGTTCTCATATCAGCTTGAAATTGCTTATTTTGGGGAATTATTTGAAAATGTTTAATTTCCAAAGAAAAAATACATTATATATTTTTAATTAGTGCATTCTTACTCTGACCTTAAGTAGGTTTGTTAAGATCGCTCTGAATTTGGCACTGGTGAATACAGAAGCCATAGAACGTGGAAACAGGCCCTTCGGCCCAACTTGCCCATGCCGACCAACATGCCCCGTCTACACTAGTCCCACCTGCCCGCATTTGGCCCATATCCCTCTAAACGTTTCCTATCCACGTACCTGTCCAAATGTGTTTAACATTTTATTATAGTTCAACTACATCCTCATTCCATATACCCAACACCCTCAGGTACCTATTAAATCTTTCCCCTCTTAACTTAAAACTATGTCCTCAGGTTCTTGATTCCCCTAGTTTGGGTAAAAGACTCTGTGCATTCACCCTCTCCTCATATCCTTATACATTTCTATAAAATCACCTCATCCTCCGACGCTCCAAGGAATATAGTCTTAGCCTGCCCAACCTCTCCCTATAGTTCAGGCCCTCAGTTTCTGGCAACATCCCAGTAAGTCCCTGCACTTTCCTTTCGATACAAAATGACACAAAGTGCTGGAGTAACTCATTAGTGTCTCTGGAGAACATGGATCAGTACCTTTTGGATCGAGACCCTTCTTCAGACCCGAAACGTCACCCGTCCATGTTCTCCAGAGATGCTGCCTGACCAACTGAGTTACTCCCAATACTTTTTGTCCTTTTGTGTATTAATAGTGAGATTAAACGAGAACTTACCAGTTTGAAGTTTGATCTGTATTTTATGAGGAGTTACGATGAGGGATTACGTGCCCTCCGCTCCCACCCTCAATAATAGAGATCAAACTGGTAACTAAGCTCTCCTTTTCTTTACTATATTTATTTCAATTACTGTGTCTGTCTGTGATTCCACACCGCTGCTTTGAAGTATGCCGCGCATGCGTGCTGGACGGGTTCTTCACGTAGTCACTCACGTGACTCCGAAGTAAAATTAACACCTGCAGTTCATTGTTTCAACTCCTTTAGCAGTGTGATCAAAACTTATCACGATACTCCAAATGTGGCCTCACCAACATCTTGTACAACTATAACATAACATCCCATTCTATATTCTATATACAATATCCCACTGAGTTACTCCAGCATTTTGTGTCTATCTCCTATACACAATATGCTGACTGATGAAGGCCAATGTACCAATGTACCAAAATCCTTCTTGACCACCCTATGTACCTGTGATGCCACTATAGTCAAGGAACTATTTACCTGCATGCCTAGATCCGTCTGCTCTGCAACACCTCCCTGAAGATCCTGCCCTGGTTTGACTTCCCAAAATGCAACCCCTCACACTTATCTGCATTAAACTCCATGAGCCACTCCTCAGCCCACTTGTCCAGCTGATCAAGACCCTGCTGCAACTTTAGAAAGCCATCTTTGCTACCGTCGATACCAACTGCTTTAGTGGCATCTGCAAATTTACTAATCATGTCTTCTACATTCTCATCTAAATAGTTGATATAAACACAAGCAGCAATGGGCCCGGTATCAATCCCTGAGGCAGAGCACTCTTCATAGACCTACAGTCTGAATACAATCCTTCCACCATCACCTCCTTCCGTGAAGCTAATTCTCTATCCAGTGATTGACACAAAGTGCTGGAGTAACTCAGCGGGTCAGTATCTCTGGAGAAAAGGAATAGGTGATGTTTCAGGTCGAGACCCTTCTTCAGTGTGAGTCGGGGGAAAGGGAAACAAGAGATATAGACAGTAATGTAGAGAGATATAGATCAAACGAATGAAAGATATGCAAAAAAGTAACAATGATAAAGGAAACCGGCCATTGTCAGCTGTGAGTTACAGATAATGAGACTCAACAAGACGACTTTGAAGATAGTACAACAACCTTGGGTGGGGGAGGGATGGGGAGAGACGGGATACATGGGTTATTTGAAGTTAGAGATATCAATATTCATACATCAATGGCCAGTGAACTAGCTCTCCCTGTATGAGGTGTTTATTGATGTGGCGTTGTGATCTAGTGATTTAGTTTATAAATACAGGCCCTTCGTCCCACCGAGTCCGCGCCGACCAGCGATCCCGCACATTAACACTATCCTACACCTACGAGGGACAATTTTTACATTTACCAAGCCAATTAACCTACAAACCTGCAAGGTCTTTGGAGTGTGGAAGGAAACCAAAGATCTCAGAGAAAACCCACACAGGTCACGGGGAGAACCTACAAACTCCGTACAGACAGCACCCGTAGTCGGGATGGAATCCGGGTCTCTGGCGCTGCATTCGCTGTAAGGCAGCAACTCTACCGCTGCACCACCCGTCATGAAATCACGAGAGGAATAGATCGGGTAGACCCCCAGAGTAGGGGAATCGAGGACCAGAGGACAGTTTTAAGGTGAAGGGGGAAAGATTTAATCGGAATCTGAGGGGTAACTTTTTCACACAGGGTGGTGGGTGTATGGAACAAGCTGCTTGAGGAGGTAGTTGAGGCTGGGACTATCCCAACGTTTAAGAAACAGTTAAACAGGTACATGGCAAGGACAGTTTTGGAGGGATATGGACCAAGCGCAGGCAGGTGGGACTAGTGTAGCTGGGACATGTTGGGCGGTGTGGGCAAGTTGGGCCGAAGGGCTTGTTTCCACGCTGTATCGCTCTATGAGACTAATACAGAAGTGTTTGTTGGTCAGTACCTGGCTGGGTTTGGATCCACCATACCCATCACTATGATCTTCTTTCCCGGTCTCATGCCTCCTTTCACCGAACCACAAAAGGGAACTGTCTGAAAGAGAGGATGGAATTGGTCCGTGTCAGTCTCAGCCCAACAATAAGCAGCAATGACCATATAACCATATAACACAGCACGGAAACAGGACATCTCAGCCCTTCTAGTCCGTGCCGGACACTTACTCTCACCTAGTCCCATCTACCTGCACTCAGACCATAACCCTCCATTCCTTTCCCGTCCATATACCTATCCAATTTATTTTTAAATGATAAAATCGAACCTGCCTCCACCACTTCCACTGGAAGCTCATTCCACACAGCTATCACTCTCTGAGTAAAGAAGTTCCCCCTCATGTTTCCCCTAAACCTTTGTCCCGTAATTCTCAAATCATGTCCTCTTGTTTGAATCTTCCCTACTCTCAATGGAAAAAGCTTATCCACGTCAACTCTGTCTATCCCTCTCATCATTTTAAATACCTCTATCAAGTCCCCCCCTTAACCTTCTGCGCTCCAAAGAATAAAGACCTAACTTGTTCAACCTTTCTCTGTAACTTAGGTGCTGAAACCCAGGCAACATTCTAGTAAATCTCCTCTGTACTCTCCCTATTTTGTTGACATCTTTCCTATAATTTGGCGACCAAAATTGTACCCCATACTCCAGAATTGGCCTCACCAATGCCTTGTACAATTTTAACATTACATCCCAACTTCTATACTCAATGCTCTGATTTATAAAGGCCAGCACACCAAAAGCTTCCTTGACAACCAAGCTCATCTTACAAACAACATTTACAAAGTTATTTCAATGTCAAAGAATTGTGTTTGATTTTACCAATCGTGGTGCTTCTTCAGAGTCGGGAGAAGTCAATGAGTTGTTCAAGTGATCTCCGTCCACTATCTAAGAGGTAAATGGAAGGTTATCTATCGGACAGTATAGCTTGACACGGGAGGTAGTTGTCGCTGGCTGAGATTACACACACACACACCATGGAGAGGGAGAGGGTGTGGGATCTCACCGGTGGCAATCGCCTCGCCTTTCAGAGCAACAAGGGAGTGAGATCCCGCAAATTGAGGCAATGAGAGCGAGATCCCAGCTGGGAGAGCGGCTGCAGCATGCAGCGAGGCCGGAGTGGAAGCGGAGACTGATCAGGAGAGGGGATCAGCCGCCGCATGTGTCTCCGGAGTGGCTGGGCCTGGGGAAGCGGGAGCCGGAGTCAGTCGGCACAAGCCGGCTCTATGCGATCAGTTGGAGTGGGCTGGCCATGGGACCTCCACACGGCTCGGCTCTGCTCGGCTCCCCGGGCTGGGCTGGGCTGACGGATCCCGGGGCTCAGGGGGGTTCCCTCTCCTGGGATCAGCGCCTGCATTGCCGTGCTCGGATACCAGGGACAGCCCGGGAACGCTGCGGCGCTGGAGGTTGCAAGGTGCGGGAGAGCCGAAGCACTCACCGTGCGGTCTCTCTTCGCTGCCGATCCCGCCATCTTTGCGCGGAGACTGTGGGCTGGGTTTGCAGTAGAAGGCGGGTCTGATCCACGGTGCACCGGTCTGCCCCGCCTGCCCGCCTTGCCTGCCTGTCCGGCCGGCCACCCACCGACGCTTGCACCGCCCCGGCTCAGCCCAGCCCAGCCCAGCCCTAGACACAGGAGCTGCTGGCAATGCCGCAAACACCACACACCATGCCGCCTCCCCTTACAGCCCACACTCGGCAACTCCAGTACTACATCCAGCACAGAAGCTTGAGGGGGGATCTTATAGAAACTTACAACATTCTTAAGGGGTTGGACAGGCTAGATGCAGGAAGATTGTTCCCGATGTTGGGGAAGTCCAGAACAAGGGGTCACAGTTTAAGAATAAGGGGGAAATCTTTTAGGACCGAGATGAGATTTTTTTTTCACACTGAGAGTGGTGAATCTGTGGAATTCTCTGCCACAGAAGGTGGTTGAGGCCACAGTTCATTGGCTATATTTAAGAGGGAGTTAGATGTGGCCCTTGTGGGTAAAGGGATCAGGGGGTATGGAGAGAAGGCAGGTACAGGATACTGAGTTGGATGATCAGCCATGATCATATTGAATGGCGGTGCAGGCTCGAAGGGCTGAATGGCCTACTCCTGCACCTGTTTTCTATGTTTCTGTGTTTCTATGGAACTGTGCAAAGTGAAGGTAGACACAAAGTGCTGCAGTAACCCAGTGGCTCATCTCTGGAGAGTAGGAATAGGTGACAAAGTGACCTGGCCTGTGCAGGCTTGGGTAAACCGAGAATCCCACTAGTGCTAAAGGGCCCGGGAAGGGGGGGGGGGGGGGGGGGAGGGGGCATTGCTCTCCCAGGTACAACGGGGAGTTCACAAACAAGCAACTGCACATGCTGCTTTACACTAAAGGACATAGAGTGCTGCAGTAACTCAGCGGGTCAGGCATAAGGGAAGGGATTCCACCCCAGTGGGCCACATGAGTGGCTAAAGTGTGGGGTAAAATTGTGATTTGGGGAAACTGTATTGTATGTATGTATGGCCTCCGAGAATGAGAACTGTATTGTATGAATGTATGGCCACCACGGATGGAGTTTTGTAAGGATCATGTATTGGATATATTTATTTCTCAAATAAAGTCTATTTTGAAATTTAAAAAAAAGCATCTGTGGAGAACATGGATAGGTGACGTTTCACAGAGTGCTGGAGTAACTCAGCGGGTCAGGCAGCATCTGTGGAGAACATGGATAGGTGACGTTTCACAGAGTGCTGGAGTAACTCAGCGGGTCAGGCAGCATCTGTGGAGAACATGGATAGGTGACGTTTCACAGAGTGCTGGAGTAACTCAGCGGGTCAGGCAGCATCTGTGGAGAACATGGATAGGTGACGTTTCACAGAGTGCTGGAGTAACTCAGTGGGTCAGGCAGCATCTGTGGAGAACATGGATAGGTGACGTTTCACAGAGTGCTGGAGTAACTCAGCGGATGCAGCAGCATCTATGGAGCTAAGGAAATAGGCAACGTTTCGGGCCGAAACCCTTCCGGGTTTCGGCCCGAAATGTTGCCTATTTCCAGAAGGGTTTCGGCCCGAAACGTTGCCTATTTCCTTAGCTCCATAGATGCTGCTGCACCATAACTCAGTGGGTCAGGCAGCATCTGTGTAGAACATGGATAGGTGACGTTTCACAGAATGCTGGAGTAACTCAGCGGGTCAGGCAGCATCTGTGGAGAACATGGACCTGTTGGACAGGTCCCATAGTGGATTGCTCCTATCCATATACTCCAGCACTCTTGTGTCCTTTACTGGGGAGTTGGCCATCTGAAAGGGTTCATGTGGGGGAGGATTACAGTTTCTGGTCCTGCTGCTGCTGGACATTGGAGGGCAGAGTCCAATGGGGTCTCCCCTCAAACAAGGGAAGGGACATCACCCCAGGGGAGCATATGAGTGGCAAGGGTGGCATGTGTGTAAAGGGAGGTGCTAACACTACTGCGAACCAGTCTGAAGATGGGTCCCGACCCTCTGCAGGAACTATCCATCAGAAGGTGCAACTCCAGAGCCAACAAGATCATGGGAGACCCCTTCCACCCCTGCAACGGACTGTTCCAGCTGGTACGGTCAGGCAAACGCCTCCGTTGCCATGCTGTGAGAACGGAGAGGTTGAGAAGGAGTTTCTTCCCAGAGGCCATTAGGACTGTAAACTCTTACCTCACCAGGGGCTAACATTTACTGAACCATTCTGCTGTGTGTTTTTCCTTCCTCCCACAATATGTAATATGTAAAAGAATAGAAACATAGAAAATAGATGCAGGAGTAGGCCATTCGGCCCTTCGAGCCTGCACCGCCATTCAATATGATCATGGCTGATCATGTGATTCTGTTCCATTCTGTTTGTAGTTTGTTTGTTTGTTTGTTTGTCTTTTTGCACAAAGTCGGCGAGCATTGCCACTTTTCATTTCACTGCACATCTCATATGTGTATGTGACGAATAAACTTGACTTGACTTGACTTGACAGTCCGTGCCGTCCACAGATGCTGCGTGACCTGCTTCGTGTTTTACAACAAGGTGTAGGGTCATATTCACTGTATAGACACACTAAGAAGGTATGAAGAGCCCAAACCACCCCCTCCCCAGGTACCTTCCCCTGCAACCGCAGGAGTTGCAACACCTGTCCCGACATCTCCTCCCTCGACTCTGTCCAGGGAACCCCGACAGTCCTTACAGGTTAGGCAGGTCTTCACTTGCACCTCCTCCAACCTCATCTACTGTATCCGTTGTTCAAGATGTGGAGTCTTTCCAACGGCGATACCAAATGTAGACTGGACGATCGTATCACTGAACACCTTCCCTCAGCCTGCCTGAACCAACCTGATCTCCCGGTTGCTAAACACTTTAATTCTCCTTCCCATTCCCACATAGACTTTTCTGTCCTGGGTCTCTTCCATTGTCAGAGTGAGGCCAAATGCAAATTGGAAGAACAGCATCTCAAATTTCGCTTGGGCAGCTTACACCACAGTGGTATGAACATTGATTTCTCTCACTTCACGTAACCCTTGCATCCCCCTCTTTCCATCCCTCCCCCACCCAAGTTGTCGTACTAGCTTCAAAGTTGTCTTGTTGAGTCATTGTCTGTAGCTCGTTTTCACCTAGCGCACAGCTAACAAAGGCCTGTTTCCTTTATTATTGTTTTGCATATCTTTCATTCAGCTGTTCTCTATCTCTGTATATCACCGTCTATATCTCTCGTTTCCCTTTCCCCTGACTCTCAGTCTGAAGAAGGGTCTCGGCTCGAAACGTCACCTATTTTCTCCAGAGATGCCGCCTGTCCCGCTGAGTTACTCCAGCTTTTTGTGTCTATCTTCGGTTTAAACCAGCACCTGCAGTTCCTTCTTACACATTTCCCGAGCCAAGTTTTGGTTTTATATATTTTTTACATTACAAATAAAGTTTATTTTTTTAAATAAAGCTTTTATTTAAAAAATAAACTAAACTAGCGAAATTGGAAAAATGTCGGCGTTTTTGGAGGAGAGCCGGGCGGCAGCAGCGTTATGGTCGCTGGCCAGCAGGAGGCGAAAAAATGAGTGTGTGGGGGGGGGGGGAAGGATTTTTATTCAAAATGTGTACTGAAAAATGACTAAATTTAATGAGGAGTGGATGAGCGAGTGTAAAAGTAAAATCGCTAGCGAAATGGTAAAAATCTCGGCGTTTTAACGTGTGGTTTTGGCGGAGTAATGAATCAAAGGCCAAAAATATGACATACACGCCCACACACACACACACACACACTGAGTTTTAATAGTATATAGATGGGATTTGGCTGAGTAATGGGCAGGGACTACAGTTGCAGGGCTGTCGAAGCAGAATGGCTAAGATAGTCCTTGGACAAGGCCCAGTATTAGCACCATGGCAGTGGGCTTCACTACTGTGTGGGTCTACTAATGGTTGGCTTTGGGCCCATTGGCCGCATGCCTTCCTATCTTATCAGCAACGTCAAGCTATGATAGGATATATTAGCAGTTCTTATCCTAATGAATATAAGAGCTTGTCATTGGGTTGTGGTGAACGATGTCAGAGGTGAAGCCTGTTGTCAAAATATTGGCAGATGGTGCAGAATGTGAAATGTGAGCTCATCCACTTTGGCAAGAAGAACAGAAAAGCAGAAATGGTTTAAATGAAGAGTGACGACTAGAATGTTACAGTGCGGTTGGGTCTGGCTGTTGTTGCAGATTTAAACTGCAAGTCAACGTGTGGATGCAGCAATTAGTTATGGTGGCATGAACAATGATTGCTCACAATTCTGTATCCCTTGCTGTCTCCTCCCCTTTCTACCTCAGCCCTTGGGCTCCTCCTCCTCCTTGTTCCTTTCTTCCCCCACCCCCTATCAATCTGAAGAAGGGTTTTGGCCCGAAACGTTCCCTATCTCCTTTACGCCATAGATGCTGCTGCACCCGCTGAGTTTCTCCAGCATTTTTGTCTACCTTCGATTTTCCAGCATCTGCAGTTCCTTCTTAAACGATTAGTTACGGATGGTTGGAAGTATGTAAGTGGATGTTGAGATTTTATTGCAAAGGGGCCAGTGGATCGAAGAAGGAAGTCGGACAGGTGTGCACACCTTTACCAAGACACACCTGGATTGCTGCAAGTACTAACTTCAACCTTGGTGGCACTGAGTGTGTGTTTTTGGAAAACATTTATAAGAACAGAAGGAAATAGGAAATAGGCTCCTCAAGGTATGCATTCATGTCAAGCTTTATGTTCCTGATACATGGATCATCGATTGTAAATATGATCATTGCCCTGGACACACATTTTCTAAATTAATGACCAAGTTTAATATTCTTTTACCAAGCCAATGTGCGATTGATTACCGGAATTACTACAATATAAGAGTAGTGGTTGGCCCGAAGCATCACCCATTCCTTCTCTCCAGAGATGCTGCCTGTCCCGTTGCGTTACTCCAGCATTTTGTGTCTAGCATGCAACAAAAGCTTTTAACATGACAATAAACTAAACTCAACTTCTTGGTAAGGAGGCTGCGAGCGGGTAAGATCATCTCTGACCCCTCTCACCCTGGCCACAAACTCTTTGAATCACTTCCCTCTGGAAGGCGACTCCGGATTGTCAAAGCTGCCACAGCCAGACATAAAAACAGTTTTTATCCACGAGTAGTTGCTCTACTCAATAACCAAAAATCTGTAGCATCCCTTTGCTCTGGTATTTTATTTAATTCACACGTTTAATCAAAAATGTTTTATTATTAATGTTTAATGTTTTATGTGTTATTCCTAACTGTCACTGTATGTCATGTTGTCACTTGCGGGCGGAGCACCAAGGCAAATTCCTTGTATGTGAATACTTGGCCAATAAACTTATTCATTCATTCATTCAGAGAATGAATTCCAAGGTTAATACCTGGGATGAACAGGGTGTCGTATAGTGATAGGGGCAGAACTAGGCCATTTGGCCCATCAAGTCTAGTCCGCCATTCAATCATGCCCGATCTATCTCTCCCTCCTAACCCCTTTCTCCTGCCTTCTCTCCATAACTCCTGTCACCCGTACTAATCAAGAATATGGACAGTCTTTTGCCCAGAGTAGGTGAGTCGAGGACCCGAGGATACAGCTTTAAGGTGAAGCAGAAAATATTTAATAGGAATCTGAGGGGTAACTTTTTCACACAAAAGGAACAAGCTGCCAGAGGCTAGGATTATCGCAATGTTGAAGAAACATTTAGACAGGTACATGGATAGGACAGGTTTGGTGGGATATGGACCAAACGCAGGCAGGTGGGTCTAGTCCAGTGCTTCTTAAACTGGTGAACAGTTCACCCAAGGGTGAATGAAATTATTTTGGGGTGAATGAAACTAGAGGGGTGAATGAAGGGTGAATGACTTAATTTATTCAGATATTTATATACTTTTTCCTGTACTTAAAAAAGGCATTGCCATTAATGTGGTAAGTAAACTCTTATTGGTTTTAATGGCAGTGGAGCTGGAAATTTAATATGTTTGTTTCTCTCTATCTATGGTTTTCTAATTTCAAAGTAGCGGGATATTTCCCAAATTTACTGTAATATAACCTTTTAGGGAAGACCATGTTTTTATGAGCTAGTTTTCCAAGAAAACTGTAGTAATCAGAGCCCAAAAGGGTAGGGTGGGGCTGAAACCCAGTGTTTAGATGTTGGAATGGTTTTTTATCATTCTAATAGAATGATTTTCCAACTCCAGTGGTAATTAAACTTTTATTTTTACTCCTACTTTTCTTTACATATTTTTAGGATGTTTAAAAATAAACACAAGAAATGAGTTCATTCCTGTTTTTTGTTCGTATAGAAAATATAGAAAATATGTGCAGGAGGAGGCCATTTGGCCCTTCAAGCCAGCACTGCCATTCATTGTGATCATGGCTAATCATCCCCATATCCCTTGACTCCACTAGCCCCTAGAGCTCTATCTAACTCTCCCTTAAATCCCTCCAGTGATCCCAGTATATAAAAGTATATAAATATCTGAATAAATTAAGTCATTCACCCTTCATCCCTCATGTGACAAAATAAATTATATCTAAAATTATACACAGGGGAAAATAACACGAAAATTACCAAAAGACATCAGAAAATTTAGTTGAGGGTGAATGAAATGTTGTGATAAAGGTTCAAGGGTGAATGACAGTGAAATAGCTTAAGAAGCACTGGTCTAGTGCAGCTGGAACATGTTGGGCCGAGTTGCCTGTTTCCACACTATGACTCTGGGGTGATCCACTGTCATGGAGGTGCTGCTTGTCAGCTGTGAACACACACTGAACTCCTTTCTTACATTGTTTACAGTGTACTATATTTACATATTCTGTTGTGCTGCCTCAAGTGGGAATTCCATTGTTCTATCTGGGACACATGATAATAAAACACTCTTGACACTAAACCAAGCCTTGTCTGCTGGCCGGCCGACACAGGAGATCAGATCACTAATAAAACTCCAATAACTTGCTACGTTTGGGACTAGATCATCCCAGAGTGGTGGATCTTCCAGACTGCACAAAGTTAATTCTATTAATACCCCAGCGGGCTTAGAATAAAGGGGAGGTCATTTAAGACTGATGTGAGAAAAAACGTTTTCACCCAGAGAGTTGTGAATTTATGGAATTCCCTGCCACAGAGGGCAGTGGAGGCCAAGTCGCTGGATGGATTTAAGAGAGAGTTAGATAGAGCTCATGGGGCTAGTGGAGTCAAGGGATATGGGGAGAAGGCAGGCACGGGTTATTGATAGGGGACGATCAGCCATGATCACAATGAATGGCGGTGTAGGCTCGAAGGGCCGAATGGCCTCCTCCTGCACCTATTTTCTATGTCCATGACTTTTAATCTACAGATGTTAGATGTTACACATTTTCTAGTAAACTTCAGGTATGTTTAAAATGATCAGAACAAGCGGGGACCTGATGGCTGCAGAACAGGAACAGGCCCTTCAGCCCACAATGTCCCTGCCCATGGGCAGAAATCCCTTTTAACTGGTGGCTCTAACCACCATGACAACTAACAATTTTATCTCCTCCCACTCCCCCCCCCCCCCCCCCCCCCCCCCCCCCCTTACACACACACACACACGTCTTCCACACATCTTACTATAACGATCCTGGGACCTGGGGAAGACTTGAGAGATGCGGTGCTGGCACGAAGGGCTGAATGGCCTACTCCTGCAACTATTGTGTATTGCAAGAAGGCCAAAAGTGGTGTAAATTAAAATAGATATATATTTGCACTGAGGCCTGACATTGAGGAGCTGGCGGCCTCCAACTGGAATCGATCTTGAGGGCTCCCTTCGCAGACCCTGTGGACTTACCATCACGGAGCTGGCTGACTTCAATAGACAATAGGTGCAGGAGTAGGCCATTCAGCCCTTCATGCCAGCACCGCCATTCAATGTGATCATGGCTGATCATCCCCAATCAGTACCCCGTTCCTGCCTTCTCCCCATATCCCCTGACTCCGCTATCTTTAAGAGCCCTATCTAGCTCTCTCTTGAAACTATCCAGAGAAACGGCGTCCACCACCCTCTGAGGCAGAGAATTCCACAGACTCACAACTTCGGAGGCTGTGGTGGCGTTGCGGCTGCGACTCGACTTCGGAGGCTTCGGCCGCGGGCCCTGTGGACGGTAACATCGGGAGCTCGCGGGTCCCTGGTTGGTGACCGACTTTTTGGAGCTCCAGCAACAACAGCAGCTTCTTCCGTCCCAAACGTGGGGCTTGAATTGGCCTGTTCGCGGGTCCTTTCATCGCCCAGCGCGGGTTAAAACCGGCCGCGGGATGTAACATCGCCTGGCGGGGGCTTCAACATCGAGAGCCTCAATCGCCTCGACGCAGCAGTTTGACTGCCTGACTGCGGGAGAAGAGCAGGGAAGAGATAAAATGGGGGGGATTGTCCCCCCCCCCCCTCGCAAAACACCTCCCCCCCCGGGATTTCCGCCCATGTCACTGCTGAACTTGATGTCAAATTAATCTAATTTCCACTCCGTGAATGTGATCCACATCCCTCCATTCCTTGCATATCCATGTGCCTATCTAAAACCCTCTTAATGCCACTATTGTAACTGCCTCCACCACCACCCCTGGCAAGCACTCACCACTCTGGGATATTTCAACCCTGGGGGAAAAGGTTGTGACTGTCTATCCTATCCATGCTCATAAATATATAGACTTCTGTCTGGTCTCCCCTCAACCTCCAGAGAAAACAATCCAAGTGTCCAATCTCTCCTTATAACTAATGCCCTCTAATCCGGGCAGCTTTCTTGTAAGCCTTGTCTTACCCTCTCCGTCACCTCCACATCCCTTCTCTAGTGGCTGATAGGATTATTACTGCCACGTGTACAGAGGTACATTGACAGCTTTGTTTTGCATGCTATCCAATCAAATCAGATAATACTATATTTATGTACAATCAAGTCAAACTCCAGTCCAATAGGTGGAGCAAAGGGGAAGATACAGAGTGCAGAATATAGTTCTCAGCATTGTAGCGCATCAGTTCCACAGACAAAGTCCAATGTCCGCAATGGGGTAGAGGTGAATCGGACAGTGTCCTAGCTTATGGAAGAACCGTTCAAAGACTCGATAACAGAGGGGAAGAAGCTGTTCCTGAGTCTGGTGGTGCGCGCTTTCAAGCTTCTGTACCTTCTGCCTGACGGGAGCGGGGAGAAGAAGGAATGACCGGGGTGGGAAAGGTTTTTGCGTGACCAGAACAGCACAGAATACTTCAAATGCGATCTACCCAAAGTTTAACAAAGTTACAACATGACCTTCTGACTCTCAAACGCAATGCCCTGGACTGCATTATGCACTAAACGATATTCACATTATTCCCTTTATCATGTATCTGTACACTATGGATGGCTCGCTTGTAATCATATATTGTCTTTCCGCTGACTGGTTAGCATGCAGCAAAAGCTTTTCACTGCACCTCAGTACACGTGACAATAAACTAAACTGAACTAGACTCAATATGAATGAAAATATTAACATTGCGTGACAAAGGTGGTGATCTAAATGAAAGAATCGTGTGTTTGCCTGCTGTTGTCGTTTCTCAGACACACTTGGTGTATCTTTACTTTGATATTCTACTGACTTAACAAGCAGTCCATGCATAGTTAGACCTTAAAATATACAAGTCTAATCATTGTTCAAAAACCGTTTGCTTGTGGTCTTGCAGTCCCACACACTGCAATGTGTAGTAGGAGGAAGAAGGAATTTCTGTAACTCAGCAGATCGCTCACCAGAAACAGTGCAGTGCTGCACTATATGGTATGTCCAGTCTGAAGAAGGGTCTCGACCCGAAACATCACCCATTCCTTCTATGCAGAGATGCTGCCTGTCCCGCTGAGTTACTCCAGCATTTTGTGTCTGTCTGCAGTACATTCATACTGCAGTTTTCACTTTCAACTAATCGCAATGTCACTGTTTTAAATCTTTTACTTTCCCCTGAGATTATATTGCTAGAATTGGATAGCATGCAACAAAAGGTTTTCACTGTACCTCGTTACACTTGACAATAAACTGAAGTGAACTAGAAGTGTGGAGAACGTACATGCCTGGGTCTCATCACTCCGTGACTTTGCAGATTGAGTCAGCAGATCCCAACCTCTGTGGTCAAAATGAACAAACTACCATTTATACAGCACTCTTCATATTCTGAGGACTTTGCAAAGTGCTTGGCAGCAAATAACTGTTGAGTGGAAGAGATTGTGGCGTGTGGGAAGCTGCGATGGCCAGTGTATATACAGTACTGTTCCATGTCAGCAGTGAAAGAGGGACACAGAGTGCTGGAGTAACTCAGCGGGCCAGGCAGCATCTGTGGAGAGAAGGACTGGGGTGACGTTTGGGGTCGAGACCTTTCTTCAGGGAGCAGGTTAACCTGTCTTTGGGTGTTCACTGAGGGATGGCCAATGATGAGCAGATGCTGGAGCTGGCTGCCATCAGCCAGGACAAGGAGTGCAGTTATTGTCACGTGTACCGAGGTACGGTGAAAAGCTTTCGCTGCGTGCTAACCTGTCAGTGGAAAGACAATACATGATTACAATCGAGCCGTCCACAGTGTACAGATACAAAATAAAGGGAATAACGCTTAGTGCAAGATAAAGTCCGGTTAAAGATAGTCTGAGGGTTTCCAATAAGGGAAGATGGAAGGTCAGGACCGCTCTTTAGTTGATGAAAGGATGGATTCAGTTGCCTGAACAAGGGTCCTGACCCAAAACGTCACCTTATCCATGTTCTCCACAGATGCTGCCTGACCCGCTGAGTTACTCCAGCACTCTGTGAAACGCCACCTATCCATGTTCTCCACAGATGCTGCCTGACCCGCTGAGTTACTCCAGCACTCTGTGAAACGCCACCTATCCATGTTCTCCACAGATGCTGCCTGACCCGCTGAGTTACTCCAGCACTCTGTGAAACGCCACCTATCCATGTTCTCCACAGATGCTGCCTGACCCGCTGAGTTACTCCAGCACTCTGTGAAACGCCACCTATCCATGTTCTCCACAGATGCTGCCTGACCCGCTGAGTTACTCCAGCACTCTGTGAAACGCCACCTATCCATGTTCTCCACAGATGCTGCCTGACCCGCTGAGTTACTCCAGCACTCTGTGAAACGCCACCTATCCATGTTCTCCAGATATGTTGCGCAGACCTGCCCAGTTACTCCAGCACTTTTTTTTGTAAACCTGCATCTGCGGTTCCTTGTTCAAAAGGGAACTGCAGATGCTGGAATATCGAAGGTACACAAAATTGCTGGAGGAACTCAGCGGGTGCAGCAGCATCTATGGAGCGAAGGAAATAGGCGACGTTTCGGGCCGAAACCCTTCTTCAGACTGAAGAAGGGTTTCGGCCCGAAACGTCGCCTATTTCCTTCGCTCCATAGATGCTGCTGCACCCGCTGAGTTCCTCCAGCAATTTTGTGTACCTTCTGCGGTTCCTTATTTCGTGTTGTTTGCAGCTGCTCTCTACTGACCCCTGCTGTAGGTCTAGTTAGGTTCGACACAGTTTTGCCTCATCTCTTGCACACTGAAACACCAAAACATCTTGCAACAAAACATGACTTCTTGGATGAAGTCCTGGATGAAACTAATTCCCAGAAAAGGAGCAAAAAACAAACACACTTGCATTATAAATTTGTTATTGCCCTGAATTACAGATACAATCTATCTGTTTTTAAGAAGGAACTGCAGATGCTGGAAAATCGAGGATAAACAAAAAGGCTGGAGAAACTCAGCGGGTGTAGCAGCATCTATAGAGCGAAGGAAATAGGCAACGTTTCGGCCCGAAACATTGCCTATTTCCTTCCGGGTTTTGTCCCGAAATGTTGCCTATAAGGATAAGGGGGAAATCTTTTAGGACCGAGATGAGGAAAACATTTTTCACGCAGAGAGTGGTGAATCTCTGGAATTCTCTGCCACAGAAGGTAGTTGAGGCCGGTTCATTGGCTATATTTAAGAGGGAGTTAGATGTGGCCCTTGTGGCTAAAGGGATCAGGGGGTATGGAGAGAAGGCAGGTACAGGATACTGAGTTGGATGATCAGCCATGATCATATTGAATGGCGGTGCAGGCTCGAAGGGCCGAATGGCCTACTCCTGCACCTATTTTCTATGTTTCTATGTTTCTATGTTTCCTTCGCTCCATAGATGCTGCTGCACCCGCTGAGTTTCTCCAGCATTTTTGTCTACAATCTATCTGGTTCATTAGTTAATCTCTAGCATGGTTTTATCCTTACAACAATCCTTACTGAGGCAAGAGCACCGAAAACTGATAATCCAGTCAGCTGTCTCACATGCTGTTTGCAGGAATTTGAAGTCCACTCATTGTTAGCTGTGTTTGGCTCACAGAACAACAGTGATGCACTTTAAATCATTCATAGAGGTGTACAGCATGGAAGCAGGCCGTTAAACCCAACTCATCCAGGCCAACTCATGCCCACTCACACTACCTACACCAAGGGTTCCCAACCTGGGGTCAAGTTGTCCCCTGGGGGACATTGTCGCCTACCCAGGGGGTAAATTGTCGCCTACCCAGAGTGTACATTTGTTGATTCTGGATCTGTACATATTTGTTCTCATTGACGGACTGTGTTTAAAAAAAAAACTTTAAATAAAAACATGGAAACAGGCACCAGAGACCGTGTATAATTTAAACACATCTTTAATCAGCACCAAAACTTAACAGCGTTGAGGACAACAGGTGGCCAACACATCCTAGCTGCTCAGACTGGCCGTGTCGGGAACGAGTGTTAGTATAAGTGTTATAGTGGGGTGGAGTTAGTGATGCTGGCTTATGTGTGATTGGTTCACATTCCAGAACAAGGGGTCACAGTTTAAGGATCTCCAGAACACGGGGTCACAGTTTAAGGATAAGGGGGAAGTCTTTTAGGACCGAGATGAGAAAAACATTTTACACACAGAGAGTGGTGAATCTCTGGAATTCTCTGCCACAGAAGGTAGTTGAGGCTACAGTTCATTGGCTATATTTAAGAGGGAGTTAGATGTGGCCCTTGTGGCTCAAGGGATCAGGGGGTATGGAGAGAAGGCAGGTACAGGATACTGAGTTGGATGATCAGCCATGATCATATTGAATGGCGGTGCAGGCTCGAAGGGCCGAATGGCCTACTCCTGCACCTATTTTCTATGTTTCTATCATCAATCTACAGTTCTGCTATACCTGTTCCGGTATATCTGTTCAACATTAGTTGTTTGTAAATAAGTGAAGTAACATTGTTATGTGCTATTAAAGTTGCCGTGGGTAAACGGGACGAAGATGTTTGGGACCCCCTGCTCTACACCAATCTGACTACACTAATTAGGGCAGCGTGGTGGCGCAGCCTCACAGCACCAGAGAACAGGATTTCATCATGACTTAGGGCGATGTCTGTGTGGAGTTTGCACGATCACCCTGTGACCACGAGGGTTTCCACCAGCTCCTCCGGTTTCCTCCCACACAGAAACATAAAAAATATGTGCAAGAGTAGGCCATTCGGCCCATCGATATGCGAACAGCACCGCCATTCAATATGATCATGGCTTATCATTCAAAATCAGTACCCCGTTCCTGCTTTCTCCCCATATCCCTTGATTCCCATAGTCCTAAGAGCTATATCTAATTCTCTTGAAAACATCCAGAGAATTGGCCTCCACTGCCTTCTGTGGCAGAGAATTCCACAGATTCACAACTCTCTGGGTGAAAGCATTTTTCCTCATCTCAGTCCTACCTCTTATTCTTAAACTGTGACCCCTGGTTCTGGACTCCCCCAACATCGGGAACATTTTTCCTGCATCTAGCCTGTCCAATCCCTTAAGTGTTTTTTTGTTTCTCATCCAAAGATGTGCGGGGTTTAGGTTAACTGGTCTCTGTAAATTGTTCATAGTGTGTCGGGAGTGGATGAGACAGCGGGATAAGATAGAACTAGTGTGAAAGGGTGATCGATGGTCAGTCTGGACTAGGTGGGCCGAGGGGCCTGTTTCCATGCTATATTTCTGAGACTCAAACTAATCATATTATCCCGGCGCCGACTTTAACATCGGGAGCCTGGGAGCTCCAAACCGGCGTGGCCTTGTCGGCTCCGGAAGCCGCGGTCTCCAACCAGGAAGCGGCCGTTCCAGGTGGCCCAGCCGCCGAGAGGACTCTCCCGACGCCGGGGCAAGACCACCCGGTGAGAACGGCCAGGAACATCGGGCCTCCGTAGAGGCAATTGCGGTGGCCTCAATAGGCCTGACTTTGGGGTGAACTTGGGGTGGGGACTGGACTTTGTGCCTTCCCCCACAGTGGTAACCATTGTGGGGGGATGATTTTTTTTGTCTAATGTAATCCTGTTAGTCTGTGTCCAAGATGGCTGCCGTGAAGAGAGAGTGGACGCTGGCACGCTTTGGCTGCCGCTGCTCTCTCTTCACATTGTGTTTTTGATTTTCTGTTTTTGGACTGAATTCTGTTTTTAATTTGTGTTTCTGTGATGTCTTTATTATTTATTTTATTCTGATTATATGTTTTTATTTCTATTAATCTATGTAAGGTGTCCTTGAGATGTCTGAAAGGCGCCCATTAAATAAAATTTATTGTTATTATTATTATCCTGCATTTGCCCCATAGCCCTCCTTTCCTTTCCTATCCCTGTACATTTTCAAATGTTTTTTAAAAGCTGTCATTGAACCTGCCTCTCCTCTGGAATAATTCATCATGCATTGTCTTTCCGATGACTGGTTAGCACAAAACAAAAGCTTTGCACTGTACATCAGTACACGTGACAAGAAACTGAAACTGAAACTGAAAGCCTCTTCCGTACACCCACCACCCTTTCTGTGGAAAAACCTTCCCCTCAGGTCTCCTTTCAATATTTCCCCTCTCACCCTGAACACGTGTCTTTAGGAAAGACATTCTTGCCATAGAGGGAGTACAGAGAAGGTTCAACAGACTGATTCCTGGGATGTCAGGACTTTCATATGAAGAAAGACTGGATAGACTCGGCTTGTACTCGCTGGAATTTAGAAGATTGAGGAGGGATCTTATAGAAACGTACAAAATTCTTAAGGAGTTGGACAGGCTAGATGCAGGAAGATTGTTCCCGATGTTGGGTAAGTCTAGAACAAGGGGTCACAGTTTAAGGATAAGGGGGTAGTCTTTTAGAGAGTGGTAAATCTGTGGAATTTTCTGCCACAGAAGGTAGCAGCATCTATAGAGCGAAGGAAATAGGCAATGTTTCGGCCCGAAACCCTTCCGGGTTTCGGCCCGAAACTTTGCCTATTTCCTTCCGGGTTTCGTCCCGAAATGTTGCCTATAAGGATAAGGGGGAAATCCTTTAGGACCGAGATGAGAAAAACATTTTTCACCCAGAGAGTGGCGAATCTCTGGAATTCTCTGCCACAGAAGGTAGTTGAGGCCAGTTCATTGGCTATATTTAAGAGGGAGTTAGATGTGGCCCTTGTGGCTAAAGGGATCAGGGGGTATGGAGAGAAGGCAGGTACAGGATACTGAGTTGGATGATCAGCCATGATCATATTGAATGGCAGTGCAGGCTCGAAGGGCCGAATGGCCTACTCCTGCACCTATTTTCTATGTTTCTATGTTTTTATGTCTTCTATTTGTAAGCACTGTGCCTACCTACTCTATCTCTGCCCCTCACACTGTTGTAACCTTGCCCCCCCCCCCCCCCCATCCCCCCGTGCTCTCCAGTGAGGGGATTCCCAGCCCAGCCAGTCTCTCCCTCCACCTCAAGCCCTCTGTGCCCGGCAACATCCACCCGCTCAGTCCGTGGGATGGGAAGCTAATTGAGACGTCGTGAAGGTGCAACAATGTAAATATAAGTTTATCCCACCTAGGTTTTCAAACACTTGCGTTTCAATTAGAGTCATAGGATCGTAGAGTTGCCTCTCTTGGCAACGGCCAACATGTCCCACCTGCCCACGTTTGGCCCATACCCCTCCAAACCTGTCCTAGCCATGTAATTATCAAGGCTGGCATGGTGGCACAATGGTGGCACGGTGGCGCAGCGGTAGAGCAGCTGCCCCATGGAGTCAGTGACCCGGGTTCCATCCTGACTATGGGTGCTGTCTGTACGGAGTTTGCACGTTCTCCCCGTGACCGCATGGGTTTACCCCCGGGGGCTCCGGTTTCCTCCCACACTCCAAAGACATGCAGGTTTGTAGGTTATTTGGCTTCTGTAAATTGTCCCCTGTGCGTTAGAATAAAGGGGAGGTCATTTAAGACTGAGTTGAGAAAAAACTTTTTCACCCAGAGAGTTGTGAATTTGTGGAATTCCCTGCCACAGAGGGCAGTGGAGGCCAAGTCACTGGATGGATTTAAGAGAGAGTTAGATAGAGCTCTAGGGGCTAGTGGAGTCAAGGGATATGGGGAGAAGGCAGGCACGGGTTATTGATAGGGGACGATCAGCCATGATCACAATGAATGTAGGTGCTGGCTCAAAGGGCCGAATGGCCTCCTCTTGCACCTATTTGCTATATTTTTATGTGGGATAGTGTTAGTGTGTGGGGTAATTGCTGATCGGCACAGGCTCGTTGGGCTGAAGTTGCCTATTTCCACGCTGTGTCTGTGAACCCAACTATAGAGCAGAGAAGAGTTGAGCACAGGAACAACCCTTCAGCCCACAATGAATGAGGAGTTGAGTGGAGAATTGAAGATAGGGGAAAGAGAGTGTGGGACTGAGTTGAGCAGGGCATCCCATGCATAGGCCCAGGCAGCCATCAGGACAGAGCGTTATCCTTCTCTTAAGTTCTCGGAGCGTAATTAGGCCATTCGGCCCATCAAGCCTACTCCGCCATTCTGATCATGTCTGATCTATATTTCCCTCTCATCCCCATTCTCCTGCCTTCTCCTGACACCCTGAATAGGTGTGTTTTTTAATATATTGTTTACAGAGCACTATGTTCACATATCTGTTATGCTGCTTGCTGCAGGTAAGTTTCATACTTCTGTTCCAGGCCGAATGACAATGAAACACTTTTGCCTCTTAACCCGACACTTGAAGAGATATCCCCTTTCCAGACTCATCACATTTCACTGCCAAAACCCCGCAGGCTCAAATTCCTTATTAAAACCAATCAATAATTGATTGAATCGACCTCCTCGCTGTCCTGTGAAATGAATAAAACGGCAGTATCACAGCCACTTGCTGTGGCGTTCCGCTGGATGTGTGCGTGCGTTGTGAACAAAGTCGTACACTTCCACGCGAGCGTTATCTCATCTGTCTCACAAAGTGGGGGCTGCAGGTGAACACTTTCTGTCCACAACTGTCTCCTAAATAACCGCCTCCTCACTCTAGACCCTTCTGGTCCAGACTGTCAGCATTTAGAAGTTTAGAAGGATGAGAGGATATCTCATTGAAACATATAAGATTGTTAAGGGTTTGGACATGATAGAGGCAGGAAACATGTTCCTGATGTTGGGGGAGTCCATAACCAGGGGCCACAGTTTAAGAATAAGGAGTAAGCCATTTAGAACGGAGACGAGGAAACACTTTTTCTCACAGAGAGTTGTGAGTCTGTGGAATTCTCTGCCTCAAAGGGCGGTGGAGGCCGGTTCTCTGGATGCTTTCAAGAGAGAGCTAGATAGGGCTCTTAAAGATAGCGGAGTCAGGGGATATGAGGAGAAGGCAGGAACGGGGTACTGATTGGGGATGATCAGCCATGATCACATTGAATGGCGGTGCTGGCTCGAAGGGCCGAATGGCCTACTCCTGCACCTATTGTCTAGTGTCTATTGTCTATTGTCCACAACTGTCTCCTGGTTAATACATTATTCAGTGGCGGGCAGGGCTGTCTTTACTGACTCACTGTGCCATGAGGTGATTACAAACAGGTTCTCTCCACCTGCTCAGCCCCCTCTCACCAAACAGGTCATGTTTTACTGTCCATTTAATTTCACCTGATAAATAACTGATGAAAAATAGGTCGCCTCTCCTGGCATAGAGAAAATAATTTCACCAGGCACATACTCCAATTTCAAAAAAACGCCCCCAGCCCTCCCCTCTCTCTCTCCCCTGCCCTCTTCCACACATTTATCTCCTCCCGCCTCGATTACTGCAACTCCCTCTACACTGGCATCAGCCAATCTTCCCTGTCCCGCCTGCAACTGGTCCAAAACTCCGCAGCGAGGCTCCTGACGGGCACCCGAAAAAGGGACCACATCACCCCGATCCTGGCCTCCCTCCACTGGCTCCCTGTGCGGTTCTGAATAAATTTCAAGATCCTCCTTCATGTCTACAAAGCCCCCAACGGGCTTGCCCCCACCTACATTGAAAATCTGCTTACCCACCACTCCACCTCCAGGTCCCTCAGATCGGCCGACTTGGGGTTGCTGAATATCCCGCGGTCTAGGCATAAGCTCAGGGGTGACCGCGCCTTTGCGGTTGCAGCTCCTAGACTGTGGAACAGCATCCCTCTTCCCATCAGAACTGCCCCCTCCATTGACTCCTTTAAGTCGAGACTAAAAACCAATCTATACTCACAAGCCTTTCCTGACGTCCTCTGAGCGAGGGCTATATGTATATATGTATGTAGTTTGTTTGTTTATACTATTCTTATACAAATGTAAAGCACTTTGGTCAACGAGAGTTGTTTTTTAAATGTGCTATAGAAATAAATGTGACTTGACGACTTGACTCCAACTCCAGTGCACGCCTTTCTCTCCCCATCCCAATGCATCCCTTGGTAAGACCTAGCTCACCACCATGCTTGATCAGTACGGATGTCAGGGGTTATGGGGAGAAGGCAGGAGAATGGGGTTGGGAGGGAGAGATAGATTAGCCACGATTGAATGGTGGAGTAGACTGGATGGGCCGAATGGACTAATTCTGCTCCTATCTCATGACATTATGATTGGGCCAGTGCCCCAACCATGCCTTATCCTTCTGCAGTCCCCTCCCCCCCCCCAATCACTCCTCTCCTGTACCCTCTTCCCATTCCCGAGTTGCTCATTCACTTTTATCCCCCCCTCTTTCCCCTTCCCCCAATCCTCTTCCACCCACATCCCTCCGTACAGCTTCACATTTCACTCCTCCTCGCCTCTCCTTAACTCTCCTCATCACACCCAGCCTTTGCCACCTTCCCCACCCATCCGCAGGGCACCTTGATAGCCCTCATGCTCCTGATACGGGTCGGATGGGTCACACCTCCCCAGACAATAGACAATAGGTCCAGGAGTAGGCCATTCGGCCCTTCGAGCCAGCACCGCCATTCAATGTGATCATGGCTGATCATCCCCAATCAGTACCTCGTTCCTGCCTTCTCCCCATATCCCATGACTCTGCTATTTTTAAGATCCCTATCTAGCTCTCTCTTGAAAGCATCCAGAGAACCGGCCTCCACCACCTTCTGAGGCAGAGAATTCCACAGACTCACCACTCTCTGTGAGAAAAAGTGTTTCCTCGTCTCCGTTCTGAATGGCTTACTCCTTATTCTTAAACTGTGGCCCCTGGTTCTGGACTCCCCCAACATGATTCCTGCCTCTAGCGTGTCCAAACCCTTAATAATCTTATATGTTTCAATGAGATCACCTCTCATCCTTCTAAACTCCAGAGTGTACAAGCCCAGCCGCTCCATTTTCTCAGCATCTGACAGTCCCGCCATCCCACGAATTAATCTTGTAAACCTACGCTGCACTCCCTCAATAGCAAGAGGGAGGACCAATATCCTGGGGGATTGCCCAGATATTGGAGCGGGTTTAAACTCACTTTGAGGGGAAGGAAAGCTCAAAAGGGAATTGAGGAAGGAGAGAAACAAACCAGGAAGTGGAAGTGAGTAAAGTAGTGGCCACAATAACCGGGCAGCAGAAGTCAAGGCAAGAACCAAATAGTTCCATTTACAGAAAAAAAGAGACCCTTTTCTGCTGCAGCCTTCATCCGCCTTCCCAGCCGTTGTGACGCTCCACTAAGGTCAGCCATCGTCCTCCGCCTGTTCCACCGTTGAGGTCTTGGTTGGATTGCTCTTTGTCAGGGACCTCCCCCCTTGACCTTACCGCCATGGGTGGCCCTACCAGGAGCACAGCTCCAGACGGCATCGCTCTCAGGATCTCAGGTCCACACAAGCTTCTCCGCCACGACAAGGTGACAATCCACGGAGAAGGGAAGCAAATGGCATCATCTAATTGCCATTACAGAAAGGTGGTTGTGTAGTGAGCAAAGCTGCTCGTTACATCTTCATGGATATTTGAAGTTGAGGAAAGCAAGCCAACAGGAAATTGGTGCAGTTATTAGTGGATGAGATCAGGAGAGTCATGGAGTTGACAGGTCCCTTAACGCACCCTTTTCCATATTGACCAAGCTGACACATTGGGCTGGTCCCATTCACCTGCATGTGGCCCATGTCCCTCTATACCCCTCCTGTCCATATATCTGCCCAAATGTCTTTTCAAAGTCATAAATGTACCCACGTCTACATCTTCCTCTGGCAGCCCATTCCAGATACGGACCACCCTCTGAGTGAAAACGTTTCCCCTCAGGCCCCTCTGAAATCTCTCCCCTCTCACCTTGAACCGATGCCCTCTAGCTTTTGAATCCTCTACCCTGCCAAAGAGACTGTGCGTGTTCACGTTATTCACCTCAATAAGGTCACCCCTCAGCCTGCTAAACTCCAAAGAAAAATTCCCCCAGCCTGTGCAACCTCTCCCTCTAACTCCAGCCCGCTAACTGAGTAATGCAACAACAAAGGGTTAGATGATTTTGGTTTTGAGCAAGTTTTCAGGGGCATGTGAGATGATGTGACAGGATTTTGTCCCGTTCCCAGTGCATATGACAATGAAACTCTCCTGACATGAAGATTTTACACTAGGATTGAAAGTGAAGTACGGGAGACTTATGTGGCAGGATTTTACACCGGGTGGTGGGTGCCTGGAACGTGCTGCCAAGGGAACCTCTTCTTCTGCACGAGCTTCATTGGCTCGTCTCCAGCTTGTTCAAAATGCTGCCGCTCGCCTTTTGACTGGAACTCGAAAGAGGGAGCACATTACGCCAATTTTGGCCTCCCTACACTGGCTCCCAGTGCACTTTCGAGTTCATTTCAAAATTCTTTTATTTGTTTTTAAATCGTTGAATGGGCTCGCCCCGCCTTACCTCTCTGAGCTGCTCCACCTATATGCTCCTGCCCGGTGCCTCAGGTCAGCTGATCAGCTGCTCCTTGAGGTACCAAGGTCTAAGCGGAAGCTCAGAGGGGATAGAGCCTTTTCTGTTGCTGCTCCGGCACTCTGGAACACCTTGCCGCTGCACATCAGACAGGCCCCCTCACTGTCCATCTTCAAATCCTCCCTAAAAACGCATTTTTATTCTTTGGCTTTCGACACTGGCTGAGGCATTGCTCCTGTTTTTAGTGCTTTTAATGTCTTTTAATTTTTAGTGTGTTTTTATTGTCCTTCGTTTTACGGTTTTTAATGGTTTTTAATTGTTTGTAATAGCTTTTTGTTCATGAGTTCTCATGTACAGCACTTTGTGGCAACTGTAGTTGTTTAAAGTGCTTTATAAATAAAGTTATTATTATTATTATTATTCTTCTTCTTGCGTATGGCGTGCACAGCCTAGAGTTGTAGGACAACTTGTTCTCTTTGATCTTGTTTGATTGTGCACGCCTGGTTGATTGCATTCATCGACACAGGGCGGACCACGTGAAGGTTGCAATCTCCCACCCCCCCACAAGGGAACTGGTGGAGGCAGATACAATAGCAATGTCTAAGAGCCACTTGGACAGGCACACAAACAAGCAGGGAATTGAAGGAATATGGGGCATGATTATGGGCAAATTAAATTGGCCACATGATCAGCATGGATATCGCAGGGGAAAGGACCAGCTCACCTGCTGTACTGTTCTATGTTGAAGTGGAGGCTACAGCACAGGCCTTAGTTCTGATCAGCCATGATCACATTGAATGGCGGTGCTGGCTCGAAGGGCTGAATGGCCTACTCCTGCACCCATTGTCTATTGTCTATTGACTGAGAAATGCCGGTCGGCCACAGAGCAAAGAGTGAGAATAAGCAGACCATTCTCAGATCTGAAGAAGGATCTCCACCCGAAACGTCACCCACCCCTCCTGTCCCAGAGATGCTGCATGTCCCGCTGAGTTACTCCAGCATTTTGTGTCTGTCCATTCTCAGTCTGCTGGCTGTAACCAGGGACGGTTTGCAGGATCCAGGCCTCTCCCCAGCTATTCGCATCCCATATCTACAATCTGGCTGAGAGGATCCGATGTCAGATTTCCAGATCTGCGGGATGATACAATACAAACCGAGGTGGGATTATGCGTGAAGGATTAAAGAGGATTCAGGGGAAGTGGATAGGTTGGAAGGATGAGGGGATATCTTATAGAAACATATACAATTCTTAGAGGATTGGACAGGCTAGATGCAGGAAAAATGTTCCCGATGTTGGGGGAGTCCAGAACCAGGGGTCACAGTTTAAGAATAAGGGGTAGGTCATTTAGGAAAGAGATGAGGAAAAACCTTTTCACCCAGACAGTTGTGAATCTGTGTAATTCTTTGCCACAGAAGGCAGTGGAGGCCGATTCACTAGATGTTTTCAAGATAATTAGACTTAGCTCTTAGGGCTAACGGAATCAAGGGATATGGGGAGAAGGCAGGAACGGGGTACTGATTGTGGAGAATCAGCCATGATCACATTGAATGGCGGTGCTGGCTCGAAGAGCCGAATGACCTACTCCTGCACCTATTTTCTATGTTTCTATAAGTTGGGAGAGTTACAAACTGGAGATTTTAAATGTGACAAATCAGATGGCATTGATGTGTAAATGACCCTGGATATCCATGGTGCTTTATGCTACGGGACTTTATTTGTCCCATGTACCAAGGTACAGTGATATTCACAAAGCTGTGTGGCTGTGTGAACTGTGAGGAGGATGCTATGAGAATGCAGGGTGACTGACACAGGTTGGGGGAGTGGGCAGATGCATGGCAGATGAAGTTTAATTCAGATAAATGTGAGGTTATCCACTTTGGTGGCAAGAACATGGAGGCAGATTATTATCTGAATTGTGTCAAGTTAGGAAAAGGGCAAGCACAACGAGATCTGGGGATCCTTGTTCATCTGTCACTGAAAGTAAGTATGCAGGTACAGCAGGCAGTGAAGAAAGCGAATAACATGTTGGTCTTCATAACAAGAGGAGTTGAGTATGGGAGCAACAAGGTCCTTCTGCAGTTGTACAGGTTGCACACAATACTCCTAGTGAGACCACACCTGGAGTATTGTGTGCAGTTTTAGTCTCCAAATTTGAGGAAGGCCATTCTTGCTATTGAGGGAGTGCAGCGTAGGTTCACGAGGTTAATTCCCGGGATGGCGGGATAGTCATATGTTGAATGAATGGAGCATCTGTGCTTGTATACTCTGGAATTTAGAAGGATGAGAGGGTATCTTATTGGAGCATGTAAGATTATTAAGGGATTGGATACGCTAGAGGCAGGAAACATGTTCCTGGTGTTGGGGGAGTCCAGAACCAGGGGCCACAGATTAAGAATAAGGAGTAGGCTGTTCAGAAAGGAGATGAGGAATTTTTTTTTCACCCAGAGAGCTGTGAATCTGTGGAATTCTCTGCCACAGAAGGCAGTGGACGATTCTCTGGATGCTTTAAAGAGAGAGTTAAATAGAGCTCTTAAAGATAGCGGAGTCAAGGGATATGGGGAAAAGGCAGGAACGGGGTACTGATTGTGGATGAACGGCCATGATCACCGTGAATGGCGGTGCTGGCTCGAAGGGCCGTATGGTCTACTCCTGCACCTATTGTTTATTGTCTGTTGTCTATAGTTCAGTACAAGTGTCACTATACATAAGCAGTTAGATACATGTTAGAGAAGCATCTCAGATACAGTACGTGGGTAGCAGTACATCATGTACACGTCACCAAAATCCAGCAAAGCATGTGTCAAATGTAATAGGGACGAAAGGTGGTGCGTGGACCTCTGTTATCAGGCTTCTGAACGGTCCTTCCATAAGCTTGGGTACGGTCTGATTCAGCTTTACCCAAGTCAAGTCAACTTTATTTGTGACATGCACATACAAGATGTGAAGTGAAATGAAAGTGGCAATGCCTGCCGATTGTGCAAAACAACAGAACCACAGAACTGAACAGAAACCAGTATTTTTAATAGTAGGCACAAACGACATTGGGAAGAAGAGGAAGGAGGTTCTCCAACATGACTTCAGAGAGTTGGGAAGAAGACGGAAATGCCGGACTTCTAGGGCGGTTATCTCTGGATTACTTCCAGTACCTTGTGCTGGTGAGGACAGGAACAGGGAGATTGGGGATCTGAATGTGTGGCTGAGGGGCGGGTGTAGGGAGCAAGGATTTAGATTTATAGACCACTGGGATCTCTTCTGGGGTAGAGGTGACCTGTACAAAAGGGACGGGTTACACCTTAACTGGAGGGGGACCGACATTCTGGCAGGCAGATTTGCTAGGGCTACACGTGTGGATTTAAACTAAATAGTGGGGGGGGGGGGGAAGGGATTGACAAATTGGGAGTATAAAGATGGAGTTGAAGGGGAAGTGAGTACTGGAAAAATTACAAAAGGTTCTCGGATTAATGGGAAGGAAAGTTCGAGAAGGGATAAAAGAGTAAGGTCAGGGCCAATTGCGAGGGGGGAAATGAATACAGAGGTCAAAGTGCTGTATATGAATGCGCAAAGTAAAAGGAATAAATTGGACGAGCTTGAAGCTCAGTTAGAAACTGGCAAGTATGATGTTGTGGGAATTACAGAGACATGGCTGCAAGAGGGCCAGGGCTGGGAACTGAATATTCAAGGGTATACCTCCTATCGAAAAGACAGACAGGTGGGCAGAGGGGGTGGGGTTGCTCTGTTGGTGAGGAATGAAATTCAGTCCCTTGCAAGGGGTGAAACAGGAGATGTGGAGTCAGTATGGATAGAACTAAGGAATTGTAAGGGTAAAAAGACCCTAATGGGACTAATCTACAGGCCCCCAAACAGTAGCCTGGACATAGGGTGCAAGTTGAATCAGGAGTTAAAATTGGCATGTAGCAAAATAATGCTGTGGTTGTTATGGGAGATTTCAACATGCAGGTAGACTGGGAAAACCAGGTTGGTACTGGACCCCAAGAAAGGGACTTTGTAGAGTGCCTTTGTGATGGATTCTTAGAGCAGCTTGTATTGGAGCCTACCAGGGAGAAGGCAATTCTGGATTTAGTGTTATATAATGAACCGGATTTGATAAAGGACCTCGAGGTTAATGAGCCATTAGGAGGCAGTGACCATAACATGGTCAGGTTTAATCTACAATTGGAGAAGGAGAAGGGTAGATCGGAGGTGTCAGTGTTACAGTTGAATAAAGGGGACCATGGGGCCATGAGGGAGGAGCTGGCCAAAGTTGACTAGTTGGAGCGAAGAAAATAGGTGACGTTTCGGGTCGAGAAACGTTGCCTATTTCCATCCCTCCATGGATGCTGCCTCAGCCGCTGAGTTTCTCCAGCATTTTTGTCTGCCTTTGATTTTCCAGCATCTGCAGTTCCATCTTAAACATTCAATCTAGCACCCACGGGTTTGTCCCAGTTTACAGTCGCCTCTGGGTCAAGGCATTAAATTAAGTTCACAAAATTGTTATAACCGATTGCAAATAAATGAATGAAGCAAAGCAATTTAGCAATGGATGCTGAGCAAGAGAACAAGGAAGTGCAAAGGAGAAGTGTTTCAGAATTCACAGTTTAAAGGGGGAAGTAAAAGCAAAAAGAGTGGGTATATTGATATATGTAATAGACAGACGGAGTCTGGAGCAGAGTGTGAGGTGTGCAACAAACCGTGCCGTTCCCCTGCTGCAAGAACTATCTACAGTGTCCAGGTCAGCCCTCTTCTCCTCTGTTCATCAATCTGAATGTGTCTGCGATCTCCGGTGCTCAGCTTGTTTCAACATTCAAAACCTGTAGCAAGTTCGACAGCAGTGATTAGTGGCTCAGCGGGTAAGACATCTATAGCAGTGGGATTGTGGGCAGTGATCACAGGGTCTGGTCAGTGATACCACCCTCTCTCAGGGGAGGTAGTGGGCCCAACAGATCTTATGGAAACATATACAATTATAAAAGGACTGGACAAGCTAGATGCAGGAAATTTTTCCCCAAATGTTGGGCAGGTCCAGAACCAGGGGCCACAGTCTTAGAATAAAGGGGAGGTCATTTAAGACTGAGGTGAGAAAAAATGTTTTCACCCAGAGAGTTGCGAATTTATGGAATTCCCTGACATTGAGGGCAGTGGAGACCAAATCACTGGAGGGATTTAAGAGGGAGTTAGATAGAGCTCTAGGGGCTAGTGGAGTCACAAAGTGCAGGTGGAACTCAGCAAGTCAGGTAGCATCTGTGGAGGGAATGGACAGACAACGTTTAGGGTTAAGATTCCAGCCCCTGCTGTATCTTGTGTTTGTATTAACATCTGTCTTCCAAACATTGAATTCTACTTAGTTGATGGGTTGTGCTACATTTTATATGTTTGGATTCTACAAAGCTTTTGACAGGGTGCCTCGACATGACGGAAATAAATAACATGGCATAACTATTAAGATCTTGTAAATGTATAGAATGTGATATTATTTTTCAATCGCTGCTGATTTGACTGAGTACTCAGTGAGAAAAACTCTTACAGAAACTTGGCTTGACAGAATCCGTGTTCTGTCTATCTGCTTGGCTTACAGTCCCTCATTAGTGTCGCCTAATTGGAGTATAGTTTCAACATGTAAAGAGAAGCATTGATTTATACATTGATCTGAAAACAAATACAAGCTCGAACTACCTGAGTGTTTTCACCAGGTGGCAATGAGCTGTTTCCAAGCTTGTAAAACGTCTGCAACACGTCTGTTGTAGCAAGTGTTGATCGTGCCTCCTTGTTTCTCGTGAATGTGTTTTCTGAACCATGCAGGAAAATATTTTCCTGCGTGGTTCTAAGGATGAGAAATTTCAGTTGGATGGACTGAAGATTGTGGGCGTTGATGATTGTGGGCGTTGATGATTGTGGGCGTTGATGATTGTGGGCGTTGATGAATGTGGGCGTTGATGAATGTGGGCGTTGATGATTGTGGGCATTGATGAATGTGGGCGTTGATGATTGTGGGCGTTGATGATTGTGGGCGTTGATGAATGTGGGCGTTGATGATTGTGGGCGTTGATGATTGTGGGCGTTGATGATTGTGTGCGTTGATGATTGTGGGCGTTGATGATTGTGGGCGTTGATGATTGTGGACGTTGATGAATGTGTGCGTTGATGAATGTGGGCGTTGATGAATGTGGGCGTTGATGATTGTGGGCGTTGATGATTGTGGGCGTTGATGATTGTGGGCATTGATGATTGTGGGCGTTGATGAATGTGGGCGTTGATGATTGTGTGCGTTGATGAATGTGGGCGAAGATGATTGTGGGCGTTGATGATTGTGGGCGTTGATGATTGTGGGCGAAGATGATAGTGGGCGTTGATGATTGTGGGCGTTGATGATTGTGGGCGTTGATGATTGTGTGCGTTGATGATTGTGGGCGTTGATGATTGTGGGCGTTGATGATTGTGGACGTTGATGAATGTGTGCGTTGATGAATGTGGGCGTTGATGAATGTGGGAGTTGATGAATGTGGGCGTTGATGATTGTGGGCATTGATGATTGTGGGCGTTGATGATTGTGGGCGTTGATGATTGTGGGCGTTGATGAATGTGGGCGTTGATGATTGTTGGCGAAGATGAATGTGGACGTTGATGATTGTGGGCGTTGATGATTGTGGGCGTTGATGATTGTGGGCGAAGATGAATGTGGACATTGATGATTGTGGGCGTTGATGATTGTGGGCGTTGATGAATGTGGGCGAAGATGAATGTGGACGAAGATGAATGTGGGCGAAGATGATTGTAGGCGAAGATGAATGTGGACGTTGATGATTGTGGACATTGATGATTGTGGGCGAAGATGATTGTGTGCGTTGATGAATGTGGGCGTTGATGATTGTGTGCGTTGATGAATGTGGGCGTTGATGATTGTGGGCGAAGATGAATGTGGGCGTTGATGAATGTGGGCGAAGATGATTGTGGGCGAAGATGATTGTGTGCGTTGATGAATGTGGGCGAAGATGATTGTGTGCGTTGATGAATGTGGGCGAAGATGATTGTGTGCGTTGATGAATGTGGGCGTTGATGAATGTGGGCGAAGATGATTGTGGGCGTTGATGAATGTGGGCGTTGATGAATGTGGGCGTTGATGATTGTGGACATTGATGAGTGTGGGCATAGAAACATAGAAAATAGGTGCAGGAGTAGGCCATTCGGCCCTTCGAGCCTGCACCGCCATTCAATATGATCATGGCTGATTATTCAACTCAGTATCCTGTACCTGCCTTCTCTCCATACCCCCTGATTCCTTTAGCCATAAGGGCAACATCTAACTCCCTCTTAAATATAGCCAATGAACTGGCCTCAACTACCTTCTGTGGCAGAGAATTCCAGAGATACACCACTCTCTGTGTAAAAAATGTTTTCCTCATCTCGGTCCTAAAAGATTTCCCCCTTATCCTTAAACTGTGACCCCTTGTTCTGGACTTCCCCAACATCGGGAACAATCTTCCTGCATCTAGCCTGTCCAACCCCTTAAGAATTTTGTAAGTTTCTATAAGATCCCCCCTCAATCTTCTAAATTCTAGCGAGCACAAGCTGAGTCTATCCAGTCTTTCTTCATATGAAAGTCCTGACATCCCAGGAATCAGTCTGGTGAACCTTCTATGTACTCCCTCTATGGCAAGAATGTCTTTTCTCAGATTAGGAGACCAAAACTGTACGCAATACTCCAGGTGTGGTCTCAGCCAAGATCCTGTACAACTGCAGCAGAACCCCCTGCTCCTATACTCAAATCCTTTTGCTATGAATGCTAACATACCATTCGCTTTCTTCACTGCCTGCTGCACCTGCATGCCTACTTTCAATGACTAGTGTACCATGACACCCAGGTCTCGTTGCATCTCCCCTTTTCCTAATCGATCAGTGTGGACATTGATGAATGCGGACATTGATGATTGTGGGCGATGACGTCAGGTAGTTGGCACGAGCACCAGAGACCGTGGAGGATGTTGTGTTGCCTCTGGTCTGAGAGTCAGTCGGTGGAGGACCGAGTGGCAGAGGGGGCTGACTCTGCTACACATTGACCATAGACAATAGGTGCAGGAATAGGCCAATCGGCCCTTCGAGCCAGCACCGCCATTCAATGTGATCACGGCTGATCATCCCCAATCAGTACCCCGTTCCTGCCTTCCCCCAATGTCCCCTGACTCCGCTATCTTGAAGAGCCCTATCAAGCTCTCTCTTGAAAGTATCCAGAGAACCGGCCTCCACCACCCTCTGAGGCAGAGAATTCCACAGACTCACATCTCTCTGTGTGAAAATGTGTTTCCTCATCCCCGTTCTAAATGGCTAACCCCTTATTCTTAAACTGTGGCCCCTGGTTCTGGACTCCCCCAACATCGGGAACATGTTTCCTACCTCTAGCGTGTCCAAACCCTTAATAATTTTATATGTTTCAATAAGATCCCCTCTCAATCTTATAAATTCCAGAGTATACAAACCCAGCAGCTCCATTCTTTCAGCATATGACAGTCCCGCCATCCCGGGAATTAACCTGGTGAACCTACGCTGCACTCCGTCAATAGCAAGAATGTCCTTCCTCAAATTAGGGGACCAAAACTGAGCTGGCGATGGCTGGAGTACAGGAGGGTGCGTGGTTAATGAGGGCACACTGCATCCACAGCTTCCACAGGACCGTTGTGGGATTCCATCTCAACGCCAACCCCAATGCTCATTTAGTTTAGTTTAGAGATACAATGCGGAAACAGGCCCTTCGGCCCACCAAGTCCGCACCGGCCAGTGATCCCCGCACACTAACACTATCCTACACACATGAGGGACAATTTACATTTATACCAAGCAAATTAACCTGCACATCTGTACGTCTTTGGAGTGTGGGAAGAAACCGAAGATCTCGGAGCAATCCCACGCAGGTCACGGGGAGAACGTACAAAATCGGTACAGACAGCACCCGTAGTCGGGATGGAACCCGGGTCTCTAGCACGGCAAGCGCTGTAAGGCAGCGACTCTACCGCTGCGCCACCGTGACGCGTTTTTTAAAAGTCTGAAGAAGTGTCCTGACCCGAAACGTCACCTATCTATTATCCAAATGTCTCCCGTTCCACTACCAACTGTTGCAGGCCAGGGATTGACGGGAGGTCCATCTCTTCAAGGTGACCTTAAGCACATGCTTGAACCTTTTCTGGTTGGGTGACGTTTCTGGGTGGAGGAGTTCCGTCTTGTGGGCAGTGAGTGCAAGGTCCATCCTCTTCAGGAGAAGCTCTGATGGTGGCTTGGAGCTTGGCACCTGAGTACAAAAAAAAGACATCTTCTAGCCACGAGCTTCGAGTAGGAGAGGCCAGCCATGTGCAAGAAACCAAGGATGGCCTGAGATACTTGACCAACCCTCATTGTACACGCTCAGCTGTGATGAATGCCCGCCCACTGGCTCACGTCATTAGTCCCTTGCAGAGATTCACTGAAGAAATTCTGGCTATTTGTAGAATCTAACATCATGATCTATCTCTCCCTCCTAACCCCATTCTCCTGCCTTCTCCCCATAACCTCTGACACCCGTACTAATCAACAATCTATCTATCTCTGCCTTAAATATATCCACTAACTTGGCCTCCACAGCCGTCTGTGGCAAAGAATTCCACAGATTCACCACCCTCTGACGAAAAAAATCCCTCCTCATCTCCTTCCTAAAAGAACGTCCTTTAATTCTGAGGCTGTGACCTCACGTCCTGGACTCTCCCACTAGTGGAAACATGTCCATTAGAACTGAAATGTGGATAAATCAGGAATTGAACCTGAGCCGAAGAAAAAGGAAGTATAAGTGGGACTTGTTCCAAAAGTCAACATAAATTAGTTTCAAGAGGAAGGAAATGTTCCCAGGTGAACCAGCGTGCATGATGGTAGATGGGTTCTAACTAGCCTGCCCATAGGCGCAGCAGCTAAAGTGTGTGAGGAGGTTGCAAGCTCTAGGCTAAATTGCAAGAGGGTTTTGGGGGCAACAGGGAGATATATTGGGGGCAACAAGGTTTGGAAAGCAAATTGTTACGCGTGGAGATGATGTGGGTGATGGGTCTGTCGTCAGTGGAAAACACCTTGGACCAGACTTAAGTAAGTAAGTAAGTTTATTGGCCAAGTATTCACATACAAGGAATTTGCCTTGGTGCTCCGCCCACAGGTAACAACATGACATACAGTGACAGTTACGAATGACTCAGAAAACACTAAACATTAATAATAATAAAACATTAATGATAAAACACCATTGATCAAGCCTGTGAACCAACAAAATACAAGATCAAAGGGAGGCTACAGATTTTTGGCTGTTGAGTAGAGCAACTACTCGTGGATAAAAACTGTTTTTATGTCTGGCTGTGGCAGCTTTGACAGTCCGGAGTCGCCTTCCAGAGGGAAGTGATTCAAAGAGTTTGTGGCCAGGGTGAGAGGGGTCAGAGATGATCTTGCCCGCTCGCTTCCTGGCCCTTGCAGTGTACAGTTCATCAATGGAGGGAAGGTTGCAGCCAATAACCTTCTCTGCTGATCGGACGATTCGCTGCAGCCTCCAGGTGTCGTGCTTGGTGGCTGAGCCAAACCAGACCATGTTGGAGAAGGTGAGGACAGACTCTTGGAGGAATATTGGTCATGGGCAGCATGTGGGTGTGAAGGAACAAGGTCTTGAAAGCATCTGTCGATAGGACAGTTATGAGTTTGCTGGAAAGACTGCAGAGAAGACGTATGAGGATGTTATCAGGTCTATCAGAGCTGTAGGGAGAGGTGGGGTAGGCTAGGACTTGCGGCTCTTGCCGTTCAAGAGGCTGAGGGGTAATCTTGCAGAAATGTGGGGGAATAGATAGGATGAATGCACCCAGTCCTATACCCAGAGTAGGGGAATCAAGAACCCACACGACATAGGTTTAAGGGAGGGGGGAAAGATTTAATAGGAACTTGGGGGGTAACTTATTAACATTGAGAGTGGTGGGTACATGGAATGAGCTGCCTGAGGAGGTAGTTGAGTCAGGAACAATAACAAACATTTGGAAAGGTATATGGGTAGGAATGGTTTACAGGGATATGGATCAAATGTGGACAGGTGGGTCTAGTTTAGATTGGGCATCTTGGTTGGCATGGATGAGTTGGGTTGAAGGGCCTGTTTCTGTGCTGTGTGGCTTATGACTATGACTAAGTAACTGGGGTAATGATAATAGATACAAAGTGCTGGAGTAACTCAGTGGGTCAGGCAGCATCTGTGGAGAACATGGATAGGTGACGTTTCACAGAGTGCTGGAGTAACACAGCCAGTCAGGCAGCATCAGTGGAGAACATGGATAGGTGACGTTTCACAGAGTGCTGGAGTAACTCAGCGGGTGCAGCAGCATCTATGGAGCTAAGGAAATAGGTAACGTTTCGGGTCGAAACCCTTCCGGGTTTCGGCCCGAAACGTTGCCTATTTCCAGAAGGGTTTCGGCCCGAAACGTTGCCTATTTCCTTCGCTCCATAGATGCTGCTGCACCATAACTCAGCGGGTCAAGCAGCATCTGTGGAGAACATGGATAGGTGACGTTTCACAGAGTGCTGGAGTAACTCAGCGGGTCAGGCAGCATCTGTGGAGAACATGGATAGGTGACGTTTCACAGAGTGCTGGAGTAACTCAGCGGGTCAGGCAGCATCTGTGGAGACCATGGAAAGGTGATGTTTTGGGTCGAGACCCTTCTGCAGATGAATGATTAGGTGGGGCTTTAAGTAAACTCTGCTGCTCTGAATGATGTAGAATTTAAGGATGGTATAAAAATGGAATGGCCACAATGGCAAAGTGGCAGCAGGCCGTAAAAAAAATGAATGGTCAGCCAGGAGGCAACGTCATTGGGCGCGGGGTCAAACTCACCACAAATGACCAAAAGGAAGAACTGTCAATACAGGAAATCTGAAACTGAACCGCAGCTGGTGATCCTGAGAAACCGTTGAGCCTGAGGCAACGTTCCTGTTTTCTTGTTCCTCACCCCCCAACGTTCCTGTTTTCTTGTTCCTCACCCCCCAACGTTCCTGTTTTCCCGTGGCTATCAAACTGTACTACTCCTCCCCCTTCTGTCGTGGGGTAGACTGAACCCCCCCCCCCCAAAAAATCTTTGCTTGACATGCTCACGTTGAGGTTTAATAATAATAATAATGGATGGGATTTATATAGCGCCTTTCTAATACTCAAGGCGCTTTACATCGCATTATTCATTCACTCCTCAGTCACACTCGGTGGTGGTAAGCTACTTCTGTAGCCACAGCTGCCCTGGGGCAGACTGACGGAAGCGTGGCTGCCAAGCTGCGCCTACGGCCCCTCCGACCACCACCAATCACTCACACACATTCACACACATTCACACACGTTCACACACAGGCAAAGGTGGGTGAAGTGTCTTGCCCAAGGACACAACGACAGTATGCACTCCAAGCGGGATTCGAACCGGCTACCTTCCGGTTGCCAGCAGAACACTTAGCCCATTGTGCCATCTGTCGTCCCAAGAGGTTTGTTGAACAGGATGTGTTGAGGAAAGAGAGGGAGGGGAACGAGGAATTAAACCCGCTTTAACCCTCTCACACCCATGCAGTGTAGCGTTCAGCAAAGAGATGACCCGGCCTGAGTTGGTCCAAGTTTAAGCCTCACCTGGAGTTTACAAACGATGGGCTGAAGTACAAGAGCGGAAGGTGAGTGTGTTCACCTGAGTGGGGGTGGAGGTGAGGAAGGGGCAGGTGCAGTATCTCTACAGTAACAGTGTACGCCACTGCAGCAGCAACACAGGGCTCCCACTTCATCACTTGGCAGTGAAGACCACTCGGCCCATCACACTGAATCTAGCAGAGTCTGCTTTCATTAGTCAGAGTTTCCTGCTGCCTCAGACTGATCCATGTGGTGCCTCAGTTATACTCAGCCCGTATGGGTGTAGACTACAGCCCAGTACAACAATGCCCTGCCATCCACACATCCCAACTCCGCTCCCAACCTGGCCTGATCCCAGCTGTGACGATGGATCAGGATTTGCGAGCAGATTCAACCCTCTTGGTTATTATAGTTTATTATAAGACAGCCCATAGTTCAGAGTTTAGTTAGTACGTGCAGTTTCAAAGAGCCTGATGGTTGCTGGGAAGAAGCTGTTCCTGAACCAGGAGGTCACGGTTTTCAGGCTCCTGTACCTTCTTCCCGATGGTAGCAGCGAGATGAGAGTGTGGCCAGGATGGTGTGGGTCTCTGATGATGCTGGCTGCCTTTTTGAGGCAGCGCCTCCTGTAGGTCCCTTCGATGGTGGGGAGGTCAGTACCTGTGATGGACCTTCGATGGTGGGGAGGTCAGTGCTGTGATGGACCGGGCAGTGTCCACCACTCTCTGTAGTCTCCCTCGTTTCTGGGTGTTTGGTTACAGAAGAGATTTATAACCTTTGTGGCAGAAATAAAGGATTGGAGTTATGTGGAGAAGATGGGGTTGTCCTCAAAACAGCGACTGGATAAATATGTTTAAAATTATGAAGACTTCAATTGATGAATTTTTCACTGTGTGAATGGTTGGAAACACAAGAACACAGATGTACGTTGTAGAAACATGCAACTGTAGATGCTGGTTTACAATGGAAGAACAGAGTCTAAAGAAAGGTCCTGACCATAGAGGGAGTACAGAGAAGGTTCACCAGACTGATTCCTGGGATGTCAGGACTTTCATATGAAGAAAGACTGGATAGACTCGGCTTATACACGCTAGAATTTAGAAGATTGAGGGGGGATCTTATAGAAACTTACAAAATTCTTAAGGGGTTGGACAGGCTAGATGCAGGAAGATTGTTCCCGATGTTGGGGAAGTCCAGAACAAGGGGTCACAGTTTAAGGATAAGGGGGAAATCTTTTAGGCCCGAGATGAGGAAAACTTTTTTCACACAGAGAGTGGTGAATCTCTGGAACTCTCTGCCACAGAGGGTAGTCGAGGCCAGTTCATTGGCTATATTTAAGAGGGAGTTAGATGTGGCCCTTGTGGCTAAGGGGATCAGAGGGTATGGAGAGAAGGCAGGTACAGGATACTGAGTTGGATGATCAGCCATGATCATATTGAATGGCGGTGCAGGCTCGAAGGGCTGAATGGCCTACTCCTGCACCTAATTTCTATGTTTCTATGTTTCTATGACCTGAAACGTCACCTATCCATGTTCTCCACAGATGCTGCCTGACCCGCTGAGTTACTCCAGCACTCTGTGTCTTTCATAGATTTAAGGTGACTGGCCCAGAAAAATCAGATACAACATAATAATAAACTTTCTTCTGCGGTGAATAATAATAATAATAATAAATTTTATTTATGGGCGCCTTCCAAGAGTCTCAAGGACACCTTACAAAATTTAGCAAATAGAGTAAAAACATGTAAGCGGAATAAAATAAATAGTAAAGACATCACCAGTACACAAATTAAAGAATGATTATGAAGTTCAGCAGAACACAAATTGCTGGAGGAACTCAGCGGGTCAGGCAGCATCTACTCTGTGGATGGACAGACGACATTTTGGATCAGGACCTTTCTTATCAACTTCAATTCACTGCACGATAAGGCGGTGGAAACAGATTCACAAATAGGGTTAGATTAAAAAAAGAGATTGCAAAGATATAGGGAAAGAGCAGGAAGAAACATAGAAACATAGAAATTAGGTGCAGGAGTAGGCCATTCGGCCCTTCGAGCCTGCACCGCCATTCAATATGATCATGGCTGATCATCCAACTCAGTATCCTGTACCTGCCTTCTCTCCATACCCCCTGATCCCTTTAGCCACAAGGGCCACATCTAACTCCCTCTTAAATATAGCCAATGAACTAGCCTCAACTACATTCTGTGGCAGAGAATTCCACAGATTCACCACTCTCTGCGTGAAAAATGTTTTTCTGATCTCGGTCCTAAAAGATTTCCCCCTTATCCTTAAACTGTGACCCCTTGTTCTGGACTTCCCCAACATCGGGAACAATCTTCCTGCATCTAGCCTGTCCAACCCCTTAAGAATTTTGTAACTTTCTATAAGATCCCCCTTCAATCTTCTAAATTCTAGCGAGTACAAGCCGAGTCTATCCAGCCTTTCTTCATATGAAAGTCCTGCCATCCCAGGAAGTGGGAGCAATTGGCAAGAAAGTCGGTACAGACTTAAATGATCTGCATTGCCCCCTTAACCCACACCATCCTGGCCACACACTCATCTCCCTGCTACCTTCAGGTAGAAGGTACAGGAGCCTGAAGACTGCAACAACCAGGTTCAGGAATAGCTACTTCCCCTCAGCCATCAGGCTATTAAACCTGGCTCGGACAAAACTCTGATTATTAGCAACCACTTTATGTTATTTGCACTACCAGTTTATTTATTCATGTGTGTATATATTTATATCATGGTATATGGACACATTTATCTGTTTTGTAGTAAATGCCTACTATTTTCTGTGTGCTTAAGCACAGCAAGAATTTCATTGTCCTATACAGGGACACATGACAATAAACTCACTTGAACTTGAACTTGAACTTACATGGTACAGTGGTACTGTGACTTTGCAGTTGTAGGCAATGTGAATGCAGCACTGCAATACCCAGGAAAGCCACTTGATGGAGCAGTGCAGCAATGACTCAAACTGATTTGGAGTAAACCTCCCATTAATGTTGTGTGGGAAGGAACTGCAGGTGCTGGTTTAAACCGAAGATAGGCACAAAAAGCTGGAGTAACTCAGCTGGTCAGGCGGCATCTTTGGAGAAAGTTTGGCGACGTGTCGGGTCGAGACCCTTCTTCAGACTTTGAGTTATTAGTTAGCATAAAAGAATAGGAATATTTTTTTTCTGGGGAGTGAACCTCATAATTCTTTACATTAAACACACAACTTAAAACAAAATACACATTAAGGAGTGCAACTACATAGTCTCCTCAAAGTGGCATCGCAAGTAGAAGGTGAAGAAGCTTTTTGACACGCTGGCATTAATTGGTCAGAGACTAAGTATGGAAGATGGGATAGACACAAAAAGTGGCATAACACAGAAACATAGCAACATAGACAATAGGTACAGGAGTAGGCCATTCGGCCCTTCGAGCCAGCACCGCCATTCAATATGATCACGGCTGATCATCCACAATCAGTACCCCGTTCCTGCCTTCTCCCCATATCCCTTGATTTTGTTAAAGCTTAGAGCTAAATCTAACGTCAAGTTGGGAAAAGGGGAAGTACAACGGGATCTGGGGGTCCTTGTACATCAGTCTATGAAAGTAAGCATGCAGGTACAGCAGGCAGTGAATGGCATGTTTGCCTTTATAACAAGAGGAATCGAATATAGGAGCAAAGAGGTCCTGCTGCAGTTGTACAGAGCCCTAGTGAGACCACACCTGGAATATTGTGTGCAGTTTATGGTCCACTAATTTGAAGAAGAACATTCTTGCTATTGAGCGAGTGCAGCGTAGGTTTACAAGGTTAATTCCCGGGATGGCGGGACTGTCATATGCTGAGAGAATGGAGCGGCTGGGCTTGTACACTCTGGAGTTTAGAAGGATGAGAGGATATCTTATTGAAACATATAAGATTAATAATGGTTTGGACACGCTAGAGGCAGGAAACATGTTCCCGATGTTAGGGGAGTCCAGAACCATGGGCCACAGTTTAAGAATAAGGGGTAAGTCATTTAGAACGGAGACGAGGAAAGTTTTTCACACAGAGAGTTGTGAGTCTGTGGAATTCTGTCTCAGAGGGCGGTGGAGGCCGGTTCTCTGGATACTTTCAAGAGAGAGCAAGATAGGGCTCTTAAAGATAGTCAGGGGATTAGGGGAGAAGGCAGGAACGGGGTACTGATTGGGGATGATCAGCCATGATCACATTGAATGGCGGTGCTGGCTCGAAGAGCCGAATGGCCTACTCCTGCACCTATGGTCTATTGTCTATTGTCTAAGAGAGGGGTAGTTTTGTGGGATAGTGAAAACCAAGGCACTCGCGTTCCCATGAGGCAGCAGCAGCTTTGTGATCCCACATGCTCACGGTTCTGAGGTCAAGGGGAATGTCAGGTTGAGAAGTTACCGGTGAGGATGAGCTGACGTGTTTATAGTGGACAGGGCATTGCAAAGTGTGGATGGACTGTGGCCTCCTGCACTTCCAATAGCAACGCCAACCCTGTAATACCAAGGCTCAGCAGCCCACCTAGAAGTAGCTTCCTTCTCCCCGCCACCCCCTATCAGTCTGAAGAAGGGTTTCGGCCCGAAACGTTGCCTATTTCCTTCGCTCCATAGATGCTGCTGCACCCGCTGAGTATCTCCAGCACTTTTGTGTACCTTCGATTTTCCAGCATCCGCAGTTCCTTCTTATAGTTAAAGCAACGGAGGGAGGTTGGAGCAATGATATTGTGTTAACTATTGGAATTAATATCACACTTCCTTGAAACGGGCGACATCTGCCACACAGCAAAATAAATAGCTGCACGGTGAAACAGCTGATTGGTGCAGGAGAAGTTATAGATATGCTGTCATCCAGGTTCATTCCCCTCATGTTTTATTTCTCTTAATTCTACTGATATTTGTACTACAGTCTCATTGTTTTAACTTTATTTATTTTGATGGATTAGTCACCCCAGGGATGGATCGTGGACCAACTCAAGACTGCAGCCCAGCTGCTGTGACAATCAGCCAAGTTTGCCTGAACTTCGGCAAGATGAACATTCTACACAACCTCAGCCTCACGTTGCCACAAGGCCACATGTACGTGTGTTATCATGCTACTTTAAATGTATTAACAGTCTGGTCTCAGTTGCTATGGTATGGTATAGTATGGCATGGTACTGTATGATATGGTTTAGTACAGTATGATATGGTATGGTATGGCATGGTATGGAAAGGTATGGTGTGGCATGGTATGGAAAGGTATGGTGTGGCATGGTATGGTATGGTATGGTATGGTATAGTATGGTATGGCACAGTATGGCATGGCATGGTATGGCATGGCATGGAATGGAATGGTATGGTATATGTAAAGGTTTCAGATGAAGGTAAGGCTCTGTTGTGACTAGCACAAAGAAGACACGTCCACCACCGAGTAAGAGTCAAGAGCCTGTTTTTTCTGCAATCACTGCTCAGTCATGAGGCTCAGGCATGAGTTTCACAAGTTTCCACTTTAGATTACACAATATATTTAGATTACACATATATATATATATATATATATACATATTACATATATTACATTACAAAGACATCACATCTCCCTTTTCACTTTACAGACATCACAGGCACCTGGCGTTTACATTATATACATATTACATATATTACATATCGTCCCAAGACATCACATCTCCCTCTTTACTTTAAAGACATTACATCTCCCTCTTCACTTTAAAGATCTTACAGTATATATGGCATGGTATGGCATGGTATGGCATGGTATGGCATGGTATAGCATGCTTTATTTGTCACATGTACAGTGAAATGCATATGTGTATACAGATGAGTACAAGTATCACTGTACATAAGCAGATCCATGTTAGATCAGCTTCAGATACAGTACAGATGTACAGAAGTAGTTCACTGAGACAGTCTACAGTCGCCAGTTTGGGGCCATTTCCAAGTCCCTGTTGTTGAAAGTGCAGGGTTCTTGACCTGACCGTGAAGGCCCGTTGTCATGGCGAAGTTGCAGGGTGGGCCTGGCCCAGCGTAGCCGTGGTGACCTCCGCCGCTGCTCCACCGCTGTAGTCCGCGTGCGGTCCACGTTGCCGGCCTCACGGAGCGGCGCCCGGTCCAGCCCAGCCCCAGGCTGCTCATCAGTTTATTAGCAACATGTTCCAGCTTCTGTCCCCAGGTAAAGGTCACACAGGTGACCTGCAGTGAGGATATCCCACACCAGGCGTATGACTGAATGATGCACGAGTAGGCTGCACATGTGAAGATCCAGGTGTTGATCAGTACAGGTGACAGAGGTTATGGGGAGAAGGCAGGAGAATGGGGTTAGGAGGGAGAGATAGATCAGCCATGATTGAATGGCAGAGTAGACTGGATGGGCCGAATGGCCTAATTCTGCTCCTATCACTGATGACCTTATGAACTTGTTTCAGACGGGCATCGAGGACATTGCAGCCGGCCCAAAGTGGTGGCCACCAAACTTCACTGAAGACCGACTGCAGCCACTAATCTATTGGATACTTCTTTGTTTTGTGCAATGAAACTCATTCCCCTGACCTAACCCCCTTCCCCTTCAATCTGGTCTCCCCTCTTGACATCCCTGCTTCCCTGCTTCCCTCTCACCCTCAACCACCTTCTTCTGCACCTCATCCCAATCTTCAATGCTCCTCAATCCTACCCGTTTCACCGGTCTCCTCACACTGTCCCCACCTCTTTCTCCATCTCATTGGAGATGTGACACTCCAGTGAGTCAGCTTTGCCAACCAGTCACCTCAGTTTCAGTTCATTTTAGTTTATTGTCACGTGTACCGAGGTACAGTGAAAAGCTTTTGTTGCGCGCTAACCAGTCAGCAGAAAGACAATACATGATTACAATCGAGCCGTCTACAGTGTACAGATACATGATAAGGAAAGAACATTTAGTGCAAGGTAAAGCCAGCAAAGTCCGATCAAGGATAGTCCGAGGGTCACCAATGAGGTAGATAGTAGTTCAGCACCGCTCTCTGGTTGTGGTAGGATGGTTCAGTTGCCTGATAACAGCTGGGAAGAAACTGTCCCTGAATCTGAACGTGAGCGTTCTCACACCTGTTGTGTGTTTTCACACCTGGGGTTCTCACACCTGTTGTGCGTTTTCACACCTGGTGTTGTGTTTTCACACGTGGGGTTGTGTTTTCACACCTGTTGTGCATTTTCACACCTGGGGTTGTGTTTTCATTACTGGTGTGTGTGTTCTCACGCCTGGTGTGTTTTCGCACCTGTTGAGTGTTCTTGCACCTGTTGTGCATTCTCACACCTGATGTACATTCTCACACCTGATGTGCATTCTCACACCCGTTGTGCATTCTCACACCTGTTGTGCATTCTCACACCTGTTGTGTGTTGTCGATAAGCTTCTCCCACACTGGTGCTGTCCATTGTACAGTGTGTGTCCCGTGTAACAAGGTTGGTCATTCCACTCTCTGTCCCGCGCAGATACGGACTGCTAGGACCGAGTGGCTGCGGTAAAACCACGCTCCTCCGCTGTGTTCTGGGCCGACTCCGCATCTCCAGTGGTCGCATCACCGTTCTGGGGAAGCCTCCCGCCTTTCCTGGCCATGGCGTTCCCGGCAGGATGGTGGGATACATGCCACAGGTACACAGCCCGTCCACCCATCCCATTCCATCACTCCCACCTTCCCTGCCATTCCATCCCTCCGATACCAGAAGGATGAGGGGCACCCTCATTGAAACTTACCGAAAAGTGAAAGACCTGTATAGAGTGGATGTGGAGAGGATGTTTCCACTAGTGGGAGAGTCTAGGACCAGAGGTCACAGCTTCAGAATTTAAGGGTGCTCCTTTAGAAAGGAGATGAGGAGGAATTTATTTAGTTGGAGGGTGGTGAATCTGTGGGATTCTTTGTAATGGCTGTCAATGGATACTTTTAACGCGGAGATTGCCACATTCCTGATTAGTGCGGGTGTCAGGGGTTATGGGGAGAAGGCAGGAGAATGGGGTTAGGAGGGAGAGATAGATCAGACACGATTAAATCGCGGAGTAGACTTGATGGGCTGAATGGCCTAATTCTGCTCCTATAACATATGAACCTCGTTGAGGAGGGAGTGTTGAGTCTTGTTTAGTTTAGAGATACAGTGCAGAAACAGGCCCTTCAGCCCACCGAGTCCGTGCCGACCAGCGATCGCCCGTTCACACACTAGTTTAGTTTAGAGATACAGTGCGGAAACAGGCCCTTCAGCCCACCGAGTCCGTGCCGACCAGCGATCCCCGCACACCGGTTCCACCCGACACACACGGGACAATTATCCCACAAATCTCGAGGCCTTTCACCATCCGGAGTGACTGCACCCGGAGTGACTACACGGATGTCACAGAGAGAGCAGACAACTTCCATACCGACTGCACCCACAGTCAGGATGTAACCCGGGTTCTCTGGCGCTGTGAGGCAGCAGCTCTACCTGCTGCGGTGCCACCGTGGATGGAACGGGGTTGTTTTCACAAGGAGCCACTCCTGCCTCCTCTCCACTGTCCGATGCTGCGATTCTGTGCAGTGACGCCTACATTGATTTCCATCACATGCATGTTTAATATGAAGACATCTTCTCTGTGATTTGTGACAGGAGCTGGCACTGTACCATGAGTTCAGCATCGCCGACACCTTGCATTACTTTGGCCGCATACACGGGCTGAAGAGGAAAGATATCCAGGCACGCCTCTCCTTCCTGGTCGATTTCCTCGACCTTCCTGACAAGCACATACTCATAAAGCACCTCAGGTACGCAGAATACTTTGTTGTGCCTCAAACGGATGTAATAATAATAATAATAATAATAATAATAATAATAATAATAATAATAAACTGTATTACGGACTCGAGGTCCAGACAAGGGGCAACATTACATAAAAATGCATTGCATATTTAAAAATACCATAGAATACATATATAATCTTAGTATATCATCATAAATTATATTGAAAAAAACACAATACATGAGTTAAAAATCCAGATTAAAAGAATATTCAACGTCCTACAACGAGACAACGATACCAGTGTCTCCACAGCTGGGATTCGTAGCGTGTAGTGCTAACCCTTATGTTTGACAAGATGTGAAACTTCAAGTAACCCTTGCATCCACTCTCTCTCCGTCCCTGCCCCCCACCCCATCATACCAGCCGTCTTGTTGAGTCTCATTGTCTGTAACTTGTTTTCACCTAGCACAGCCAACAATTCCTTCACCATCGTTACTTTTTTTGCATCTTTCGTGCAGTTGTTCTTTATCTCTCTACATCACCGTCTATATCTCTCGTTTCCCTCTCCCCTGACTCTCAGTCCGAAGAAGGGCCTTGACCCTTAGGAGCAAATAGGTCCTTCTGCAGTTGTACAGAGCCCTAGTGAGACCACACCTGGAGTATTGTGTGCAGTTTTGCTCTCCAAAGTTGAGGAAGGACATTCTTGCTATTGAGGGAGTGCAGAGAAGGTTCACAAGACCCTGTACCACTGCAGTAGAACCTCCCTGCTCCAATACTCAAATCCTTTTGCTATGAATGCTAACATACCATATCCCCACACTACCAGGTCTCTGTTCAACACCACTCCCAGGGCTCTATTGTGTACTGTACATCTTGCCTTGGTTTGTCTCACCAAAATGTAACATCTGATACACCCCCTGCTTATGCAATTATAAAACTCATTACCTGGAGAGTTATGTCAGCAAAGTTAACTTTAGCTTATTAATGTCACATGTACCCAGGTACAGAGACAAGGTTTTTTGTTGTTGCATGCTTTCCAGTCAACGGAAAGACAATAGATGATTACAATCACGCCATGTACAGATACAAAATAAAGGGAATAACATTCAGTGCAAGATAAGGTTCTACAAGTTCTACAACCTGCACGGTACGGTGGTGCAGCGGTAGAGTTGCTGCCTCACAGCGCCAGAGACCCGGGTTCAATCCTGACTACGGGTGCTGTCTGTGCGGAGTTTGTACGTTCTCCCTGTGATCGCATGGGTTTCCTCTGGGTGCTCCGGTTTCCTCCCACATCCCAAAGACGTGCAGGTTTGTAGGTTAATTGGCCTCTGTAAATTGCCCCTAGTGTGTGTAGGATAGTGTTAGTGAGCGGGTGATTGATGGTCATTGTGGACACAGTGGGCCGAAGGGCCTGTTTCCATGCTGTATCGACAAACTAAAATAAACAGCTGTACAGGAAGAGTGAGAGCAGACATTGTCCTGATGTTAGGCACAAAATGCTGGGGTAAAGGGTCTGTCCCACGTGGCTGTCATGTACGCGTCATACAGATGGCGTGCGAAGATTTTGTACATCACAAAATCCTGCGACGCTGCACGCAGCCGCGCGCCACTGCCTATGTCATCGCGCACCATGCGTGCGTAATGCGCACGTCACGTGCGTGTCACATCGCGAGCGTCGTGCGTCGTGACGCGTAATTGCGGCCACGTGGGACAGGCCCTTAACTCAGCGGGACAGGCAGCATCTCTGGAGAGAAGGTAATGGGAGATGTTTCGGGTCGAGACCCTTCTTCAGACCCAGTGCTGTGTGTGTGATGACGTGTGCTGGCGTGTGCTAGCGTGTGCTGGCTTGTGCTGACATGTGCTGACGTGTGTTGCAGCGGTGGGCAGAGGCGGCGTGTGTCTCTGGGGGCTGCTCTACTCCAGCAGCCTCCGCTCCTGCTCCTGGACGAGCCGACCGTCGGCGTGGACCCAGTGCTGCGGACCAGGTGTGTACACACAACACACACACACGTGTACACACAACGCACACACACGTGTACACACAACGCACACACAAATGTGTACATGCGTGCACATACAGCGCACACACACACACACATACACCCACCGCACACACGTGTACACCCACCGCACACACATGTGAATGTGTGTACACCCACCGGACACACACGTGTACACCCACCGCACGCACACATGTACGCGTGTACACCCACCGCGCACACACACACACGCATGTACACCCACCGCACACACACACACACGTGTATGTGTGTACATCCAACGCACACAGACACACACACACACGTGTATACCCACCGCACACACACGTGTACGCGTGTACATCTCTGCCCTCCACACTCCACACATGTACTCCCCCTAGTGTCACCCACGCTGATTTATCTGGGGCAAGGTGGCAAGATTACACTTGTATGGAATGTTCAGCGGCTGTGACATTGGTCTCTCCCCCACTGGTGGTTGTGTCTACAGCAACGCTAACATGCTACACTGCAACGCTAACATGCTACACTGCAACGCTAACATGCTACACTGCAACGCTAACATGCCTGCACATAAGGTCATAAGGCATAGGAGCAGAATTAGGCCATTTGGCCATCGAGTCTGCTCCATCATCCAATCATTGCCAATTGATTTTCCCCTCTCAACCCCACTCTCCTGCCTTCTCCCCATAATCCTTGCCACCGGTACTAATCAAACACCTATTCATCTCCGCTTAAAAAATATCCACTGACTTGGCCTCCACAGCAGTCTGCAGCAATGTGTTCCACAGATTCACCACCCTCTGGCTAAAGAAATTCCTTCTCATCTCCAACGGTATGTCCTTTTATTCTGAGGCGTGGAAACAGGCCCTTCAGCCCACTTGCCCACGCCAGCCAACATGCCCCAGCTACACTAGTCCCACCTGTCCGCGTTTGGCCCATATCCCTCTAAACCTGTCCTATCCATGTACCTGTCTAAATGTTTCTTAAACATTGCGATGGTACCTGCCTCAACTACCCACGCATACACATGTGTGGAAAAGATCGCCCTCAGATTTCTATGAAATCTTTCCCCCCTCCCTCACTTTAAACCTCTGTCGTCTGGTTCTTGACGTAGAGAGATGCAGGTGTTACAAGAGAGTTACAAGAACAGGAAATGCTGGAAGCACCTGGCAGGTGGGTTGTAGAAGGAGAAATGTTTCATGTTGATACGTTCATAAGGGATAGGAGTAGAATTAGGCCATTCGGCCCATCAAGCCTACTCCGCCATTCAATCATGGCTGATCTATCCCTCCCTCCTAACCCCATAATCCTGCCTTCTCCCCATAACCCCTGACACCCGTACTAATCAGGAATCTATCTATAGGTACACAAAAATGCTGGAGAAACTCAGCGGTTGCAGCAGCATCTATGGAGCGAAGGAAATAGGCAACGTTTCAGGCCGAAAGAAAGGTTTCGGCCCGAAACTTTGCCTATTTCCTTCGCTCCATAGATGCTGCTGCACCCGCTGAGTTTCTCCAGCACTTTTGTGTACCTTCGATTTTCCAGCATCTGCAGTTCCTTCTAAAACACAAGAATCTATCTATCTCCGCCTTAAAAATATCCACTGACTTGGCCTCCACAGCCTTCTGTGGCAAAGAATTCCACAGATTCACCACCCTTGGGTTTGGGACCTACCATCAGGCTGGGTCTGTGGGGAGTAGCATGGAGGTAGTGGGGCTGGAGACGATGTCAATGTTGGGGCGAAGTGCAGCAAAGATCGGATTTAACATCCGTGACCAGAGCCAATGTGGACGTGTGTGAATTAGAACTGTGATCAGCACAGCCTCCAGGACTCCTTCAGTCTTCACTGCTGCCTGTACATGTTCACAGAAACAATTTCACTTGTTGCTTTAAACGGCTCTGTGTTACTGGCTTCAGCCGCTCAGCTGGGCCTCCGTAACTTTGAGTCTCCCCCTTCATTGATATTCTTCCGTGAGCCCACGTCAGGTCGTGACTGACAACTCCCTGCAGCGGCAGAAACACACAGGAACGTCAGAGCTGAGAGGGGGGGGGGAGGAGGGGGGGGGGGGAGGGGGGGGGGAGGGGGGGGGGGGGAGGGGAGTGGGTTAGTGATGGGGGGGGTCCATTTACAGTGTATAGATACATGATAAGGGAATAACATTTAGTTCGCTAGAGGCCAAGTCAGTGGATAACTCGCTAGAATTTAGATGATTGAGGGGGGATCTTATAGAAACGTACAAAATTCTTAAGTGGTTGGACAGGCTAGATGCAGGAAGCTTGTTCCTGATGTTGGGGAAGTCCAGAATAAGGGGTCACAGTTTAAGGATAAGGGGGAAGTCGTTTAGGACCGAGATGAGAGAAAAAAAAATTCACACATAGAGTGGTGAATCTCTGGAACTCTCTGCCACAGAAAGTAGTTGAGGCCACAGTTCATTGGCTATATTTAAGAGGGAGTTAGATGTGGCCCTTGTGGCTAAAGGGATCAGGGGGTATGGAGAGAAGGCAGGTACAGGATACTGAGTTGGATGATCAGCCATGATCATATTGAATGGCGGTGCAGGCTCGAAGGGCCGAATGGCCTCTACTGCACCTATTGTCTATGTTTCTATGTTTCTAGTGCAAGGTAAAGCCAGCAAAGTCTGATCAAGGATAGTCTGAGAGTCACCTCAGATAGTAGTTGAGCGCTGGGCTTTAGTTGCGGTACGATGGTTCAGTTGCTTGATAACAGCTGGGTGATCTTTGTGTGAGTGAGGTTGTAGTCACTGGTCTGTGCCCATACTGAGAGGATGCAGAGGCTGAGGAAGCTCTTGGTGTGGGAGATGCCTTGTCTAACACATAGGCACCTCATCACACATTGTCCTGCAGTGCAGGAGAAGATTAGAGGCAGTGACGTCAAAGCTGGGTCGTTCTCCGGGAGAAATTGAAAAAGCAAAAGCTCAGAATTTACTGTCGAAACCAAGAACTGCAATAGACAATAGACAATAGGTGCAGGAGTGGGCCATTTGGCCCTTCGAGCCAACAGACCAACAGAAGCTGGTTTATACCAAAGATAGATACAAAGTGATCAATACAAGGGAATCTTATTGAAACATATAAGATTGTTAAGGGTTTGGACACGCTAGAGGAAGGAAACATGTTCCCAATGTTGGGGGAGTCCAGAACCAGGGGCCACAGAGTAACAAAACAGTTTAAGAATAAGGGGTAAGTCATTTAGAACGGATACGAGGAAACACTTTTTCTCACAGAGAGTGGCGAGTCTGTGGAATTCTGTGCCTCAGAGGGCGGTGGAGGCCGGTTCTCTGGATGCTTTCAAGAGAGAGCTAGATAGGGGTCTTAAAGATAGCGGAGTCAGGGGATATGGGGAGAAGGCAGGAACGGGGTACTGATTGGGGATGATCAGCCATGATCACATTGAATGGCGGTGCTGGCTCGAAGGGCCGAATGGCCTACTCCTGCACCTATTGTCTATTGTCTATTGTCTAAAGTGCTGGAGTAACTCAACAGTTAGGCAGCGTCGCTGGGGAAAAGGGAATAGGTGATGGTTCAGGTTGGATAGAGTGGATGTGGAGAGGATGTTTCCCCTGGTGGGACCAGAGGCCGTAGTCTCAGAATTAAAGGACGTTATTTAGGGAGGAGATGACGAGAAATTTCCTTAGTCGGAGGGTGGTGAATCTGTGGAATTCATTGCCACAGACGGCTGTGGAGGCCAAGTCAGTGGATATTTTTTAAGGCGGAGATGAATAGATTCTTGATTAGTACAGTTGTCAGAGGTTATGGGGAGAAGGCAGGAGAATGGGGTTGAGAGGGAGAGATAGATCAGCCGTGATTGAATAGCGGAGTAGATGGGCCGAATAGTCTAATTGTGTTTCTATCACTTATGAACATGAACCCTTCTTCAGCATTTTGTCCGCTCCACTGCGAACGTTGTTCAAGGTATGCCTACTTTGAAGAAGTTCTCCTCTTCTCTCCGAAAGCAGTCTGAAGAAGGGTTCCGACCCAAATGTCACCTATCCTTGTTCTCCACAGATGCTGCCTGACCCGCTGAGTTCCCTAAATATTCCCTAAATGTAGCCAATGACTACCCTCTGACTAAGGAACCAGGAAATACAGATGCTGAAATCTTTCGCAAAAAATACAAAGTGCTGGAGTCTCTAGAAGGGTCCCATCACAAAACATTGCTTGTCCATGTTCTCCACAGATGCTGCCTGACCCGCTGAGTTACTCCAGCACTCTGTGAAACGTCACCTATCCATGTTCTCCACAGATGCTGCCTGACCCGCTGAGTTACTCCAGCACTCTGTGAAACGTCACCTATCCATGTTCTCCACAGATGCTGCCTGACCCGCTGAGTTACTCCAGCACTCTGTGAAACGTCACCTATCCATGTTCTCCACAGATGCTGCCTGACCCGCTGAGTTACTCCAGCACTCTGTGAAACGTCACCTATCCATGTTCTCCACAGATGCTGCCTGACCCGCTGAGTTACTCCAGCACTCTGTGAAACGTCACCTATCCATGTTCTCCACAGATGCTGCCTGACCCGCTGAGTTACTCCAGCACTCTGTGAAACGTCACCTATCCATGTTCTCCACAGATGCTGCCTGACCCGCTGAGTTACTCCAGCACTCTGTGAAACGTCACCTATCCATGTTCTCCACAGATGCTGCCTGACCCGCTGAGTTACTCCAGCACTCTGTGAAACGTCACCTATCCATGTTCTCCACAGATGCTGCCTGACCCGCTGAGTTACTCCAGCACTCTGTGTTAGGGATAAATGCAACATGTTGTTTCCTGACAGCTTAGCGGTTCTTTATTAACAATGAATAGATCAAGACATGAAACGAGCCTTTGTGTCAGACTATTAATTAATGTATTTCTGGGCATGTTTTTAACCCTTTCTCTCTGCTTTCTGCAGGATTTGGCAACACTTGGTGGACATAGTGAAAGGACAAGGGACCTCAGTGATCGTAACCACACATTACATAGAAGAAGCCCGACAGGCCCACCTGGTAGGTCTCAGCTTTTACTCAAAAATGTGTTTGGAATTAGAAACATAGAAACATAGAAACATAGAAAATAGGTGCAGGAGTAGGCCATTCGGCCCTTCGAGCCTGCACCGCCATTCAATATGATCATGGCTGATCATCCAACTCAGTATCCTGTACCTGCCTTCTCTCCATGATACCTGCCTCATCCCTTTAGCCACAAGGGCCACATCTAACTCCCTCTTAAATATAGCCAATGAACTGTGGCCTCAACTACCTTCTGTGGCAGAGAATTCCACAGATTCACCACTCTCTGTGTGAAAAATGTTTTTCACATCTCGGTGCTAAAAGACTTCCCCCTTATCCTTAAACTGTGACCCTTTGTTCTGGACTTCCCCAACATCGGGAACAATCTTCCTGCATCTAGCCTGTTACATCGATATTGGTCTTATTTATAAGCCTCGGCATGGTGGCGCAGCGGTAGAGTTGCTGCCTCACAGCGCCAGAGACCCGGGTTCCATCCTGACTACAGGTGCTGTCTGTACGGAGTTTGTACGTTCTCTCCGTGACCTGCGTGGGTTTTCCCCGGGTGCTCCAGTTTCCTCCCACACTCCAAAGACGTGCAGGTTTGTAGGTTAATTGGCTTCGGTGTAAATGTTAACTGTCCCTAGTGTGTGTAGGATAGTGTTAATGTGCGTGGATCGCTGGTCGGCACGGACTCGGTGGGCCGAAGGGCCTGTTTCCACCCTGTATCTCTAAACTAAACTAAAGGAGCTTTGTGGATAGCATTGAGGTGGAATCAGCCGAAGATCCTGTATAAGCTGTGGAAGCAGTGTGAAAGCTGTATCTCCAAACTAAACTATCAGCTTTTGCAAGCATCGTAAACAGTGTGAGTGAGTAGGATTCAACTACACAATCGGATGAATATAAGTGCAATGCTAAGGCCATTGATTCAACACAGAATGTCACCTGGTCCACAGATGTTGGTTGGTGAAGTTGTATGTATGTTGGTGAACATCTGTACCTTGGTGAAGTTGTGTGGAATCTACACACCATGTATCAAGTCACAAGTCAGGTCACATTTATTTCTATAGCACATTTAAAAAACAACTCTCGTTGGCCAAAGTGCTTTACATGTGTTATAAGAATAGTATAAACAAACAAACGACATACATATATACATATAGCCCTCGCTCAGTGGACGTCAGGAAAGGCTTGGGAGTATAGATAAGTCTTTAGTCTTGACTTAAAGGAGTCGATGGAGGGGGCAGTTCTGATGGGAATGGGGATGCTGTTCCACAGTCTAGGAGCTGCAACCGCAAAGGCACGGTCGGTCACCCCTGAGCTTATGCCTAGACCGCGGGATATTCAGCAGCCCCAAGTCGGCCGATCTGAGGGACCTGGAGGTGGAGTGGTGGGTGAGAAGACTTTTAATGTAGGAGGGGGCAAGCCCATTGAGGGCATTGTAGACATAGAGGAGGGTCTTGAAATGTACACAGAACCGCACAGGGAGCCAGTGGAGAGGCTGTATTGCTTTTGTTTCAGAACTTTCTACAAGCAGGGGGCAGCACAGTGGCACAGCTGGTCGAACTGCTGCCTGACAGCGCCTGAGACCCAGGTTTGATCCTGGCTGTCTGTGTGGAGTTTGCACGTTCTCCCTGTTACCATGTGGGTTTCCTCCAGGTGCTCCGGTTTCCACCCACATACCAAAGACGTGCAGGTTTGTCGGTTTATTGGCCTTTGTAAAGCATGGAAACAGGCCCTTCGGCCCACCGAGTCCGTCCGCACCGACTAGCCATCCCCGCACACTAACACTATCCCACATACACTAGGGACAATTTACATTTACACCAAGCCAATTAACCTACAAACCTGCACGTCTTTGGAGTGTGGGAGGATCATATAGGAATGCAGGTTTACAAAAAAGACACAAAATGATGCAGTAACTCAGCATGTCAGGCAGCATCTCTGAAGAACATGGATAGGAGACATTTTCAGTCTGAAGAAGGGTTGCGACCTGAAAAGTCACCTGAAACGCTTTCAAGAGAGAGTTAGATTTAGCTCTTAGGGCTAAAGGAATCAAGGGATATGGGGAATCAACATGAACGGGATACTGATTTTGGATGATCAGCCATGATCATATTGAATGGCAGTACTGGCTCGAAGGGTTGAATGGCCTACTCCTGCACCTATTTTTCTATGTTTCACCACGGGTGCTGCCTGACCTGCTGAGTTACTCCAGCATTTTGTGTCCTTTTTAAATAATCATACAGGACTGTGTGGATTACCGTACAAGGTCCAATCAGATCTTCCTGGGACCATGGGCTGATGTTAGTGGGCATCCCTGGTCTGTAACCAAGAAAATGTTGGTCAGTGCAGAAATAGAGGAAGAGATTTGCAAATACTTGGAGGATTCACAGAGACTAAGGCACGACATGAAATTGAAATGCAACGCGTGTGCCTTCCTTCACAACAGGTGATGTTTCTGTGTCTAAAGACTGATGGAGATGCCAGCAATAAATGGCAGAGGCTGGAAACATCACATCACTCTGCTCCTTCCCTGGCACACGCCGGCACTCTGTCACATCCCCCTTGGATTCCAGGGGAGCATCAATATCTCCAGCAGCTACTTACTGTGTCAGGTTCAATCTCGCCTTCAGGATGAAGTAGGAGCAGAGTGTACAGGGGCACTCAATCATTCATGATCCACGCTACGATGGAGGGGGCACTGGGACCAACCTGTCATGCCTCCAATTGTGACTTGCTATTGAGGGAGTGCAGTGTAGGTTAATTCCCGGGACTGTCATATGCTGAGAGAATGGAGCGGCTGGGCTTGTACACTCTGGAGTTTAGAAGGATGAGAGAGGATCTCATTGAAACATATAAGATTGTTAAGGGTTTGGACACGCTAGAGGCAGGAAACATGTTCCTGATGTTTGGGGGAGTCCAGAACCAGGGGCCACAGAGTAACAATAAGGAGTAACCCATTTAGAACGGAGACGAGGAAACACTTTTTCTCACAGAGATTGGTGAGTCGGTGGAATTCTCTGCCTCAGAGGGCGGTGGAGGCAGGTTCTCTGGATGCTTTCAAGAGAGAGCTAGATGGGGCTCTTAAAAATAGCGGAGTCAGGTGATAAGGGGAGAAGGCAGGAACGGGGTACTGATTGGGGATGATCAGCCATGATCACATTGAATGGCGGTGCTGGCTCGAAGGGCCGAATGGCCTACTCCTGCACCTATTGTCTAGTGTCATGTTCACGCAACAAACTCGAGCATGTTTCTTGTATGTGGACCACACTCAAAGAAAATTCTGCTCAGATGAAGAGGAGGCATTAGCTATTGTCTTTGGCATTATGATAGTCACAGAGATTTACAGCGTGGAAACAGGCCCCTTCAGCCCAACCTGCCCACACCAGCCAACATAGACACATAGAAACACAGCCCCTCTAACCCCCCCCCCCTGTGTGTGTGGGGGGTGGTTAAAGTGTGTGTGACGCTGTAGGCTCCCCACCCCCCAACGGGTCCCGCTTGGTCTAATTGAGTATAGAAACAAGGAACTGCAGATGCTGGTCTATACCAGCACTAGACACAGAGTGCTGGAGTAACTCAGCGGGTCAGGCAGCATCTGTGGAGAACATGGATAGGTGACGTTTCACAGAGTGCTGGAGTAACTCAGCGGGTCAGGCAGCATCTGTGGAGAACATGGATAGGTGACGTTTCCTTCCCTTCACCACCAGGGCACTACCCTACCCGCGGTCATTTGAGGCTGGGCTGATCGGTCCTGGTCATTTATCACATCCAGATCTTCACCCCACCCTCTACTTTCAGACTGAAGGGTCCCGACCCAAAACGTCACCTATCCATGTTCTCCACAGATGCTGCCCGACCCGCTGAGTTACTCCAGCACTCTGTGAAACGTCACCTATCCATGTTCTCCACAGATGCTGCCTGACCCGCTGAGTTACTCCAGCACTCTGTGAAACGTCACCTATCCATGTTCCCCACAGATGCTGCCTGACCCGCTGAGTTACTCCAGCACTCTGTGAAACGTCACCTATCCATGTTCTCCACAGATGCTGCCTGACCCGCTGAGTTACTCCAGCACAAAGTCACGCACAGGCATCCTCCATGAGAGGACAGTCATACTCGTTTCGAGTCTGGTCACAGTGTTGATTACTAATCAACGCATATGTTAAAGTATTAATCGCATTTGTATTATCAACTCTCTGAGGTGCACACTGTTTATAGAGTCTGGAGGAGCCATACAGATCCATGCATTAGAATCTCGGGTCTTGTTGCCTTAACACAGCGCACAATAATCAGAGAACCCAGACGGTAGTCGGTGTGTGTTAAGGGCCTGTCCCACCAGCATGCGACTGCAAGTGGCTAGCGTGACCTAACGTGGTCGCTTGAGCCGTACGGCCTCGCGGTGCCGGTCCCACTTCGATCGCCGGAGCCGTATGGAGTTGTGCGGGGCTGGTCCCGACATCGCACGGGGCTCAGAAAAACTGACCGTGTTCAAAAATTCCGCGCAGCAACGGCCTGTCGGCCCGCAGCCGCATTGAGGCCGTACGCAGCGTCTTGACGGCGTACGCCTAGCGCGTGGCATTGCGCGATGACGTCACCGCCCGGCGTGACATTGCGTGATGACGTCACCGCCCGACGCCGTGCGACGTCCAAATTCAGTCGGCCCGCCTTCTGCCCAGCTGGTTGGTGAGTATGATGTCTGGACCAGCCCTGCACAACTCCAGACGGCTCCGCGGTTGTAAGTGGGACCGGCCCCGCGAGGACGTACGTCTCAAGCCACCATGTTTGGTCGCGCTAGAAGCTGGTGGGACAGGCCCTTTAGGTACTGTGAAACCCCTTCCTTGATCCCAGCCTACTGCTGGACTGTCCTGCACTGGTTCTCCTTGCTCCACTCAACGTCTTCCTTGATTTGACAACTACATTCAGTTAAAAACATTTCAGTTCATTCTTTAATCCAAAGTATTTTTTTCTCTTCCTTATTCAGGTTGGATTAATGAGAAATGGTAAACTCCTTGTAGAAGCACCACCTGATTATTTAATAAGATTCTACAGCATGTCAGTGAGTACTGATGACATTTCTGAATCTGCCGCCAGTGAATTGTACACAACTAATATATCATACGGCACTGACTTTCTTTATCTGACGATTATTTCAGTCATTGGAGACCGTATTCCTGAAGTTGTGTAAAATCTCAGATCAGTCGACAACTGACTCTGGTGTTTTCCAAAAGAATAAACACAGATTCAGGGTGAAAAACGTGCAGGAGACGCAGCCGATTCTCAACGGGGACATCGATCACAACAAGTTGAAAGGTGAGATGTGAAACTAGCTGGTGGCCTTCCTCGTTTTCACTCTGACCTTCCTCAGTGAAGTGACTGACATTGGCTGCTTAAATCCCCAGATACAAACCCTCGATACAAACCCTCAATACAAACCCTCGATACAAACCCTCGATACAAACCCTCGATACAAACCCTCGATACAAACCCTCGATACAAACCCTCGATACAAACCCTCGATACAAACGCTCGATACAAACCCTCGATACAAACGCTCGATACAAACCCTCGATACAAACCCTCGATACAAACCCTCGATACAATCCCTCGATACAAACCCTCGATACAAACCCAGATACAAACCCTCGATACAAACCCTCGATACAAACCCTCGATACAAACCCTCGATACAAACCCTCGATACAAACCCTCGATACAAACCCAGATACAAACCCTCGATACAATCCCTCGATACAATCCCTCGATACAAACCACAAGCATTTTACAAGCCCTAGTGGCAACTGAGAGCCATTGCAATAACCAGCATGGACAGTGGGGCCGAAGGGTCCGTTTCCATGCTGTATGACTCTATGAATGTAGTACATAGCCCAGAATGGAATGTGTGTCAAGTCACAATGGCCGTGCATGAAGCCTGGAGCCGGATCTGTTTTTATCTTTTCACCTGCAGTGGACTGGAAGTTGTGGATGAGAAGCCTGATCCCTAAATGGAGAAACATTGCAGCTTTGGTGATTAAAACCTTCACTAGGATCAGAAGGATGCCTGGGTACGTGACGAGGGTTGCAACCGGGTGATTTATCCGGCTCGCCATTAATAAACGCGGTTCAGACACACACCAGAATGTCTGTCTACACTTAAAGTTCCAACGTCACAAAGATCATTCTAAACACCCCACACGCTGGTGGCTCATTCAATGAGGGGGACTCATACAGTGTATCCATGTTTAACAGACACGTAGACAGATACATGGACAGGAAGGGTTAGAGGGACATGGGCCAAACGCGGCCAAATGGGATTCACTTACATGGAGCATCTTGGCCAGCATGGACGAGTTGGGCTGAAGGGCCTCTTTCCTTTTGTGTGACCATGCAGATGAAATTCAGTAGCAATGTGCAGAGTCGCGCAATTTGGTAATAAGAATAAAGGCGTAGATTATTTTCTAAATGGGGAGAGAATCCAGAAATCGAAGGTACAAAGGGACTTGGGAGTGCTGATGCAGGATTCCCATAAAGTACATTTGCAAGGCAAATTGGTAGTAAGGAAGGCAAAATCAATGCTAGCATTTATTTCAGGAAGACTGGAATACAAAAACAGGGATGTAATGCTGAGGCTCTATAAGGTGCTGGTCAGGCCACATGTGGAATATTGTGAGCAATTTTGGGCCCCATATCTGAGGAAGGATGTGTTGGCTCTGGAGAGGGTCCAGAGGAGGTTTACAAGAATGATTCCGGGTATGAGGGGGTTAACCTATGATGAGCGTTTGACAGCACTGGGCCTGTACTCGCTGGAGTTTAGAAGGTTGAGGGGGGACCTCATTGAAACTTACAGAATAATGAAAGGCCTGGATAGAGTGGATGTGGAGAGGATGTTTCCACTAGTGGGAGAGTCTAGGACCAGAGGTCACAGCCTCAGAACTAAAGAGCGTTCTTTTAGAAAGGAGGTGAGGAGGAACTTCTTTAATCAGAGGGAGGTGAAACTGTGGAACTCATTGCCACAGAGGGCTGTGGAGGCCAAGTCAATGGATATTTTTAAGGCAGATATAGGCAAATTCTTGATTAGAACGGGTTTCAAGGGTTATGGGGAGAAGGCAGGAAAATGGGATTTGTCGGCAGAGATCAGCCATGATTGAGTGGCGGAGTGGACTAGATGGGCCGAATGGCCTAATTCTACTCCTATAACTGCTGAATGTGTGACTGACTATTTTGGATGTAATTGTGTGAATCCCAACAAGCAGCTGGAAGGTAATGTTGTACTATCACTCATAGACTCATACAGTGTGGAAACAGGCCCTTCAGCCCAACTTGCCCATGTCGACCAACATGCCCCATCTACACTAGTCCCACCTGTCTGCCTTTGGCCCATGTATTCCTCTAAACCTGTCCTATCCAAGTACCTGTCTAACTGTTTATTAAACGTTGGGATAGTCCCAGCCTCAACTACCTCCTCCGGCAGCTCGTTCCATAAACCCACCACCCTCTAAAGTTGCCCCTTAAGTTACCATGCCATCTTTCCCCTCTCACCTTAAACTTTGTTACTTCATTCCCCAACTCTGGGATAAGACCATTTACCCAATCTCTTCCTCTCATGATCTTGTACACCTCTATAAGATCACCCCTCATCTTCCTGTGCTCCAAAGAATAAAGTCCTAGTCTGCCTAACCTCTCCCTACAGCTCAGGCCATCGAGTCCTGGCAACATCCTTGTAAAGTGCCCTGGAGAGGAAAAGACTACAAAAAGTAGTAAACACTGCCCAGTCCATCATCGGCTCTGACCTTCCTTCCATCGAGGGGATCTATCACAGTCACTGCCTCAAAAAGGCTGGCAGTATCATCAAAGACCCACACCATCCTGGCCACATACTCATCTCCCTGCTACCTTCAGGTAGAAGGTACAGGAGCCTGAAGACTGCAATGACCAGGCTCAGGAATAGCTACTTCCCCCCAGCCATCAGGCTATTAAACCTGGCTCGGACAAAACTCTGATTATTAATAACCCATTATCTGTTATTTGCACTTTATCAGTTTATTTATTCATGTGTTTATATTTATATAATGGTACTAGACTAAGTGGGACCCGTTGGGTCCCATGTTCACACGGGAGGGCTGGTCCCCCGATGCAATATTCCACCTCTCCACCAATTCCAATATTGGTGGCCAGTGGGGGGGCTTTCTGGAGTGCTGGTATGGGTTCTTGGGGTGGTATCTCAGTCCCTCAAGCCTGATCTGCTGGCAGCTCACTCACGGCTGGTGGGCTGGCAGTTGACTCATGGCTATTCCTTGAAATTCCATTTCAAGCAGGTTGCAAGGCCACCAAATTCAAGTGCCGTTTCCAACCACTTCAAGCTGGATCCAAGGCCACCAAATTCAGTGCAGTTTCATACCACTTCAAGCAGGATGCAAGTCCGCCAAATTCAAGTGCAGATTCATTTCACTTCAAGCAGGGTGCAAGACCACCAAATTCAAATGCAACTTCATACCATTTCATGCAGGGTGAAACCACCATAAAACCACACAAAACACCAAACTCACAGTTCAGTAGCCATTCAGTGTGTTCAGTTGATTCACAGCTCAGACAGAGTCGTGACCTCTCCCTCCCCCATCATGCAGAGACGGAGCCACACCCACACTTCCTGGTTTTATAACCCCTCCCCCTCTCACCGGAAAAGGTGTGGCCTTCATGGCGTGATTGACAGGAGAGACATTCTCAACATTGTTTAAACACATAACACTTTTATTTTTCATTGATGGGAAGAATTCTCTGCACCTGCTGAGCAGAGGGGGGACTGAGTAAAATGGCCAAAAATCACAGCCGCAAGTGGTAGCGTTTTATCTAAAATCAATATACAGTGCAAACAGGAAGTAAGTGCATTTGCAGTAGTGCCTTTTAACTTCAAGCCAAAGCACCCAAGCCACCATTTGCAGTAAGTAATGCCTTTCGACTTCAAGCCAAAGCACCCAAGCCGCCATTTGCAGTAAGTAGTGCCTTTCAACTTCAAGCCAAAGCACCCAAGCCACCATTTGCAGTAGGTAGTGCCTTTCAACTTCAAGCCAAAGCACCCAAGCCACCATTTGCAGTAAGTAGTGCCTTTTAACTTCGCCAAAGCACCCAAACAACCATTTGCAGGCAGTGCCTTTTTACTTCAAACAAACCATATTTTCATTTTCAAACCACATTAAGGGCTCACAGTTGAGTAGACATGTGTTCAGTGTTATTCAGAGCTCAGAGAGACGTGACCCTTTGGCTTCATCCATCTTGCAGAGACTGAGTGAGGCACACCACTTCCTGGTTTTATAGTCCCTCCCCCTCCCTCCAGCAGGGGCAACAGAGAGAATGGTGAATTAAAAATAAACATTAATATCTCTCTGATTTGTCAACGATGGGAAAAATCCTCCAGTCCAGGAATGCGGAGGGGGTCTCTGAGCGAGGTGGCCAAAAATGACGGCCGTAGGTGGCGGCGTTCTCTCGGAAATCGCAGCACAGTGGGCCAAAAGCGGTCAAGATCAGACTTTTAGTAATATAGATATGGACACATTGATCTGTTTTGTAGTAAATGGCCTACTATGTTCTGTTGTGCTGAAGCAAAGCAAGAATTTCATTGTCCTATCAGGGACACATAACAATAAACTCACTTGAACTTGAACTTGAACTAAGTTCTGGAGAGAAGGAATGGGTAACGTTTCTCCAGTCTAAAGACGGGTCTCGACCCGAAACGTCACCCATTCCTTCTCTCCAGAGATGCCACCTGTCCCGCTGAGTTACTCCAGCATTTTTGTGTCTATCTTCAGAATTTGCCGGGAGGCGGGAAGTTCAGACGATGACCTGAGCATCACCTTCTCTGTCTCACAGGTCTCTCGGATTCCAGTTCGTGCTGCCCGTCATTCAGATCTCACTGATCTGTCTGTGTATTGGGGGCAATCCTCGCGACCTGCCCGTGGCTGTGGTGAACAATGACACAGGACAGCCTGCCTTCAGTCACAGGCTTCTGTGGCGCCTTGATAACAACACCATTATCCAGGTACACAAAATTGCTGGAGAAACTCAGCGGGTGCAGCAGCATCTATGGAGCGGAGCATCTGCCGTTCCTTTTTGAACACCATTATCCAGGTTACTGATTCAGCCTCTTCCCACTCTGCCTTGCTCTTTCTCCTTCTAGGGCACAGATCTCACTTCCTTCTAAGTAGTGTAAGTACATTTAGACAATAGACAATAGGTGCAGGAGTAAGCCATTTAGAACGGAGACGAGGAAACACTTTTTCCCACAGAGAGTGGTGAGTCTGTGGAATTCTCTGCCTCAGAGGGCGGTGGAGGCAGGTTCTCTGGATGCTTTCAAGAGAGAGCTAGATAGGGCTCTTAGAGATAGCGGAGTCAGGGGATATGGGGAGAAGGCAGGAACGGGGTACTGATTGGGGATGATCAGCCATGATCACATTGAATGGCGGTGCTGGCTCGAAGGGCCGAATGGCCTACTCCTGCACCTATTGTCTAGTGTCATGGTCACGCAACAAACTCGAGCATGTTTCTTGTATGTGGACCACACTCAAAGAAAATTCTGCTCAGATGAAGACTTGACTCCACTAGCCCCAGTGACTTAACTCCATCCAGTGACTTGGCCTCCACTGCCCTCTGTGGCAGGGAATTCCATAAATTCACAACTCTCTGGGTGAAAACTTTTTTTCTCACCTCAGTCTTAAATGACCTCCCCTTTATTCTAAGACTGTGGCCCCTGGTACTGGACTCGCCCAACATTGGGAACATTTTTCCTGCATCTAGCTTGTCCAGTCCTTTTATAATTTTATATGTTTCTATAAGATCTCCTCTCATCCTTCTAAAGTGAATACAAGCCTAGTCTTTTCAAACTTTCCTCATGTGACAGTCCCGCCATCCCAGGGATCGATCTCGTGAACCTATGCTGCACTGCCTCAATCACAAGGACAGAGCCATGCACCAGTCTCAGCACCTGCAGCTGGTGTCAGCCTCTTGGTTTAAACAATACAGATGTTGAGAGAAACGTTGAGCCCATTTCATTTCACAATCTCCGAGACGATGGGTCTCCTAGCAACTGATGCCTGGCTGGTGAAGGAAGCACTTGCAGCAGCGGGTGTTTGAGAACGGAAGAGAGGAAATGTTCCAGGCGCCGTGTTTAGTGAGTGAGCTGTTGATCAGGACCGGAGACATCATCTCACCAGGAAACGGTGAAGCTGGTTGAGGATGAAACCTTCCTCGTCAGTGTAGCCCTGCGGCAATCTCCCAGCTCAGTAATGCGCTGGGGTTGCACGCTAACACAGTGAGAGGCTACCAGGGACCTGCCACATTGCTGTGAGAGGAGGAGTGCAGAGTTACAGCTGAACGGTGAAGAAAGGCAGGTGCCAGAGAAATGCTGGCAACACACAGGAAGCCAGGCAGCATCTGCAGAGAGAGAGGAAGGCAGAGTCAACCTGTAGACACAAGGAACTGCAGGTGCTGGTTTATACAAAAGGACACAGAGTGCTGGAGTAACTCAGCAGGTCAGGCAGCATTCATAGCGAGAGGATTTGAGTATAGGAGCAAGGAGGTCCTACTGCAGTTGTACAGGGCCCTGGTGAGACCACACCTGGTGAGACCCCTGGTTCTGGACTGCCCCAACATGGGGACCAATTTTACTGCATCCAGCCTGTCCAATTCCTTAAGAATGTTATATGTTTCTATAAGATCCCTTCTCATCCTAAATTCCAGTGAATCTAAGCCCAGTCGATCCATTCTTTCATCATATGACAGTCCCGCCATCCCGGGAATTAACCTGGTGAACCTACGCTGCACTCCCTCAATGGCAAGAATGTCCTTCCTCAAACTAGGAGTCCAAAACTGCACACAATACTCCAGATGTGGTCTCACCAGGGCCCTGTGCAACTGCAGTAGGATCTCCTTGCTCCTAAACTCAAATCCTCTCGCAATGAAGGCCAATTGGCTTTCTTCACTGCCTGCTGTACCTGCACGCTTACTTTCAGTGACTGATGTACAAGGACACTCGTTGCACCTCCTCTTTTCCTAATCTGACCCCATTCAGATAAAAAAACGTAATCCTCCGACATTTTCGCCACCTCTAACGGGATCCCACTACTGGCCACATCTTCCCATCTCCACCCCTTTCCGTTTTCCGCAGAGACTGTTCCGTCTGCAACTCCCTGGTCAACTCGTCCCCTCCCACCCAAACCACCCCCTCCCCTTTATAACAAGAGGAATCGAATATAGGAGCAAAGAGGTCCTTCTGCAGTTGGAGAGGGCCCTGGTGAGACCACACCTGGAGTAATGTGTGCAGCTTTGGTCCCCTAATTTGAGGAAGGACATTCTTGCTATTGAGGGAGTGCAGTGTAGGTTTACAAGGTTAATTCCCGGGATGGCGGGACTGTCATATGCTGAGAGAATGGAGCGGCTGGGCTTATACACTCTGGAGTTTAGAAGGATGAGAGGGCATCTCATTGAAACATATAAGATTTGGGTTTGGACACGCTAGAGGCAGGAAACATGTTCCCGATGTTGGGGGAGTCCAGATCCAGGGACCACAGTTTAAGAAAAAGGAATAAGCCATTTAGAACGGAGACGAGGAAACACTTTTTCTCACAGAGAGTGGTGAGTCTGTGGAATTCTCTGCCTCAGAGGGCGGTGGAGGCAGGTTCTCTGGATGCTTTCAAGAGAGAGCGAGATAGGGCTCTTAAAAATAGTGGAGTCAGGGGATATGGGGAGAAGGCAGGAACGGGGTACTGATTGTGGATGATCAGCCATGATCACATTGAATGGCGGTGCTGGCTCATAGGGCTGAATGGCCTACTCCTGCACCTATTGTCTATTGTCTGTTGTCTATTGTCCCCAGGTACCTTCCCCTGCAACAGCAGGAGATGCAACACCTGTCCCTTTACCTCCCCACTCGACTCCGTCCAAGGACCCAAACAGTCTTTCCAGGTGAGGCAGAGGTTCACTTGCACCTCCTCCAACCTCATCTACTGGATCCGCTGTTCCATGTGTGGGCTCCTGTACATCGGCGAGAGACCAAGCGCAGGCTCGGCGATTGTTTCACTGAATACCTCCGCTCAGTCCGCCTAAACCCACCTGATCTTGTTGCTCAGCACTTTAACCCTCCCCCCCATTCCCACACTGACCTTTCTGTCAAATTGGAGGAACAGCACCTCATATTTCGCTTGGGCAGCTTACACCCCAGCGGTATGAACATTGACTTCTCTAACTTCAAGTAACTCTTGCTTTCCCTCTCTCCACCCCTTCCCCTTCCCAGATTTCCTACCAGTCTTACTGTCACTGACTACATTTTATCTCTGTACTGTCCACTCCCCTGACATCAGTCTGAAGAAGGGTCTCGACCCGAAACGTCACCCATTCCTTCTCTCCAGAGATGCTGCCTGACCCGCTGGGTTACTCCAGCACTCTGTGAAACGTCACCTATCCATGTTCTCCACAGATGCTGCCTGACCCGCTGAGTTACTCCAGCACTCTGTGAAACGTCACCTATCCATGTTCTCCACAGATGCTGCCTGTCCCGCTGAGTTACTCCAGCACTCTGTGAAAAGTCACCTATCCATGTTCTCCACAGATGCTGCCTGACCCGCTGAGTTATGGTGCAGCAGCATCTGTGGAGCTAAGGAAATAGGCAACGTTTCGGGCCGAAACCCTTCTGGAAATAGGCAACGTTTCGGGCCGAAACCCGGAAGGGTTTCGGCCCGAAACGTTGCCTATTTCCTTAGCTCCATAGATGCTGCTGCACCCGCTGAGTTACTCCAGCACTCTGTGAAACGTCACCTATCCATGTTCCCCACAGATGCTGCCTGACCCGCTGAGTTACTCCAGCACTCTGTGTCCTCCTGAGAAGAAGGCTGCTAGTTTGAAGAGATGCATGATGTGGAGGAAACACTTGAATTTTCAACAGCATTTCTAAAACACAGAACTGTCCAGTTCTGTCTGAAGAAGGGTCTCGACCCGAAACGTCACCCATTCCTTCTCTCTAGTGCTGCTGCCTGCCTCGCTGAGTTACTCCAGCATTTTGTGTCTCCCAGTTCTGTCTGACTTGTGTCTGGAAACTCCAGGTATTTAGACATAGTGTAAGAGCAAACAAGTGTATATTCCAGCATCTGCAGTTCCCTTTTGAACACAAGTGTCTGAGATGACTGGCCAGGCCAGGAGTTGCCACAGTCTGCCATATCCATTCCTAGCTCTCTCAGTGAAGTGACCAATGCACTGTCTTCTTTGTGAATTACCGAGTAATTTGTGAACGGCTGAGAAAGGTGTTAGGTGACTTCCAGCAATTACATTTGATATAAAAACAAAAATAGCTTAATTGTTCTTTTAAAATCCAAGTACTCTTTGGATCTTGAATCAGAACTTAATTTGTTCACCTGCGGCTTCTTGTGCATTACTCATTGCTAACTGTATCTTGCAGGTTCACTTAAACCAGTCCGATGCCGTTCAGGGTGTAAAAGATGGGACATACTGGGGAGTGATTGGCTTTGGAGCAAACTACACACAAGATATTCTCTTAAGGTAAATGACGACACAGCATCTTACAGCGGTAGAGTTGCTGCCTCACAGCGCCAGGGACCCGGGTTCCATCCTGACTACGGGCGCCGTCTGTACGGTGTTTGTACGTTCTCCCCGTGACTGGCGTGGGTTTCCCCCGGGCGCTCCGGTTTCCTCCCACACTCCAAAGACGTGCAGATTTGTAGGTTAATTGGCTTGGTGTAAGTGTAAATTGTCCCTAGTGAGTGTAGGGTAGTGTTAGTGTGCGGGGATCGCTGGTCGGCACGGACTCGATGGGCCGAAGAGTCTGTTTCCATCCTGTATCTCTAAACTAAACTAAAAAAAGACAGGTTGTGAAGGTATATACATACATCAAGATGCGTCTCAGTGCAGCTAGACTCACCCTGTGAGTAACTACTGCGACCAAATCAATCGCAGGTCTCTCTCAAGGGCACCATGTGTGTTAATATGTGGTTTCCTCTCAGGGCAACACAGAAGAAGATTGAGGACAGTGCGGTTGATGGAGGTTCGATCCACCTCTGGCTAGATATGACTAGTAAGTGCGTTCAAATTATTTCCTGGGACCAGTGGCAAAGATGAATGTTTATACAACCAGCAATATAAAAACATTTCTTATTTCCCTTGCGTTCCTAGCATCCAGAGGGGAACATAGTTCCGGGTAGTTTCAATTCCATAGGTGTAGGAGCTACAGATGCTGCTTTACACCAAACATAGACACAAAATGCTAGAGTAATTCAAATGGTCAGGCAGCATCTCTGGGGAATAAGGAATATGTGATGTCACCTATCCATGTCCTGCAGAGATGCTGCCTGACCCACTGAGTTACTCCAGCACTCTGTGAAACGTCACCTATCCATGTTCTCCACAGATGCTGCCTGACCCGCTGAGTTACTCCAGCACTCTGAAACGTCACCTATCCATGTTCTCCACAGATGCTGCCTGACCCGCTGAGTTACTCCAGCACTCTGTGAAACGTCACCTATCCATGTTCTCCACAGATGCTGCCTGACCCGCTGAGTTACTCCAGCACTCTGTGAAACGTCACCTATCCATGTTCTCCACAGATGCTGCCTGACCCGCTGAGTTACTCCAACACTCTGTGAAACGTCACCTATCCATGTTCTCCACAGATGCTGCCTGACCCGCTGAGTTACTCCAGCACTCTGTGAAACGTCACCTATCCATGTTCTCCACAGATGCTGCCTGACCCGCTGAGTTACTCCAGCACTCTGTGAAACGTCACCTATCCATGTTCTCCACAGATGTTGCCTGCCTGAGTTAAATTCCATAGGTTTGGTTTATACAGATGTTGGTCTTTGTGTTATCAATAATTTTTAATGTTAGCGAATTATTTCTTAGGTTTACAAGCACATGTTCTGTTACTGTTACCAAAGCTATTATTGTTTTGATCAATTGTCTCAGTGAGGCCATTGTTGGCATTTGGTATAATCTGTTATCATAAAGGCCAGCTCACAACAAAGGTGATGATGGAGCTCACTATCATCCCAACTCACCATCACCCCCAACACCCTCACCCCAACACTTCACCCCAACACCATCACCCCCAACACCCTCACCCCAACACCATCACCCCAACACCCTCACCCCCAACACCATTACCCCAACACCAACACCCCAACACCCGCACCCCCCCCCCCCCCCACCCCCCCCCACCCCCCCCCCCCCACCCCACCCCCACCCCCCCCCCCCCCCCCCCCCCCCCCCCCCACCCCCCCCCCCCCCCCCCCCCCCCACCCCCCCCACACCCCCCCCCCCCCCCCCCCCCCCACCCCCCCCCCCCCCCCCCACCCCCCCCCCCACCCCCCCCCCCCCCCCCCCACCCCCCCCCCCCCACCCCCCCCCCCACCCCCACCCCCCCCCCCCCCCCCCCCCCCCCACCCCCCCCCCCCCCCCCCCCCCCCCCCCCCCCCCCCCCCCCCCCACCCCCCCACCCCCCCCCCAACCCCCCCCCCCCCCCCCCCCCCCCCCCCCCCCCCCCCCCCCCCCCCACCCCCCCCCCCCCCCCCCCCCCCCCCCCCCCCCCCCCCCACCCCCCCCCCCCCCCCCCCCCCCCCCCCCCCCCCCCCCCCCCACCCCCCCCACCCCTCACCCCAACACCCTCACCCCAACACCCTCACCCCAACACCCTCACCCCCAACACACCTCACCCCCAACACCCCCACCCCCCCCCCCCACCCCCACACCCTCACCCCCAACACCTCACCCCAACACCCTCACCCCCAACACCAGACCCCCAAACACCACCCACACAAACAACCCTCACCCCACCACCCTCACCCCCAAACACCGCACCCCAACACCCTCACCCCCCACACCCTCACCCACAACACCCTCACCCCCAACACCCTCACCCCCAACACCCTCACCCCCAACACCATTACCCCCAACACCCGCACCCCCAACAACCCCCACCCCCAACACCCTCACCCCCAACACCCTTACCCCCCACACCCCTCACCCCAACACCATTACCCCCAACACCCTCACCCCCAACACTTCACCCCAACACCCTCACCCCCAACACCCTCACCCCAACACCCTCACCCCAACACTTCACCCCCAACACGAACACCCTCACCCCAACACTTCACCCCCAACACCCTCACCCCAACACTTCACCCCCAACACGAACACCCTCACCCCAACACCCCCAACACCATCACCCAAACACCCTCACCCCAACTCACCATCACCCCAACACCATTACCCCAACACCATTACCCCAACACCATTACCCCAACACCATCACCCCAACACCCTCACCCCAACTCACCATCACCCATACAGAGTTTACACGTTCTCCCAGTGACGGCGTGGTTTTTCCGGGTGCTCCGGTTTCCTCCCAAGTGGTGTGGGTTTCTTGGTTAAAACTCCTGTAAATTGCCCATGGGTGTGGCTGAGAAAGTGGGATAACAGGGAACTAGTGTGAATGGGTGATTGATAGACGGCATGGACTTAGTGGGCCGAAGGGCCTGTTCCCATGCTGCATCTCCAAACTATTTCTAAATTTCTTCTTTCACTGGATGTTTTCAAGCGGGAGTTAGATTTAGCTCCTAGGGCTGACGGAATCAAGGAATATGGGGAAAAAGCTGGAACGGGATACTGATTTTGGATGATCAGCCATGATCACATTGAATAGCGATGCTGGCTCGAAGGGCCAAATGGCCTACTCCTGCAGGGTGTTGGGGTGAGGGTGTTGGGGTGAGGGTGTTGGGGGTGAGGGTTTCTATGTTTCTTTTGATCTTATTACCCTCGAGGATATCAACTGAAGTGTTGAAGAAAACTCCAGAGCAAGGTTTAGCACCTGAGTCTTTATTAGCGTTTGAGTTATTTCAGCATGCACGCAAGGCCCAGACTTCCAATAAATTCACATTTGGTTTGGCGTGTCAGCTCACCACATCCTGCTCGATGTCACAGGAGTGAGGGCTTGGACTCCAAAACTAGGTGTGTGAATGAATTGGCCGATTCTCTCTCGGGGAGTCAGTCCGGGAGTACGTCAGGGCTCTGCGATGTTTCAGACCACCCTTCTTTTATATGAGTTTCCCTTCATTCCAGAGGAAGCCTTTGTTCTTGGCCTCGGGCTTCCACAAAGCTGAAGTCAGTCAGTTCAAGTTGTCACTTGTCCAACTCTGAATAAAGAAAGCACATCTGTTTTCCCTTTGTCAGCCTGGAGTGCTGCTCATTATAACGTTGCCTGTACAGTAGTTCTCACATATAGCTAGCACGCTTACAAAATGGCCTCTGCCCAGATTAGTATGTCAATGGTGTCAAGTTGGGAAAAGGGGAAATACAACGGGACCTGGGGGTCCTTGTTCATCAGTTAATGAAAGCAAGCATGCAGGTACAGCAGGCAGTGAAGAAAGCGAATGGCATGTTGGCCTTCATAGCAAGAGGAGTCGAGTATTGGAGCAAAGAGGTCCTTCTGCAGTTGTACAGTGCCCTAGTGAGACCACACATGGAGTATTGTGTGCAGTTATGGGCTCCAAATTTGAGGAAGGAGGGAGTGCAGCGTAGGTTCACCAGGTTAATTCACGGGATGGCGGGACTGTCATATGCTGAGAGAATGGAGCAGCTGGGCTTGTACACTCTGGAGTTTAGAAGGATGAGAGGGTATCTTATTGAAACATATAAGATTATTAAGGGTTTGGACACGCTAGAGGCAGGAAACATGTTCCCAATGCTGGGGGAGTCCAGAACCAGGGGCCACAGTTTAAGAATAAGGGGTAAGCCATTTAGAACGGAGACGTGGAAATACATTTTCCCCAGAGAGTTGTGAGTCTGTGGAATTCTCTGCCTCAGAGGGCGGTGGAGGCCAGTTCTCTGGATGCTTTCAAGAGAGAGCTAGATAGGGCTCTTAAAGATAGCGGAGTCAGGGGATATGGGGAGAAGGCAGGAACGGGGTACTGATTGGGGATGATCAGCCATGATCACATTGAATGGCGGTGCTGGCTGGAAGGGCCGAATGGCCTACTCCTGCACCTATTGTCTATTGTCAGACACCTTATTTTGCCTGCACTGTTTCTCACATCCATCATCACAACCCAATCTCCAGATGTTTCTCAGGTCAGATTCAGATTCAGATACAATCTTTATTGTCATTGTGCAGTGTACAGTACAGAGACAAGGAAATGCAGTTAGCATCGTCCCAGAAGAGCGGACATAGAATAATGGAACAGTAAAATATATATATGTACATACAGTAGCAGTAGTGCAATTTTTCTGGGGGAAGGAGTGTCCGGGGGGGGGGGTTCCAAGGTGCAGAGTTAAGTAATGTAACAGCCGCAGGGAAGAAGCTGTTCCTGAACCTGCTGGTCCGGCAACGGAGAGACCTGTAGCGCCTCCCGGATAGGAGGAGGGTAAACAGTCCATGGTTGGGGTGAGAGCGGTCCTTGGCGATGCTGAGCGCCCTTCGTAGACAACGCTTGCTTTGGGCAGACTCAATGGAGGGGAGCGAGGAACCGGTGATGCGTTGGGCAATTTTCACCACCCTCTGCAGTGCTTTCCGGTCGGAGACAGAGCAGTTGCCATACCATACTGTGATACAGTTGGTAAGGATGCTCTCGATGGTGCAGCGGTAGAAGTTCACCAGGATCTGAGGAGACAGATGGACCTTCTTCAGTCTCCTCAGGTAGAAGAGACGCTGGTGAGCCTTCTTGATCAGAGTTGAGGTATTGTGGGTCCAAGAGAGGTCATCGGAGATGTTGACCCCCAGGAACCTGAAGCTGGAAACACGTTCCACCTCCGTCCCGTTAATGTGGATGGGGGTGTGCGTGCCGCCCCTAGACTTCCTGAAGTCTACAATGAGCTCCTTGGTCTTCTTGGAGTTAAGGGCCAGGTTGTTGTCAGCGCACCATGCTGCTAAGTGCTGGACCTCCTCCCTAGAATAGAATAGAATAGAATAGAATAGCCTTTTATTGTCATCCAGACCGAAGTCTGAACGAAATTTAAGCAGTCATACATACAATACAATACAATAAAAAACAACAATAAACACATATTAACATCCACCACAGTGAGTCCACCCAACATCTCCTCACTGTGATGGAGGCAAAAGTCTTAGGGCTGCAGTCTCTTCCCTCCTCTTCTCCTTCTGCGCTGAGGTGATACCCCCCGGGCGATGTTAAAACCTGTCCTGCGGCTCAAACACCGCGGCCCGGGGTAGTCGAAGCTGCCGCTCACCAGACCTGCTGACGCAGCCGCTGGCCCGCGGCCGAACCCCTGGTCTCAGGCCACCGCCACCAGAACTGCCGTCCCAGCCCCCGGAGCATCGTTCCAGCCCCGAGCCGGATCGCCCTCACGTGAGTACTGCCACCGTCTCAGCCTCGCGCCATGCCGCCGCTCCTCCCTCGCGCCAGGCCGCCCCGACTGGGCGCCCCTCCTCCCTCGGGCTGGGCCGCCCCGACCGGGCACCGCTCCTCCCTCGGGCTGGGCCGCCCCGACCGGGCGCCGCTCCTCCCTCGCGCCAGGCCGCCCCGACTGGTGCAGCCGCTCCTCCCTCGGGCTGGTCCGCCCCGACTTTGCGCAGCCTCCTCCCTCGTGTCTTTTCCGCCCCGACCGGGCACCGCTCCTCCCTCGGGCTGGGCCGCCCCGACCGGGCACCGCTCCTCCCTCGGGCTGGGCCGCCCCGACCGGGCACCGCTCCTCCCTCGGGCTGGGCCGCCCCGACCGGGCGCCGCTCCTCCCTCGGGCTGGGAACGCCGTACCTCCCCGAGCTCGGCTACTCCGACGGGAGCACCGTTCCTTCCTCGGGCCGGCCGTCACAGCCCCTCACGAAAGCCCTGTTCCAGCCCCGAGCCGGGCCGTCCTCACGGGAGCGAGCTCAGTGCGAGTCCTGGCGGGCTCTGCCTCCTGAGCCTCGAGGTCGCCAGCTCCGCCCTGTAGGCCGACTCATCGTTGTTGCTGATGAGGCCAATCACCGTTGTATCATCTGCATACTTGATGATGGTGTTAGTACCATGTACAGGTGTGCAGTCATAGGTGAAGAGGGAGTAGAGGTGGGGGCTCAGCACACAGCCCTGTGGAACGCCGGTGTTCAGGTCACCCTTTTCCCTCTGCGTTCTCGAGTCCACGTGTCATCATTTCTCTCTGTCTCTCTCTCTCTCTCTCTCTGGTGAGCAGAGTACTTCCACAACCTGTTGTGGTTCTTCACGCTTTGCCTCAAAGCATTTTGATCAGAGTTCAAATATGCCTGTGGATTGGTGAGGATGTGACAAGCACAGTGTGCTTCTCCCCGTCTTCCTGCAAACCGGCCGAGATTGGAACCGGCATGTTGGAGTTGGGCCGGGGTGGGTGGTCAATGCCATCGTCTACTGAGGGGGCCCTGACGTGGGGGGGTGAGAACTGAGGGGGCCCTGACGTGGGGGGGGGGGGTGAGAACTGAGGGGGCCCTGACGTGGGGGGGGGGGTGAGAACTGAGGGGGCCCTGACGTGGGGGGGGGGGGGTGAGAACTGAGGGGGCCCTGACGTGGGGGGGGGGGGGGTGGGGGTGAGAACTGAGGGGGCCCTGACGTGGGGGGGGGGGGTGGGGGTGAGAACTGAGGGGGCCCTGACGTGGGGGGGTGAGAACTGAGGGGTCCCTGACGTGTGGGGGTGGGGGGTGGGGGTGAGAACTGAGGGGTCCCTGACGTGTGGGGGTGGGGGGTGGGGGCGAGAACTGAGGGGGCCCTGACGTGGGGGGGGGGGTGGGGGTGAGAACTGAGGGGTCCCTGACGTGTGGGGGTGGGGGGGGGTGAGAACTGAGGGGGCCCTGACGTGGGGGGGGGGGGTGGGGGTGAGAACTGAGGGGGCCCTGACGTGGGGGGGGGGGGGGGGAGGTGAGAACTGAGGGGGACCCGCTGTGGATGGGTTGCTGAATACTAAAGGGGCCCGTCGTGGGACGAAGAAGGGATGAGTACTTTTTGTAACTTTACCAGTGCCTTTGTGACGATTGTTTTGTGCACTTTGTATGTAAAAACAAATACTTTCTCTGTTAGAAGTGATAATAAATGACCATGATGAACATCCGTCCGGTGCTGGAGCTGAGAGAGCAGGTGCAGCTTCAGAGTGTTGGTGTGGGACAATGGACAGGCTGAACGCACACTGCTCTGAGCCACAGTGGTGGGGTCATCAGCCTGGGGGTGGGGGGGGGGGGGCCACACCAGCATTGTTGTTGATCCAGCCCTTGCATCTGGAGGGTTCTACGAGAGCGTTGATAGCTTCAGTGCTGTGATTGCCCATGGTGCCGCAGTGGCACTGCGGGTACAACCGTGGCCTCACAGCGCCAGTTTTGATTCTGACCCTGCCTGTGTGGAGTTTGCACGTTCCCCCTGTGACCATGTGGGTTTCCTCCGGATTCCTTCCACATCCCAAAGATCTGCAGGTTTGTAGGTTAATCGGCCCCTCTGTGAATTGCCCCAAGTGTGCGGGGAGTAGATGAGAAAGTGGGATAACATAGAACTAGTCTGAATGGGTGATTGATGGTCAGCGTGGACCCGGTGGGCCGAAGGGCCTGTTCCACGCTGTATCTTTCAATCGATCAATCAACCAATCAATAAATCGATCGGTCGACCAATCGATCATTCGATCATTCGATAAATCAATCGATCAATTAATCAAGCAACCAATCAAACGATCAATCGATCAGCCGATCCATCCATCCACCCACTCCGCCATCAGCACTGGAGGACAGGTTTGACTGTGAATCAGTTGATTCAGTAGAAGGTTGTGAGCATCTCCGGCACCGTGGTGAACAGTCCCTCGTTCCTCAGTCTGGTGTGGTGTGTGCCGATATACAGAGGGTGGTGGTGATTATGGTCACAGTGTCTGCCGTAGCTGTTTACCGGTGCGGGGAAAGTCACCCGCACTTCCCAGAGTCTTGGCACGGTGGCTCATGTCATCGTCAGTGGTGTCTGTCTGAGTGTGGGGCGGGTGAATGAATGAATGAATATTTTATTGCCACATGTGACTTGTGTGGGTGGGTGTGTGTGTGTGTGTGGGGGGGGGGGGGGGGGGTGGGTGTGTGTGTGGGGGGGGGGGTGGGGTGGGTGTGTGTGTGTGTGGGGGGGGTGGGGGTGAGTGTGTGTGGGGGGTGGGTGAGTGTGTGCGGGGTGTGTGGGTGTGTGTGTGTGTGGGTGTGTGTGTGTGTGGGGGGGGGGTGTGTGTGGGGGGGTGGGTGTGGGTGTGTGTGTGTGGGGGGGGGGGTGTGTGTGTGTGTGTGTGTGGGGGGGGAGGTGGGTACAGACTAGTTGCTTCATGTGTTGATTTACTTTCAGATCAACAGATCGCAGTCACCATTGAGCAACAGTTGCGGGGGGCGTACGAGGTACAGTATCTTTGGAAGAAACAGCAGCCTTGTCATCATTGTGTGTCTGTGGGTGTGGATGTGTGTATGGGGTGTGTGTGTGTATGGGGTGTGTGTGTGTGTGTTGGGTGTGTGTGTGTGTGTGTGTGTGTGTGTGTGTGTGTGTATGGGGGGTGTGTGTGTGTATTGGGTGTGTGTGTGTGTGTGTGTGTGTGTGTGTGTGTGTGTGTGTATGTGTTTTTGTGTGTTTGTTTGTGTGTTTGTGTGCTTTGGTGTGTGTGTGTCTGTGTGTGGTGTGTGTGTGTGTGTGTGTGTGTGGTGTGTGTGTGCGGTGTGTGTGTGTGTGTGTGTGTGTGTGTGTGTGTGAGTGTGTGTGTGTGTGTGTGTGTGTGTGTGTGTGTGTGTGTGTGTGTGTGTGTGTGTGTGTGTGTGTGTGTGTGTGTGTGTGTGTGTGGTGCGTGTGTGTGTGTGTGAGTGTGTGTGTGTGTGTGAGTGTGTGTGTGTGTGTGTGTGTGTGTGTGTGTGTATGTGTGTGTGTGTGTGTGTGTGTGTGTGTGTGTGTGTGTGTGTGTGTGTGTGTGTGTTGTGGGTGGGTGGGTGGGTGTGTGTGTGTGTGTGTGTGTGTGTGTGTGGTGTGGGTGTGTGTGTGTGTGTGTGTGTGTCTGTGTGTGTGTGTGTGTGTGTGTGTGTGTGTGTGTGTGTGTGTGTGTGTGTGTGTGTGTGTGTGTGTGTGTGGGGGGTGCGCATGCCCGCGTTTAGCACAGTGTAAAACACCTTTGTTTTTCTTGCAGGGTTTAGTTAAGGAGGAGCTGAGTAACTACTCCAGTTGGGCGGCTGCTCCCGTGAAGGTAAGGCAACAGTGACCGTGCCACAGGGCAGCTTCACCGTCAATGGCCACGGCAACTGTACCGGCAAAATATGACGCCACACACCAGCCCAGATTCATCCCAGTATTGGATTTTACAGTCCGATCAAAGATAGTCCGAGGGTCACCAACAACATAGAGAGTGGAGCCACTTAAACTTCAGAGATACAGTGCTGAAACAGGTCCTTCAGCCCACCAATGTCCACGACAACCAGCGATCACCCCATACACTAGCAATTCAGTTTAGTTTATTGTCACGTGTACCAAGGTATAATGAAAAGCTTTTATTGCGCGCTAACCAGTCAGCAGAAAGACTATACATGATTACAATCGAGCCATTTAAAGTGTACAGATACAGGATAAAGGGAATAACGTATAGTGCAAGGTAAAGCCAGTAAAGTCTGATCAAAGATAGTCTCCAATGAGTTTGTTTCTAGTTGTGGTGGGATGGTTCAGTTGCCTGAAAACAACTGGGCAATAACTGGGAAGAGATTATGTGGGAAAGAACTGCAGATGCTGGTTTAAATCGCAGGTAGACACAAAATGCTGGAGTAACTCAGCGGGACAGGCAGCATCTCTGGTGGGGAAGGAATGGGTGACGTTTTGGGTTGAGACCCTTCTTCAGACTCATAAGTCATAGAGCTGGTTTCTCTCTCTGTCCACTGCCCCATTCTCCTGCCAGCAGTCGGGCTGTCGTAACTATTCACTGTTTACACATGTCACAGAGAGCATCCTTCCTATGCAGGAAGGAACTGCAGATGCTGCTTTAAACCAAAGATAGACACAAACGGTGATGGAAATGGGTTTTAGGAACTAGGGGTACTCTAAGGTCCGTGAGCCCATGTGCGGTCATATCCATGTAAGAGTACAAGAATGCATAACTTGTTTATTGTGTATTTATAATATAGTTTATTGTGTACACGCTAGAATTTAGGAGATTCAGGGGGGATCTTATAGAAACTTACAAAATTCTAAAGGGGTTGGACAGGCTAGATGCAGGAAGATTATTCCCGATGTTGGGGAAGTCCAGAACTAGGGGTCACAGTTTAAGGGTAAGAGGGAAGTCTTTTAGGACTGAGATGAGAAAAACATTTTTTACACACAGAGAGTGGTGAATCTGTGGAATTCTCTGCCTCAGAAGGTAGTTGAGGCCAGTTCATTGACTATATTTAAAAGGGAGTTAGGTGTGGCCCTTGTGGCTAAAGGGATCAGGGGGTATGGAGAGAAGGCAGGTACAGGATACTGAGTTGGATGATCAGCCATGATCATATTGAATGGCGGTGCAGGCTCGAAAGGCCAAATGGCCTACTCCTGCACCTATGTTTCTATGTTTCTATGTATAATATGTCATAGCTGCTTTCTTGCATCCCTCTCTCTCTCTCTCAGACAGACGAAAGCAACGATCATAGAGTGGAATAGGTGACATTTCAGGTCGAGTCCCTTCTTCAGACTGACAGTCAAGAGAAAGGGAAACGGGAGATATGGGCATCTCTTCCATTCATTTGTCCTTAGTACCATCTATATCTCTTGTTCCTCTTTCCCCTGACTCAGTCTGAAGAAGGGTCTCGACCCGAAATGTCATCTATTCCACTCTATGATCGTTGCTTTTGTCCGTCTCTCCGCTCGTTCACTCGCCCTTGGATTAAGTAGCGCAGGATAAAGCTGCAAATTCATGCTATTCCCCTCCCATTCCCACACTGACCTTTCTGTCCTGGGCCTCCACCATTGTCAGACTGAGGCCCAGCGCAAATTTGAGGAACAGCGCCTCATATTTCACTTGGGTAGCTTACACCCCAGCGGTATGAACATTGACTTCTCTAACTTAAGATAGCCCTTGCTTTCCCTCTCTCTCCATCCCCTCCCCCTTCCCAGTTCTCCCACCAGTCTGACTGTCTCCGACTGCAACCTATCTCTGTCCCACTCATCCCTGACATCAGTATGAAAAAGGGTCTCGACCCAAAACGTCACCCATTCCTTCTCTCCAGAGATGCTGCCTGTCCCGCTGAGTTATTCCAGCATTTTACATAGATACAGAGAAAATAGGTGCAGGAGTAGACCATTCGGCCCTTCGAGCCATTCAACGTGATCATGGCTGATCATCCACAATCAGTACCCCATTCCTGCCTTCTCCCCTTATCCCTTGATTCCATTAGCCCTAAGAGCTCTATCTAACTCTCTTTTGAATATATCCAATCAGTCGGCCTCCACTGCCTTCTGAGGCAGATAAATCCACAAATTCACAACAATCTGGGTGTAAAGCTTTTTCCTCATCTCAGTTCTAAATGGCCTAGCCCGTATTCTTAAACTGTGGCCCCTGGTTCTGGACTCCTCCCACACCCGGAACATGTTTCCTGCATCTAGCGTGTCCAATCCCTTAATAATTTTATGTTTCTATAAGATATCCTGTCATCCTTCTAAATTCCAGTGAATACAAGCCCAGTCATTCCATTCTCTCATCATATGACAGTTCTACCTTCCCGGGAATTAACCTCGTGAACCTTCGCTGCACTCCCTCAATAGCAAGAATGTCCTTCCTCAAATTAGAGGACCAAAACTGCACACAATACTCCAGGTGTGGTCTCACCAGGGCCCTGTCCAACTACAGAAGGACCTCTTTGCTCCTATACTCAACTCCTATCATTATGAAGGCCAACATGCCATTAGTTTTCTTCACTGCCTGCTGTTTCTTGCATGCTTACTTTCAGTAACTGATGTACAAGTACACCCAGGTCTCATTGCACCTCCCCTTTTCCTAATCTGGCACCATACAGAAGAAGGGTTTCGACCAGAAACGTCACTCATTCCTTTGCTCCAGAGATGCTGCCTGACCCGCTGAGTTACTCCAGCATTTTGGGTCTACCTGTCATTCAGATGATAATCTGCCTCTTGTTCTTGCCACTAAAGTGGATAACCTCACATTTATCCACATTATACTGCATCTGCCATGCATCTTCCGGGGCCAAGGAAAGAGCGTTCACGTCGCGGCCCTGTTTCAACCAATCTTTCCACCACCACGCACAAGAAGCACAAGAAGCGCAAGACAGACACCATTGTGCAGATGCCGAGAAATGTGTTCAGCTCTGGCTGAACAACTTCTAATCTTGTGTGTGGACTCGATAAGAAGAAGAAGATGCATCTTCCCACTCCCCCAACCTATCCAAGACACACTGCATCCCCATAGCATCCTCCTCACTGTTCACTGCCATCCAGCTTTGTGTCATCTGCAAATTTACTAATGTTACTTTTAATTCCTTCATCTAAATCATTTTATATATTGTAAATAGCTGCAGTCCCAACACCGAGCCTTGCGGTACCCCACTGGTCACTGCCTGCCATTCTGAAAGGGACCCGTTAATCCCTACTCTTTGTTTCCTGTCTGCCAACCAATTTTCTATCCATGTCAGCACTCTACCCCCAATACCATGTGCTCTGATTTTGCCCGCTAATCTGCTGTGTGGGACCTTATCAAAGTCCAGCTACACTACATCCACTGGCTCTCCCTTATCCATGTTACGGTCTACCTGAACTTCGTTGTTAGGGATAACATTTGTTTCTTTCATTCATTTTTGAATGACAAATAATTTCAATTCAATTCAAAATGTACAGGTCTATTACCAAGAAGATATTGGAACATTTCACATTGTTTGTCAATGCTCTGCATAGTCTACTCTTCTGGCTCACTTTCCCAAAGTTTACTTAAATTTAGAGCCTTATTTCCTGACTCATCCTTCTCCATCATAACTAGTTTATCGAATACCATTCAACAGTGACTGCTAGCCAAGCGTTACTGCACCATTAACTCATTGACTAACTCAGACTAATTATTCATTATTTTTGTTAGCTGAAGGACATATCGTTCCATAAAACTTGAACACAATATTCTAACTATGGCACAACCAATGATTTAAACAAGTTTTCTATTAGGTTCTTAAGCATTATTTCCCATTTGAAAATGTAGCATATCATTTGCTTTTGAAGGTTTGTATATCTGAACACTGGTTTTTTAAATGTGCACATTTTATGCATCTCCTTTCTCCAAAATACCTCCCAAAATCCATCATCGAGTTTTCGAGATCAGGCAGAGCGTGGGGAGCGAGGAGAGAGATGGGAAAGCACGGGGAGCGGGGAGAGCAGGGAACGAGGAGAGCGCGGGGAGCGGGGTGAGCCCGGGGAGCGTGGAGCGGGGAGTGGGGAGAGCGCGGGGAGTGGGGAACAGGGAGGGAGTAGGATGAGCGGAGAGCGGCGGAGAGGGCAGAGGGGCACGGAGGCAGAGAGGCAAATAAAATAACATGGAATAATAAAATAACGTGACTTTACCTGAGCCCGTGCTCGCAGTTCAGTAGCCCTGACAGTGGGTTTAAGAAATTCCCCCTTGAATTTTATTCAAAGGAACGCGGTGTTAAAACACAATTACATTTACTGAGGAATGTGGATCGATGTATCGATGACACATTGTATAACTACTGTTAACTACTGGCTGTTAACAAGTGCTAACAGTGGCAAGTGCTAACAGTGGCAGTTAAAGCCAAGCTGGAAATTAAAAACTAGGGGAACGCCGTACCCCTGCGTCCCCCCCATTTCCATCACTGGACACAAAGTGCTGGAGTAATTCGACAGGACAGGCAGCATCTCTGGAGAGAAGGAATGGGTGACGTTTCAGGTCGAGACCCTTCTTCATCCTTTCTGTGAACAGCAGGCCCACCTTGCCCACCTCAGCAATATTTAAAATGTCACTCCTGATAGCATCTTTGTTGTAAATGAAATATGACAACAAAGATGTGGTCAACCAAAATAAGTGAACTACTGTCGGGACTTAAACAACGTGTTGCTGTGAGTGTACTGTGAGATTGTGTGTTATGTACAGTGACTATGTTATTTGTTTTTATTGCAGATTGAAAAGCCGATATATGGCCATAAGCATTCCAACTTTACTATATTTATCGCACCTGGTGCAATCTTAAGGTAAAGTTTAAAATCAGAGTTATCGTCATAACAATGACCTTGCTCCCAAATAGCAAAAGAATAATAGCAAAGATTGAATAATCTGAATGGTCTGAATAGAAACTTGTAGCGTGGCATCTCAACGTCATTCCCAACTCCTGTCTCCTCCTTTAATATCCTCCAGGAATGTTTGGTCCTGTCCTGAATATGCTCGTAAGTGACTTGTTCCCAAGGTGTCGCCCAATCCCGGAGACTATCTGCATGCTAGCCACGGAAGCAGATCTACAATCACATATTACAATCGCTCCACACTCTCAAAACCCTACACTGTGGACGGCCCGACTGTAATCATGTCTTGTCTTTCCGCTGACTGGTTAAACCCCTGTCCCACGGTACGAGTTCATTCCAAGAGCTCTCCCGAGTTTGCCCTGATTCAAACTCGGAGATTTACGGTAATGGCCGCTCGTCGGTACTCGGGGCTCTCGTGGGCATTTGTCATCACGTCTTCCCGTGCTTACCTACCGTTACCGAGTCTTCCCGAGTACCTGCCGTTAGCACTAGGAGACGTCCCCGAGCTCCGACGTACCCGCTACGTTCATTCTCCGTGCTTACCACAAGTTTGATTTTTTTTAAACTCGGGTGAGCTCTTGAAATGAACTTGCACCGTGGGACAGGGCTATTAGCACGCAACAAAAGCATTTCACTGTACCTCAGCACATGCGACAATAAACTAAGCTGAACTGAACTGGTCAGGTTTGGTCTGAGAACCAGCACTGATTCCTAACACCCATTTGTTTTCAGTTGTCCATTTGTCCTGGCTGCTTGGTTGTTGTTCCCACAGTGTCTGGTCCCTGCAGCTGAGTTACTGTTCCCACAATGGCCCTGTCACAACCTGGCTGCTGACCTGACACTGTGTGTAGGAAGGAACTGCAGATGCTGCTTTACACCAAAGATAAACACAAAATGCTGGAGTAACTCAGCGGAACAGGCAGCATCTCTGGTGAGAAGGAATAGGTGGCGTTTCGGATCGAGACCCTTCTTCAGACGAGCTGAGCTATTGGGTGGCAATCTCCCTCCTGTGAGGAAGAGGTTACCTCAGAATAACACGTTCCATTTCCAAGCACCAATAGCAACTCAGATTCGAGGGGATGTGGCCAGAGTGGCCAGCTCTGAATCCTCCTCCACGCCCGCTCTCTCCCCACGACCCTGTGCTTCCCACCTCCCCTCTCATCCTCCACAATCACATCTTTGCTCATTTCCCTCGAGCATGCGACTTGGTCAGACTTGGTCTGATGATCCACACTCCTGTGAAGTACCGGATACACTTCACTACTTTGAGGGTGCTGCTGTAAGAATGATCAGACAAGTTATTTGTCCCATTCCTGATTTTAGGAACTTTGTGGGAAAGGGGAGGTGTGATTGTCAGATTGACATTGGCTTTCTAAAATTATTCATGAGATCAGCTCGCACCACTTTCGAAGTAAAACAATCCAGCTGCCAATATCTCCCCCCCAACCCCCCCCCCCCCCCCCCCCCCACACACACATGTTGCTGATGACTGTGTAGGAAGGAACTGCAGATGGTGGTTTACACTGAAGATAGACAGACGTACACAAAATGGAATGCCACAACAATACGCACTTTATCCACACACAGAGCCCACTGGATAGAAGGTAGAGAGGAGGCACAGGGTGATGTTGGAAGATAGACACAAAATGCTGGAGTAACTCAGTGGGTCAGGCAGCATCTCTGGGGAGAAGGAATGGGTGACGTTTCGGGTCGAGACCCTTCTACAGACTTGGGGGAGAGGGAGACACACGGAGATATGTGGAAGGGTAAGGTGTGAAAATGACAGAGAAAATCAGACGATGATCAGTGAAATGGAGAAGATAGACACAAAATGCTGGAGTAACTCAGTGGGTGAGGCAGCATCTATGGAGCGAAGGAATAGGTGACGTTTCGGGTCGAGACCCTTCTTCAGTAAACTGTTGAATGTATTGTCAATGATTGTGCTGCAGGAACTTTGTTCATTCACTGCCTGACTGGCTGAGATACTCCAGCACCATGTGTATTTTTGACTCTTTGTGTACTAGCCAAGGTTCAACAGATGCCCAGTCTTTTCCCTTCACACAGTTGTCCTTCCTGCTTTAATAGTGACCCTGTTTGTAAAAGTAACATCTCATTGAGATGTTTCTGGGTACATTGTCCAGCACGCAACAGTCTAGTGTTGGGCCCCTGTGTTCTCCATGTCTCCTGGGTAAAAGTGTTCTGTCCAAAAGCCAGTTGCTGCATTCCCCTCACACCTAGTCCCGGCTCACTGGACAGTGATGAGGAGCAAGTGGGATCTGTTTGTTCCGCCTCAGTTCAGTTTATTGTCACGTGTACCGAGGTACAGTGAAAAGCTTTTGTTGCGTACTATCCAGTCAGCGGAAAGACAAGACATGATTACCATCGATCCATTTACAGTGTATAGATACATGATAAGGGAATAACGTTTAGTGCAAGGTGAACGACCTCGTCACTCCAACTGTAACTGCTCTGACAGGAAGTCTCTGCAGAGGGTAGTGAGGGGAGCAGAGAGGATCATTGGGTCTCCCTACCCTCGGTACAAGAACTGTTCCAGAGCCGCTGTCTGAAAAAAGCACTGAGAATAGCTAAGGACACACTGCACCCCCTCCACACACCTGGTTCCCCTGCCATCAGGCAAGAGATATCGCAGCATCAAAGCCCGGACTACCAGACTGCTAAACAGCTTCCTGCCACAGGCTGTGAGGCTGCTAAACAGTCACTCCACCTGATTCTGCTGCTTTGCACTGACATTTTAATAACTCTATAACCATATAACAATTACAGCACAGAAACAGGCCATCTCGGCCATTCTAGTCCGTGCCGCACTTAAATCAGCTGCCCTGGACATTTTAATGACTGTTTTTACTGTATTTTAATGTTGCTGTTTTTACCTGCTTTTTAACTATTCGTATTGTTTTATCAGGGACTGGATTGTTTTTATTGTTTTTTATTTTATGTGTGAAATGTTTAAGTTTTATGTGCGATGCTCCGGTATTCCCTGGGAAACGTCTTCTCATTTGGCACTGTACAACTGTTGCTTTGCAAGATTGACTACACCCACTACATTATCTCAGCTGCACTGCTACCTGTCAAACACTCCCGGTCTGCATCTCATTGCTCGGTCTGACGACCCCTTTTGGAGGGATATGGGCCAAGGTGAGACTGGTGTAGCTGGGACATGTTGGCCGGTGTGGGCAAGTTGGGTCGAAGGGCCTGTTTCCACGCTGTATGGGGTGGTATATCCAAGCACCCAGCACGGAATTATTGAACAATTATCCTCCTTTATGTGTAGGAAGGAACTGCAGATGCCGATTTACACCGAAGTTAGACACAAAATGCCTTCTTTATACCTGCTAGTTTTGTTTGAGTGAGTAGGGACCAGTTATCGGGAAGGTGTTGAGGGCATCACTGTAATGTTAAAATTGTACAAGGCATTGGTGAGGCCAATTCTGGAGTATGGTGTACAATTCTGGTCGCCTAATTATAGGAAATATGTCAACAAAATAGAGAGAGTACAGAGGAGATTTACTAGAATGTTGCCTGGGTTTCAGCACCTAAGTTACAGAGAAAGGTTGAACAAGATAGGTCTTTATTCTTTGGAGCGCAGAAGGTTAAGGGGGGACTTGATAGAGGTCGTTAAAATGATGAGAGGGATAGACAGAGTTGACGTGGATAAGCTTTTCCCATTGAGAGTAGGGAAGATTCAAACAAGAGGACATGATTTGAGAATTAAGGGACAAAAGTTTAGGGGAAACATGAGGGGGAACTTCTTTACTCAGAGAGTGGTAGCTGTGTGGAATGAGCTTCCAGTGGAAGTGGTGGAGGCAGGTTCGATTTTATCATTTAAAAATAAATTGGATAGGTATATGGACGGGAAAGGAATGGAGGGTTATGGTCTGAGTGCAGGTAGATGGGACTAGGTGAGAGTAAGTGTCCGGCACGGACTAGAAGGGCCGAGATGGCCTGTTTCCGTGCTGTAATTGTTATATGGTTATAATGATGAAGAAGTGGTTTTACATTTGCAGCATCACCTTCTTCCTGGCGCTGGGACTGACAACGCTTTCCTTTGTGATCGAGCGGAGAGAAGGTCTAATGGACAGAGGCTGGGTGGCAGGTTGGACTCTCTCATTGTGATGACTAATTCATACCCTGATGTCTAATTACATCACTTAGCAGATGAGCATTGCTCGGTGTAAGAGTCCCGCTACAATTATCTCTGACTTGATGTGGACATGCAGTCACTGTTCACAATGACATCCTCCAACATCTGTGCTCACTACTCACGTACGTTCATCAGTTCTACGAGGCCATTCAGTCCATCAACTCTACTCCGCCATTCAATCATGGCTGATCTATCTCTCCCTCCTAACCCCATTCTCCTGCCTTCTCCCCATAACCCCCAACACCCGTACTGATCAAGAATCTGTCAATCTTTATATTCCTTGTTGCTCCTTATCCTGACAGTAAAACAGACCATCAAACTGGCTGTGCTTCAGTGAATAAATGTGACATTTTGTCAACACAAGGAACTGCAGATGCTGGAATGTTGAGCCAAAGTGCTGGAGGAACTCAGCGGGTCAGACCGCTACTATGGAGGGAATGGACAGGTGACGTTTCAGATCAGGGCCCTTCCTCAGACTGATGGAGTTGGGGGAGGGGGGGGGGTGAGGAAGCTGGAAAAGACAGATGGGGGTGGGACAAAGCCTGGCAAGTGATAGGTGGATACAGGGGAGGAGGTGATGTGCAGATGGGTGGAGATAGTGACAAAGGCTGGAGGTGAAATGGAGACAAAATGTGTCAGATAAGGAGAGCTGAGGAGTGAAATGTAAAGCCAGAGGCACACAAGCAGATTGAGAATTAGTGGGCACAGGTTTAAGGTGAGAGGGGAAAGATTTAACAGGAACTTGAGGGGCAACGTTTTCACTCAGAGGGTGTTGGATGTCTGGAATGAGCAGCCAGAGGAGATGGTCAAGACAGGAACAATAGCAACATTTAAAAGGCGTTTGGAGAGATGTGTAGGAAGGAACTGCAGATGCTGGTTTAAATCGAAGGTAGACACAAAATGCTGGAGTAACTCAGCGGGACAGGCAGCATCTGGAGAGAAGGAATGGGCGACGTTTCGAGTCGAGACCCTTCTTCAGGCCGATGTCAGGGGAGTGGGCGGGACAGAGATAGAATGTGGTCGGAGACAGTAAGACTAGTGGGAGAACTGGGAAGGGGGAGGGGATGGAGAGAGAGGGAAAGCAAGGGCTATCTGAAGTTAGAGAAGTCAATGTTCATACTGCTGGGGAGTAAGCTGCCCAAGCGAAATATGAGATGCTGTCCTCCAATTTGATCTACTGCCTCCTCATCTACTGTATCCGCTGTTCCAGGTGTCAACTTCTCTACATCGGCGAGACCAAGCGCAGGCTCGGCCATCGTTCCGCTGAACACCTCCGCACAGTCCGTCTTAACCTATCTGATCTCCCGGTGGCTCAGCACTTCAACTCCCACTCCCATTCCCAATCTGACCTTTCTGTCCTGGGCCTCCTCCATTGTCAGAATGAGGCCCAGCACAAATTGGAGGAGCAACACCTCATATTTCGCTTGGGCAGTTTACACCCCAGCGGTATGAACATTGACTTCTCCAATTTCAGGTAGTCCTTGCTTTCTCTTCTTTGCCATCCCCTTCCCCTTCCCCTTCCCATTCCCAGTTCTCCCACTAGTCTTACTGTCTAAGACCACATTCTATCTCTGTCCCTCCCCCGACATCAGTCTGAAGAAGGGTCTTGACCCAAAACGTCGCCCATTCCCTCTCTCCAGAGATGCTGCCTGTCCCGCTGAGTTACTCCAGCTTTGTGTCTACCTAGGAGAGATGTATAGATAGGAAAGGTTTAGGATATGGGCCATACGTGGGCAAATAGCACTAGCTTAGATGGGACCATAATCGGCTTGGACGAGTCGGGCTGAATGATCTTTGATTCTATGACTCTAGTTACTACATTAGATTGTTTCGGCTGGGTTCATTTGGAACCATAATTGCAGTTAATTTACTTAAATAATTCAGTAAAAATTGGGATTCAATACACTAAGTGGAATGAATTTGGCAATTCTGCAGGCACATTGAATGGATGCCTTGCTAGACCACCTGGGGGAATTTGGCAATTCTGCAGGCACATTGAATGGATGCCTTGCTAGACCACCTGGGGGAATAGTGGCTGATGTTAATGTATATCTCACCGTGCCTCTGGATACAGCTTCATGCTTCACTCTCACTCAGTCTCACTCGTTGGCCATTGAAGAGACTCCACAGTGGACCCACTTACACTTTGTTTAGAGGTACAGCACGGAAACAGGCCCTTCGGCCCACCAAGTCCAGCGACCCCCACTATCCTACACACCAGGGACAATTTACCGAAGCCAATTAACCTCCAAACCCGCACGTCTTTGGGATGTGGAAGGAAGCCGCTACACCCAGAGGAAACCCACGCAGGTCACGGGGAGAACGTGCAAACACCGTACAGACGGCACCCGTGGTCAGAATGGAACCCGGGTCTCTGGCGCTGTGAGGCAGCAACTCTACCGCTGCGCCACCGTACCACCATTATAAAGCTGCGTGGAAGCGAAGGTGCAGGTTGTGTCGGTGGAGAGCACGCTGGTTCCAGTGAATGCTACAGAATGCAGCGTTGTGTTGAGGAACATTAAACTAACCGATGAAATGACCGTCTAGCCCACCTCCGTGTCTGACCCCATCTACCTCCACCATCACGGAAGACCTTGAATGGTCGTGGCAGCCGTTTGGTGGCGAGGATATTTGACATTCTGGAACTAGGAGTCAATGTTTCAAAAGAAGAATTGTCCATTTAAGACTGAGATGGGGTGAGACTTCTCTCAGATACAAGTTTATAGAACTCTTCTTCAAAGGTGGTCAGTGAATAGGACAGAGAGAGGTAGGGAATAGGAACAAGTTAAGGTAGAACGTGGTTACCATGAACAATAGACAATAGGTGCAGGAGTAGAGGCCATTCGGCCCTTCGAGCCAGCACCGCCATTCAATGTGATCATGGCTGATCATCCCCAATCAGTACCCCGTTCCTGCCTTCTCCCCATATCCCTTAACTCCGCTATCCCTAAGAGCCCTATCTCCTTCTCATCCTTCTAAATTCCAGAGTGTACAAGCCCAGCCGCTCCATTCTCTCAGCATATGACAGTCCCGCCATCCCGGGAATTAACCTGGTGAAACTACGCTGCACTCCCTCAATAGCAATGGAGGTGGGTGTGTGGTGCTGAGGTGGTACTGCTTTGCCAGAGATTCTAGTGAATAGTTCATGTTCATAAGTGATAGGAGCAGAATTAGACCATTCGGCCCATCAAGTCTAGTCCGCCATTCCAATCATGGCTGATCTATCTCTCAACCCTTAAATATATCCACTGACTTGGCCTCCACAGCCTTCTGTGGCAATGAACTCCACAGATTCACCACCGTCTGACTAAAGATATTCCCCCTCGAGCATTGTGTAGCAGGCTCAGAGTCCGCTCCTACTCCTGAATTGTTTTTAAATAATGAATCTATTCTGCAGCATTTATTTTAATGTCCGGGGAACTTGAGCAAGTAACTTTATAAAGGAGATAATGGGAATAAATAGATTGTGTGTAGCGTGGAGATGATGAGAACAGACAAGGTAGACACAAAATACTGGAGTAGCTCAGCGGGACAGGCAGCATCACTGCAGAGAAGGAATGGGTGACGTTTCTGGGTCGAGACCCTTCAGAGAGTTGGGTATGAGACCGTTGACCTGATTAGCGGTTTGATGAGGTGATATTGTGTGTTGCATCATTACAGTGTGGGGCTGCATCCATTCTGTCACTGTGCTTCAGTTACTGGTGTACGTATTCACACCCATTGTGCTCTGCTGCAGGTATTAGTTCCCTGGAGGTCATGCTGGCTCACATCCTTTCCCAGCTGGTGACGATGACCGTTCAGATCATTCTGCTGCTCATCTTTACATTCCTCGTTTTCAAGGTCAGTCCACTACTTTCCTGCACATCTCTCTCTCTCTCTCTCTCATCTGGGAGATTATTAAACTTCCTGCCTTTCAAAATGAGCAGCACGAAAAGCCTCGGCTTGGCAGGAGGTTGGTGTCACAACTGATGGGATTATGCACCTGACAATCTATTGAAGCCTGCATTCACCTGCATTAAATGTGTATTCTCATGTTCATAAGTGATAGGAGTAGAATTAGGCCATCCGGCCCATCAAGTCTACTCCACTATTCAATCATGGCTGATCTATCTCTCCCTCCTAATTCTCCTGCCTTCTCCCCATAACCCCTGACACCTGTACAAATCAACTATCTATCTATCTCTGCCTTAAAAATATCCATTGACTTGGCCTCCACAGCATTATGTGGCAAAGAAATCCACATATTCACCACCCTCTGACTAAAGAAATTCCTCCTCGTGTCCTTTCTGAAGTTATTACTTTTGTGTTGTTCGTACTTTTGTACGAACAAGGGCACCCGAGAAAGGGACCACATCACCCCGATCCTGGCCCCTCTCCACTGGCTCCCTGTGTGGTTCCGAATACATTTCAAGCTCCTTCTTTATGTTTGCAACCCCACCTACATCAAAAATCTACTTACCCACCACACACCTCCAGGTCCCTCAGATCGGCCGACTTGGGGTTACTGAACATCCCGCGGTCTAGGCATAAGCTCAGGGGTGACCACGCCTTTGCGGTTGCAGCCCCTAGACTGTGGAACAGCATCCCTCTTCCCATCAGAACTGCCCCCTCCATCGACTCCTTTAAGTCGAGACTTAAAACTCATCTCTACTCTCAAGCCTTTCTTGACGTCCTCTGAGGGAGGGCTACATGTATGTATTTATGTATGTACTTAATCTATGAACCAATGTTGAATAACGTTAGTACCTTCACCAATGTAAAGCACTTTGGTCAACGAGAGTTGTTTTTTAAATATGCTATAGAAATAACAGTGACTTAACTTGACTTTTGTATTCGAACTGTAAAATAAATGTGTCCACACCAGGTCTGTTTGTCACTCAATGACCCAGGCAGGGGGATAGAGTGTACTGACAGGCAGACTGAGCTGTCCTCCCTCTCAGGAGACGTTTCCTCATTGTCTCCCCACACTGACCACCTGAGAATGTGGGCTCAATCCCCTGTCACTGCCCCTTGGCTCCTTAAATTCACAGCAGTGTCGTTTAACCTTGAGTCAGCTTTGTACCTTAACATGTTATGTTAATCTGATTGAGTTACTGGGAAGATGGACGCAGAATTCTGGAGTAACTCAGTGGAACACAATAGACAACAGACAATGTGGTCTCACCAGGGCCCTGTATAACTGCAGAAGGACCTCTTTGTTCCTATACTCAACTCCTCTCGTTGTGAAGGCCAACATGCCATTATCTTTCTTCACTGCCTGTTGTACCTGCAGTGACTGATGTACTAGGTCACCCAGGTCTTGTTGTTAGTCCCCTTTTCCTAACCTGACACCATTCAGTTAATAATCTGCCTTCCCGTTCGTACCTCCAAAATGGATAACCTCACAAGGTCTAATTATTACCCGATTCATGAAAATAAAGTTAATCTGCAGATGCTGGAAATCTAAAATATTGTCCAAAAAGGCTGGAAAGCAGCTGAGGTCATATTCAAGGGAGGCTATGAGGTAGGAGAAAGTATACTTCTTGTATACTGCTAATCAGCCTACAACCATACTCACTATTAACTACACGTTAACTGCGCTAATTCAAGAATTTTGAAGTCTTCAAAAACTAGTAGCAAGAAATGTCCCATTTCAGCCCCAGATATAATTCCATCATTTCCAACAACCAAAATCCATACTTTCACCGCACCTTGTACATGTTTTTAATAAAAAAACTCAGACATTTTAAAGTTAACACTGACATCAATTACCATTTCAAACTTAGGCGCCATGGATGGTGGAAGTGTTTCCTAACTTTAGTTGTTACACAAAAGACGTTATAGGCCTGGTGCTAATTTGTTTAACTGCATCGCCTAGCTCCAGCATTCAAACAGAAATATTTATCATGTCACTATCCAATGTGCTAATCATCTGTTAGCTTCCAACTTCCAGATTCAGTATTCAATAGACAAAGGAGTAGGCCATTCGGCCCTTTGAGCCAGCATCGCAATTCAATGTGATCATGGCTGATCATCCCCAAACAGCACCCCGTTCCTGCCTTCTCCCCATATCCCCTGACTCCGCTATCTTTAAGAGCCCTTTAACACGCAGCATCTCAGAATAGAATAGTTTCTTTATTGTCATTGTAACATGAACCATGTACAACGAAATTGTAAAATGTCAGCCAGTCAGTGCACCATTCAAACATTTCTAAAAGCTAACGATACATACAAAGTAAAATATTTAAAAAGATAAACAACTAAAATAAATATCATAAAAATAGCACGCATAAACACCCAGCCCTACATCCTTCTGTCGATTTCATGTATGTATGTATCGCCCCTGCGTTCCTTGGCGGCTACATTTAGTGCCTTTATAGCAGTGGGGTAAAAACTGTTTTTAAGTCTGTTTGTCCTTGTCCTTGTAGATCTGTACCGTCTGCCTGACGGTAACAGTTCAAACAGGGAGTGTCCGGGGTGGGAAATGTCCTTTATAATACTCTGGGATTTTTTGATGCAGCGGGAACTGTGTAAGTCCTCCAAGGTAAGGAGAGGGCATCCGACAATCCTCTGGGCGTTGTCAATGGCCCTCTGGAGCGCTTTCCTCTGAGCCGCTGTGCAGCTGGTGTACCATACGCATACACAGTATGTTAGGAGGCTCTCAATGGAGCACCGATAAAAGGACAGCAGCAGTCTCTGAGTGATGTTATTCTTCCTGAGCACCCTCAGGAAGTGCAGTCTCTGCTGGACCTTTTTCAGCAGCGCAGAGGTGTTCACGCTCCACGTCAGGTCCTCCTCAATATGGATTCCCAGGAAGCGGAAATCCGCCACCCTCTCCACACAGTCCCCTCTGATAATTAATGGTACCATGTCCGTTTTATTCTTCCTGAAGTCTATTATTATCTCCTTGGTCTTTAAGGTGTTAAGGAGCAGGTTATTTTCTCCACACCACACTGTCAGCTGCTCCACCTCATCCCGGTAGGCGTACTCGTCCCCCCCGGAGATGAGTCCCACCACCGTAGTGTCATCCGCAAATTTGACAATGGTGTTTCTGTGGTGGGCGGGGATGCAGTCATGTGTGTAGATGGTGTAGAGCAGGGGGCTCAGTACGCAGCCCTGTGGAGAGCCGGTACTGAGGCTGAGGGCCGTGGATGTGTGATGGCCCACTCTGACTCTCTGGCTGCGACCCGACAGGAAGCTATTTATCCACATGCAGGTGGAGTGTGGAAGTCCCAAGTCCCCCAGTTTGTCCACCAGTTTGTGGGGAAGGATGGTATTAAAGGCAGAGCTGTAGTCCACAAAGAGCATCCGCACGTAGCTCCCCCGCTGCTCCAGGTGGGACAGTGCAGCATGGAGAGCTGTGGCTACAGCGTCCTCTGTAGATCTATTCGCTCTGTACGCAAACTGGTGGGGGTCAAAGCTTCGGGGCAGGAGTGATGTGATGTGACCCCGGACCAGTTTTTCAAAACACTTCATCACCACTGGTGTGAGTGCGACTGGCCGGTAGTCGTTGAGGCTGGAAATGTGGGGTTTTTTGGGCAAGGGGACTATGGTTGCGGACTTCAGACAGGGTGGAACAGTGGACTGGGTCTCAAGATAGAAGGAATGGGTGACGTTTCGGGTAGCGACCCTTCTTCAGACCGAGAGTCGGGGATGGGGAGACACAGATATAAGGAAGTGTAAGGTGTGAAAATGAGACATCAAAGGGGATGACGTTCAAGGAAAATGTAGAATAGATCATTGTTAGTTAGGAGAAGGTGACATTGAAGCATACAGAGAGAACATTGGATACAGAGTTAAAACACAGATACTGGAAATATTGTTCCCACAGCTCCAGACAGCTCCAGACTGCCACAGTAGTTTTTGTTTGCAAGAAGCATGTGTTTATTACTAAATTCTCAGCGAAGCATGTTAAACTTTTCTTATTGTGGTACAAAATGGCTCTTTAAAGTTCCGCTGCTTTGTTAGACCAGCTCGTCATTGAACTAAATCAATGTGTTGAGCTTTCAATATTTAATTTTAACCATTCAAATGCTCTTTCCAAATTGCTATTTTACGCGTCAATATTGGGCCGATGTTCCCAAGATTGGGATGTTATCTCGACAACATCTTCCATTGTCTTGAATCACAATTGTTACACATTTTCAAATGTAAAGATAAAGGGAATAAGATCAATGAATAAAAGGGCGGTCACTGTGGTGCAGTGGTAGAGTTGCTGCCTCACTGCGCCACAGACCTGGGTTTGATCCTGACCTCCGGTGCTGTCTGTACGCAGTTTGTACATTTTCTCCGTGACCTGCGTGGGTTTTCTCCAGTTCCCTCCACATCTCAAAGACTTACAGGTTTGTAGGTTAGTTGGCTTTGGCAAAATAAAATGTCCCTAGTGTGTGTAGGATAGTGCTAGTGTATGGGGACCGCTGGTCGGCACGGACTCGGTGGGCCGAAGGGCCTGTTTCCGTGCTGTATCTCTAAACTAAACTAAACTGGTTGTTGGTTTTAAAAGAAACATAGAAACATAGAAAATAGGCGCAGGAGGAGGCCATTTGGCCCTTGGAGCCAGCACTGCCATTCATTGTGATCATGGCTGATCGTCCTGTATCAATAACCCGTGCCTGCTTTCTCCCCATATCCCTTGACTCCACTAGCCCCTAGAGCTCTATCTAACTCGTTCTTAAATCCATCCAGTGATTTGGCCTCCACTGCCCTCTGTGGCAGGGAATTCCACAAATTCACAACCCTCTGGGTGAAAGAGTTTTTTCTCACCTCAGTCTTAAATGACCTCCCCTTTATTCTGAGACTGTGGCCCCTGGTTCTGGACTCGCCCAACATTGGGAACATTTTTCCTGCATCTAGCTTGTCCGGTCCTTTTATGATTTTATATGTTTCTATAAGATCACCCCTCATCCTAAACTCCAGTGAATACAAGCCTAGTCTTTTCAATCTTTGGAAGTGGACATTTTGATTGTTGACTTTCTGCGCGTTTGTTGTTTGAAGATTCCGAATGAAGGGTCCTTGCTGCTGGTGGCCATTCTCATCTTGCTGCAAGGCATCACCGGCATATCTCTGGGCCTCGTCATCTCCGCTGCCTTTGACGATGAGCAGTCAGCAGCCCAGGTGGCTCTCGGCATCTTCTACCCTGATATCGTGCTCAGCGGTAAGTGTTACTGCAGTGGGAACTAACTCCAGGTGTCAGCTCCGGGTGGGATTCATTGCCACAGTCGGCAGTGGAGGCCAGAATGTCGGGTGTTTTCAAAGCGGAGATTGATAGCTTCTTGATTAGTAAGGGTGTCAAAGGTTATGGGGAGAAGCCAGGAGAATAGGGTTGGGATGATTGAATGGTGTAGCAGACTCGATGGGCTGAATGGCCTAATTCTGCTCCCATGACTAACGGTCTTAAAAGCTGCAGACATACCATTATAGGCGGCACGGTGGTGCAGCGGTAGAGTTGCTGCCTCACAGCGCCAGAGACCCGGGTTCCATCCCGACTACGGGTGCTGTCTGTATGGAGTTTGTACGTTCTCCCCGTGATCTGTGTGGGTTTTCTCCGGGTGCTCCGGTTTCCTCCCACACTCCAAAGATGTGCAGGTTTGTAGGTTAATTGGCTTCTGTAGAAATAGTAAATTGTCCCGGTGTGTGTGTAGGATAGTGTTAGTGTGCGGGGATCGCTGGTCGGCGCGGACTCGGTGGGGCCTGTTTCTGAGCTGTATCTCTAAACTAAATGAATATGGCGGCACCCGGTGGTTGGGCCACTAGCTACACAAACCCTCAGCAGTCGGTCACATGACTGGGCAATGGCAGGGAGGAGTTGTCACGGGGTACAAGGGTGTTTCCTGGCATATATAACGAACCCTGGGACAACCCTCTCTCTCTCTCTCTCTCTCTTACTTCGAGCTGACCAGCTCTCCTCTCTTTCTGGGTTAGTGTCCTTCCAATAGACAATAGACAATAGGTGCAGGGTAGGCCATTCGGCCCTTCGAGCCAGCACCGCCATTCAATGTGATCATGGCTGATCATCCCCAATCAGTACCCCGTTCCTGCCTTCTCCGCATATTCCCTGACTCCGCTATTTTTAAGAGCCCTATCTAACTCTCTCTTGAAAGCATCCAGAGAACCTGCCTCCACGGCCCTCTGAGGCAGAGAATTCCACAGACTCACAACTCTCTGTGAGAAAAAGAGTTTCCTCGTCTCCATTCTAAATGGCTTACTCCTTATTCTTAGAAACATAGAAACATAGAAATTAGGTGCAGGAGTAGGCCATTCGGCCCTTCGAGCCTGCACCGCCATTCAATATGATCATGGCTGATCATCCAACTCAGTATCCCGTACCTGCCTTCTCTCCATACCCTCTGATCCCCTTAGCCACAAGGGCCACATCTAACTCCCTTTTAAATATAGCCAATGAACTGGCCTCGACTACCCTCTGTGGCAGGGAGTTCCAGAGATTCACCACTCTCTGTTCTTAAACTGTGGCCCCTGGTTCTGGACTCCCCCAACATCGGGAACATGTTTCCTGCCTCTAGCGTGTCCAACCCTTTAACAATCTTATATGTTTCAATGAGATACCCTCTCATCCTTCTAAACTCCAGAATGTACAAGCCCAGCTGCTCCATTCTCTCAGCATATGACAGTCCCGCCATCCCGGGAATTAACCTGGTGAACCTACGCTGCACTCCCTCAATAGCAAGAATGTCCTTCCTCAGATTAGGGGACCAAAACTGCACACAATTCCACCTCAGCAGGGGCTCAGCTCGAGCCCACGAGGCAACAGCCTCGCAGCAGCAACAACAACTTTGTGTTAAAGGCCCAACGTGCATGTTTGACAAACCTTTCATGCCTGAATAAAGGAACCCATTTGTTCACCACGTTTGTTGCCTCCACACTAAAGTAAATATATTGTAATGTTAAGTTCAGCCGATTCAAGAGATTGTGCTGCTGGATAGACTCAGCTTGTACTCGCTAGAATTTAGAAGATTGAGGGGGGATCTTATAGAAACTTACAAAATTCTTAAGGGGTTGGACAGGCTAGATGCAGGAAGATTGTTCCCGCTGTTGGGGAAGTCCAGGACAAAGGGTCACAGTTTAAGGGTAAGGGGGAAGTCTTTTAGGACCGAGATGAGAATTTTTTTTTTCACACAGAGAGTGGTGAATCTCTGGAATTCTCTGCCACAGAAGGTAGTTGAGGCCACAGTTCATTGGCTATATTTAAGAGGGAGTTAGATGTGGCCCTTGTGGCGAAAGGGATCAGGGGGTATGGAGAGAAGGCAGGTACAGGATACTGAGTTGGATGATCAGCCATGATCATATTGAATGGCGGTGCAGGCTCGAAGGGCTGAATGGCCTACTCCTGCACCTATTTTCCATGTTTCTATGTTTCTAACATTTCATCAGAGTACAAAGGAAAAGGCTTGGGCGGGGAAAGCTGAGACACTGCGTTGCTGAGAGGATTTGGTGAAATTGTTCCTAGTTACACAACAGGAAAGTGAGGCAGCGACATAAACAGGACACCAGAACCAAAACAGGAACTCGTGTAGACTCTGAGGGAGAGACAATGGTCTTACTGTGGACAGGGTGAGGATAAGTTAGACAAAATTGCTGGAGAAATTCAGCGGGTGCGGCAGCATCTATGGAGCGAAGGAAATAGGCAACGTTTCGGGCCGAAACCCTTCCGGGTTTCGGCCGGAAACTTTGCCTATTTCCTTTAGGGTTTCGGGCTGAAACGTTGCCTATTTCCTTCGCTCCATAGATGCTGCCGCACCCGCTGAGTTTCACCAGCAATTTTTGTCTACCTTCGATTCTCCAGAGCCTGCTGTTCCTTCTTGAATAGGGTGAGGATAAGTTGTGGGCACTGAGCCATACAACCTCTACCCTGACCATGTTTGAACTGAATGAAGGGACTTTATCTTTGCTGCAAGACAAGCTTGGGTGGAGGGGTGACTTTGAATGGAAGGAACCAGTAACTTGCCTCAGCCAGCACATAGAAACATAGAAACATAGAAAATATGTGCAGGAATAGGCCATTCGGCCCTTCGAGCCAGCACCGCCATTCATTGTGATCATAGACAGAAACATTGAAAATATGTGCAGGAATAGGCCATTCGGCCCTTCGAGTCTGCACCGCCATTCAATATGATCATGGCTGATCATCCAACTCAGTATCCTGTACCTGCCTTCGCTCCATACCCCCTGATCCCTTTAGCCACAAGAGCTACATCTAACTCCCTCTTAAATATAGCCACATAACTACCTTTTGTGGCAGAGAATTCACCACTCTCTGTGTGAAAAATGTTTTTCTCATCTCGGTCCTAAAAGACTTCCCCCTTATCCTTAAACTGTGACCCCTTGTTCTGGACTTCCCCAACATCGGGAACAATCTTCCTGCATCTAGCCTGTCCAACCCCTTAAGAATTTTGTACGTTTCTATCAGCTTGAATGAGAACACTCCAGATTTGACAGAGGTACCTGTCAGAGTGGTGGCAATGATTTTCAGTAGTGAATGACATCACAGATGTGTTATTATAGACAATAGGTGCAGGCGTAGGCCATTCGGCCCTTCGAGCCAGCACCACCATTCAATGTGATCATGGCTGATCATCCCCAATCAGTACCCCGTTCCTGCCTTCTCTCCATATCACCTGACTCCACTATATACATGATAAGGGAATAACGTTTAGTGTAAGGTAAAGCCAGCAAAGTCCGATCAAGGATAGTCCGAGGGTCACCAATGAGGTAGATAGTAGTTCAGGACTGCTCTCTGGTTGTGGTTGGATGGTTCAGTTGCCTGACAACAGCTGGGATGAAACTGTCCCTGAATCTGGAGGTGTGCGTTTTAGCATCTTCAGTCCTGTCTCCCGGTAAATAACAACCTGGGATTTCCACGTTATGTTGCCAGAATTTCAATACATCCAGCAGTTATTAAAATAGCCAAGTTGAGTGACGGCTCGTTGATATATTATCATAACAAGGAAACCTTTGCTCCAAAATAAATAAGTTATTGACAAACAGATTTTCTGTCAATTTTCTGACATTCATGGAAAATGATCGATACACGTTTTGTCTGACCTGCTGAGTTATTCTAGCCCTTTGTGTTTTTCTCTCAATGGCACTCTGACAGCCTCTATGTTATATAGAGGACCCTAAACTGCAGCTTGTGCAGAGACCTCTTGTATCATTGACAGGAGCTCTGACCAATTTGACAGAGGGGCCGATAGACCATGTATTAAAGAGAGGGCCCCTGTAGACAAAATGAATGAATGAATGAATGAATAAGTTTATTGGCCAAGTATTCACATACAAGGAATTTGCCTTGGTGCTCCGCCCGCAAGTGACAACGTGACATACAGTGACAGTTAGGAATGACACATAAAACATTAAACATTAATAATAAAACATGTGAATTAAATAAAATACCAGAGCAAAAGGAGGCTACAGATTTTTGGTTATTGAGTAGAGCTACTACTTAATATATTAAAGTGAGCGCTTTGTGTTGAGACCCTTCTTCTCATGCTGTACAACACAAAGAACAGCTTCTCCACTCAGTCTTTCCCCACCCCTGTAGACGATGTATTAAAGTGAGGACCAATAGAGATGTATTGAAGAGAGGGTTTGATAGTCTAGTTTAGTTTAGAAATACAGCACGGAAACAGGCCCTTCGGCCCACCGAGTCCGTGCCGACCAGTGATCACCACACACTAACACTACCCTGCACACACACTAGGGACAATGTACAATTTCACAGAAGCTAATTAACCTACAGAGCAGAACGTGGAAGGAAAACGGAAAACCTGGAGAAAACCCGTGCGGTCATGGGGAGAACGTGCAAACTCCACACAGACACCCGTGGTCGGTATCAACCCCGGGTCTCTGGTGCTGTGAGGCAGCAACATATGCCCCTGTCCCACCTAGGAAACCTGAACGGAAACCTCTGGAGACTTTGCGCCCCACCCAAGGTTTCCGTGCGGTTCCCGGAGGTTGCAGGTGGTTGCCGGAGGTTGCAGGTAGTGGAAGCAGGTAGGGAGACTGACAAAAACCTCTGGGAACCGCACGGAAACCTTGGGTGGGGCACAAAGTCTCCAGAGGTTTCCGTTCAGGTTTCCTAAGTGGGACAGGGGCATGAGGAGAACATGGATTGCCGACACTTGGGGTTGGGAATATAAGTAGCTACCTGTTGGTAAAATGTGTGGGATGTACCACTGTAACAATTTAACAGATTATAACATCTCGTTGTTTCAAGCTGCGCCTCTTGTAACAAATGATCTAGTGATTATGAATAACACCAGCAGTCAGATTGACAGAGCAGGGAAACAGGCATTTAGCCCAGTGTACCTGTACAGGTTACCTGACTGGCCACATTCACCACTGCACTGCTCCCCACAGCTGGCAGTTTCTTTCCCTAAGATATTTAATCAGCAGTTCAATCCAGAACACAATAAGACATGTGTAGGAAGGAACTGCAGATGCTGGTTGACATCGAAGAAAGACACAAAATGCTGGAGTAACTCAGCAGGACAGGCAGCATCTCTGGAGAGACGTTTTGTATCGAGACCCTTCTTCTCATGCTGTACAACACAAAGAACAGCTTCTCCACTCAGTCTTTCCCCACCCAGCCCAGTGGCAGCTGTGTTTTAGCAACTGATTGATTCCCAGCTTGTTTCCGCTTTCTTGTTTGCAGGAGTCATTTGGCCAGTTGAAAGTATTCCGTACGCGCTCAGATGCATCAGTTTAACTTTGCCACAAACGTATGCATCAGAAGCTCTGCGATGTATACTCTACCGAGGTAAGCAAACGTTTTGCAGACGTACGTCCCCATTTACGTTACTTATTTGAAAGGTAATCGATGTTTCTAAAAACTAATCTTCATCATTAAAAAGGTTCAGCTTTGGCAATAATGATATAGATTCCAAATATATTTTATGTATAGTGGAAACAAGGAACTGCAGATGCTGGTTTACACCAAATATAGACACAGAGTGCTGGAGTAACTCAGCGGGTCAGGCAGCATCTGTGGAAAACATGGATAGGTGACGTTTCACAGAGTGCTGGAGTAACTCAGCGGGTCAGGCAGCATCTGTGGAGAACATGGATAGGTGACGTTTCACAGAGTGCTGGAGTAACTCAGCAGGTGCAGCAGCATCTATGGAGCTAAGGAAATAGGCAACGTTTCGGGCCGAAACCCTTGCCTATTTCCAGAAGGGTTTCGGCCCGAAACTTTGCCTATTTCCTTAACTCCATAGATGCTGCTGCACCATAACTCAGCGGGTCAGGCAGCATCTGTGGAGAACATGGATAGGTGACGTTTCGGGTTGAGACCATCTTCAGGCTTCAGAGATGGGCACATGCATATGCATGGAATGGAGGGATATGGATCGCTTGCAGGCAGAAGAGATTAGTTTAATCTGGCATCATGTTGGGCATGGACATTGTGGGCAGAAGAGCCTGTTCCTGTACTGTACAGTTAGGTGTTCTAGCTGTTCTTGTGTCACATGTTTAGCTCATCCACTAAATCAGGGTTGACTCCCCCTCATTGACCAAAAAGGATCAACTCCCCTTCTTTAACCAATCAGGGTTGACTCTTGGCCGCGTTGACCAATCAGGGTTGACTCTTGGCCGCGTTGACCAATCAGGGTTGACTCTTGGCCGCGTTGACCAATCAGGGTTGACTCTTGGCCGCGTTGACCAATCAGGGTTGACTCTTGGTCACGTTGGCCAATCAGGGTTGACTCTTGGTCACGTTGTCCAATCAGGGTTGACTCTTGGTCACGTTGGCCAATCAGGGTTGACTCTTGGCCGCGTTGACCAATCAGGGTTGACTCTTGGCCGCGTTGGCTAATCAGGGTTGACCCTTGGCTTCGTTGGCCAATCAGGGTTGACTCTTGGCCTCGTTGGCCAATCAGGGTTGACTCTTGGCCGCGTTGGCCAATCAGGGTTGACCCTTGGCTTCGTTGGCCAATCAGGGTTGACTCTTGGCCTCGTTGGCCAATCAGGGTTGACTCTTGGCCGCGTTGGCCAATCAGGGTTGACTCTTGGTCACGTTGGCCAATCAGGGTTGACTCTTGGCCTCGTTGGCCAATCAGGGTTGACTCTTGGCCGCGTTGGCCAATCAGGGTTGACTCTTGGCTTCGTTGGCCAATCAGGGTTGACTCTTGGCTTCGTTGGCCAATCAGGGTTGACTCTTGGCCGCATTGACCAATCAGGGTTGACTCTTGGCCGCGTTGGCCAATCAGGGTTGACTCTTGGCCGAGTTGGCCAATCAGGGTTGACTCTTGGCTTTGTTGGCCAATCAGGGTTGACTCTTGGCCGCGTTGGCCAATCAGGGTTGACTCTGGCCGCGCTGTCCTGGCCCATTGCCTCGTTCCCCGGTGGGCCGACTGAGCTCAGGAGATCACTGTGAGGTTTCCACAAACGTGCTTGCCCTGAGCATGTCTGTCCTTCAGTTCCCTGCCTCCCTTGTACTGTGAGGCTGTTGAGTTTTTATATATCGCACATATATCAGAAGGAAGAAGTGTGATCAGAACCAAGTTTAAAACCATTCCTTACACTTGATGCTTCATTATTTTTACACTTGAAAATCTGCAATATACGTTTCAAACTAAATGAAGGATGCAATGTAAACCATGAAGACTTTGGTGCTCCAGCATATCCAGGCCATATTGCAAGCTCTTCCCTGGCAGAGTTTTCTCCATATCTCTGTCATTTATTAGACATAGTAAATGTGAATGAAATGCAGGAACGCATTCATTGTTCCCTCTCTAAACCACTGCTCCTGATTCAAACACAAGTTATAGGAGTAGAATTAGGCCATTCAGCCCATCGAGTCCACTCCGCCATTCAATCATGGCTGATAGCCTCCTAATCCCATTTTCCTGCCTTCTCCCCATAACTCTTGACACCCGTTCTAATCGAGAATCTGTCTATCTCTGCCTTAAAAATATCCACTGCCTTTTCCTCCACAGCCCTCTGTGGCAATGAGTTCCACAGATTAACTACCCACTGACTAAAGAAGTTCCTCCCCACCTCCTTTCTAAAAGAGCGCCCTTTAATTCTGAGGCTGTGACCTCTGGTCCTAGACTCTCCCACCAGTGGAAACATCCTTTCTACATCCACTCTCATTATTCTGTAAGTTTCAATGAGGTCCCCCCCTCAACCTTCTAAACTCCAGTGAGTACAGGCCCAGTGCCGTTAAACACTCATCATATGTTAACCCACTCATTCCTGGGATCATTCTTGTGAACCTCCTCTGCACCCACTCCAGAGCCAGCACATCCTTCCTCAGATACGGGGCCCAAATCTGTTCACAAGACTCCAAGTGCGGCCTGACCAGCGCCTTATAGAGCCTCAGTGTTACACCTGCACTTGGTTACGTTTTGTCACATTGAGCAGCCCTTTGCAAATGTAATCTGTGAATCGCTGACTTTAGTTTTGCCTTTTGTTGTGGCAGCGAATGCTTTTCCAGTTGGTGAATTAATGACCCATCACAATGCACCCAGGGTAGATGATTCCACCAATAAAAAAATAAAAAAATGATTACCCCATGATTACCCAAACAGCCACTCCCCCACTTGGGCAAACCTGGACAAATGTGAAATGCAAAGCTGCAGCCACAGATAAGTAAGTAAGTAAGTTTATTGGCCAAATATTCACATACAAGGAATTTGCCTTGGTGCTCCGCCCACAAGTAACAACATGACATATAGTGACAGTTACGAATGACTCAGAAAACACTAAACATTAATAATAATAAAACATTAATGATAAAACACCATTGATCAAGCATGTGAACCAACAAAATACCAGATCAAAGGGAGGCTACAGATTTTTGGCTGTTGAGTAGAGCAACTACTCGTGGATAAAAACTGTTTTTATGTCTGGCTGTGGCAGCTTTGACAGTCCGGAGTCGCCTTCCAGAGGGAAGTGATTCAAAGAGTTTGTGGCCAGGGTGAGAGGGGTCAGAGATGATCTTGCCCGCTCACTTCCTGGCCCTTTCAGTGAACAGTTCATCAATGGAGGGAAGGTTGCAGCCAATAACCTTCTCAGCTGATCGGACGATTCGCTGCAGCCTCCAGGTGTCGTGCTTGGTGGCTGAGCCAAACCAGACCATGATGGAGAAGGTGAGAACAGACTCTACGATGGCCGTGTAGAATTGGACCATCATTGCCTGTGGCAGATTGTGTTTCCTCAGCTGCCGCAGGAAGTACATCCTCTGTTGTGCCTTTTTGACTGTGGAGTCGATGGTAGCCCCCCACTTAAGGAATGGCGCAAGTGGCCCCCCACTTAAGATATGGCGCGTGGATGGGGGGGCGGGTAGTAACAGACATGGGTGCAGGGTGGGTGCACAGGAAAGAGGCAAGGGGTGGGAGTATTACTTTAACTAGATGTTTGCTTGATAATTAATACATCTGAGGCCCTTCAAACAAAATTAACATTAAACTAAACTAAAAAAAAAGACTCTCTTGCCCAGATTAGGGGAATTGTGGACCAGAGGTGAAGGGGAAAAGATTTAATAGGAACCTGAGGGGTGACTTTTTCACACAAAGGGTGGTGGGTGTATGGAACAAGCTGCCAGAGGTGGTAGTTGAGGCTGGGACTATCCCAACGTTTAAGAGACAGATAGACAGGTACATGGATGGGACAGGTTTAGAGGGATATGGACCAAAGGCAGGCAGGGACATCATGGTCGGAGTGGGCAATTTGGGTCGAAGGGCCTGTTTCCACGTTCTATGACTGTGACTCTCTGTTAAACAGTTTAGAATAACACACAAGAAGACATGAAGGGTCTCGACCCAGAACGTCACCTGTTCCTTGTCTCCAGAGATGCTGCCTGACCCAGCTGAGTTACTCCAGCACTTTGTGTCTTTACAAAACCCTCAACATCTTTTTGCCACTGCGGATGTATATTACTCAACGCGCATTATTTTCACAGAAACCTACTTTTGGGCAGGTGCTCTGGGTTTAGTGAGAAGAGATGAACCCCCTCCTCATGTTAATGACGTTCGATTAGAATGACTGAGAAGCTCAGTAATTAAAGGTGACAGCTTTGTCATGGCAGTTTGCCCCTTCCAATGCCCTGTCCCTAACCCATTCCAACCCCTTGCCTTTAATCTTACAGGTTGGGGATTCAGCCACTGGCCTGTGTGGACTGCATTTGTCATCACGTTGTCCTGGAATGCATTTTTCCTTTTATTAGCAACAATAATATTGAAAGTAAGAAGATAACAAAGATGGGAAGAAATGTGTTGGAAGGAACTGCAGATGCTGGTTTAAACCGAAGATAGACACCAAAAGCTGGAGTATACCAGCGAGTCAGGCAGCATCTCTGGAGAGAAGGAATAGTCTGTTTCGAGGACTAGATCTGAATGATCGATCGACATCCAGGTAACGGAAGCTCAGGAGGAGGTTCAGAGAGAAACCATCTGTAATTGTAGAGTTGAAAATGAATTTTGTGCCAAACTTAGCATTTCTACAGTGTTTTGTTTTTAATCTAACTTTGAAACACAAAGATTGTTAATGAGGATAAGTGTGCGGCTGTATTGGAAATGAATAAGTTGAATAAAGCTGCCTGCCTTCCCCGAGCTCCCTGCTCCATGCATGCTGGTGACTGGCTGAGTGTGTGCGTGAGATGTCTTACCCTTGAAATAGACAGAATCATTGGTTATTTGGCCCAGAGGAGTTGAAGTGGCTTTATTCTCAAGATCACGTAAATATTGATGACAAATGCCATTTTTCCCATCCCGCTCATCCATCCTGTGTAAACATACCGCTCCCTTGACTCATTGTTTATCCAATTATTTTCTCTAGCATTCTTCCTGCACTTTCTTGTGGGAATTCTGCCACAGCCCATGGTCGCCTTATTAATACATTGAGTTTGGAAATGGCAAGTGCACATTCCACAGCTCAATCTGCTGTTATCACAAAGTCTACCAACGTTCCCACTCATTCCTGGACCGTTAGACTTTCCCCACTGTACACGTGTCTGCTCCAGAGTGTCAGCTGTTTGTGGTCAGGCCACGTATTCATCATCAGCTAAACAAAATCATCTACTTAAATAACTCCTTTCATCAAACTTAAATGTTGGAAATGCCATCTTCATGCTTCTTCAAACTCTGGGCCAAGCAGGCAGGAGATGTGTCCCCCGGTGCCGTGTCCCCCGGTGCCGTGTCCCCCGGTGCCGTGTCCCCCGGTGCCGTGTCCCCCGGTGCCGTGTCCCCCGGTGCCGTGTCCCCCGGTGCCGTGTCCCCCGGTGCCGCGTCCCCCGGTGCCGCGTCCCCCGGTGCCGCGTCCCCCGGTGCCGCGTCCCCCGGTGCCGCGTCCCCCGGTGCCGCGTCCCCCGGTGCCGCGTCCCCCGGTGCCGCGTCCCCCAGTGCCGAGTCCCAGTGCCGCGTCCCCCAGTGCCGCGTCCCCCAGTGCCGTGTCCCCCAGTGCCGCGTCCCCCAGTGCCGCGTCCCCCAGTGCCGCGTCCCCCAGTGCCGCGTCCCCCAGTGCCGCGTCCCCCAGTGCCGCGTCCCCCAGTGCCGCGTCCCCCAGTGCCGTGTCCCCCAGTGCCGTGTCCCCCAGTGCCGCGTCCCCCAGTGCCGCGTCCCCCAGTGCCGTGTCCCCCAGTGCCGTGTCCCCCAGTGCCGTGTCCCCCCGTGCCGCGTCCCCCAGTGCCGCGTCCCCCAGTGCCGCGTCCCCCAGTGCCGCGTCCCCCAGTGCCGTGTCCCCCAGTGCCGTGTCCCCCAGTGCCGTGACCCCCAGTGCCGTGTCCCAGTGCCGCGTCCCCCAGTGCCGTGTCGCAATGCCGTGTCCCCCAGTGCCGTGTCCCCCAGTGCCGCGTCCCCCAGTGCCGCGTCCCCCAGTGCCGTGTCCCCCAGTGCCGCGTCCCCCAGTGCCGTGTCGCAGTGCCGTGTCCCCCAGTGCCGTGTCGCAGTGTCGTGTCCCCCAGTGCCGTGTCGTAGTGCCGTGTCCCCCAGTGCCGTGTCCCCCAGTGCCGTGACCCCCAGTGCCGTGTCCCCCAGTGCCGTGTCCCCCAGTGCCGTGTCCCCCAGTGCCGTGTCCCAGTGCCGTGTCCCCCAGTGCCGTGTCCCCCAGTGCCGTGTCCCCCAGTGCCGCGTCCCCCAGTGCCGCGTCCCCCAGTGCCGTGTCCCAGTGCCGCGTCCCCCAGTGCCGTGTCCCCCAGTGCCGTGTCCCCCAGTGCCGTGTCCCCCAGTGCCGTGTCCCCCAGTGCCGTGTCCCCCAGTGCCGTGTCCCCCAGTGCCGTGTCCCCCAGTACCGTGTCCCCCAGTGCCGTGTCCCCCAGTGCCGCGTCCCCCAGTGCCGTGTCCCCCAGTGCCGTGTCCCAGTGCCGCGTCCCCCAGTGCCGTGTCGCAGTGCCGTGTCCCCCAGTGCCGTGTCCCCCAGTGCCGCGTCCCCCAGTGCCGCGTCCCCCAGTGCCGTGTCCCCCAGTGCCGTGTCCCCCAGTGCCGCGTCCCCCAGTGCCGTGTCGCAGTGCCGTGTCCCCCAGTGCCGTGTCGCAGTGCCGTGTCCCCCAGTGCCGTGTCCCAGTGCCGTGTCCCCCAGTGCCGTGTCCCCCAGTGCCGTGACCCCCAGTGCCGTGTCCCCCAGTGCCGTGTCCCCCAGTGCCGTGTCCCCCAGTGCCGTGTCCCCCAGTGCCGTGACCCCCAGTGCCGTGTCCCCCAGTGCCGTGTCCCCCAGTGCCGTGTCCCCCAGTGCCGTGTCCCCCAGTGCCGTGTCCCCCAGTGCCGTGTCCCCCAGTGCCGTGCCCCCCAGTGCCGTGTCCCCCAGTGCCGTGTCCTCCAGTGCCGCGTCCCCCAGTGCCGTGTCCCCCAGTGCTGTGTCCCCCATTGCCGTGTCCCAGTGCCGTGTCCCCCAGTGCCGTGTCCCAGTGCCATGTCCCCCAGTGCCGTGTCCCAGTGCCGTGTCCCCCAGTGCCGTGTCCCAGTGCCGTGTCCCAGTGCCGTGTCCCCCAGTGCCGTGTCCCCCAGTGCCGTGTCCCAGTGCCGTGTCCCCCAGTGCCGTGTCCCCCAGTGCCGTGTCCCAGTGCCTCGTTAGATTGTCAAGAGTGTAAAGTGTTTTATTGTCGTACTAGACTAAGTACAGACCCGCTGGCTCTGCTCCCCAACGCAATATTCCACCACACACCCATAGCCCCCAACTGCGCAGGCGCGGCTCATCCCCCAGCACTTCCCCCCCCTTCACCCTCCCTCTTCTTTCCCCTCTCCTCCTCTCCTCTAATCCCTCCCTCACCTCTCCCTCCCTCTCCTTTCCCCTACCCTCAGTCACTCCCTCCATAAAGAGCAGCATCTGCAGTTCCTTCCTCCACAGGTCATTCATTATTAGCTGTGGTTTAGATCCCGTTGACTTGACGATTGGACCTGCTTTAAAAATATCCACTCTTGGCCCCCACAGCCTTCTGTGGCCAAGAATTCCACAAATTCACCGCCCTCTGATTAAAGAAATTCCTCCTCATCTCCTTCCTCATCATGTAATTCATCATTACATCCAAAGCTACGGCCTCTGTCCATTAGGTTTTGGTGTCAACAGTTTTATTCGTTATTGGTTGTGGTCGACAGTGCCTTGGGGGCAATGTTTGCCACCTCCATGGGTGTGGTGTAGTCTTTGCTCTGGAATGTATCAGTTCCACCAAGCCACAGTGAGGTACTGGTCGAACATGTGGAACTGTACAATGGGGCCGTCACTCATGCAAGAGCCTCCGGCTCTCTCACCAAACCACTCAGGCAAACCAGAACCAGTCCTACCGAACTAGTACATCAGAAAAAACTTGTCCTGCAGCCAAATCCCTGATGATCTGGGCTGCCAAGTTATTCTATGTTCCTGCAGACTCACGTTTCATGTCTCCCAGCTTGCTGCAAGCAATGGTTGTGTTTTACCCAGAGCTACTAGAAATCAAATCTGCAATTAACTGTCAGTTATTATAAATTACAAAAAAAGTTCTCCCAGTCTACTTGAAGCAATTTAAATCGGTTAAAATATTGTTTGTGATAAAAAATAATGTTGTAAAGCCTGCTCTTGCCAGCCTTCCTGACAGCCGTAAAGCCCCTGATGGAGTGAGTTTGTGCACGGGTCTCACACTAACCCCGCTCCACATCCGAACATAGATCCCTCAGTGAAAATGCACAGTCTTAGAGCAGACTCCTGCTTCCCCGACAACTCCACAACGAGCCGCGTGGCAGAACCAAACTCAGCAAGGAGTTTCAGGACTTTATATTTAAAAAGGAATCCCAAACTTGCCTGTTCCTTCCTTGTGTAAAACTGCTGGTTTATCTCGTGTGCGTGTGTGCGCGTGTGCGTGTGTGTGTGTGTGTGTGGTGTGTGTGTGTGTGTGTGTGTGTGTTTACGTGTGTGTGTTTACACGTGTGTGTGTGTGTGTGTGTGTGGTGTGTGTGTGTGTGTGTGTGTGTGTGTGTGTGTGTGTGTGTGTTTACACATGTGTGTGTGTGCGTGTGTGTTTACGTGTGTGTGTGTGTGTGTGTGTGTTTACACGTGTGTGTGTGTGTGTGTGTTTACGTGTGTGTGTGTGTGTGTTTACACGTGTGTGTGTGTGTGGTGTGTGGTGTGTGGTGTGTGTGTGTGGTGTGTGTGTGTTTACGTGTGTGTGTGAGTGTGTGTGTTTACACATGTGTGTGTGTGTGTGTGTGCGTGTGTGTGTGTGTGGTGTGTGTGTGTGTGTGTGTGTGTGTGTGTGTGTGTTTACACGTGTGTGTGTGTGTGTGTGTGTGTGTGTGTGTTTACGTGTATGTGTGAGTGTGTGTGTTTACACATGTGTGTGTGTGTTTACGTGCGTATGTGAGTGTGTGTGCATGCACGTGTTCAAGTGTGTGTGTGTGTTTACGTGCGTGTGCCACATAATGGATGTAATGATGAATTACAGGACAATGCGTGTTCGTGGGTCACTAAGCTGTGGGTCGATGTTGGCACTCACATTGAAATCTACATTTCTGTTTTAAATTCCCTTTTGGAGATTTGTTCACACAATCTGTACCTTGAGGACGTCTTGCTTGCAGCTGCGATGTTGACGAGCTTCCATGTCTGCCTCATGCAGCTCCCTCTCTCACCTGCCTACTAGTGATCACTCAACTGACCGACACACTCTATCCTGTCACAACTTGTGGGAGATTACTGTGTGAAAATAGGCTGCTTATATTAAAACAAAGATGCCAGCAACTGAAGACGCTGGAATCCTGAGCTAAATGCCAAGTGCCTGAGGAACTCAGTGCTCAGGTGGCATCTGTGGAGAGAATGGACGGGCGACGTTTCTGGTCAGGACCCTTCTTCAGACTGAAGACCCTTCTTCACCTTCCTTTATTTGAAGAAGGGTCCCGACCCAAAACGTCACCTGGCCTTTCCCTCCATAGATGCTGCCTGACCTGCTGAGTTCTGTGTTGAGCTCACGTTAGAACAATGGTTACACTGACATGGACATGATGATTTCCAACTTCCTCAATGCTCAACACGCACCACTACTTCTTTGTTATGTACACCAGACAATGCGATCAATCGATGCCTGTAACATCGTGCAAGCGTGTACACACACTTTGTGAATTGGTGCCTGTAACATCGTGCTCGTGTGTACACACACTTTGTGAATTGGTGCATGTAACATTGTGTGAGTGTGTACACACACTTTGTGATTGACGCCTGTAACATCGTGCAAGAGTGTACAGTCATATATTCTGGGATGTCAAGGAAGGACTTTGAGAGCTGAATGGAGTTTGCAAGAATCATGATTTTTTTAATAGAGACTGAAAGACTGAGTGGACACTCCCTGTGTGTGTGTGTGTGTGTGTGTGTGAGTTTGAGCGTATACCACGTATACTGGCTGTAAACGGTTTGCCCGTGGATGGGATGCAGAGTTGTAGGATGAAGAGAGGGCTGGTTTAACGGCAGCAGAGGCACGTCTGGTGCAACTGCAGCAACGAGTGGAAAACACATCACCACAAGATCACCATCAATGGAATTTTACCCGTAGCTACATTTAAAATATTAAATAATGTTTAAATTCCCTTTTGGTTTGTCAGGCATTGAGATGATTAATTCTGGGCACTGTGGCTTAAGATCAGGGTTGGATAAGAGCGGGCTTTCCCTGTGTGGGTAAGCAGCTCCCTGTGGCTCTGTTGTTCCAGCCACAGCCCTGTTGGAAGGTGTACACTGTTGGCCTGAACACCCAAACACTCTACAGCACTGCTTCCTGGTTTAGGTTTAGGGGGAATTTGTAACATTGTCAGCTGCCTTTTCGTGGCCACTATTTGCATACCGTGGGTACCCAAGCAAAGAATATCACCACGACTTGCCACATATGATGGTAAAGAATTCAATTCAATTCCATTATCATTGTCACGTTTAACAAAGTACCATGAGAAGCTTTTTGTTGCGAGCTTTCCAGTCTAACAAGACTATGCAAGCTGTCCACAGTGTACAGATACAGCAAGGAAATAATGTTTAGTACAATATAAAGTCCAGAAAGTTTCTGATTAAAGATAGTCCGAGGGTCTCCAATGAGGTAGATGGGGGGTCAGGACGTTGGTGCGAGGGTGGTTAAAAAGTGTTGATTTGCATGCTATCCAAAACAGATCCTGACTACGGGTGCTGTCTGTACGGAGTTTGTCCGTTCTCCCCGTGACCTGCGTGGGTTTTTGCCGGGTGCTCCGGTTTCCTCCCACACTACAAAGACGTGCAGGTTTGTAGGTTAATTGGCTTTGGCAAAATTGTAAATGATCCCTGTTGTGTTGGATAGTGTTAGTGTATCTCTAAACTAAACTAAACCTCTGGCACATCTGAAGCAATTCTGGATTGTCTCCTGTACACGGGATCCCAGCTCTCCTCACTGAACTGGCTGCATGGGCGGATGCTTTCAAGAGAGAGCTAGATAGGGCTCTTAAAGATAGTGGAGTCAGGGGATATGGGGAGAAGGCAGGAACGGGGTACTGATTGTGGATGATCAGCCATGATCACATTGAATGGCGGTGCTGGCTCTAAGGGCCGAGTTGGCTACTCCTGCACCTATTGTCCATTGTCTATTGACCACCTGTACAGTCAGCTTTTTGCCAGATTCCAGGCAGGAGATTTCCGTGTGGTCAAACATCTTGTGGTCAAGACTTTTAACAATTGTAATTATGCTTTGGTCCTGAGGCTGAATAATTGCAGTTATATTGGGTGGGATAAAACCCCATTATACTGTATAACCTTTGGTCCTTTTGGTTAAGAAGGAACTGCAGATGCTGGGAAAATGGAAGGTAGTCAAAAATGCTGGAGAAACTCAGCGGGTGAGGCAGCATCTATGGAACGAAAGAATGGGTGACGTTTCAGGTCGAGACCCTTGGGCAGCTCATCATCAATTGTCATGGGCATTGAGTGATGGGCAACAAACGATGACCACGCCAGTAATTCCCACATCCCACAAGCAAATGACAAATATATCGTCATGCTATGGCAGTGCCGACTCCAATTCGGATCACATCCCTGAGCGTTTATTGTCATGTGTCCCGGATAGGACAATGAAATTCTGGTCATGCAAGAGCTTGCACATCCTGTTAGCTGCAGCTAAAAAACAAAGTGCTGGAAGAACTCAGCGGGTCAGGCAGCATCTGTGGAGGGAATGGACAGGCTATGTTTCGGTCCAAAACCCATTTGTCGGCACTGGGCCTGTACTCGCTGCAGTTTAGAAGAATGAGGGGGGACCTCATTGAAACATTCAGAATAGTGAAAGGCCTGGATAGAGTGGATGTGGAGAGGATGTTTCCACTAGTGGGAGAGTCTGGGACTACAAGATACAAGATACAAGAGCATTTATTGTCATGTGTCCCGGATAGGACAATGAAATTCTTGCTTTGCATCAGCACAACAGAACATAGTAGACATGAATACAGAACAGATCAGTGTGTCCATATACCATTGTATAAATATATACACACATGAATAAATAAAACAGATAAAGTGCAAATAAACAGATAATGGGCTATTAATGTTCAGAGTTTTGTATGAGGAGTTTAATAGCCTGATGGCTGTGGGGAAGAAGCTGTTTCTAAACCTGGATGTTGCAGTCTTCAGGCTCCTGTACCTTCTACCTGAAGGTAGCAGGGAGATTGTAATTGTAATTGTAATTTATTTATTTTAGGGACAGTGCATATTAATAAACATTTACATGTAATACACAAGATTGTAGCCAGTAGCTAATTTCCATCTTTAGTCCCTCTGGTAAACAAGGTAAACACATCACAACACAACACAACACAACACAACACAACACAACACAACACAAATGGTTTAGCCTGCAGTCATAACATAGAATAAATAACATACACTTAACACAGCCCAAGTCGCAAAGTCATTGTCTCTTCCCTCCTTACTCTCCCTCTGCGCTGAGGCAATCCAAGCCTCCGATGTTGTGACCCCGCCGGGTGATGGTAGGTAAGTCCCGCAGGCTGAATCCGTGCTCCGCAAACGGGCCGGTTCAAACTCCGTGGCCCGGGGCGGTCGAAGCTGCCGAAGCTGCCGTCCTCCAGTCCAGCGGGATGCAGCTGTAGTTGCGGGAGCTCCGGAAAACAGAACTCGAGCTCCCGATTATGTCGTCCACTGGCCCGCGGCCGAGCTTCCGAGGCTCCAAAGTCGGGTCGGAAGTTGGGTCGCACCGCAACCACAGCCCCGAAGTCGGCCAGCCTCGCGTTGGTAAGTCCTGGCTCTGCCTCCGCAGCCTCAAGGTCGGTCGCAGTTGGAGGCCGCCAGCTCCGCGATAGGCCTCAGCGCAGACGGACACGGAGACGGGGGATACGGCAGGAAAGGTCGCATCCCCCCCGAAGGAAGTCAAAAACCATGTTACACCCACCCCCCCCGCACACATACACAACCAAATAAACCGAAATAAACCGCAAAAACGGGACAAGAGAAAACAAAAAACAGAAAAGACAAACGGACTGCAGGCGAGCCGCAGCTGCAAGGCAGCGCCGCCACTCCCACGTATGAGTGTGGGTCCTTGATGATGCTGCCAACATTTTTGAGGCAGCGACTGCGATAGATCCCCTCGATGGTAGGGAGGTCAGAGCTGATGATGGACTGGGCAGTGTTTACTACTTTTTGTAGTCTTTTCCGCTCCTGGGCGCTCAAGTTGCCGAACCAAGCCACGATGCAACCGGTCAGCATGCTCTCTACTGTGCACCTGTAGAAGTTAGAGAGAGTCCTCCTTGACATACCGACTCTCCGTAATCTTCTCAGGAAGTCGAGGATTAAAGGACTTTTTTAGGAAGAGAAATGTCTTTAGTCAGAGGGTGGTGAATCTGTGGAATTCTTTGCCACAGAAAGCTGTGGAGGCCACAAGTCAGTGGATATTTTTAAGGCAGAAATAGATAAATTCATGATTAGTATGGGTGTCAGAGGTTATGGGGAGAAGGCCGGAGAATGGGGTTATATGGGAGAGATAGATCAGCCATGATTGAATGGTGGAGTGGACTTAATGTGCCGAATGGCCTAATTCTACTCCTATCACATATGACCCTGCGTCAGGGCTGAGCGTGCAGAGGGGAGAACTGGTTGGGTTCATGTTTTCTGCGCCTGGTTTTGGTTTGTTTTTATCCATTATATAACTCTAACTCCCTGAACATCTCAGGGCTCCAGTAAAGTGGTGAAGAACAGCCAAGTCTAAGTCTTGTCACAGTCTGTGTATTTGGCCTGACCTTGTAAACACTGACTCTCTACACCCAATCCACGAGCCTGAAAAATATAATTTTTATATTTCCTTTATTTTTAACTCCCAAATCCCAATTGTAAAAGTGCTATAAAAATCCAAAACTGCTGTATGTTTTTGACTCTGTTAGTATTGGAGGAACTTGGAAAAATATTTTTTGATGTACTAAAGCTAACTGACATCGCATCAACTTCACCCAGGGAGGATGTTGCTGTTGTCAGCAAAATGTGAGCCAGAGTTTACAGCCACTTAATATCATCTTTACGCAGTAATTATTGAACATAACAATCTTGGCAATAAATCAGTAGGTTAATGCCTGAAGCCAGTCGGGACATTCTTGCTGTTTCACCACATCAGGAACAGAGTGAGTGGCATTTCACTTCTTCAAAGGAGTAAGTATGTAAAACAGTGCGTAAACATTCCCTCTGCCTGGATACTGTCTCCATGGTGATGTGACAACACATGGCAGCCTGTAGCAAAACAACGCGGTGCAGAACACTGCTTGGATTCACTTCATCTGTTGCAGCAACAGTGAGGTGTAAACACACATTTGACTGCACTTTCACCACTCAGTCCCCTCAAATACAAGGGTTTGAAGGTCTTTCCAAAATCTTTTTATAACACACTAAATTTCAGAAACTGTAGCATATTGACAGCACAGCACAACTGATTTGACTGCATGTTATTGGTCACGGTCGACTGGGTGGCTATCAGCTCGCTCACCATCTGTGGAGAACATGGATAGGTGGCATTTCACAGAATGCTGGAGTAACTCAGCGGGTCAGGCAGCATCTGTGGAGAACATGGATAGGTGACGTTTCACAGAGTGCTGGAGTAACTCAGCGGGTCAGGCAGCATCTGTGGAGAACATGGATAGGTGACGTTTCAGAGTGCTGGAGTAACTCAGCGGGTCAGGCAGCATCTGTGGAGAACATGGATAGGTAGCGTTTCACAGAGTGCTGGAGTAACTCAGCGGGTCAGGCAGCATCTGTGGAGAACATGGATAGGTGACGTTTCACAGAGTGCTGGAGTAACTCTGCGGGTCAGGCAGCATCTGTGGAGAACATGGATAGGTGGCGTTTCACAGAGTGCTGGAGTAACTCAGCGGGTCAGGCAGCATCTGTGGAGAACATGGATAGTTGACGTTTCACAGAGTGCTGGAGTAACTCAGCGGGTCAGGCAGCATCTGTGGAGAACATGGATAGGTGACGTTTCACAAAGTGCTGAAGTAACTCAGCGGGTCAGGCAGCATCTCTGGAGAACATGGACAAGCAATGCTTTGTGATGGGACCCTTCTAGAAACTCCAGCACTTTGTGTTTTTTGCGAAAGATTCCAGCATCTGTATTTCCTGGTGTCTAACCTCATCTTCAGTGTTACCATGGTTCCACAGCTGATGTTTCCATTGGTGTTGGAGGCAATCACTGCCACACCTTACCTGGAATACAACCCATGCCAGGAGTAAAGTCTGGAACTGTGCTCCTGGCAGACTCTAACAGAGCATCAGTTCGTAGATTACTGGTGACAACATGTTCCTGTCATAGTTCCTTCCATTTATTACTGAATGGGAGATAACTGGTGAGAGATTAGGCTCACCACAACCCTTGGCCCCAACCCACATGCTTGGGCTAATAACAATGTCCAAACCAAACCTCTTGACTAACTTATAGTGCATAAGTGCGTGAAAAATAAATGCCAATTAAAATTAGTTGACATGGTTAAATAATAATCAAACATTGGAACTGATTGGTGCTAAAATTCTAAGATAAGATTAGTTATCTAAACCTTGTGACGTGCAGTTAGATCGGAGTGAACACACTGATATTAAATTATTTTATTTTTGCAAGAATTCCAATTGATTGCGATTGGCGTTTTAAAATAGAGTTTCCATATCGTGCAGCAACCCATCTCTCCATAATTAGACCATTCTCACATTCAGGTGGCAGCGAACTGGGTGTACACTTAAAAATAAATCTTTCTTGCACCATCTGCTATGAAAATATCGAAGTGTTTGCAGCAGAAAGGGATAGTGGTGCAGCATCCTCCCACTGATAATGTGACTCTCAGGATCACAACTACCCGTGTCATTTGAGAGTGTAATTGGAACTCCTGCAGCACTGAATGCCAGGATATTGTGGTCAGGGTGCAGAAGTAAAGCTGGTTAAAATATGTTTAAGGAGGAACTGCAAATGCTGGAAAATCGAAGGTACACAAAAATGCTGGAGAAACTCAGCGGTTGCAGCAGCATCTATGGAGCGAAGGAAATAGGCAATGTTTCGGGCCGAAACCCTTCTTCAGACTGATGGGGGGTGGGGGTGGGAGGGGGGGGGGGGGAGAAGAAAGGAAAAAGGAGGAGGAGGAGCCCGAAGGCTGAGGAAGGGGAGGAGACAGCAAGGACTAACAAAATTGGGAGAATTCAATGTTCATGCCCCCAGGATGCAGACTCCCCAAGCGGAATTTGAGGTGCTGTTCCTCCAATTTCCGGTGTTGCTCGCTCTGGCCATGGAGGAGACCCAGGACAGAGAGGTCGGATACGAAATGGGAGGGGGAGTTGAAGTGCTGAGGTTGGTTATCGCGGACCGAGCGGAGGTGTTCGGCGAAACGATAAAATATGCCCCATCCCTAGATCGGGGATGGTCTTGGCATCATGTTCACCACAGACATTGTGGGCCGAAGGGCCTGTACTGTTCCATGTTTTAGTTTAATTTAGAGATACAGCATGGAAACAGGCCTTATTCCCACCGAGTCCGCACTGTCCATTGATCTCCCGTTCACACTAGTTCTATGTTATCCCATTTTTTCATCCACTCCCCACACACTAGGGGCAATTTACAGAGGGCCAATTAACCTACAAACCCGCACGTCTTTGGATATGGGAGGAAACCGGAGCACCCGAAGGAAACCCACACGGTCACAGGGAGAACATACAAACTCCACACAGACAGCACCCGTAGTCAGGATGGAACCTGGCCTCTGGCACTGTGAGCCAGCAGCTCTACCCGCTGCACCACTGTGCCGCCACTAAAGTTCTAGGTTCTCTGTTCTACTTTGTTTGGACACATTTCAGTGCAATCTAAGGCCCCACCAATGAGGTCTGGCTACAGTGATCATCACTATTCACTGCCTTCATCAACTTGAAACATGGATATTCCTCATCACTGTACACTGCAAGGGCCAGGAAGCGAGCGGGTAAGCATCTCTGACCCCTCTCACACTGGCCACAAACTGTCCTCGGCCTCCTCCATGGCCAGAGTGAGCACCACCGCAAATTGGAGGAGCTGCACCTCATATCTCGCTTGGATAGTTTACACCCCAGCGGTATGAACATCGACTTCTCCAATTTCAGGTAGTCCTTGATTTCTCCCTCCTTCCCCTCCCCTTCCCAGCTCTCCCTCAGCCCACTGTCTCCGCCTCTTCCTTTCTTCTTCCTGCCCCCTCCCACCACATCAGTCTAAAGAAGGGTCCCCACCCGAAACGTCACGTAATCCTTCGCTCCATAGATGCTGCCTCACCTGCTAAGTTTCTCCAGCATTTTTGTCTACCTACTGTATGTCATGTTGTTACTTGCGGGCAGAACACCAAGGCAAATTCCTTGTATGTGAATACTTGGCCAATAAACTTATTCATTCATGCATTATTCATTCATTCTTTGTCAAACATTCACAACAAAAATGACCATAACACCAACATTAAAAGTGTCTACTTCTGTGGACATTACTGCAAGACCACACAATACAACACACTGTAGGTTAATGAATAGGCCAATTCTTTACTTGGCTCTACCAGGATCATTTTGTCCCAGCAATGACTACTAAAACATTAACCCTTTCAACTTTGCAACAAGAGCAAGCGGAAACTGGGATATTGTTTGCAAAGTAACATTCGATGACACTCAAGATAACAAGTGTGTAGGAACTGCAGATGCGGGTTTAAACCGAAGATAGACACAAAATGCTGGAGTAACAGTGGGTCAGGCAGCATCTCTGGATAGAAGGGTGACGTATCGGGTCGAGACCCATCTTCAGACTGAGAGTCAGTGGACAGGGAGACACAGAGATAAGGAAGGGTAAAGTGTGTGAAAATGAGACATCAAAAGAGATAAGATTCAGATTCAGATACAATCTTTATTGTCATTGTGCAGTGTACAGTACAGAGACAACGAAATGCAGTTAGCATCTCACCCAGAAGAGCGGACATAGAATATTGGATAGGAGGAGGGTAAACAGTCCGTGGTTGGGGTGAGAGCGGTCCTTGACAATGCTGAGCGCCCTCCGCAGACAACGCTTGCTCTGGACAGACTGAATGGAGGGGAGTGAGGAACCGGTGATGCGTTGGGCAATTTTCACCACCCTCTGCAGTGCTTTCCAGTCGGAGACAGAGCAGTGGCCATACCATACTGTGATACTGTTGGTAAGGATGCTCTCGATGGTGCAGCGGTAGAAGTTCACCAGAATCTGAGGAGACAGATGGACCTTTCTTTGGTCTCAGGAAGAAGAGACGCTGGTGAGCCTTCTTGACCAGTGTTGAGGTATTGTGGGTCCAAGAGAGGTCATCAGAGATGTTGAGGATCTAGGAAAATGTAGAATAGATCATTGTTAGCAAGGAGAAAGTGACAACAAAGCATACAGAGATAAAATGTAATCGGGGACAGTGAGACTGGTGGAGGGGTGGAGGGAGAGAGAGAGAAAGCAAGGACTGGGAAGGGGAGGGATGGAGGGAGAGAGAGAGAAAGCAAGGGTTACCTGAAGTTAGAGAAGTCAATATTCATATCGCTGGGGTGTAAGCTGCCCAAGTGAAATATGAGGTGCTGTTCCAGGACAGAAAGGTCAGCGTGGGAATGGGAGGGGGAGTTAAAGTGTTTAGCAACCGGGAGATCAGACAGGTTTAGGCGGACTGAGCGAAGGAGTTCAGTGAAACAATCGCTGAGCCTGCACCTGGAGTCCTATATATGCAAATGAACCTCTGCCTCACCTGAAAAGACTGTCGGGGTCCTGGGGCAGAGTCGAGGGAGGAGGTAAAGGGACAGGTGTTGTGTCTGCTGTGATTGCAGGGGAAGGGGCCTGGGGAGGATGTGGTTTGGGTGGGACGGGATGAGTTAACCAGGTCCCTGCGGAAAGCAGAAAGGGGTGGAGATGGGAAGATGTGGTTAGTGGTGGGATCCCGTTGGAGGTGGCGAAAATGTGTAGAGTTTGCACGTACTCCGTGTGACCACGAGGGTTTCTTCCAGGCGCTCCGGCTTCCTCCCACATCCCAAGGAACGTGCAGGTTGGTACCTCCACTGGTCTTTTTAAGTTGCTCCCAAGTGTGAGAAGAGAAGAGGAGGGAGGGAGGGGAAAGAGGGGAAAGAGGGGAAAGAGGGGAAAGAGGGGAAAGAGGGGAAAGAGGGGAAAGAGGGGAGAATCAGCAGGGACACGTGAGAGGGAGGGTGGCGCCAGCGAGTTTCACGAGTAAGTATTACAGACGTGAGGGATATGAGCCAAACGCGGGCAGGTGGGACTAGTGTTTAAGAAGGAACTGCAGATGCTGGAAAATCGAAGGTAGACAAAAAGGCTGGAGAAGGGTTTCGGCCCGAAACGTCGCCGATTTCCTTAGCTCCATAGATGCTGCTGCACCCGCTGAGTTTCTCCAGCACTGTTGTGTACCCAGGTGGGACTAGTGTAATTGTTGGTCGGTGTGGAGATGTTGGGTGAAGGGTCGGTTACCACACTGTATCACTCTGACTATGTCCGTGCTCTCCAGGGAAGTTGCATGCACTTTGTGTCTTTCATTGGTGTAAACCAGCATCTGCAGTTCCTTGTTTGTGCACTCTGAACACAGCCCTGTCCCGACACGTCGCCAGTGTAAACACAGTGTAATCTCTGCACAGCTGAGCTCCTCCAGCTCTCTGTGTTTGTGTCAAGAGTTGCTGCGGTTCCTGTGGTGAGTCCGTCCCATGCTGCGTTACTCCAGCGTGTTGTGTCTATCTTCGGTGTCCACGATGGACCGTCTGGGCGGGTGTCGGGGAAACGACACATCTCGGGCTGGGCTGGGTTTAGCGGGGGCTGGGCCGGGCTGGGCTGGGTTTAGCGGGGGCTGGGCCGGGCTGGGCTGGGCTGGGTTTAGCGGGGGCTGGGCCGGGCTGGGCGAGGCGGGGCTGGGGGAGGAGAGAGCGAGAGCCAGGGCTTCCCCGTCCAGCTGGACGAGGCTCCAGTCACGGGCGGGCAGGCAGGCGCTGCGCTTTCCGCTGTCACGGTGCGGGCAGAGCGGTGAGTGGAGACCGGCACTGGGGGTGAGGGAGGGAAGGGATGGGGAGGGAGGGGAGGGGGTCCCTCACTGCGGCGGCCGGGGGTTCGCGGCGCCCCCTCCCTCCCTCCCTCCCTCCGCCCGGAGCCGGGGGTTCAGTGTGGACTCCACACTCGCGGACCCCGGGCCATCCCGACTTCGCGGCCGGTGTTTGGCGGCTGGAACTCGGCGTGCGGGGCTACAGACAGCCCGGCGCCGGACGGGGGGGTGACTCACCCCGGGGTCCGGTGCCGATGTAGCGCTGTCGGTGACTCTGGTCTGGGTGGGCGGAGGAGGGACCAGACTGTCCCCGACGGGGAGCAGTGATGTTGGTGAATAATCCTTGACCCAAAAGATTTAAATGCACGTTTGTGTTTAGGCGAAAAAGTACCAGTCTTATTTTAAGACTACAAGTATTAAAATAAGACAAACTATAAGTGCTATTGGTTTTTCATTTCCATACGCTTCTGTGAATGAACAGGGATGGCAGGGTCCAAACCTGTTACTGCAGATTGTAGCAGACCCGAGTAGCGATTGTCTAAACTCCCGTTTCCTTCAGTGCGAGTCTGTGTCAGAGTCTGGAGAAGCGTCTCGACATTCCTTCTCTTCAGAGATGTTGACTTGCCCGTCCCGCTGAGTTACTCCAGCATTTTGTGTCTACCTTCCCTATAGAAGATACAATGTTGAATTTTGTGTGGAGCATTGTGTACGCATTATTTGGCTACACGTTTCAATAAGGACCATTCAATTCAGACTGTTTCCAATCAGTCTCAAAGAGGGTAGACACAAAATGCTGTCAACTCAGCGGGACTCCGCGGTGCTGGCTCAAAGGGCCGAATGGCCTCCTCCTGCACCTATTTTCTATGACAGGCAGCATTTCTGGAGAGAAGGAATGGGTCTCGAAGAGGGGGTCCCAACCCACAAAGTGATATTCATGAGTGATATGAGTAGTATTAGGCCATTCGGCCCATCAAATCTACCCCACTATTCCTCAAGGCTGATCTATCTTTTCCTCTTATCCCCATTCTCCTGCCTTCTCCCCATAACCTCCGACACCCGTACTGATCAAAGTCATCTGCTCATTCCTTCCACAGATGCTGCCTGACCCACTGAGTTCCTCCAGCACTTTGTGTTTTTCAAGATTCCAGCGTCTGCAGTTTTTTTGTCTTTTGATTCAAGTGTAGTTTAGTTTTGTTATTGTTTGTCACCTGTACTGAGGTTACAGTGAAAAGTTTTGTTGTTGTTATGTCCTATCCAGTCAGCAGAAAGTCTATATATGATTACAATCGAGCAGTCTGCAGTGGACAGATACAAAATGAACGGAATAACGTTTAGTGCAAGATAATATCCAGTAAAGTCTGAATAAAGATAATCTGAGGGTCTCCAATGAGGTGGATGGGGGGATCTGGATCGAGCTCTAGTTGATGATAGGATGGTTCAGTTGCCTGATAACAGCTGGAAAGAAACTGAGAAGAAATGCGGCTCTATGTGAGGCGACCCTAACAAGTGGCGACACGGTGGATCAGCGGTAGAGTTGCTGCCTCACAGCACCAGAGACCCGGGTTCCATCCTGACTACAGGTGCTGTCTGTACAGAGTTTGCACGTTCTCCCCGTGACCTGCGTGGGTTTTCTCCGGGTGCTCTGGTTTCCTCCCACACTCCAAAGACGTACGGGTTTGTAGATTACACCCAAAAAGCTGGAGTGACTCAGCGGGACAGGCAGCAGCTCCAGGGAAAAGGAATAGGTGACTTTTCGGCTCGAGATTTTTTTTTCTTGGTCTGAATTGGATTCTGTGAAATTGTAACTTGGCCCCAGAATGTAGGATAGTGTCGGGTGGGCTGAAGGACCTGTTTCCACGCACGCTGTATCTCTGAACTCGACTAAGTGGCTGCAGCAACAGGCGGTATCAGGTATTGGAGATGATCAGCCGTGATCACATCTAATGGCGGTGCTGGCTTAAGGGGCCGAACAGCCTGCTCCTGCAAAAGGATTTGAGTATAAGAGCAGGGAGGTTCTACTGCAGTTGTACAGGGTCTTGGTGATTTAGAAGATTGAGGGGGGGATCTTATAGAAACTTACAAAATTCTTAAGGTGTTGGACAGGCTAGATGCAGAAAGATTATTCCCGATGTTGGGGAAGTCCAGAACAAAGGGTCACAGTTTAAGGATAAGGGGGAAGTCTTTTAGGACAGAGATGTGAAAAACATTTTTCACACAGAGTGGTGAATCTCTGGAATTCTCTGCCACAGAATGTATCATATTGATCAGCCATGATCATATTGAATGGCGGTGCAGGCTCGAAGGGCCGAATGGCCTACTCCTGCACCTAATTTCTATGTTTCTATGTAGTTGAGGCCACAGTTCATTGGCTATATTTAAGAGGGAGTTAGATGTGGCCCTTGTGGCTAAAGGGATCGGGAGTATGGAGAGAAGGCAGGTACAGGATACTGAGTTGGATGATCAGCCATGATCATATTGAATGGCGGTGCAGGCTCGAGGGGCCGAATGGCCTCTACTCCTGCACCTATTGTCTATTGTATCAGCGGGCCGGGCAGCGTGTGTGGTGGGGAAATGCGTGGTGACGTCACGCGACGGGCGAGGGCAGGCGACGTGGTGACACGCCCTGCGTGGTGACGTCACTCAGGCGGGATCCGTCTACGGGAGATTTAAAACAAGATGGTGGTTCGGGCCCGCGACGGCGGAGGTGAGGAGGAGGATGGTGATGATGGCGGTGACGGGTGGAGGAGGGGAGGGGAGCCGGGATCCGCGTCCCCGGGGCGGGGAGAGTCAGCGGCCTCGGGCCGGCTCTGTGTGTGGAGCGGCTGTGGGTGTGAGCCCGGCCCGGGAGAGTCTTTGTGTGGAGCGGCTCTGGGTCCGGGCACCAGCCGGGCCGGGCCTTTGTGTGGAGCCCCCGGGCCGGGCCGGGCCTTTGTGTGGAGCCCCCGGGCCGGGCTTTGTGTGGAGCCCCCGGGCCGGGCCTTTGTGTGGAGCCCCCCGGGCCGGGCCTTTGTGTGGAGCCCCCGGGCCGGGCCTTTGTGTGGAGCCCCGCGGGCCGGGCCTTTGTGTGGAGCCCCCGGGCCGGGCCTTTGTATGGAGCCCCCGGGCCGGGCCTTTGTGTGGAGCCCCCGGGCCGGGCCTTTGTGTGGAGCCCCCGGGCCGGGCCTTTGTGTGGAGCCCCCTCGGGCCGGGCCTTTGTCTAGTGCGGGTCCCCGGCCTCTCCTGCCGGGCCGGGCCGGGGAAGGCGCTTTGTCTGCAGCGGCCGCTCCACTCCAGCTTCACTTTGTGCCTCACTCTGTGGCTGTCTGTCTCTGCCTGTCTGTCCGGCGATCGCTGTCCCCGCCCGAGTAAAAACCCTCAGCTCTCGGCAGTGTTTAGTAGTTTGTTTATTCGGGTTTATTATTGTCACGTGTACGTACTGAGGCGCTGCTGTGAAAAAGCTTTTGGTTTGCGAGCGATCAGATCAGATGCAAATGAGAAGCCCAATCCGAATACAATAGGTCGAGCAAAGGAACATAAATGCCCGAAAGAGAAGCAGGCGGAAATATTCACCCGTGGTATTTTTTTTCCCCATTCTAGAAAAAAAAACATGTGCAGTACTTTTTCAGTTCTTCAGGACGTGTAAAAGACAAGGAAATGGCCTCGATGTGTCAGTTTTAACATGTATAACATAATGAAACGTGGAATTTTCATACCGTTGTCATTTTGTGTCATAATAATCAGATAATGTCTTGTAGTGAAATAACCTGGCTGTTTCTCCAAAATCTTGGGATATGTTCAGTTCACCCAATCCGTGTCGTGTAACACCTCATCTGATGCAATGTTCTGCATTTCTGTGAAGTGTTGGCTTAGATTTGTGAACTCCTGAACATAACTCTGCAACACGTTACCAACTGATCCACAACTGTCACTTCTTCAAAGTTTGTCTGCCTTCCGCAAAGACCGCTCCCTCCGCAACTCCCTTGTCAATTCTTCCTTTCCCTCCCGTACCACCCCCTCCCCGGGCACTTTCCGTTGCAACCGCAAGAAATGCAACACCTGTCCCTTCACCTCCCCCCTCGACTCCATTCAAGGACCCAAGCAGTCGTTCCAGGTGCGACAAAGGTTCACCTGTATCTCCTCCAACCTCATCTACTGCATCCGCTGCTCTAGATGTCAGCTGATTTACATCGGGGAGACTAAGCGGAGGTTGGGCGATCGTTTCGCCGAACACCTCCGCTCAGTCCGCAATAACCTACCTGAACTCCCGGTGGCTCAGCACTTCAACTCCCCCTCCCATTCCCAATCCGACCTCTCTGTCCTGGGTCTCCTCCATTGCCAGAGTGAGCAACACCGGAAATTGGAGGAACAGCACCTCATATTCCGCCTGGGTTGCTTGCGTCCGGATGGCATGAACGTTGAATTCTCCCAGTTTTGCTAGCACTTGCTGTCTCCTCCCCTTCCTTAACCCTCGAGCTGTCTCCTCCCATCCCCCCGCCCTCGGGCTCCTCCTCCTCCCTTTTTCCTTCCTTCTCCCCCCCCCCCCCCCCCCACCCCCCATTAGTCTGAAGAAGGGTTTTGGCCCGAAACGTCGCCTATTTCCTTCGCTCCATAGATGCTGCTACACCTGCTGAGTTTCTCCAGCATTTTTGTGTACCCACAACTGTCACTTGTTCTGTTATCTTTGGAGCTATAATATCAGAAAAAACGGTGTAAATTCTTGACAACTTGCTGCAATTAAGCTTTGATGTGGAATCTCAAAGTTGTAGCAAATGATTTCCGTTTTATACGGGCAGATCCAGCTTTGCATTAATTGGTTGCTCGTGTCTTACAAGGCATGACTGCATTTCTTGTTTGGGAAGCTATTTTGTACATTTTAAAGAAAAATTCAATATAAAGCTAAATACTGAATAATTTGCCTCCCAATGGTATTTCAGTTTAGTTTATTGTCACGTGTACCAAGGTACGGTGAAAATCTCTTGTGTATTTGCTGAAAAGTTTTTATACATTCAAAATGTTAACTTTTTTTTAGTGCTGCAGTAGGTTGGTGAGCTGTAACTCTTGTCTTTGTGTGGTGTAGGGGCTGGTCATTAGAGTTTTGCTGTGTTTTACATAACACTGTTTCGTGGTAAAATAGAGAATTTCACTAAGGCATTTACAAGAGTAAGGAAATGGAGTTTGACAATCTTGAAAGGTTTATGCATGGAACACTAATGTGTACAGTAATGTTTTTTGAATTCTCATATAACTGGTAACCGGCACCCATGGAAGCTAGAGGAAAATATACTGATTCTGGAGATTGACATAAAATGTTGGAGTAACTCAGCGGGACAGGCAGCATCCCTGGATAGGAGAACAATTTTTCTCACAGAGTGGTGAGTCTGTGAATTCTCTGCCTCAGAGGGCGGTGGAGGCCGGTTCTCTGGATACTTTCAAGAGGGAGCTAGATAGGGCTCTCAAAGATAGCGGAGTTAGGGGATATGGGGAGAAGGCAGGAACGGGGTACTGATTGGGGATGATCAGCCATGATCACATTGAATTGCGGTGCTGGCTCAAAGGGCCGAATGGCCTACTCCTTTGTCTATTGAATACTGAATCGAATTTGGAAGTTGGAAGCTAACAGATGATTAGCACATTGGATAGTGACATGATAAATATTTCTGTTTGAATGCTGGAGCTAGGCGATGCAGTTAAACAAATTAGCACCAGGCCTATAATGTCTTTTGTGTCTATTTATAACAACTAAAGTTAAGAAACACTTCCACCATCCATGGCGCCTAAGTTTGAAATGGTAATTGATGTCAGTGTTAACTTTAAAATGTCTGAGTTTTTTTATTAAAAACATGTACAAGGTGCGGTGAAAGTATGGATTTTAGTTGTTGGAAATGATGGAATTATATCTGGGACATTTCTTGCTACTAGTTTTTGCAGACTTCAAAATTCTTGAATTAGCGCAGTTAACGTGTAGTTAATAGTGAGTATGGTTGTAGGCTGATTAGCAGTATACAAGAAGTATACTTTCTCCTACCTCATAGCCTCCCTTGAATATGACCTCAGCTGCTTCCCAGCCTTTTTGGACAATATTTTAGATTTCCAGCATCTGCAGATTAACTTTATTTTCATGACTCGGGTAATAATTAGACCTTGTGAGGTTATCCATTTTGGAGGCACGAACGGGAAGGCAGATTATTATCTGAATGGTGTCAGGTTAGGAAAAGGGGACTAACAACAAGACCTGGGTGACCTAGTACATCAGTCACTGCAGGTACAACAGGCAGTGAAGAAAGATAATGGCATGTTGGCCTTCACAACGAGAGGATTTGAGTATAGGAACAAAGAGGTCCTTCTGCAGTTATACAGGGCCCTGGTGAGACCACACCTGGAGTATTGTGTACAGTTTTTGTCTCCTAATTTGAGGAAGGACATTCTTGCTATTGAGGGAGTTCAGCGTAGATTCACCAGGTTCATTCCTGGGATGGTGGAACTGTCATATGATGAAAGAATGGAGCGACTGGGCTTGTATTCATTGGAATTTAGAAGGATGAGAGGGAATATTATATAAAATTATTAAGGGATTGGAAACGCTAGATGCAGGAAACGATGTTGGGGGAGTCCAGAGCCAGGGACCACAGTTTAAGAATAAGGGGTCGGCCATTTTGAACAGAGATGCGGAAAACGTTTTCACCCAGAGAATTGTGAATTTGTAGAATTCTCTGCCTTTGAAGGTAGAGGAGGCCGATTCACTGGATGCATTCAAAAGAGAGTTAGATAGAGCTCTTAGGGTTAGCGGAATCAAGGGGTATGGGGAGAAGGCAGGAACGGGGTACTGATTGTGGATGATCAGCCATGATCACATTGAATGGCGGTGTTGGCCCGAAGGGCCGAATTGGCCTACTCCTGCACCTTTAGTCTTTGTATTTATGTACCTTAAGTTTAGCGCCACTCTCTGCTGGTATACAACAAGAATACAAACTGCTTAAATGAAACAGCATGACATTTGTGCTATTTTTCTGATGAACCGTCTTTTTATTCTGAAGATCAAGGCATTTGAAAAATTTGTCCATGGACCCCCAAAACACATGGCTTGCAAATATGGAATATTATTTCCAGAATATTCAGGTGGTTTAGATTACTAGCAAAAAGGAACACCTTAAAACACTTTAACCATTATGCAAACTGGTACCTTTGCCTTTATTTGGCAAGTACACTTCCATTGGCAGTCATAATTATAGTTAGACAACTTGTATCAAGTTTTGCATTTGATTTACAAATCTGAAAATATATTGCTTGTAATACCAATTCCTTGGGACGGCAGATGGCACAATGGGCTAAGTGTTCGGCTGGCGACCGGAAGGTGGCCGGTTCGAATCCCGCTTGGAGTGCATACTGTCGTTGTGTCCTTGGGCAAGACACTTCACCCACCTTTGCCTGTGTGTGAATGTGTGTGAGTGATTGGTGGTGGTCGGAGGGGCCGTAGGCGCAGAATGGCAGCCACGTTTCCGTCAGTCTGCCCCAGGGCAGCTGTGGCTACAGAAGTAGCTTACCACCACCGAGTGTGACTGAGGAGTGAATGAATAATGCGATGTAAAGCGCCTTGAGTATTAGAAAGGCGCTATATAAATCCCATCCATTATTATTATTATTATTATTAATACCAGAGCATTTTTCATATTGAAAGCTGTTCAGCATTTAAATTAGTAGGAAGGAACTGCAGATGTTAGTTTAAACCAAATATACACAAAAAGCCAGAGTAACTCAGACAGTCAGACAGCATCTCTGGAGAAAAGGAATATGTGACGTTTCTTCAGTTATTCTGCACTGTTCTCTTGTACTTTTAAGATCATTTGATAAGATCAGGGGCTCCTTAACAAAAATTTGTCTTTTAAATTAAAAAAGTGTGTAGCATAGCTGGCAAAAATACTGGAATCTGCAGATATTTGTGGGTAACATGTTTTTTATTATAGGAGTGTACAGATGTTCCAGATTCTGCATCTGACCCCGTTTCCTGATCGGTACTGAGATTCCAATGTCCCATTGTTTAGTAATCCTCTGGTTTGACAACTGATTCAATGGGGACCCATTCCATCATCCCCTTTAAACTCCAGGAAAACCTGTGTTATTGTGCAATATTTTTAGAAGCTAAAGTGTGTTGGTGTATTAATAGCAGTAATATCCAGTAGTCTGGACAATCAGCTGGTTGACACTGCCACAGTCCTGAGCCTGACTCGCTGCATATCAGTGGAAAAATAACGTGACTACATTTCATTTGGCATTTTCCCTTTATTTCCACGAGAATATTTGTCAAATCTGAATTATTTTAATAAAGCTGCAGTATTTTACATTTAATTATTATAATAATTTAAATAATGGTTGAAAATATTTGTTCTTGTTTGCCCTGTAATGTCAATTCAGGATGTTTGAGCACTAGTGAGGCAACATACCTGGCCTTTGTAGTGCTACCAGGCAGAAAGTTTTGAAAAGGCAAATGTGCCACCATTCATGTGTCACTTGCCACCTTAAATCGCAGCTCAAGAATCTATATAAACCCAAATGTGACCCTTCTGTGATTGATGAAAGCTTACCTTGCCCAGGCAGCCTGGTTGCACCGCACATCCGGACACTGTGGGCTTTTGTGCATTCTAGTCCACAATGGAAGAAGTTCATCTGGTTCTTATCTTCCTTTACCAAACACATCTCTGTTAATGAAATACAAATCTTTTCTATTGGAACGTCAGTAAATTTACAGTGTACATCATTAGTGCATTAATGCAGGGGTAATGATATGTTCATTGACTGGTCAAAGTCTTCTTCAAACCTGTTGCATTAATTATCATTTTAATTCTTGGTTACTGGCGGAGTTTTTTTGTGCGCCTCTCAAAATGAAAATGCCAAATAAGAACTAAAATCAGATTATTCACTGACGCTGGTTTTCTGGCAAGGACTGTGCATTAATTGAGAGCAAATGCACCTATCCTGCATTGGGATAAAAATCAAGTGGTCTGCATATAGTTTGGAACCAATGGTCTTAAAATCGGCTTTGGAGCCTCTGCAAAGTCAGCGTTATTTCTCCTGTGATGAATGAACTCTTTAACTTGGGATGTCAAATTGCTACAGTAGATCTCACTGCCCCTGTTGAGAAAATCAGCTGGAGTTCCTACCCCAGTTTGAGTTTAGTGACCTATGCAGGAAATAGATAATGAATTGCTCATAAACCCAGCAATTGCATTTGACAGTGTTTTTGTTCCATGGCTGATCACTTGGAGTGAGGTGGGGGTTGTATGTGGCAGGGCAGAAAGTCTCCGCTTGAGGATGGTGTGAAAGGGGTGAAACTGCAAACATTAGTTGGTCCACTGTAGACGAGTTCCAACCTGGCAATTTTCTCACTTGTATATTTAAATATATTAACACAGATCTTATAACCATTTAGGTTTAGGCATTTGATGTCATATTGGCTGTACAGCACACACTTGAGCTAAACCCAAAAGATAAGAGGCGTAGGAAGGAACAGCAGATGCCGGATTAAACCAAATAGAAGGAATGGGTGAGGTTTCGAGTCGAGAAGAAGGGACTCGACCCGAGACGTCACCCATTCCTTCTGTCCAGAGATGCTGCCTGTCCCGCTTAGTTACTCCAACTTTTTGTGTGTACATTAAGATGTTGCTTTATGCAGAAATGAACTGATCAACAAATTGTGTGATAATAGTCATGTAAAGTCAAAAGATGGGCCTGTCCCACAGGCGATTTAAAAAAAAAAAAGCCACGATATATTTATTTATTTATTTATTTAAAAAAAAAAAGGATAAGGCAACTACAGGCGACTAGTTTGTCGCCACATGTTCGCCTGTGGTCGCCGTGAGTAGTCTCCGTCGCGCACAAAGTCGTAGCATCTTTCTGGACGCCGCTAAATTTTCAACATGTTGAAAAATTTTAGCCGTCAATGGGATTGACGCCAATGAGCGTAGCTTGCCTTCTCCTGACGTAGGTGGTGTTGTAGGTTGTCGCCAGGATGACGTAGGTTGTTGCCGGCTTTCGGCGACCTGTTACAGTCGCCGGCAGTTGCCTAAAAAATCGGCAAGTGGGACAGGCCCAATGTACTTTAAGTTTTTAAACTCAGAAATTGCATGGAAATGTCTCTGGAGAGAATGGTGTGTGAATGTTTGATCAAAATCTCTGCACCCTCTAGTGCATCATCCACACAATGTAAACACAGGAAATCTGTTCCAGTGTTTCAGAATGAAAATAGATCTTGTGTCAAATGTAATATTATCCCCTAGTTCAACAATCACCAATGTTTTAAGAATTACGTATTGGGTTTGATCTGTTCACACTTGTCTGGTATTGTTTTAAAATGTTGCAACATACTTGGAAGTTTAAAAAAATATTTATTCTGTGCAATCAGATATTAGTTCACAATGGTGTATGTCTCTTAATATATATGGAAAATGCTGATGGAATTTGACTCTTGACAAATCACATTCGCGCAGTCCACCTGAACCAACCTGATCTCCCGGTTGCTAAACACTTTAATTCTCCTTCCCATTCCCACACAGACCTTTCTGTCCTAGGTGCCCTCCATTATCAGAGTGAGGCTAAATGCAAATTGGAGGAACAGCATCTCATATTCTTCTTGGGCAGCTTACAGCCCAGTGGTATGAATATTGATTTCTCTAACTTCAAGTAACCCCGGCATTCCATCTCTCTCCATCTCTCCCCCACCCAGTCGCACCAGCTTCTTGTTTTCACCCAACAAACAGCTAACAATGGCCTATTTCCTTTATCATCGTAACTTTTTTTTGCACATCTTTCATTCATTGCTCTTTATCTCTCTATATCATTGTCTGAAGAAGGGTCTCGACCTGAAACGTCATCCATTACTTTGTCTCCAGAGATGCTGCCTGTCCCGCTGAGTTACTCCAGCTTTTTGTGTCCACAAAGTTATGCATTTTGTGAAATTAAATCAGGGCAAGAGTGTTGTGGAACCAGAGACCTAGGGATATTGGGCTGGAGCACAGGAGTATAATGGGTATTCCTTATTCTCACCAAGAGGTATGGCCACTGTCTTTTCCCAGTGTAAGGTCATATAGAACTTGAGGATGTAAATGTTCAGGTGAGGGGAAAGATTTAAGGACCCGAGCGTGTCTTTTTAAGAGGGTGTTGGTTATTTGGAACAAAGTGCTAAAGGAAATGGCAGAAGCAAGTACAATGATATTGTTTAAACGATATTTGGACATATTCATGAGTAGGAAATGTTTAGAAGGATTGGGCCAAATGCATGCATATGATATTGGCTGAGGAAGGCCCATTGGTCATCGTGGATGAGTTGGGCCAACTCACCCGTGCTGTACAATACTTAATACTTACAATATTTAATTTTAATATAGAAATATTTAAGTGTGAGCATTTCACTTAGAAATTGTTTTGTTCTGTACTTTTGCGCCCTCAAGTCAGATTAATATTTCTGTATTTGTAATCCTGTTCACCATAGTTTCTGGGTTATCGTGTATAATTGGCAATTGGTCCTTGTCGGTTTTCCCCCATCGTACAAGGTTGTCTCCTTGTCAATTACTTCAGCTAACATCTACTTTCAAATTAGCATGTGGCACATAATGTCGTTTTTCATCATCTGCTCATCAACCCAAACACACACTTGTGATCTCCACGATGTCAAGCCTGATGAATGTTTTGTCTGGTTTATGGCAGGTATGTAACATTGCCAATTCAATGTCACTATTGGCTTCCCTTCCTTTGTTCCCCATGCCCACGTCCCACTTTACATATTCCCTGCACTCCTTTGGTGGACTATCCGGCCCATGGGCTTATTCTGGACATTATTTTATTTAGTTACACAGCTGGTATTTATTCTCCACTGTGCTGAATCTCCTTTAATTCCATTTGTTCCCACTTTATTTTTCTGCTTTTCATAGAAACATAGAAAATAAGTGCAGGAGTAGACCCTTCGAGCCTGCACCGCCATTCAATATGATCATGGCTGATCATCCAATTTTCACATTCATTCTGGTGTAATTTAGATTTTTTTACTAAATAATTGAATATTTGGTTGTAGCCATTGCCTCACTTTTCATTTGTCCGTGGGTGATGCACGACCAACATTGGTGTACGCTTGCTTTGTTCTCCATCTTGTCACCTAGATGGTTTAGTTAGATTTTGAATTGCCATTTTCATTGAGTTCTTACACAGCTGATTATCATAGTTAACCATAGAAATTAAAATATTAAAAAAACACCTTAAACTATTAATTGGAGACGCAAGGGAATCTCAAAGAGTCGAGTGTTTTATTGTCGTGTACATCGAACAATGAAATTCTTACTTGTAGCAGCACAACTGGCATGTAAAAACAGAACAATAGATGAAATAATCAACATTACAAACAGGTCCATTAAATAAAGAACTAATGCAGTGCAAAAAAAACAAAGCCCAACATCCCTGGTGCAGCCAAGGCAGCTCGTAGTTCAGAGTTTAGTTGGAGTTCATTGTGTTCAATAGCCTGATGATCATTGGGAAGAAGATGTTCCTGAACCTGGATGTTAGTTGTCAGACTTCTATACCTTCCTCACGATAGCAGGAGTGAAATGAGAATGTGGCCGGTGTGCTTTGGAACACGAATGACGCTGGCTGCCATTTTGAGACAGTGCCTCCTATAGGTCCCTTCAATGGTGGGATGGTCAGTACCTGTGAAGAACTGGGTAGTGTGCATACTTTTTGTAATCGCCTTCGTTTCTGGGCATTCGAATTGGCAAACCAGCACACGATGCCACCAGTCAAAATCTTTGTTATCGTGTACCTGCAAAGAAAAGAAAAAAAAAGAGAGAGAGTCAAAGCACCAAAGGAGGTAGAGCGTTGAAGGGATTGTTTCTATATAATAATAATATCTGGTATTGTCATTGCACTGCATCAGTGCTGGGTCGAGAACACACCTTCAGAGATTTGCATGCCCTGGGAACTTGGAGTCGCTGACTTTCTCACCACCAGCCCATTGATGAAGACGAGGTTGTGGATCCTCAGCCTTCCTCAAGTCAACAATCAGTCCCTTGGTTTTACTATTGTTGGGAACAAAGCAGTTGTTCTTGCATCATTCAATCAGACGATCGATCTTCCACTTATACACTTGATGTCAGCGAAGAAGGGTCGCGATCCGAAACGTCACCATTCCTTCTCTCCAGAGATGCTGCCTGTCCCACTGAGTTACTCCAGTATTTTTGTGTTTATCTTCAATTTAAAATTGGAGTTGGAACTGTTTGTTTGCACAGTCATGGCTATAGATTGAGGAGAGAAGGGGGCTGAGTGTACAGCCTTAAGGTGCTGATCGTCATTGAGGAGGAAGTGTTGCTGCCTATCTGTACCAATTGTGTTTTGTTGACGAAGCCCATGTCCCAAAAGACCAGAGTTGCAAAGGGATGGACAGAGATAATTCTCTGAGCTCAGTAACAAGGTTAGAACGGATGATGGTATTGAACACCGAGCTGTAGTCTATAAACAACAGCTTGCCGTCTGTGTTTTTATTGCCCCAAGTGGTTCGATACAGAGTGGTCAGCCAGTGAGATAGCATACTCTGTTGATCTATTGTTGTGATAGGCAATTTATAATGGGTTCAGGTTCTTGCTAAGGTAGGAGTTGATGTGCACCAAAGCACTTAATCAGCATGGATGTTAGTGCCATCAATCTGTCTGAATACCCATAGAACATGAAGTACAGCACAGAAACCAGCCCTTCGGCCCACTGTGTCCAATTGAAACATTTTTCTTTCGATTTACCTCCACAGATACTGCCTGACTTGCTGAGTTCATCCAACGCTTTTTTTTCTTCTTCTCTTGAACTATTAATTCCTGAGCATGCAGTTCATTTGAAATTGAAGCCATTGTTCAACTTTGGTATGCAAGTTCTTTTTACATGCTTGCTATTTGCATCTTATACGGTGTCATTTTTAGAGGTGTTTGTGCAAATTTTCTCCTGAGAGCGCAGTGTTTTCAGGTCAGGTGAAAATTTGGGGTATTTGCAACAAAGTTAACGAGTCCAGGATCTGAGATTTTTAAAGTTTAATTTTTAAGCCGCAAAGCATTTTGCACACTCGTGAGATTTGATGTGGCATAGTCTCCGATTTAAGACTATATTAGACAAACATATTGAGATGTTAACTTTCAATAATTTTAACTCCTGAACTATTTCAACTTTTCTCCTGGTTTCTTGAACACTGCTGACTTGTGGCCAAATAGTGATCTGGATGTTACACACTAATGATCATGTATGGCGGTTTGTATGGCCCTTAGGATGGGGTGGAGTTAGAAACTAACTAGCATCATGGCGATTTCCATCTATGTCAATGGTAGAGGAAGCATTGTGAAATGATGAGGAAAATTAGTATCATGGTGAATTACTTAATGTTATGTTAAAACTCAGATAATCCATTATCTTATTTTATTCCTAAACCCTGGTGGTTTGGAATCTGGCGCCTTGGTTGGTCTGGGATGTGAGCCACAGGCTCGGAGTACATGTGGGAGGGGCAGAGGCAGAGGTCCAAATGTGGCTGCAGCCAGGGGTCAGGAACATGCAGCTGGAAGAGACGAGCCCCATTTCCTGTTCCCTTTCAACTCAAGTATTTCACTGGAAAATGTATTGTTCTACTTTGTGATGTTTTAAAAAGGGGGGGTGGGGGGGGGGATGTGTTTGGGTATTAATAAGGGGAATGTCTAGTCATCTGGATTGTTGGTGTTTTATGTGCCGGCTGTAACCTGTACTACTTCAGTGCAGTGATTTTATACTCCTACAAGATCACTGCTCGGCCTCCTGCACTCCAAGGAATGAAGTCCCTGCCTGCCCCACCTCCCTATAGCTCAGGCTGTTGAGTGCTGGGAACATCGTCGTAAATATTCTCTGCACTCTTTCAAGAATAACAACATCCTTCCTATAGCAGGAATCTTGTTTTTTTTTTTTTTTAATTGCTGGAGGTTGGAGAAGTGGTATGGCGCTGGTCTTTTGTATAAATGGTGGCAAATTGCAACTTAAAAAAAAAAGAAAAAAGTTATATCTATTGCACAAAAGTAGATCACGATGGCCTTCTGAGTCTCTGGTCTTTTGCGACTCGTAGGCTTATAAAAAATGCCGTCAGCATGTTATTCCCTCTGTCTTGCAAGTGTGTATTTATAACCCGAAAGGATATAATTGGTGGGATTTGTCCACAAGTGCATGCAAAGCTATTAGTTGGATTCTGTGCTGCCAAATGAGCATTTTGAGGTGTTTGCCAAAGGTCAGTGCCACCACAATGTATTCAAACATTCTCAGCCGTACACCAAACATTTTGTGTATTTTTACAATTGTTACCTTCATTTGTCGTTCACTATCGTGCACTGAAAACTCTGAAACCGATGGGGTGAATTGTAATTAACTGCTATTTTTGTTTTCTACACAGGAACATTTAAAAACAAATTATGAAAAAGTTGTGTAGAAATTCCAGACTCTGAAGATAACTGTCGTGTGTTTATACCACCTAACACAGCTAATGTTTTCTCCTGATCAAGAAAATCTTTCTTCATCCACAAAAGCACCCATTAAATATGGAGAAATCATTGTGTTAGGGTAAGTATGTGTAATTTGAAGAAGGGTAGGGGGATTGATAAAATAAACGATGATTTAAACTTTCTGCTGTGGAAACTTTGTGTGGTACATCACTTGTTATGAGGTAGAGCCACCTCCAAGCTTTGAGATCCTCCACCTGGCCACTGCCCAAACTCTTAATGTCTCATTTGGCCCAGCATCAATTTCATGGATTGCACCCACAAAAAGCAGGATGAGTTCAGAAATGAGGGTTAAAATTGTTTCTTGTGGACAGCTTTATTCCATTTTAATTTTGATCTTGAAGGTTTTCATCAGTTAAAAATCTAGTATTACCATTAGCATCTTTTAACCCACAATAAATGATGCTACACTTTGTAATTTATTGATATTAAATTCAGAGAGGATTTTGAAGTAAACCCGTTTAGTAATGTTTAAAGTCTCAAGTTTTGCGAGGTAAGATTGGAGATATTTTCATTTAAGTTGACTATTTTGAAAATAATCCAGCATTTAGCAATGGCAGAAACTTAATGGTGGTTCTGGTGATGAACTATTTCTACATCAATTGCCAAATAAAGGTTCAAAGTTAAAGCATGGCGTACTGAGGGGGGATCTTATAGAAACTTACAAAATTCTTAAGGGGTTGGACAGGTTAGATGCAGGAAGATTGTTCCCGATGTTGGGGAAGTCCAGAACAAGGGGTCACAGTTTAAGGATAAGGGGGAAATCTTTTAGGACCGAGATGAGGAAAACTTTTTTCACACAGAGTGGTGAATCTCTGGAATTCTCTCCCGCAGAAGGTAGTTGAGGCCAGTTCATTGGCTATATTTAAGAGGGAGTTAGATGTGGCCCTTGTGGCTAAAGGGATCAGGGGGTATGGAGAGAAGGCAGGTACAGGATACTGAGTTGGATGATCAGCCATGATCATATTGAATGGCGGTGCAGGCTCGAAGGGCCGAATGGCCTACTCCTGCACCTAATTGCTATGTTTCTATGTACGCCTCATGTTATTGTCAACAGATCCCATTTGCAGCTGATCTAGCTGCCAGATTTATGTAAAAGCATTAGATTTTCCCCCAGTAATGAGCAGAATAGTCATTTGTAAAGACCAAATAGACAAGCTAGTATTTTGCAGTTGGAGAGAAAGTGTACACTCTATTTTCCTACCCTCAGCCCATCAACCCTTCCCCTCCCGTATATTACAGTTGTCGTTGAATTTGTTGAAAAGCTGGCATGGTTTTGCTAGTCTGCCACATCTATCAAAACCATCAGCCTCTCGAATGTCCACACTGCTCTGTCTGTTTAAACCCGGTTCCTGGAGTTGGACAAGCTGCATTTCATCAAGCCTCCTATGTGGGTTTTTTTCTCCCACTGCCCTCTTCCTTTATACATTGGGATATGAAGATCTCAGTGTGTTGATCAAGCAGAGTCATACAGCATGGAAACAGATCATTCATCCCAACTCATCCATGTCAAATAAGATGCCCCAACCAAACTAGTCCCATTTGACCCATATTCAGCTAAACCTTTCCAATCAATGTACCTATAAAAATGTTTGAAACTGTTATTGTACCTACATCAACTACTTCCTCTGGCACCCCATCCATTTAACCACCACGCTCTTTGTGTCCCTCTGGTTCCTATTCAATCTTTCCCCCACACCTTAACTTAGGCCCTCTCGTTCTTCATAGTTCTTGAAACCTATGCCCTCTAGTTCTTGTATGGTCTTTTTTTCTAAAGTCTCGATTGTAAGACCAAAGAAGAAAGTTATTTCCATGTGCTTTGAAGCATGTTTACAACTGAAGACTGTTGTCTAGATTAGTTAATGCTCCTATTTAATGTCACACAGATCGTGAGATGAGAGTGTCAGTGTCTTGGCTTAACTCCCAGAACAAATGATTAACAGTCCTTGTACCTTTAAAGTAAATAATTATCCCCAATATTGTATGTGTACGGAAAATAATTCTAGCCATTCACCTTCCTTTCTGCCCACTCATCTAGAAATGTTGCTGTCGTAGGTTAATAAACAATGCCATTGTTCCACTGTGCTCCTGCCATCTGCACTAATCCCATGAGCCTGCACTAGGCCCTTATCCTTGTAATCCATGTCCGTCTAAATCTCAAACATCGTGATTGTATCTGACTCCAACATCACCTCCCTAAAAACCACCCCCACCCCCACTCCTCAGATCACCATCACCACCTTCCCCTCACCTTAACCAATGTCATCTTGTTTTTATACCTACCATCTTCTCCAATTTGTTTTGGTGGTGGGGGGTTGCATTGCATCTGGATGTTGGAGGTGAGAGACCACCAATACAGGCTTCCTTTCACTTGAATGCATACAGTACATTTGTGCTTGTTGGGACAAAAGGCAGTTGTAAATATATACTTCCGTGGAACTCAAATTCTCCTACTTTGTATGGATTGAATTTTGTGCATTGGAGATTTTTCCTCAAAAGCTATTTTCAGATATTGTCTAATTCAATGGTTCAGTAGTCTTTTATTGTCACGTGTACCCAGGTACAGTGAAATTTGAGTTACCATACCAAATTTGATTTAGTCATATCAAATAAGCAACAAGATACAAAACTACATAAAGATTAAACAAACACCCACCACAGCGGCATGTGTGAATCCCCAGGGCACACAGCATAAGAGGAGACCCACAGCCATCAGTTTAATGTCCGGGCCACACACACGCTCCATCACCGTGATGTGACCAGAGTTGTGCCGACCGCTGTCACTCTATACGGTCCCTGTCCGCCTGAACAGTCAGAAAGCCATCCATACTCGCACTAGACTCCAGGATGTCCTCGTGGAGCCTTGTATCTGTAAGCACCGAGATCACTGCACTCATGGCACTCCCTCCGAGTCCCCACCAGTGCAGGCCATCTTGTTTTTGGTGATCTCACATCGCCCACTGTGATGGAAGGCAAATAACTTTGACTTTCTTCCTCCTTTTCTCTCACTGTCGGGGCAGTCGAGGCTCCTCCAGTTGGAGCTCCCGAAGTCGATCCTTAACAAACGGACCGGCAGCTCCATGATGTTCGGCCGCAGTGCAGATGGAGATACGATACGGATAAAGTGGCATTTCCGTCAAGGGAAGATTTTTTAAAAAAAAGTTTCCCCCACTCCCACATATGACACAAACTAAAGATGCACTAAAACATACAAATCAAAAAGACCAAAAACAACAAAACAAGAAATGGATGAGACGAATGGATGAGTTGGCGAAGCTGCTGCTTACGGCGCCACCCGGTGGAGATTGCGCGCACATTAGCATTTTTTTTAAATGGGGATTTGGTTTAAATCATAATATTTCAAAGTGTATTGTGGCATGAATTTCTGACATTCAGAGCACAATGTTCCTGTAAGCCTGCCCTGAAAGTTTGGTTGTGTAGGAAGGAATTGCTGCTGATTGAACCAAAGGTAGACACAAAATGCTGGAGTAACTCAGGCAGCATCTCTGGAGAAGAAATGGATCCAGTAGCAGAGCAGGGCGCTGAGCCATAGGTATGCTGCCTGTCTCCCTGAGTTACTCCAGCTTTTTGTGTGAAAGTCTGGTTATTGTTTGGAGTTATTTACAGTTGGTTTATGTTCCATCAGGTACAATGGATCTCTGCCAAATGGAGACCGAGGACGAAGAAAAAGCAGATTTGCTTTATTCAAAAGACCAAAACCGAATGGTGTGAAACCGAGCACGGTGCATGTCCACTGCACGCCGCAAGCAGAGAAAGTATGTCTGACACTTGCCATTTCAAATTGGAAATGTGAACATGCCTTAAATCAAATTGTGCAACTGAGCAAATGAAGCAGAAAGATCAGCTCAAGGCATGTTCGTAGCAAAGTAGAAGAGAGCTTGTTTGATAAATAATAACTGATGGCGAATAGAATGACAAAAACGTCAAAGATTCCAGCTTCTTAAAGTGGTTTGTGGAGACTTATTCCAAATGTGGATGCAGATAAATGTGGATTTAGCAGCGGGTAGAAGATGTGTAACTAACAGTAGCTCGAAGCAAGTGGAAGAAGATGCCTTCATTTAGAATCCTAGTCGTACAACATGGAAAATGGCCCTTCGGCCTAACTTGTCCATGCCCACCAAAATGCCACACTTGTCCCTTTTGGCCCATATCCTTCTGAGCCTTTCCTACCCATGTACCTGTGCAAGTGTCTAAGTGCTGTATCAGTTTCAACTTCCTCCTCTGGCAGCTTGCTCCATACACCCACCACCCTCTGTGGGGGAAAAAGTTACCTTCGGGTCTGTATTAAATCTTTCCCCTCTCACCTTAAACCTATGTCCTTTTGTCTTTGATTCCGCTACCCCTGGTTAAAGACTCTGCATTCACCCTATCTCGCGCCTCAGCCTTCTGTGCTCCAAGGAATAGAGTCCGAACCTATGCAACCTCTCTACAGCTCAGCCCCTCCAGTCCTGGTTACACCCTTGTAAATCTTCTCTGTACTCTTTTCAGCCTAATTCCAGCTTTGTGGTTGAGACCATAAGAATAGATAGCCCCGTCAAAAGACATACATTTTCTTTTGAATATATGGGGAAGCTGCCGTGCACTTTCCCCATTGCATCAGATTCTAGTTGAATGGAGGTTGAGAGAGATGCTGCAACTTGTGCTGCCTTTGTGATGTTCTTAGATTGCCATTTATTATCTTACAGTTAAGTAGGAAGAATTGTTGCTGTGTTTTGTTCATAAACCTATCTTTAAAATTTGCAGAAGTAAATCTATTTGCTAGAGATGTATTTTTTTTAGTTTCATAATTTTCCTTTCGCTGTTTTGTGTAGGCAATAAGCAACAAGGAGCAACACAGTATTTCGTACACACTGTCTCGAGCTCAGACAGTGGTGGTGGAATACACACATGACAACAACACAGATATGTTTCAGGTAACCAGTGTTGCCATTTTTACATAACCTTTAATACACGTAGATTTGAAAGTAATCTATCTCGTTTATAATAAGCCACTTTTCCTCGGCTCCATAAATGAAGATGCTCCAAGAGTTTTGGCACACTTACTTCTTACACTAACAAATTCAACTAAGATTAATTCTGTTAACATTTATTCTGATGTTAACCACAGTATTTCTGTAGTAGCTTGTCGAGTGGAGCTCTCCCTTATTTCCTGGACAATGCCACTCTGTTTGAGATTATCGAGAGTTCAAGTTACATTTATTATCATGTGCACCAATTGGTACAGTGAGATTTGAATTACCATCTATCTATGAGCATTTTAACAAAACTATTTAAATAGCATACTTTCAATTCTTTGGAATTGAGACAACTTGTTACAGTGCAATCTTGGCATCACATTTATTGTTTGTACCTACTTGCATCATACAGCACGGAAAGGCCCTTCGGCCCAATTCATCCATGCTACCCATAATGCCACATCTCAGCTAGTCCCACTTGCCTGCAATTGTCCCATATCCTTGTCCAAGTGTCTTTTAAATGCTGTTATGCCTCGACTACCTCCTCTGGCAGCTCGTTCTATATCAGCCTCTGAGTGAAAAAGTTGCCTCTATGATTTTGTCTTGCATCTAGTTCGTCTCACTGTAAACACTTGTCCACTTATTTTTAATTCCCCTGCCCTGGATAAAAGACTGCATTCACTCTATTCCCCTCATGATTTTATAGACCTCTACAAGATCATCTCTCAGCTTACTGTGTTCCAAGGAATAAATGCCTTGCCTGCACAAATATGCAACAAATATAATGGGTAGTTCCTCCAGAATTAAATGTGGTTTCAGTTCACAAAATCTTAAGCATTCTTAGCAAGCTATTGTATTATATTTTGGGCTAATTACGAATTACTGTATTTTCCGGCGTCCAAGACGCTATTTTTTAACTCTAAAATAAGACCCGGAAATTTACCTGCGTCTTGGAGGCCGAAGGTTAGGCCGAGCAATGCCACTCTCGTAGCGACTGCTCCGCAGAACCTGCCACGCCATGGACCCTGGAACTGTGGGAAGCGGCTGTAAAAGGACAGTGCCGTTGGGGGTGGAGGTGGGGGGGGGGGGGGGGGAGGAAGAGTTCCTTTCATAGTGTGTGGGGAGTCTGGCTCGGGCCAGCATGGCCTGGGCTGCACAAAGTAGTAAACTTGGCTGGGCCGCTAGGGTTAAAGTTGCAGGGAGGGCGGGAGCATTGAGGAGGAGGGGGTCGGGGATCATGCCAGCAACTCACTCATTCAACGCTCCGGGCACGGAGCCACTGCATTGTGGCCGGGGAGGGAAGTAGCTCGGGACCGGACAGCGGAACCGGCCACCACCTCAGCACCATCTGCCCGCCAGCCAGCCACGGTGTCCTTCGGCACAGGTGCAACCGGTAGAGGTGGTGGGGTGTGTCTTCATTGCTGAGAAATACGGTACTTAAAATTTAAGATAAATTTGAACAAAATGATATGGAAGAGGAATTAAGTTTATTTTCACCAGTAATTTCAGAGTTAATGAAAATTAATTTTGAAGTTAGATTTTTGAATCCCTTCAGTCATGGTAACCAATCCTGTGTGTGTGTGTGTGTGTTACACCTGATAAGCAATGTGGACGGATGCCAAGTGGACATGCCATAGAGATGTAGGAGGAGGATCTATTCTCTGTTGCTTCCAATGTCTCCAATGGGAAAACATGATCTAACAAAGGGGAGGTGGGGTGGTGGAGAGCAGCAGTATATTGTACATCGGTAAAATTCTGTTGCTCATCCACTGTGCATGGAGAACCTTTGAAGCTTCTCAATTATTTCTTCCCACCAAATGTGTTCCTTGTGTGTGTATTGAACTTGAGAAAGTCCAGCTATGGGCACTACATTCAAGAAAATGCAATATTGTACCAGTTTGTTCAAATGGCCCACATTGCAATTAAAAAAAAAAAACTAAGGTTTAATAATTTTTCATGGATATTGTAATCCTGTACATTGGCAAGACAAAGCATCTTGCTGAACACTTGCGCTCGGTCCGTAAAGCCCTGTGTGATCTCCCGGTTACTAACCCCGTACTCTCCCTCCCATTCCCACGCTGACCTTTCTGTCCTGGGCCTCCTCCATTGCCAGAGTAAGGCAGTATGAAACTTAGAGGAACACCCCCTCATTTCGCTTGTATGAACGTTGAATTCTCTAATTTTAGGTAACTTTTACAAACTCTCCCCCTTCCTCTTTACTCCTTCTCCACAACTCAAATGTTTAGCGAACAAGAGTAATCAATAGTTGAGATCCACCACTTCTTCTTTGTACGTGAACTGCTCAGAGGTGCTCTATAGGCTACCATTGGGATTCAGACAAACTTTAGACTTTGCAGATGGAAACTACTTATAACAAAGTGGATTTATCTGTGCCGTTGCTCCTCATTAGATTGGCCGATCAACTGAAAGTCCGATTGATTTTGTGGTGACGGACACAGTTCCAGGAAGCCAGAGTAATGCCGACACACAATCTGCTCAGAGCACCATCTCCAGATTTGCATGTCGGATTATATGTGAAAGAAGTCTTCCCTACACTGCTCGGATATTTGCAGCTGGATTTGACTCATTCAAGAATATATTCCTCGGGGTGAGTTCAGATGGACAAAAGCTGACTGTAATCTTTAGATTCATAGTCGTTTGGCCCCAATGAACGCTCAAATTGTTTTCTTTCCACCTTTCAGGAGAAGGCTGCCAAATGGAAAACTTGCGATGCCCAGATGGACGGTTTAACCACAAACGGCGTGCTGGTGATGCACCCCAGGCTCGGCTTTACAGAGGATTCCAAACCAGGGGTCTGGAGAGAGATATCCGTTTGTGGCAATGTCTTTACTTTGAGAGAAACTAGATCGGCACAGCAACGGGGAAGAATGGTAGGATTCAAGCAATGTTAACGTTAGCATGGGTATTTTAACTGAGGAAGCCTGGCATTCAAGGGCAGTATTTCAAATTCAAACTATCCTCAATTGTATGAAAGCTTTGTACTTTAAATTGTGTGGAATTAATATACTTTGAATATAATTACTGATTGAACAAATAGCATTTGCTGTCTATTTGGAAGGTTTGGAGACATTCCCTACATGAGCAAAGCTGCTCTTATTTACATGTGAAGTGTCTGATTGTTATGCTGCTTTATGCTGAGATTGGCCACTTGTAGGCCAGTACGCTTCTACCTGCTATTCTACCTTCTAGCCTACCTTTGATTTAAACCAGCATCTGCTATTATTGATCTATTTCATTGCTGATTTGAATTAATGATCTTTCCAGTTTTGCTAAGACTTCCAACACTCGTATAGTTTGGAACTTTATGCACTGTACCTTTTGCATCATGGGTAAATATAATTAGGTAGGTAGATGTGGATAAAGCACGAAATTTAGAAGATTGAGGGGGGATCTTATGGAAACTTACAACATTCTTAAGGGGTTGGACAGGCTAGATGCAGGAAGATTGTTCCCGGTGTTGGGGAAGTCGAGAACAAGGGGTCACAGTTTAAGGATAAGGGGGAAATCTTTTAGGACCGAGATGAGAAAAAACATTTTTCACACAGAGAGTAGTGAATCTGTGGAATTCTCTGCCACAGAAGATAGTTGAGGCCAGTTCATTGGATATATTTAAGAGGGAGTTAGATATGGCCCTTGTGGCTAAAGGGATCAGGGGGGCATGGAGAGAAGGCAGGTACAGGATACTGAGTTGGATGATCAGCCATGATCATATTGAATGGCGGTGCAGGCTCGAAGGGCCGAATGGCCTACTCCTGCACCTATTTTCTATGAGTTTAGTTTGTCTTCAGCTGCAGCCATATAGCTGCCATTACTTGTTCTTCTGGGACAGTTTCACTAGATATGGAGGGATTTGGGGATGTGTAGGCTGAGGAGATTAGTTTACCTTGGCATCGTGTTTGGCACGAGACTTTGTGGGCTGAAAGGGCTGTACCTGTGCTGTGCTGTTCTATTACCTATGGTGCTTGATCTCCACAGAGTTTTAAACTAGCAAGATTTTATGCCTTCAGGAAGAAAATTGTTGCAGGAGATATTTTGAAAGTCTGTCACCATAGGTATGTTAGGGAAAAGATAGGTTTAGAGGGATATGGACCAAGCGCAGGCGGGTAAGACTAGTGTAGATGGGGCATGTTGGTCGGCATAGGCAAGTTGGACCAAAGGGTCTGTTTCCACACTGTTTGGTTCTAACTCTTAAGATTTCAATAATACCACCTGTTTGTGTGATATTCTCTCGATTACCTATGAAGAGCTCCAACTCTTAAACGGTTGGGGAAAAGTAGATGTGTAGCCACATGTCTTTTTCTTCCCCCACCCCCAAAATCCAGCTGGGGTTAATTGTGCCAAGTGCAGGTCCACTTGGTACCCGAGCTTGCTCACCAGTGAGGGTGGGTTTTTTTTGTTGTTTTAAATCTTGTCTTCAGTTTCAGACATTCCGTTAAGATACAAACATTTTTGCCATGAGCAGACGTGATTTATTGTAACTTGCGTTTTTGATTCTCTCTTTATCCTCTCAGGTTGAGAATGAAAGCAATGTTCTGCAGGACGGCTCTCTAATAGATCTCTGTGGAGCAACACTACTTTGGCGCACTGCAGAAGGACTTGCTCACACTCCTACGGTGAAGCACCTGGAAGCCCTTCGGCAGGAGATAAATGCAGCCAGACCTCAGTGCCCAGTTGGATTTAATACGCTTGCCTTCCCCAGCATGAAGAGGAAAGACGTGGATGAGAAGCAGCCGTGGGTGTATCTTAATTGTGGACACGTACACGGTTACCACAACTGGGGAAACAAGGATGAGAGGGATGGAAAAGAGAGAGAGTGCCCCATGTGCCGATCACTAGGCCCATACGTTCCTCTCTGGTTAGGGAGTGAGGCTGGATTTTACGTTGATGCGGGACCTCCAACCCATGCATTCAGCCCGTGTGGACATGTATGCTCGGAGAAGACTACCACCTACTGGTCCCAAATCCCCCTCCCCCACGGCACTCACACTTTCCATGCAGCCTGTCCTTTCTGCTCTACTCAGCTCACTGGGGAACAAGGATATGTTCGACTCATTTTCCAGGGACCTCTTGATTAAGGACGTGATTTTATTAACTGGTGGGTAAACTGATAGTAGAAAGACATTTGATATCTTTCAGAATTATAAGCTAGTTTTCTACATTGAATTCCATGGGTTTTGGATTTTGTCTGTTCTGGGACAACCTGAATTGTCTCGTCCTTTGAGGAAAGCAACCTAATTTTTTTGTGATGTTGCCTTTGAGACAGGTTTTGATAAGTTTGCATTTGTTAAAACAAGTATTTTGAAATACAAAATTTTCTTTCCCAAATATTTAAAAAAAAAGTGCACATCACATTGAACCGATTCACAGACACAAGATGATTAATCCTGAGTTGTAACTGGGTGAATAGATCTGTTGCAATTTGATCTCCTCCACCCTTTACAACGGAGAGGTTATTCCCATTCAATACAGTTTAACCTGTTTCAACACTGCAGAACACTTTGAATGTTAAAATGTAGGAGCTTGAAATGTGTGGTTTCTGACTTTGCTCAGTCATTGTAATCATGACTGGTGGTGACTCTGGCTCTGTATGAAGGAGTCTGTCGTTTGTTTCCTGTGGAATAACTATATTTCTAAAGAATATTGGCAGGTTTCAATTGTGGGTAATATCAGAAGGATTTCATCAGCTGAGCACAGATAAGCTTGAGATAAATGTATTTCATTCAGACCCGAGTGTTTTATTGATAAATGTCAATAGGCGCAAAGAGAAGAAGGAAATTGCGAACATGACATATTTAGTAGTTCTTTATCACAACATCCATAATATGCCAGGTGGATTTCACCATAAAGGTAGTTCTCTGCATCTAAGTGCATTGAACATTTTGGAATGACAACTCCCTGGTGCCAAAATGATTTCCGGTGGATAACTAATATGACCACTTTTTACAACATGTACACCATCGGAATATAGTAAATTGTTTACACAAGCTGACCTGCTAAACACCTGTTTCTCTCCAGTAACTGACGATGTGCAAAGCTGGCTTATTTTGCTGTACAGCAGCTTGCGTTCTGTAGGATCTTTTGTACTAAATTATTGCCTGTAATGTATGTAGCTTTAGACATTTGTAGGGATTACTTAGCATATGTGGAATGCTAACCTTTAAAGCGTATTAAGTCTTGATTTTTGTGAAGTAATATTAAATAGCAATGTGCAAAACTGCTCTTTGATTTTGGTCATCTACATTGTATTCTGAGCAAAGATCTTCTGTCCCTTTTTTATTCAGTTTATTGTACATAATCTTGAACTATTATGACAAAAGAACCTAGAAAACAAATTGGATATTGGTATTAACAAACCTATTAATCATAAGAGAGGGTTTGCTGAGGGGAGGAAGTCAAATATCCCGTTTGATTTTGTTATAATCTTTTTATTCTGATGTCTATTCCCCATGCATCTCCAATTACACCAGGGCAGAAAGTGTGGTAAGAGTGCTGGTATTATAACGCTATGGCTCTGACTGTATTACTGACTGTGCATTAAACTCTCAGGATTTAAGTAGTGATTTATTACCACTTTATCATTCTACTTGAGCAGATATTTGAACGCTGATTTTTTTTTTTTTAATACAAATGAATAAAGCAGAAACACAGTTACAATCATTTACTTGTTCCATGGGGAAAATAAAACTTCCTTTGATTTGGATTGACTTTTGGCTGCTCTGGTATCTCAACCATCCATCAATATTCAGCAGAGAAATGTTATTTTGCATTTAGAATTCATTTAACTAGATCTGACAGCAAATATCCACTTGCAAGTTGTTCCATGCTGCTTAAGGGATTCTTGATCTTTGACATGGCAGTTTTGTTTGGTGCTAATTTGATTCTGTGAGAATGCAATCCTTGGAACTCGGTATTCTGAATCAATTCTTACCTTGGTGTTGGCTGCAGTATTGAAGCTATGGGACCTGCCCAGCTCCACCTGGAGGTTGTCTGAACACAGCAGAGGAGTTTGTGGGCAGATGTTAACAGACATGGTGGAATCTTGGTGTGATATTCTGATAGACCATTGAACAAGTCAATTGTGTTTAATTGTCATTTTTGCCAGCAATAGGACAATTAAACTTTGTAAATGCTTAACAGGCCAATTATTGATTATATAATTCATAAGTTAATAATCCGTAATACTGGGTAACCAGACCATAATAATGCATAACCAAAGTACATGGTGCATCAAAATAAAGTCCATCGACTACTTTAATTGTTGAGGTTAGTGTTGTGCACGGTTCGAGCCTGATGGTTGCTGGCAGTAAAGCTGATCTTGTACCTGGAGGTCACGGTTTGAAGGCCTTATACTCCCTTACCATTTGTGGTGGTGAGATCATTGTACCTGTGGGATGAGAGGGTGGCCTTTGTGGATACATTTCCTTTTGCCTTCCAGGTTTACAGGGTGTGCCTCAGCTATTGTACTTTAGCCCATGTACACTTTCAAAAGAGAAAAATGAAGACGGCACAGAGTTCAAATATTACAAGATTTTGAGAGTGCATAGCGATTCGAGATAAACTTTGAGTTGTGTATTAGCCATTCATATTCATGTGAATCTCTGATAGATTGGTGATAATGATGGTTGAGTACCTTGTGTTCTGTATTGACATTACAAATATGTTAGCTAGGCTAAACTCCAAAAATGAGAAGCCTTCATTCGGCCAAAATCTTGTAGCATTGAGTTCATTCAGCAGGATCAATTGTTCGGGAACACCATTACACATAACTTGGTGCAATAATGTATGTGTATTCCCATGAAGCCAGTGCACAAGTTATTGTTCAAAATATGGTTACTATAATACTAACATAAGAAGTGATCATTCATAACATTATGATAGGTAGACAATCTATTTGTTTTCCAGAGTGGAAATGTTAAACACTAGAGGGCATAGTGAGAGCAAGGAAAGTTTAAAAACATGTTGGGATAGGAACAGGCCCTTTGGCCCGTGATGCTTGTGCTGAAATGATGCCAGTTTATACTAATCGCTTCTGCCTGCACGTGCTCCATATCCCTCCATACCCTGTACATCCATGTGTCTTTCTAAAAGCCTTAAATACCACTATGGTATCAGCACCACCACCCTGGCATCGTGATCCAGGCACCCACCACTGTGTAACTAAACCCCCTGGCATTGCGCTCCAGGCACCCACCACTGTGTAAATAAAAACCTGCCCTACACATCTTTAAATGTTGCCCCTCTTGCCTTGCAGCTACACCCTCTGCTGTGTGACATTTCTACCTCAAAGATTGTCTATCCTTTCTCTGCTCCTCATCATTTTATAAACTATCAGTTCAATGTGGGTAATTATTCCAAATACGTTGCCTAAAAATGATATTAATCTCTGGCCAGCTGGTTATTTCCTTCCTTTACCTTCCCTTTGACCAAGGCAAGATTTTTACAAATTCCTTTAGCACTACATTGTTTCATAGACATGTTGTACATTATTTAAGATTGGGTTTAAGCTGTGATACATGCTGCTCTTGAATCTGATTACAAAATGACTTCACTTGTCTCTGTGTGTCTACTTCAACCTTTCTTTGTTCAACTCACTTTTACCAGTACAACAATCAGGAGTTTAGTGCTAAATCTCTTACTGTTGGCTATCAGCAGCCTGCCAGAGGTGGAGCACACTGTCGATTTGACAAATGCAGCAGAAGAAACCATTGCCAACTTAGGATGAGCAGACCTGAGACCAGGTTCAAAGAGCGAGTCAGATTCAGAAATGTCACAGCTGGAGAGCAGAGACTTCTTGTCTGTTTCTCATCAATATTCTGCAGTCACACTAAATTCAAAGTTAACTGCTGACAAAATAATGCAAAACCTATTTGAAATGGCCTGTTGATTAAAGTTACAAAGTGCGAGTCTGTCTTTTTTTCATGCTGACGGGGCGGGTGGGTTGGGGGGGTAGTTGAGTAAAACTTCATTTACGTGTAATGTGTGTAATATGTCTTTTATTAAAATGAATGCTTCTGGTTAAATCGGTGTCATTATTGCAACAGCTGCATCTCTGCCAACCAGGCTGCTTGTCAAAGTCTATTATAATATTGTCCATGTGTTCCATCGAGCAGAAACACTTGTGCAATGTTGCTTCCAGTCACTAAAACATTCTGGCAAAATCCATCTGCTCTGATGGAGTAGCAGTGAGACAATTAACATGCCACCAATCCTGCCAAATCTTGTTTTTCAAGACTGAGTGGAATTTTAAGTTGCCAATATAATGTTACAGAGAAAGTGTTAAACTGAGTTATTTTGTCAATCTAAAGTCAACTTAACTCAAATGTTTGTAGCTGTTGAAATCGATTCTTTATTCAGATGAGAATAGTCTCTGAACCTTCCAACACAGAGCTGACGCTCTGAGGCGGGTCCAGAGAAGAGTAACTTTGATAGAACTCATTGCTTTATATAGGTATTAGACATTTCAGATACAGAACGTATGACAAGCTAGTAACCAATCATCTGAGTCCTGGTGATTTACAACATCAGTCACATGATCCCCCTTCCTTGGCCTCATTCACAACCTTTGTTTGCCTGTGGTATAACTTTACTTAGAATTATTTTATTTCAACACAGCAAAACCCCAGTAGGCTCAATTATCAAGGACCACTCCTCAAAATATAAGATACATATGTAATACAATGATCACACAAGTCATACATGCTTTCCATACCAAGAAGAAAGATATTTCTATAAATCTAAAAGTATTGTTTACAGTCCTACTAAAACAATTCATTTCATAAATTGTTTCACTACAATTTTACAGTTTAAAATACTATTACCCATGTATTTAAAACATTAATTATATGAGTTTTTGTCGAATTACAGTTTCTAAGTTCAAACCCCACACACACACACACACACACACACACACACCTTCCAACCAAGCATATATGGGTTGTAAATCTGTCAACTTAATTAATAAGTGTTTGGTGCAAGGATACAACTTCATTTTAATTTGTAGCCCCTTTCCTGCTATCTGGAAGCAGGATTTCCAATCTCATGTACAAGGCAGAACACGGTAGATTTACAACTCATTACATCAGAATTACATCTGCTTCTTTGACTTTCTATAAACATAGGAATGTCACATATCCATCAATCTAATTATTTTCCTCTCCAAGCAACTACTCCCCTTCATACACATCCTACCCGTTATCGCAATCTCATTATAATTTGACTTAGCCAAAGCTAAATTACAGAGTTTATTATCTCTCAGCCTTGAATTCTGTCTCAAACTCAGCATAACCCTCACAGCTCAAGAATGTGCCATAGAGAAAGAGCAGTTGACCTCTAGCCTAAGAAGAGGTCCCTATTCAGCTATCCATTCTTCAACACAAAGTCGTATCAAATACAATTTCCTCCAGCAATATAATTGCCTCAGCAATAAACTAAGCTATGCGGGTTCAGATTCAGGTTTCTATGTTTTGATTCATCGTTCCCTGTGTGTTTAATTGTACTTTCTTTCGTTAGGAGACATGTTTCTGAAAACCTTAAGCTTTTCTTTTGCAAATTATCTAGCTTCTATAAAAGTCACTATCCGAGTGGTTCTATTATATAATATTTCCACAAAAGTGCTCTTTCAAATCCAGATTATAAATTCAGGATTTTTTAAATTTAACCATGGGATGAGATTCATTAAAAGGACTACTATAAATTGATTGACTTGTATTCATCTGTTATGAGATGTTTAGGGATACTTGAATTACATTTTTCTTGCACAATGTTTTCTTGGAACTTTTCTTGGTGACTTATTACCAGAGATGGTTTTCAAATTATTTGAGAAAGAAACTAACCAGACCAGTGTTATAACATTTTAATGATTGGCCTAATAGCGGATACTGGAGATGCACAAAATGTTGGAGTAACTCAGCAGGACAGGCAGCATCTCTGGAGAGAAGGAATGGGTGATGTTTTGAAGAAGGGTCTTGACCCGAAACGTCACCCATTCCTTCTCTCCAGAGATGCTGCCTGTCCCGCTGATTTACTCCAGCTTTTTGTGTCCATCTTTGGTTTAAACCAGCATCTGCAGTTCTTCTTACACACTGGTTAATGGATATTTACAGTAAACATGTTGAACTGGATTCATTTCAAAAGGCAGCATTTGAACAAGTTTACACTTCTGCGTGATAAAACTAATGAATGAAAAGGTAAGTACAGTATTAGTCCACTGATTTGGGAATGGCCAATTGTTAGAGTTAAGTGTTATTCTTATTTTTTTGGTGTTTGGTGAAAATTATCTTAATTGTAAATTGAGGATCATTTCTCATAAAGAAAATATCACTAGCTCAATCAAAGAAAACAACTGCAGAAAGATTGAGTGGAAAAAAACATTGTATATATCTTGAATAACATCGGTGGGGAAGGAGATGCAATTTGGAATATGTGTTTTGGATTTTTGGACAAGCAGCATATGAATGGAAAGAGAATAACTGAGTTGTGTAAAATGATGGGCAGCCTTCATCTAAGTGCACTAAGCAAGATACAGTAAGTTTGCACAAAAGTTCTTCAGAGAGTGCATAACTTTTTGTCCGTTTCTCAACTGTGGTTATGTCTCAACTAGAATAATTGATCACTTGTTGAGTCAGTAAAGTTGCGGTCAGGTTCCGAAGTCGACTAATGTTTACATAACATACCCATTCTCAGTTGGCACACTGGTCATTGGTTGGCTGTTGAACAAAGGTTAGTTCCTTATCAGCTGGCTTGTAACATCTCAACAATTGAGCAATGGTGTCAACTAACTCGTACAATCAATAGTCGTGCAACAAGTAATGTTGCACTCCACCATGCCCAGATCACGTGGGGGCCCGGCGCCGGGTGTAGTCACGTGGGGCCCGGCGCCGGGTGTAGTCACGTGGAGCCGGTGGGAGGGCGGGTCACGTGGTCACGTCTCCATCCCTTGGGGTCACGTGCAAAGATCATAGAGCGCTCCGCTATGATCTTTGGTCACGTGGATTTCCCCGCGCGGTGCACGCCGGACCGGGCCGGCGGCTGGGAGGACCGATGGTGGCGCCGGGCGGCAGCGGTGACGGTGGCGGCATCGCGGGGCCGGGCGGAGCAGGTAGCCCACGGCCGGGGGGATGTGCGCGGCTGTGGGGGCCGGGCTGTGGCGGCCGGAGCCCGGGGGGCGGGTGGGGAGAAGGCTGGACCCGGCCGGGCCTCGGGTTGTCGTGGAGCGATGGCCGGGCAACGTCGCGCTGAGGCCGGGCCGGGCCGGGCCTGGCTCGTTAACCGGTGACACTGCGTGTAAAGTGCAATGGCGAGGCCGCTGAGCGGCGGGGGCCGGAGCTGTGAGGCCGCTGCTCGCCATCTGATGATGAAGGGTCTCCACCCATTCCTTCTCCACAGTCAGTGCTCTGCCCCAGGGTTCGCTGCTGGGCCCGTTACTGTTTGTCGTCTACATCAACAATTTGGATGGGAACATACAGGGCAAGATTAGCAAGTTTGCTGATGATACAAAAGTGAGTGGTTTTGCAGACAGTGAAGGTAGACAAAAATGCTGGAGAAACTCAGCAGGTGAGGCAGCATCTATGGAGCCAAGGACCCTTCTTCAGACAGATAGTGGTTGTGAACGATTGCAGCAGGATCTGGATCGATTGGCCAGGTGGGCGGAGGAATGGTTGATGGAATTCTCTGCCACAGAAGGTAGTTGAGGCCAGTTCATTGGCTATATTTAAGAGGGAGTTAGATGTGGCCCTTGTGGCTAAAGGGATCAGGGGGTATGGAGAGAAGGCAGGTACAGGATACTGAGTTGAATGATAAGCCATGATCATATTGACTGGCGGTGCAGGCTCGAAGCGCAGAACGGCCTACTCCTGCACCTATTTTCTATGTTTCTATGTAATACAGAGAAGTGTGAGGTTTTGCAATTTGGGATGTCAAACAATGACAGGATCTACACAGTTAATGGTTGGCCTCTGGGTAGTGTTGTAGAGCAGAGGGACCTAGGAGTACAAGTGCATGGTTCTATGAAGGTAAAGTCGCAGGTGGATAAAGTGGACAGAAAGGCTTTATACACTTTGGCCTTCATCAGTCAGAGTATTGAGTAGAGAAGTTGGGAGGTCATGTTGCAGTTGTAAAAGACGTTGGTGAGACTGCAATTAGAATATTGTGTTCAGTTCTGGGCACCATGTTATCGGGAAGATATTGTCAAGCTTGAAAGGGTTCAGAAAAGATTTACGAGGATGTTGCCAGGACTAGAGGGTGTGAGCAATAGGGAGAGGTTGAGTAGGCTGGGTCTCTATTCCTTGGACCGCAGGAGGGGGGATCTTATAGAGGTGTACAAATCATGAGAGGAATAGATCGGGTAGATGCACAGAGTCTCTTGCCCAGAGTAGGGGAATCGAGAACATACAGTGCATTCAGAAAGTATTCAGACCCCTTCACTTTTACCACATTTTGTTACGTTACAGCCTTATTTTAAAATGGATTACATTCTTTTTTTATCATCAATCTACACACAATACCCCAGAATGAAGAAGCGAAACCAGATGTTTAGAAATTTTTGCAAAGTAATTGAAAAGAAATAACTGAAATATCACATTTACATAAGTATTCAGACCCTTTGCTATGACACTCAAAATTGAGCTTAGGTTCATCCTGTTTCCATTGATTATTTTTGAGATGTTTCTACAACTTGATTGGAGTCCACCAGTGGTAAATTAAATTGATTCCGAAGAGCACAGTGGCCTCCGTCATTCTTAAATGGAAGAACTTTGGAACCACCAGGACTCTTCATAGGGCTGGCCGCCCGGCCAAACTGAGCAATCGGGGGAGAAGGGTCTTGGTCAGGGAGGTGTCAGAGCTCCAGAGTTCCTCTGTGGAGATGGGAGAACCTTCGAGAAGGACAACAATATCTGCAGCACCACCAATCAGGCCTTTATGGTAGAGTGACCAGACAGAAGACACTCCTCAGTAAAAGCCCACTTGGAGTTTGCCAAAAAGCACCTAAAGGTCTCTCAGATGAGAAACGAGATTCTCTGGTCTGATGAAACCAAGATTGAACTCTTTGGCCTGAATGCCAAGCGTCACGTCTGGAGGAAACCAGGCACCGCTTATCACCTGGCCAATACCATACCTACACTGAAGCATGGTGGTGGCAGCATCATGCTGTGGGGATGTTTTTCAATGGCAGGAACTGGGAGACTAGTCAGGATCGACGGAAAGATGAACGGAGCATACAGCATATATGTGTTATTTCGGTTATTTCTGTTTAATTACTTTGCAAAAATTAAAAAACCTGTTTATGCTTTTTTATTATGGGGTATTGTGTGTAGATTGATGATAAAAATAAATGAATTTAATCAATTTTGGAATAAGGCTGTAAGGTAACAAAATGTGGAAAAAGTGAAGGGGTCTGAATACTTTCTGAATGCACTGTAGGTTCAAGGTGAGGGGGAAAAGATTTAATGGAATCTGAGGGGTAACCTTTTCACACAAATGGTGGTGGGTGTATGGAACAAGCTGCCAGAGGAGGTAGTTGAGGCAGGGACTATCCCAACATTTAAGAAGCAGTCAAACAGGTACATGGATAGGAAAGAACTGCAGATGCTGGTTTAAATTGAAGATAGACAAAATGCTGGAGTAACTCAGTGGGACAGGCAGCATCTCTGGAGAGAAGGAACGGGTGATGTTTCGGGCGGAGACCCTTCTTCAAATTGATCAGGTACATGGATAGGACAGGTTTGGAAGGATATGGACCAAACGTGGCCAGGTGGGACTAGTGTAGCTGGGACATTGTTGGCCGGTGTGAGCAAGTTGGGCCGAAGAGCCTGTTTCCACACTGTATCACTCTATGACTGTGACAAGAAATGGGAGGATGCTGAGAAATGTGGGGAGAGATAGTGGAATATGTGCCTAGTGATTATTGAAGGTTGCAGATGGGTAGATAAGGATATTACCAAACATTCTTAGCCAAAGCACAGCATATATGGGGAGGAACATCACACAAGAATATATGATGCCAATTAGTCCATAGCTTGGGTGCAGCATGTAGGTCCTGTCAATAGACAATAGGTGCAAGAGTAGGCCATTCAGCCTTTCGAGCCAGCACCGCCATTCACCATGATCATGGCTGATCATCCACAATCAGTACCCCGTTCCTGCCTTCTCCCCATATCCCTTGACTCCGCTATCTTTAAGAGCCCTATCTAGCCCTCTCTTGAAAGTATCCAGAGAACCGGCTTCCACCGTCCTCTGAGGCAGAGAATTCTACAGACGCACAACTCTGTGTGAAAAGGTTTTTCCTCGTCTCCGTTCTAAATGGCCTACCCCTTATTCTTAAAATGTGGCCCCTGGTTCTGGACTCCCCCAACATCGGGAACATGTATCCTGCCTCTAGCGTGTCAATCCCTTAATAAACTAATGTGTTTCAATAAGATACCCTCTCATCCTTCTAAATTCCAGTGTATTCAAGCCCAGTTGCTCCATTCTCTCAGCATATGACTGTCCCGCCATCCTGGGAATTAACCTTGTGAACCAACGCTGCACTCCCTCAATAGCAAGAATGTCCTTCCTCAAATTTGGAGACCAAAACTGCACACAATACTCCAGGCTGTCACCATATTATCACAAGGGTAGTATGGTCGAATTGTGCACAAGTTATAGGAGTAGAATTAGGCCATTTGGTCCATCGAGTCGACACTGCCATTCAATCATGGCTGATCTATGTCTCCTAATCCCATTTTCCTGCCTTCTCCCCATAACCCTTGACACCTGTTCTAATCAAGAACTTGTCTTTCTCTGCCTTAAAAATATCCACTGACTCGGTCTCCACAGCCCTCTGTGGCAAAGAGTTCCACAGATTAACTACCCTCTGACTAAAGAAGTTCCTCTTCACCTCTTATCTACCTTTAATTCTGAGGCTGTGACCACTGGTCCTAGACTCCCACCAGTGGAAACATCCTCTCCACATCCACTCTATGCCTACAGAGTGGACAAGTAGTACGGATTTTCCGTAGTTTGTACAGAAATACAATAAAGAATACGGATGTACAGATTTGCTTTGTAAAATACGGATTTTTAAAAATCGGCCCGACTTCCTGTTTCATCTTGCTGCTTAAAAAATGAAAGGATATAAATAGTCATACTGTAACTCTAAAAATTATAGCAGATAGTATCTATTAGCATTTTAAATTTCAAGATCTGGATGATTATTTTTGTAAGCTTTGATCTGCCTGTCCCGCTACAGATTTAAACAGCGCTGTCAGTTTAGCGCGTGGGAATTTAAACGAACAGCGCTATGGGTTCTAATTATAGCGCTACCAGCTGGAACGCTATGGGATTTACACATAGCGCTATGGCCACAGTGCTATGGGTCACAGACTGTTCGGGGAGGGAGAAGGAGTGAGAGGGAGGGAGGGAATAAGAGAGGGAGGGAGAAAAAAAGGAAGGAGAGAGGCCGTTCGAACAGAAGTATACAAAGAGATGGCAATTAATGCACTGTCAAGTAAGGTGCGTAGAAGACATGTCTATTGGTAGCAAAGTTATGCATTCTTGTACTCTTATATGGGTATGACCGCACATAAAAAACTATTTTTTTCAGCGAAATGGCACCGCGTAAAAATACTGATTTCCTCAGCAAAATACAGATTTTCAGGTAATAGAATACTGAAATGCTCTGACAAAACTGGGCAGCTCTGTGCCTATCATTCTGTAAGTTTCGATGAGGTCTCCCCTCAACCTTCTAAACTCCAGCGAGTACAGGCCCAGTGCTCATCGCTCATCATTCTTGTAAACCTCCTCTGGACCCTCTCCAGAGCCAGCACATCCTTCTTCAGATATGGGGCCCAAATTTGCTCACAATACTCCAAATGCAGTCTGACCAGCGCCTTATACCACCTCAGCATCGTGTCTCTGTTTTTGTATTCCAGTCCTCTTGAAATAAAAGCTAGCATTGAATTTGCCTACCTGAATACCAATTTAACTTGCAAATTTACTGTTTGGGAATTCTGCATCAGCACTCCCATGTTCCTTTGCACCTCCGGTTTCTGAATTCTCTCTCCATTTAGAAAATAATCTACGCCTTTATGCTTATTACCAAAATACATGACTCCGGTTCTGGTCATCACTTTACAAGGCGGAGTGGATGTGAAGGAGGGTCCCATATTGTTGCCAGGCTGGGGACATTTTAGCTTGGAGGGTAGATTGGAGAAGCTAGTTTTGTTTTGCTCGAGCAGAAGGTAGAGAGGAAATACTTCAGGTGTATTAAATACAGAGGCCTGGATGGAGTGATTAGCCAAAACCTAGTTGATTGGATGTGGTGGGGAGGCCGAGAAAGCGGGGTGGGCATGGATTTTATGTAATTGGTAGAATGATTGAGGGGTGGTGATTAGCAAAGAATAACTTCATCCAGACGTATCTGAAAGAATGTTTGAAGCAAAAGAGATGATGATGTAAAAGTACACGGATGTGTACTGGAAGGGTGTGCTGCAGGGCCAGGGATCAGTAGCTGGACTGTCCAATTAGGTTGGATTGATCTTTCTCAAGTACAGGCATGTGCACCAGATTTCATATCTGAATCATAAATTTCCCATGGATCTCTTCTTGCGAATGAAACATAAACCAAAGGAATAGTCTGATCACAAGCCGGGTGTTGATCAGCCAGCTTGTTGTCTCTGTTGGCATCAATGTCTGCCAGGCCCTGACACAGCTCCATGTGGTGGGTGGTAGAGCGGGCACCCAGAGATGACATGGTTGGCTCTCTGTTGTTCTGCTCCACATTCACAGACTGGGATATGGATAAATTAATACCTCTGGCCAGATTAGTATTAACCTTGTCATTGCTGCATTATGCAAAAGACTTCCCCCTCTTATCTACATTTGCAATCACGGAATAGTTCCATTGATAATGCTAATGAGAAACAAGATTAAATGGACTACGTTTTAGTTTTAAGTTTATAGAAGCCTGTTTTGTCAACCATTTTATGAAATATAATTGAACAGCTGTCGACCCACGATTGTTATCCAGTTTGCAATCTGAATTTATATTGCATTTTCTTGCATGAGAACAAAATGTTTGTCACAATCTAAATGGGGAATAAATGTAGATGGTTCTACAGCTAAAGTTTGAAAATTTGAATTATTACCACTCATTTTTAAATATTAGCATCATTGTTCCTTAGGCCAATGTGCTATGGTATCAGCCTCTTTAGAATCTAAATGCTACCTATGTTGCTTTTCACCCTTCATCATAGGCCTGCTTTATAGTCCAACGTTTCCCGATGTTGGCCATTTCTGGGGCTGAGATGGAGGGGATAACACACTCATTCTAAGTGATCATCAGAGGAAATTCAATGTGAGCAGGAAAAGGAACCTCAGCAGCAACAGTGGCTGTTTAATAGTTGATGGTTGACTTTGGCATTGGGGCACGAACGATCATCGAATGGCAGGCCTCGATCACTCTGCCATGCGACTAACTTTTATGTCCCAACTCCAATGTCGCTAACCAATAATTAAACCACTGGGATGTGCTGGTTTAATATAATAACTCTTAAATTATTCCTTTAATGCAATTCTACCAGTCTATTAGACTGCATGTCTTGTCAAAGTATGTTGAAAATGTAGGCACATAATATTGCTGCTCTAATGCAAACTGCAGTTCCATCGAGTCTCTATTAGGTCGGTGGGGGCGCTGTGAGACTGCTGCCCTGCCAGCAGCATGTTTGCTATTTTTACTTTTTTTGGTGTGGCTAATGTTAGTTTTGGGTGTCTCTCGGTGTGTCTTATGTGGCTGGTGTGCTCCGTGCTATCTTAATACAGGAGTGGCCGTAGGACAGAGGTTCCTCCAGCAGAGGTTCTAATCTGACCCTGGTCTCTTCTGTCTCCATTCTCCGGGGTCTGCGTTAATATATCCCTGTGATGCAGGAAAAATGTTCCCAATGTTGGGCGAGTCCAGAACAAGGGACCACAGTCTTAGAATAAAGGGGAGGCCATTTAAGACTGAGGTGAGAAAAAACTTTTTCACCCAGAGAGTTGTGAATTTGTGGAATTCCCTGCCACAGAGGGCAGTGGAGGCCAAGTCACTGGATGGATTTAAGAGAGTTAGATAGAGCTCTAGGGGCTAGTGGAATCAAGGGGTATGGGGAGAAGGCAGGCACGGGTTATTGATAGGGGACGATCAGCCATGATCACAATGAATGGCGGTGCTGGCTCGAAGGGCCGAATGGCCACCTCCTGCACCTATTTTTTATGTTTCTATGATAGAGGTGGGAATGGAGTACACGTTTCAGGAGTGTGGTGTTAGGCATGTAAACAATATGCTCTGCCCTGCCCGGTGTAGGCAAATGAAGGCAAGTACAGCCTTCACGCTGGCGAGGATAGGTCTCGGAGTTTGCTGGTATTGTTTCACTTATCCTTCCAGTGCAGTGGGAGGGTTTTTCAGCGAGAGTGCTGCTGGTAATGTGCCTACACTGGCCATCCCGGTTGGGCAAAGATTCGAGTGCAAGGTCCATGCTCGCGTTCACATATTTTCTATGTTTGGTTTATGTTGTGGTGCATGAGCAGATATATGCTTTAATTTATGAAACATTAACAATTTGATGTTCCACGTTTAAATATACAGACAGAGTCATTGCCAGCAGTATTGAAATACCAGTATGTTTTGGTGAGTGGGAGGATGCTGGCTGGCACTCCCTGGTCAGTCCAGGTGATGGTGGAGAATGTATAAATACTACCCAGCGTGGTCATGGTCAGAATGGGGTGTCTAAAGTGTGTCCGTAACTGCACCCCCCACTATGCTGCCCTTCTAAATGGTTTGATATTTCCATTAGTCCTCATTCCCAAATCTATAAATAAGTTTCGAGAGGCGTTTCCAGAACTACCACAGCAAGTTCCCTTTAAATCGTTACAGTTCGGTTCCAGTTTTGCTTCCAGTGCGAATTAAAAGCACCAGTGCCCTCTGTCTGTTTCTAAAGTTCTTGCATGTAAGCAGCACCAATGCACAAATGTATGCATACATTTTTAATTGCATTCAATTAGTCATAGTAGAGTACACCAATTTCACAAAAGCTGGAAGAGTTCAAGAGAGAGAGTTCAAGTTACATTTATTGTCACATGCACCATTTGGTGCAGTGAGATTTGAGTTACCATGCAGCCATACAAACAAAAAGAACACAACATACGATAGAATTTAACATGAACATCCCCACACATCAACGCTTCTCACTGTGAGGGAAGGCAATAAAGTTCAGGCATCTTCCTCTTTGTTCACCTGTGGTCGGGGCCTTTGTGCCCACTGCAGTCATCGCTACCGGTGGCCCGATGTTTCAGGCCCTCTCGCCGGGATGATCAGAGCTCCGGCGTCGGAACGGAGAACACTCTCGGCGGCCTGGAGTTTCCGAATCGGCCGCTTCCTACCAGAGACTGCAGCTCCCAAAGTCCACAGGCCGAGCTGGGCGGAGATTCAACGCTGGTGACCCCCAGCAAGAGGTCCCCAGGACTCAGCGATATTAAAGTCAGCGCTGCCCACGGCTGGAAGCTCCGCAGACCACAGTTCCACGGTGTTAAACAGCAGTCCCAACACCCCGGAGCTCCAACACGGCAATCCCCGGTACGGCATCGCCCCGCTCCGCGATGGAATCCAGTGCTGCGCCGCTGCTGAAGCTCTGGCCGATCTCCGCCAGGAAAGGCCGCGCCAATCTAGATGGTAGGCCAAATTACACTGCTGTAATTTCTACATGGTGACACCAAAAATGTATAAAAATGGCCTTTATTAAAATCTGACAATGTGCACTTTAACCACATGTGATTTTTTTTTCTATTACAGAACTCAAATTGTGGAGTACAGAGGCAAATAAATAAATGACGGGTCTTTGTCCCAAACATTATGGAGGGCACTGTATGTTGTGAGAGAGTTGTGAATTTGTGGAATTCCCTGCCACGGAGGGCTGTGGAGGCCAAGTCGCTGGATGGATTTAAGAGAGAGTTAGATGGAGCTCTGGGGGCTGGTGGAGTCGGGGGATATGGGGAGAAGGCAGACATGGGTTATTGATGGGGGACGATCAGTCATGATCGCGGTTAGTGGCGGTGCTGGCTCGAAGGGCCGAATGGCCTCCACCTGCACCTACTTTTCTATGTTCTGGAAGGAATAACAAAGAGCAAAATGTTATAAAGTCTTCAGTTATTTTGAAGTTGATAAATTAACTCAAAGACAATAGGAGACTCGGGACTTTAAAGTGTTAAGAATACAAAAGCAAAGAAGTTCAATTAAATTGGAGCAAGATGCTGCAGATAGAAACATAGAAACATAGAAATTAGGTGCAGGAGTAGGCCATTCGGCCCTTCGAGCCTGCACCGCCATTCAATATGATCATGGCTGTGTTAGCCATGGCTGTGTTATCTGGGATGTTAGAAATCCCAGATAAAATGCTGGAAGCACTCAGCAAGTCGGGCAGCATAAATGGGGAAAGTAACAGATATTTGGTATCAAGGACCATGGACCAGAACTGGGAATGTTCAAACAAGCATGTTTTAAGCTGAGGAGAGGGAGAATGTCAGTTGTCAATCAACAATTGGCTTTTCCCAGCTAGTTGCAACACCATGTTTCAACATTTTAATTGTATGTAATATTATCCCTTCTTCAGGAAAGAACATTATTGCACATGGCTCACTCTGTCTTCTGTTGCTTTTTATCTTCCTGTACTCTAATCCAGTCTTGCGAATTGTTTTGTATTTATATTTCTCCATGGACTTTACCTATTTAAAATATCACACTTGATATTACAGAGGAGATTTACTAGAATGTTGCCTGGGTTTCACACCTAAGTTACAGAGAAAGGTAGTACAAGATAGGTCTTTATTCTTTGGAGCGCAGAAGGTTAAGGGGGGGACTTGATAGAGGTCGTTAAAATGATGAGAGGGATAGACAGAGTTGACGTGGATAAGCTTTTCCCACTGAGAGTAGGGATCAAATAAGAGGACATGATTTGAGAATTAAGGGACAAAAGTTTAGGGGTAACATGAGGGGGAACTTCTTTACTCAGAGAGTGGTAGCTGTGTGGAATGAGCTTCCAGTGGAAGTGGTGGAGGCAGGTTCGATTTTATCATTTAAAAATAAATTGGATAGGTATATGGACGGGAAAGGAATGGAGGGTTATGGTCTGAGTGCAGGTAGATGGGACTAGGTGAGAGTAAGTGTTCGGACTAGAAGGACCGAGATGGCCTGTTTCCGTGCTGTAATTGTTATATGGTTATATCCTAGGTAGACAAAAATGCTGGAGAAAATCAGTGGGTGAGGCAGCATCTATGGAGAGAAGGAATAGGCGTCGTTTTGAGTCGAGACCCTTCAGTTAAATTATCCCACAGTTACCTGATTTTAATTCTAGAATTTTGATTATGCGGCCCTTATATTTAAGAGTGAGCAGTTGAAGGTTTATGAGTGCACATTTTATCCAAAACCTAAATCACGAGTGCGACTCAGTGTATGAATTTGTTTATCCAGATGCATGCGTGCATTTCCAGTATATGGTCAATTCTCTTTGATGAATTCTGACTTGAGGATATAAATGATGTAAGGATATGAAGGTAGACAAAGATGCTGTAGAAACTCTGCGGGTGAGGCAGCATCTATGGAGCGAAGGAATAGGTGACGTTTCGGGTCGAGACCCTTCTTCAGACTGATGTCGAGACCCTTCTTTAGACTGATGTGGAGGTGGGAGGAGCGGGTTCTCGCCCCTCCCACCTCCACATCAGTCTGAAGAAGGGTCTTGACCCGAAACGTCACCAATTCCTTCGCTCCATAGATGCTGCCTCACCCGCTGAGTTTCTCCAGCATTTTTGTCTGCCTTCGATTTTTCCAGCATCTGCAGTTCTTTCTTAAACAAGGATATGAAAGTTATTTTGATTGGAATAATCTGCATGGAAGGTATATGGAACGAGCTGCCAGCGTATGTTGTGTACAATTACCTTTAAAATACATTTAGACAACACCCTGGATTGGAAAGGTTTAGAGGGATGTGGGCTAAAGGTAAGCAAATGGGACTAGGTCAGGTAGACATATTTGTTCGAGTAGCTGAGTTGGGCAGAAGAGTCTGTTTCCCTGCTGTATCACGTTGACTATCTGAATGCTGCAGTTACCTATTTGAACTTTTGCTCAAGTTTCATTTCAAAATGTATTTGAACAGAGTATTAATAAAAACTTTTCACATGTTTTGGAGAATACTTAAAGAAATGTACTAACATTAATACACATATTACAAACTTTGAGAAATATAGATTCTGATTCAGGTTTTTGTACAGATACTAACTTTTTTAGCATCCTTTGAAGCTATTGCTATGAGGGAAAGTTCAAACTACATTCATTGTTGGTTTAAAAGCAATCTTTTACTGCCTTCCTTGTGTTTCTTGATTGATGACGTTTTTCTTTCTCTGTGTGCAGCTGGGCGCCAGCTTGGGATGTCCTTGAGCAATGGCCTCGAGTCATAGCTCTCCACCAGTGCCTCATCCAAGCAGCAGTGATGGAAAGTTCAAAAAAGAAATGGAGCGCTCACTGAAGCCCTTTAAAGCTGTTAGATCTTTGCCAGATGTGTGCCCCAAGGAACCAACAGGTAACATCATTGGAGTTGTTCCACTCTTTCACCTGCCCACCTCTCTCCCAGTGCTTGACACAAAGAACACCAGAAGGTAACTAAAAAGGCGATACGGGGAGAAAAGATGAAATATAATAATATAAAAGAGGATAGCAAGAGTTTCTTCAGTTATATGTGTGGAATGAGCTTCCAGTGGAAGTGGTGGAGGCAGGTTCGTTTTTATCATTTAAAAATAAATTGGATAGGTATATGGACGGGAAAGGAATGGAGGGTTATGGTCTGAGTGCAGGTAGATGGGACTAGGAGAGAGTAAGTGTTCGGCAGGGACTAGAAGGGCCGAGATGGCCTGTTCCCGTGCTGTAATTGTTATATGGTTATATAAAGAGTGGAAGTTGGGCCGCTGGAGAATGATGCAGGAGAAGTATTAATGGGGAATAAAGAAATGGCAGAGGAGTTGAATAGCTTTTTTGCATCTGTCTTCACAGTGGAAGACACCAGCAACGTGCTTGAAATTCAAGAGAGTCAGTGGTTGGAAGCTAGTGTACTATTTTGGTCGCCAAATTATAGGAAAGATGTCAACAAAATAGAGAGAGTACAGAGGAGATTTACTAGAATGTTGCCTGGGTTTCAGCAACTAAGTTACAGAGAAAGGTTGAACAAGTTAGGTCTTTATTCTTTGGAGCGCAGAAGGTTAAGGGGGGACTTGATAGAGGTCTTTAAAATGATGAGAGGGATAGACAGAATTGACGTGGATAAGCTTTTTCCATTGAGTAGGGAAAATTCAAACAAGAGGACATGATTTGAGAATTAAGGGACACAAGTTTAGGGGTAACATAAGGGGGAACTTCTTTACTCAGAGAGTGGTAGCTGTGTGGAATGAGCTTCCAGTGGAAGTGGTGGAGGCAGGATCAATTTTATCATTTAAAAATAAATTGGATAGGTATATGGACGGGAAAGGAATGGAGGGTTATGGTCTGAGTGCAGGTAGATGGGACTAAGTGAGAGTAAGTGTTCGGCATGGACTAGAAGAGCCGAGATGGCCTGTTTCCGTGCTGTAATTGTTATATGGTTATATAGTGGAGTGGCTATTACCCTGGAGAAGGTGCTTAGGAAGCTGAAAGGGCTGAAGGTGGATATCATTTTAAAGACCTCTATCAAGTCCCCCCTTAACCTTCTGCGCTCCAAAGAATAAAGACCTAACTTGTTCAACCTTTCTCTGTAACTTAGTTGCTGAAACGCAGGCAACATTCTAGTAAATCTCCTCTGTACTCTCTCTATTTTGGTGACATCCTTCCTATAATTAGGCGACCAAAATTGTACACCATACTCCAGAATTGGCCTCACCAATGCCTTGTACAATTTTAACATTACATCCCAACTTCTATACTCAATGCTTTGATTTATAAAGGCCAGCACACCATAAGCTTTCTTTACCACCCTATCTACATGAGATTCCACCTTCAGGGAATTGTGCACAGTTATTCCTAGATCCCACTGTTCAACTGCATTCCTCAATTCAGTACCATTTACCATGTACGTCCTATTTTGATTTGTCCTGCCAAGATGTAGCACCTCACACTTATCAGCATTAAACTCCATCTGCCATCTTTCAGCCCACTCTTCCAACTAGCGTAAATCTCTCTGTAGACTTTGAAAATCTACTTCATTATCCACAACACCACCTATCTTAGTATCATCTGCATACTTACTAATCCAATTTACCACCCCATCATCCAGATCATTGATGTACATGACAAACAACAGTGGACCCAACACAGATCCCTGTGGCACCCCACTAGTCACTGGCCTCCAACCTGACAAACAGCCATCCACCATTACTCTCTGGCATCTCCCATTCAGCCACTGTTGAATCCATCTTGCTACCACCATTAATACCCAACAATTGAACCTTCTTAACCAACCTTCCATGAGGAACCTTGTCAAAGGCCTTACTGAAGTCCATATATACAACATCCACTGCTTTACCCTCATCAATTTCCCGAGTAACCTCTTCAAAAAATTCAAGAAGATTAGTCAAACATGACCTTCCAGGCACAAATCCATGTTGACTGTTCCTAATCAGACCCTGTTTATCCAGATGCTTATATATATTATCTCTAAGTATCCTTTCCATTAATTTGCCCACCACTGACATCAAACTAACAGGTCTATAATTGCTAAGTTTACTCTTAGAACCCTTTTTAAACAATGGAACAACATGCGCAGTACGCCAATCCTCCGGCACTATTCCCGTTTCTAATGACATTTGAAATATTTCTGTCATAGCACTAACTTCCCTCAATGTCCTAGGGAATATCCTGTCCGGACCTGGAGACTTATCCACTTTTATATTTTTCAAAAGTGTCAGTACTTCCTCTTCTTTGAATCTCATAGTTTCCATAGCTATTCTACTTGTTTCCCTTACCTCACATAATTCAATTTCCTTCTCCTTGGTGAATACCGAAGAAAAGAAATTGTTCAATATCTCCCCCATCTCTTTTGGCTCTAAAGGATGAGGTTACGGAGTACTTAGACGTTCACGATAAAATAGGCCGAAGTTAATATGGCTTTGTGATGCGGCGGTCTTGCCTGACAAATTTGCTGGAATTCTTTGAAGACTTAAATAGCAGGACAGATAAAGGAGAGTCAGTAGATGTTGTTTACTTATATTTTCAGAAAGCTGTTGATAAGGTGATGCGCGTGAGGCTGCTATGGAAGATGAGAGCCCACGGTATCAATGGGCAGATACCAGCATGGATAGCAGGTTGGCAGGATGGCAGAAGACAAAGAGTGGCAATAAAGGGGGCTTTTTCTGGTTGGCTGCCAGTAACTAGCGGAGTTCCGCGGGGGTCGGTGATGGGGCCGCTACTCTTCACGTTGTATATTAATGATTTGGACGAGGGGATTGAAGGCTTTGTGGCCAAGTTTGTGGATGACACAAAAATAGGTGGAAGGGCAGGTAGTGGAAAGAATGCAGGGACTCTGCCGAAGGACTTGGACAGGTTGGGAGAGTGGGCAGAGAAGTGGCAGATGGAATATTGTGTAGAAAAGTGTGGAGTCATGCATTTTGGTCGTAGGAATAAATGCGTAGACTATTTTCTAAATGGGGAGAGATTCCAGAAATCGGAGATGTAATGGGACTTGGGAGTACTGGTGCAGGATTCCCAAAATGTATTGTGAGCAATTTTGGGCGCCATATCTGAGGAAGGATGTGCTGGCTCCAATGAGAGGGTCCAATGGAGGTTCACAAGAATAATCCCAGGAATGAGTTAACCTATGATGAGCGTTTGTCGGCACTGGGCCTGTACTCACTGGAGTTTAGAAGAATGAGGGGGGACCTCATTCAAACGTACAGAATAGTGAAAGGCTTGGATAGAGTGGATGTGGAGAGGATGTTTCCACTAGCGGGAGAGTTTTGGACTAGAGGTCACAGCCTCAGAATTAAAGGATGTTATTTTGTGAAGGAGATGAGGAGAAAGATCTTTCGTCAGAGGGTGATGAATCTGTGGAATTCTTTCCAACAGAAGGTTGTGGAGGCCAAGTCAATGGATATATTTAAGGCTGAGATAGATAGATAGATAGATAGATAGATTTTTGATTCGTACAGGTGTCAGAGGTTATGGGGAGAAGGCAGAAGAATGGGGTTAGGAGGGAAAGATAGATCAGCCATTATTGAATGGCGGAGTAGACTGATGGGCCAAATGGCCTAATTCTGCTCCTATCACATGACCGTATGACACAAATCAGCAGTACTTGTTGAACACATAATGGACACTGGGGTGTACTGGATGAGGTGAGACATTTCATGTAAAACATTAATTCAAAATCACCTTCTGGATTTGAGGGAGGGTCAGGGATGGGAGCGCCTGCCTTCTCCAGAGCTGGAGCAGGCCAACACTACCCTTCTCTTGTCCCATTCCAAAACACACCAGGATCCGTGAATGCGACTGTCCGCTAGAGCTCATTGATGGTAACATTGGATTGGCATGTTACACAAGGGAGAGGAACATTTCTTTCAAGCGCCATGCATTTTTGGTGTTGAGATGTCTGGATGCTGGTGCTGTCTTGTATTTGATGCTGATTATTGCATTGTTGTCATGCATGCAATGCCGTCTATTTTTGCAGGTGATTCGAGCAGTTTATGTGACAGCCCCTCCGTGGTGGCTGATCAGCATAGGTGGACAGTATATCATTCCAAAGTGAACCTTCCAGCAGCGTTGAACGACCCCAGGCTCTCCAGGAGGGAGTCCGATTTCTTCACAAAAACATGGGGGCTGGATTTTATGGAGACCGAAGTTATGCCTTCCTTCTACCTCCCACCCATCACCAAGGAACACTTTGCATCCTACCTACACGACACAGCTGCTGTAAGCATTGGGGGAAGATGTATCTTTGTCATAGTTTTAACCACAACTTGGAGGCAAATTCTTCACTGGACAATATCTTCAACTATTAGTTTTCTGTAACCACAAAGATTTCTTGCGTCATCTTTTATGTTTTCTATAATGCTTTCATTCAATGCTTTCTAAAATCATACTTTTTTTTGACAAAGTTTGTACTACACATATTTAAAATGTAACTGATTCTATCTAAATCTCTAATCAAATGAACAATTTAATATTCTTCTAGTTTTATGATCATATTTTAAGTTTGAAATTTGTTTGATCTCATGCAAAGCAATTCTCATTCTCAGCGCCAAAAGCTTCACGAGAAGTGTAAGGAAACCTGCCCGCTAAAGGATGGACTAGATCACACACTTGCACCCATTGTACGCAGCCATGGTAAGGTCATTTCATTTCCCATTGCCTGTGTAATTGCACATGAAGTTAACTGAAATATATCTGAGTTGCAAGATATTTTAGACAGTGACGAAATGCTCCAAATAGGGTCATGTGATAGGAGCAGAATTAGGCCATTCGCCCCATCATGTCTACTCCGCCATTCAATCATGGCTGATCTATCTCTCCCTCCTAACCCCATTCTCCTGCCTTCACCCCATAACCTCTGACACCCGTACTAATCAAAAATCTATCTATCTCTGCCTTAAAAATATCCACTGACTTGGCCTCCACAGCCTTCTGTTGCAAATAATTCCACAGATTCACCACCCTCTGACTAAAGAAATTTCTCCTCCCCTTCCTAAAAGAATGTCCTTTAATTCTGAGGCTGTGACCTCTAGTTCTAGACTCTCCCACTAGTGGAAACATCCTCTCCACCTCTACTGTATCCAAGCCTTTCCAACCCAATGTAACGCTCCAACCCAATGTAACACTCCAACCCATGTGAAAGTCTGTTGCAGGAAGGATGGCTCGGAGCAGCATGCAGCCTGCTTACCACCAACCCTCTGCCACGTCTCCATGGCTGGGAGAGCCATCTTATGCAGTTGTCCACATCAGGGCCACGTTAGTGCTGGTGAACAGCGATTAGTGGCAGGCCTGACCCAGCATAGTTCAGCCATGCCTTGATGTAGTTTTAATCATTATATTCCTATTGTTGCAGACAAATCAAGAACGGACTTGGATCATGTTCCTAAGGTAACGGGCACTATTCTTTTCATGTCACCTACAGGATCTAAGCAGAGACACCATTGATCATGGCATATCAAGGGTCATGTTCAAGCAGAATTCAACATTATATAAGCGGGAAATTTCTAAATTGCAAATACACGTGTAAGGAGAAGGCAGCATTTGTTCTGTGTCTTGAAGCACAGCAGGCACTTCCTGCCCCAGGACCCCCCCATGGAGGGGCCTATCGTTGGGTCTCTGGTGGGGCAAGGGGCTTGTCTGGAATCCAGGGGAGAGAGGAGGCCTGTCACTTGATTCTGGGGGGGATGGGCCTGTCACTGGAATCCAGGGGAGGGGAGGGGCCTGTCACTGGAATCCAGGGAAGGGGAGGGGTCTGTCACTGGAATCCAGGGGGATGGGAGGGGCCTGTCACTGGAATCCAGGGGAGGGGAGGGGCCTGTCACTGGAATCCAGGGGAGGGGAGGGGCCTGTCACGAATCCGGGGAGGGGAGGGGCCTGTCACTGGAATCCAGGGGATGGGAGGGGCCTGTCACTGGAATCCAGGGGAGGGGAGGGGCCTGTCGCTGGGATCCAGGGGAAGGGGGGATTTCCATCACTTGTTTATTTGAATAGAATCTGAAAGGACAAACATTGAAAGTTGTTTGTTCTGCTTGTCAACTTACAGATATTTTTGAAGTCAGACTTTGCTCTGGAGGATCCTCCAACGTTCTCCATGGTCTTACCCTGGTCACACTTCAGTGGTCAATATGAAGCTGGTGTAAAAGGTGCTCGTGACGGGGCATCCTCGAGGTTATTACAAGAAAAGGTATCGGAAGCAATAAGTAGCGGCCCTTGATGTTTCTGCCTCTCCAGTGCTCTGTTTGAGATGCAACACTGCTGCAGTGGAGGCCTGCAGCACGCACTATTGGTCACACTCATACTGGGTCAATGACTTTGAATTAATTATTCAGTAACTGTGAGCTTTGCTGTCGCGACCAGCATTCATTGCCCACCCCTGATTTCCTTTGCAGAGCCGATCATATTCATAGATCCGGCCGGCAATGTATGTAAGTCTGATCAGAGTTTATCAGAGGCGCTGCCTCAAAAAGGCAGCCAGCATCATCAGAGACCCACACCACCCTGGCCACACACTCGTCTCACTCCTGCCATCAGGAAGAAGGTACAGGAGCTTGAAAACTGTAACGTCCAGGTTCAGGAACAGCTCCTTCCCCACAGCCATTCGGCTATTAAACACTACAACCTCAAATAAGCTTTGAACTACATAGACTATTATTGTTGTTATTGCACTATTATTGATTGTTTTTTGTGTGTACGTGTGTGTGTGTGTATATATATTTATATGATCTATATGTGTATTTGTGAATATGTGTGTGTGTATATACACAGGCAGCATCTGTGGAGAACATGGATAGGTGACGTTTCACAGAATGCTGGAGTAACTCAGCGGGTCAGGCAGCATCTCTGGAGAACATGGATAGGTGACGTTTCAGTTTTGAGTCTGGGGTGGGAGATTGCAACCTTCACGTGGTCCGCCCTGTTTCAACGAATGCAATCAACCTGGAGTGCACAATCAAAAAAGATCAAATAGAACAAGTTGTCCTACAACTTTAGGCTGTGCATGCCATACGCAAGAAGTAGTTTCGATGCCTGAAGAAGGGTCCAGACCCTAAACGTCACCTATCCATGTTCTCCAGAGATGCTGCCTGACCCGTTGAGTTACATCAGCACTCTGTGAAACGTCACCTGCAGGTGGTGGTGATCCCGTGCACTGGTTACTGTTCTCCTTGGTAGAGTTCGGGAGGTGTTGAAGGAGTTCCCCCTCGCCACGGGTGCCGTGTCATCCCGCGCTACCCGCTCCATGGTCGATTAGTCGGCGACTAAACCGTCTCCCCCACCTGGTTTGCCAGGTGACGAGGGGGCTGTGGACCCCCAGCAGGACCATAAACAAGATCTGTCAAAGGGTGGATGAGTTCCTAGCGAGCCTCCCTCAAGCCTCCAATGTGGATAACCTCACATTTACCCACATTAAACTGCATCTGCCCATTCACCCAACCTGTCCAAGTCATCCTGCATTCTCATAGCATCCTCCTCACAGTTCACACTGCCTCCCAGCTTTGTGTCATCTGCAAATTTGCTAATGTTACTTTTAATCCCTTCATCTAAATCATTAATATATAATAATAATAGCTGCAGTCCCAGCACCGAGCCTTGCGGTAGCCCACTAGTCACTGCCTGCCATTCTGAAAAGGACCGTTAATACCTACTCTGTTTCCTGTCTGCCAACCAATTTTCTATCCATGTCAGCACTCTACCCTCAATACCATGTGCTCTAATGTTGCCCACTAATCTCCTATGTGAGACCTTATCAAATGCTTTCTTAATAGTCCAAGTACACTACATCCACTGGCTCTCCCATGTCCATTATCCTAGTGACAACCTCAATAAATTCCAGAAGATTAGTAGGATGTCAGAGTACTTGAGATTTGCCATTGTTAGGAGTGGGGATGAGGTTCATTTATGGAGAAAGACATTGAATGTTTTTGCCGATCTAAAAATATATTAGTTTTGAGGAATATTTGAAATGAGGAAGGATTTTCATAAAATGAATTGAGGGAAACCTATTACCATTGAGTCATTAACTTGATGTTAAAATTTAATAGGAATAACAGAAGATGAAAGGATAAGGGGGAAACTTAAGGATAAGGGGGAAATCCTTTAAAACCGAGATGAGAAGAACTTTTTTCACACAGAGAGTGGTGAATCTCTAGAACTCCCTGCCACAGAGGGTAGTCGAGGCCAGTTCATTGGCTATATTTAAGAGTGAGTTAGATGTGGCCCTTGTGGCTAAGGGGATCAGAGGGTATGGAGAGAAGGCAGGTACGGGATACTGAGTTGGATGATCAGCCATGATCATATTGAATGGCGGTGCAGGCTCGAAGGGCCAAATGGCCTACTCCTGCACCTAATTTATATATATGTTATATATATATATATATATATATATATATATATATATATGAAAGGAATAAGCTGATTGTTAAACGGTGACAAATATTTATGTGTGCAATATCCTTCTAAATGTAATTGCAAAAGATATTTTTGACACTAAAGTAGGAATATATCAAGCTGTGAAGTAGTGAAGTAGTGAGTGGCCACTGTTTGATGCTGATGCATTTTTGCCTTGCAGTTAAGCCATTATTTGGACGTTGTGGAAGTGAACATTGCTCAGCAGATCTCTCTCCGCTCCGATGCCTTTTTCCATGCTATGACCTCGCAACATGAACTTCAGGACTACCTCACCAAAACCTCACAAGCTGTCAAAATGCTCCGTGACAAAATCGCCCACATTGACCAAGTGATGTGTGAAGGATCTTTGCAAATATTGAGACTGGCTGTGACTAGAAATAACTGTGTAAAATTATATAATAAACTCAAACTAATGGCGACTGTGCATCAAACGCAGCCGACTGTCCAGCTGTTACTGTCCACATCTGAATTTGTTGGGGCACTGGATCTTATTGCAACAACTCAGGAAGTACTGCAACAGGAGCTTCAAGGAATTCATAGTTTCAGGTATATCATACGCTTTTCATTACCGTTATTGCGTTTATTTTCTGTGTATTTACCTTTGGACATACAGTAAAACCCGTTGTGAAGTGAATCTGTTCCTTTAAACCACGTGGTGTTCTTGCCTTCCATCTTGACACTTCATTCAAAGCCAAAAGGAATACTTTTTACCAAGTCATGGATGAACAAGGAGCTGATTATAGAATATGGGCCAAACGCGGGCAGGTGGGACGAGCGTAGATAGATGGGGCATCTTGGTCGGCATGGGTGAGTTGATGTGAAGTGGCCTGTTTCCGTGCTGTGTCACTCTGTGACTCAGAGTAAGAGGAGGAGAGAAGGCTCCACAACACTGATACTCAAAGGAGGTTTTGACAATTTGGGGTTTCTGCACAGTAATTGTATTTTATCTTGAACTTAATGTTTAGCTTAATTAAGACACTTGGGAAATATGTTTTGGAAACTAAGCTGTAAAAATATGAATGTGAAAGCTCTAAGAAATGTGTGATCATCCACGTTGGTTGGAAAAATAGATAATATATGTTTTAAATAATGAGAGCTTGATAAGTGTTAGTGTTCAGCTAGCCGGGCTCTTAGTGCACAAGCATCACTGAAAGATAGCATCCAGGTGTTGCAAGCAACTAGGCAGGCAATAGGGTTGACTTTGAGTTTAGTTTATTGTCACATGTACCGAGGTACAGCGAAAAGCTTTAGTTGCGTGCTCACCAGTCAGCGGAAAGACTGGCCTTTGATGTGTTATAATTTGTGCACAAAGATGTTGGGCCGGTGAGACCTCACTGAGGACATTCTGTGCAAGTTGGGTCTCAATAAAGGTGCAGTGAAGTTGACCAGATTGTTTCCAGGGATGGTGCGCTTGTTGTTTAAGCAGATATGAGACCAGGTTGGCCCTGCATTCTGTGAGGAATGAGAGGTGATCTCATGGAATGTACAGCATTCTTAATCCACTTGACAGGGAAGATGGGCAGTGATATTCCCCACCGCCTTGGTTAAGTAGAACCAATGGTCATGGTCTCAAAGTAAAGAGGGCAGTCACTTGGGATGAAGACATTTCTTTGGCCAGAGGTTGGTGAATCTTTGTAATTCTCTGTGCAAGGGACTGCGGAGGTTCAGGTCACTGCCTATCTTCACCACACAGACAGATGGACATGGATATGAAGGAGATCACGAACGTGGAGGCCAGGTCAAAGATCATCCCTGATCTTATTGGATGGGACAGCAGGCAGAGGGGCTGATTGGCCACCTCCTTTGAATTTTTATATAAAACTGTGGCACGGTGGTGCAGCGGTAGAGTTGCTGCCTCACAGAGACCCGGGCTCCATCCCGACTACAGGTGCTGCCTGTACGGAGTTTGCACGTTCTCCCTGTGACCTGCATGGGTTTTCTCCGGGTGCTTCGGTTTCCTCCCACACTCCAAAGACGTGCAGGTTTTGTAGGTTAATTGGCTTGGTATAAATGTAAATTGTCCCGAGTGTGTGCAGGACATCACACTGGTGTGGACTCGGTGGTTCTGTGCTGTATCTCTAAACTAAACTGAGAGGAAAACTTCGGAATTGTAAAACAGGACAATGAGCATTAAACGGCCAGAGCTAAATTAGCTGCCCAGTTTGGACCACATCCCCTTTGGTCATGTGTAGGAAGGAACTGCAGAGGCTGGTTTAAATCCAAGATAGACACAAAAAGCAGGAGTAACTCAGCGGATCAGACAGCATCTCTGGAGAAAAGGAATAGATGATATTTTGGCTCGAGTCAACTCTGACAAAGGGTCACGATCTGAAACGTCACCTATTCCTTTTCTCCAGAGATGCTGCCTGACCCGCTGAGTTACTCCAGCACACTGTGAAACGTCACCTATCCATGTTCTCCACAGATGCTGCCTGACCCGCTGAGTTACTCCAGCACTCTGTGAAACGTCACCTATCCATGTTCTCCACAGATGCTGCCTGACCCGCTGAGTTACTCCAGCACTCTGTGAAACGTCACCTATTCCTTTTCTCCAGAGATGCTGCCTGACCCGCTGTGTTACTCCAGCACTCTGTGAAACGACACCTATCCATGTTCTCCACAGTTGCTACCTGACCCGCTGAGTTACTCCAGCTTTTTGTGTCTATCTCCCATATTGTCATGCTGGAGTGAACACAGCTTGGTTTAAAACTGGGGCAGAGGGAGATGCTCACTTGAAACACTGGTCAAGAGTTCACAAGCTTAACCTTCACAAAGATGTGGAGAACTGTTATGATAACCTACTAATATGTGGATTTCTAAGTACAATAGCAAGTTGTCATCTGATTTAATATGTGTCTGAATGAAACATCAAGCTTCCTGTGGTTGAAATTCAGTGAATCCAAGATTGACTCTAGGGGGAGTAGTTTTCACATCATCACATAATTCAGGGAATGTATTTGGTTAATGTTGGAAATAACTTTGTTAAACGTCCCTGTCTTTCTGTTGGCATATGCAAATAATGTTTGAATTGGGCATTTATGAATTCTTACTTTAAAAAACACAGCTCTGAATCAAACTTGTGTATATAGTTACTGATTCCATGGTGAATAGTAATGAATACATTGAATGAACAGAACAATACTTGTCATTATCCAGGTATAATTAAGTTCATGGCTACTATGTATTTCACCTTTAGGGTTTGTTGAGTTGGATTGTTTAATTGTGGTAATAAATAAGGTGGAAAGCAACTATTAAAATTATGAATGTAGTGAATTGCAGGATTGAAACATTATCCGATTAGCCGATTAGGAAAAGGGGAGATGCAACGAGACCTGGGTGTCATGGTACACCAGTCATTGAAAGTAGGCACACAAAAGGGCTGGAGAAACTCAGTGGGTGCAGCAGCATCTATGGAACGAAGGAAAAAGGCAACGTTTCGGGCCAAAACCCTTCTTCAGACTGATCGGGGGTGGGGGGGTGGGGGGGCGGGGAGAAGAAAGGAAAAAGGAGGAGGAGTCCGAAGGCTGGGGAATTGGAGGAGACAGCAGGGGGACTGAGGAAGGGGAGGAGACAGCAAGGACTAACAAAATTGGGAGAATTCAATGTTCATGCCCCCAGGATGCAGACTCCCCAAGCGGAATATGAGGTGCTGTTCCTCCAATTTCCGGTGTTGCTCGCTCTGGCCATGGAGGAGACCCAGGACAGAGAGGTCGGATTCGGAGTGGGAGGGGGAGTTGAAGTGCTGAGCCACCGGGAGGTCAGGTAGGTTCTTGCGGACCGAGCGGAGGTGTTCGGCGAAACGATCGCCCAACCTCCGCTTGGTCTCACCGATATAGATCAGCTGACATCTAGAGCAGCGGATGCAATAGATGAGGTTGGAGGAGATGCAGGTAAACCTCTGTCGCACCTGGAACGACTGCTTGGGTCCTTGAATGGAGTCGAGGGGGGAGGTAAAGGGACAGGTGTTGCATTTCTTGCGGTTGCAAGGGAAAGTGCCCGGGGAGGGGGTGGTACGACAGAGAAGGGAAGAATTGACAAGGGAGTTATGGAGGGAGCGGTCTTTGCGGAAGGCTGATATGGGGGGAGATGGGAAGATATGGCGAGTGGCGGGGTCACATTGGAGGTGGCGAAACTGACGGAGGATTACTTGTTGTATGTGACGGCTGGTGGGGTGAAAGGTGAGGACTAGGGGGACTCTGCCCTTGTTGTGAGTGGGGGGATGGGGGGGAGAGAGAGCAGTGTTGCGGGGTATGGAAGAGACTCTGTTACGAGCCTCATCTATGGTGGAGGAGGGAAACCCCGGTTCCCTGAAGAATGAGGACATTTCAGATGCCCTGGTGTGGAACGCCTCATCCTGGGAGCAGATGCGGCTTAGACGGAGGAATTGGGAGTAGGGGATGGAGTCCTTACAGGAAGCAGGGTGGGAAGAAGTGTAGTCCAGATAGCCATGGGAATCAGTAGGTTTATAGTGGATGTCGGTCAGAAGTCTATCACCTGCGATGGAGATAGTGAGGTCAAGGAATGGTAGGGAAGTGTCAGAAATGGTCCAGGTGTATTTGAGTGCCGGATGGAAGTTAGTGGTGAAGTGGATGAAGTCAGTCAGTTGTGTGCGGGTGCAGGAGGTGGCACCAAAGCAGTCGTCGATGTAGCGGAGGTAGAGGTCGGGGATGGGGCCCTGGTACGTATTAAACAAGGATTGCTCGACGTAACCGACAAAGAGGCAGGCGTAGCTGGGGCCCATGTGTGTGCCCATAGCTACGCCTTGTATTTGGAGGAAATGGGAGGAGTCAAACGTGAAGTTATTGAGGGTAAGGACCAGCTCCGCTAGGCGGAGGAGAGTGTCAGTGGCCGGGTATAGGTTGCTTCTCTGGCCGAGGAAGAACCGGAGGGCTTTGAGACCATCCTGGTGGGGGATGGAGGTGTAGAGTGACTGGAGGTCCATGGTGAAGATGAGGGGGTGAGGGCCTAGAGAATGGAATGCGCGGAGACGACGGAGAGTGTCTGAGGTGTCTTGAACATAGGTAGGGAGGGATTTAACCAAGGGGGATAGGATGGAGTCAAGGTATTTGGAAATGAGTTCGGTGGGGCACGAACAGGCAGAGACAATGGGATAGATGTTTCTATGTCGATCCGTTATTCACAGTCTACGGGCAAGATATTTGGTGTATATTTGGTTTGAGGTAGGGTCTCCAGCTGTGCTATAACTGTGGAGATGCAGACATTGTCCGTACAATGTTTCTGAAGCTGACTCGTTGCTACAGGTTGCACACGTATTCAAATGGATGTAGGCCTTATGATGTGGTGCCGGGCGCCGGGCCAGGTTTTTGTGCTGCTTGGGTATTGTATTGTATGTATGGAATGCATAAATATGATCCTAGCTTCCGTCTAGTTATATGGAGGGGAAAACCAATGCACCCACGTTGGGAAATGTGTTGCCTTTTATCACCGCAGCTGCTGTTGAATCACTAACATTTGTTTTAGAAATATTTATCGCTGATTATTCTTCTTGTAACAGGACCATCAGGTTTTAAATCAGTTTAATGATGTGCGAGGCACATTGTGTGAGGGTCATTTATAAAGGCGCACAGTACCTGCAGGAACTGATCACAAGATATCTCATTTGTTGTTTTCAGAAATGTTTTATAACGTTTCACAATCGCCACTGCTGAGCTGGAGAACTCTCATCTAACTGCCCGCCATTGCACACTAATCCTTCACAATCGACACACCTTGCCAAGTAGTGCCAGACCAGAACTCTCCTCTCTCTTGCCTTGTCTGCTGAGTAGTCAATCATCCCATTAGAATATGGTTTGCAGGGCAGCACGGTGGTGCAGCGGTAGAGTTGCTGCCTCACAGCTCCAGTGACCCGGGTTTGATCCTAACCCCAGCTGCTGTCCGTACAGGCCTTTCGGCCCTCCTAGTCCGTGCAGACCAGCGATCACTCCGTGCACTAGTTCCATCCTACTCGCTAGAGACATTTTACCAAAGCCATTTGACCTACAAACCTGCAGGCCTTTAGAATGAGAGGAAGCTGGAGCACCTGGAGTAAACCCATGTGGTCACAGGGAGAACGTGCAAACTCCTTATAGACAGCATCAATAGTCAGGATGGAACCAGGGTCTCTGGCACTGTGAGGCAGCAACTCTACCGCTGCACCACTGCTGCCCCGTTTTGTAAACTTGGTCAGTATGGCACTTTGGTTATTGTATTTTCTGCTTTGGTATAGCATATTTCAAAGGTTTCAAATATATTTTATTGTCACGTGTACCAATGAAGGTACACTGATATGTGAATTACTATACAGCTATATGGAACAAAAAGCAACAAGACCCACAACTACATGAAAGTAAACATAAACATCCACCACAGCTGATTCCCCACGTTCCTCGCTGTGATGGAAGATAAAGTCTAATCTTCTTCCTCTTTATTCTCCCGCGGTCGGGGCAATCGAACCATCCGTCGGGAAGCTCCCGTAGCCGGCGGTCGAAGCTCCTGCGGCTTGGAGTTCCCGAAGTCGGTCTCTGACCAGAGACCGCGGGCTCCGTGATGTTAAGTCCACAAGCACCCGCGCTTGGAGTTCCGAGGTCGACCCCTGGCAAAGGGATTGCGAGCTCCGCGATGGTAAGTCCGCAGGCGACCGCGGTGGAGCTCTCAAAATCGGTCTCCTGCAAGAGGCCGCCAACTCCTCGATGTTAGGCCGCAGTGCGGACGGAGATACGATACGGGAAAAAATCACATCTCCATCGAGGTAAGCGATTAGTAAAAGTTTCCCCCAACCCTCCCCCCCTCCCCACATAAAACAAGCTAAAGAACACTAAAAACATTCATTTAACACGTACAATTAAAACACAAAGAAGGAAAGGACAGACAGCCTGTTGGCGAGGCAGCCATTGGTGCATTAACTATTTTGGCCAATTTGCTTTGATTGGTGAATGGGCCAGTAGAATGCGATGTTAAGAATGGGCCCAGGAGTTGCTGGTCTGATGCTGACAGGATGCCACGCACTGTGTTTCATTAGTTACAGCGATCTCGCCAGGTGGAGGCTGACTTGTAATTATGCATTTTGTGTACAATTGGGGAAATGTACAGCTAATGCACATTTTTGTTGTGAACTCATTACCAAATACAAATTAAAATATAGAATAAAACCCTATCCAACCATGGCCAATCTGAACCTAAGTCTATCCATGGGTAGTTTTTCTTCCACGCATGACCATATAAATATAACAGTCTCAAACATATTGTACATCTGTCTCAGGATGAAGCACCAACTACTAATGGGAATCAGAGGGTGTGGGCTGCAGGGCCATCACTCTTGCCTGATGAAGGCTGGTGTGGCACGGCACGGCACGGCACGGCACAACCTGAAGCCGGCATGCATGCATTTGTGGGCATGGAATGGCAGGTCAGGGTCGTCAATGGGACACCAAGGGGTTTGGTCAATGGAGAAAACCTGACCCTGTGGACTATGTATGTGCCTGCTTTGTTAGCTTGACACTGAGTAGGCGTACCAAACATTGTCTTGAGTTTGTGTTTTACACAGGAAGGTTGATTTAAACTGGTTATATGCTATTAGCAATTTAGCATTCCACGTGTGTACTCACTTCACTGTTGAAGAGCTGTTGTCGTTTCCTCTTTGGATATTTTCAATTATCCACTATAATAATAATATTCGAACAGATTAAAAAATATAAAGCAAGTGTGAAACAGCATACAAAAAAAAACAAAACAAGAGTACTTATAAAGTGTCATAAACAATATCTATAAATAAATGAAATCGTATGTGTCCGAAAAGGAGCAGGAAGAAGCCAAAGCTTATTCATTCCCACCCCTTATTCAACTGCTTCTAATTATCTTATACAAATTTAGCAGTTATAGTTAGTACCTATTTCCATATGTACACTAAATTATTCACATTTATACACTAATCAAATATTTACAAAGCCATACAAAACTATCCTTCATATGTGTCTGTTTTTGATGTGTCAGAAATAGATTTAGATTGAGAATCCAGTGATAACTGTTAGATGTGTAATCTTTAGTAATTTCATAATGGGCCTCAATGGTCAATGTAAACACTTCATTCAATACTCTGGAATTAAATCTACATGCTTTGTTGGCCTATAATAACAACTCATTCAATTGACTTCTAAGTCAATTGAATCAAGTTGAAATGTAACTGACTTCATTATTACAACATTAATTTGATTTTAAATGGATTTGTCTTAATGCATGACTCTTTGTGATGTGTATTTCACAGAGCTGAATGTTGAAGATATACTATAATGTTATTAGAGCACTGTATACTGTATTGGTCTGTGGATCAACGTTTAAGAAGGTTCTGATTGTTTGTTTCTTGGTGCTTGAGGTGTATTTAGTTGAGGATCATTTGTACACCAATAATTAATGATGTATTTTGCTTTTCCAGACACCTTGGTTCCCAGCTGTGTGAACTGGAAAGACTTATAGATAAAATGATGTTGGCAGATTTTTCTACCTATACGCATAGTGATTTAAATAGACCATTGGAAGATGATCAGATGTTAGAGGAGGTATGTAAAATATTTATCTTAATGTTTTTTTCAACTTTTTTGTATCTTAGACTATAATGCATGGATGATTTGATCTGTAAATTCAGCTTGTATCTGTAAATGCAGCAGTATAAAACTGAAAATATGAAACTTAGATTCATGACTGTTTTGTAACCACTGGTACTAAATTTATGTTTACAAGAAAATAACTTTAAATCAGGAAGGTAAGTTGATTTATTCCAATTTGTCTCTCCAGAGATTTCTTAATGCCCCAATCTGGTTGGTTAGGTACAGCTCTTAGGGCTAATGGAATCAAGGGATATGAGGAGAAAGCAGGAACGGGGTACTGATTCTGGATGATCAACCATGATCATATTGAATGGCGGTACTGGTTCGAAGGGCCGAATGGCGTACTCCACCTATTTTCTATGTTTCTTGCGTGCGTCCATGATTTGGCCACCTCTTTCCCCCTCCCCCCCCCCCTCCTTTTCCCTCACTCCACACAAACACTTATAAGGGAATAAGAGAGAATAAGAATAAGTTTATTGGCCAAGTATGTACACATACAAGGAATTTGCCTTGGTGCTCCGCTCACAAGTAACAACATGACATACAGTAAACAATTAAGAATAAAACATAAAACATGTAATGTTAATAATAAAACATTACAGTTTAAACATGGAAATGAAATAAAATGCAAGAGCAAAAGGAGGCTACAGATTTTTGGTTATTGAGTAGAGCTACTACTCGTGGACAAAAGCTGTTTTTATGTCTGGCTGTGGCAGCTTTGACAATCCGGAGTTGCCTTCCAGAGGGAAGTGATTCAAAGAGTTTGTGGCCAGTGTGAGAGGGGTCAGAGATGATCTTGCCCGCTCGCTTCCTGGCCCTTGCAGTGTACAGTTCATCAATGGAGGGAAGGTTGCAGCCAATAATCTTCTCAGCTGATCGGACTAAATGGAAGAGAGAGTGCATTTCTAGAGTATCTTTCATGGTCTCCTCTCATCCCAAAGTGCTTCATGGTTGATAGAACACTTTTGAAATATTGTGGCAATATTGTGAAGAGATGGAACAGCCACTTTGTCACAGCAAGTCCTAACCAGCAAATGGCCTTTTGTGTTGAGCAATTATTGTTAAATAGGGCAGATGTACCATTCACTGACTTGTGCATCGGATATAGTTCTATTCCCAGGTTAAATTAATAATCCCGTGAGATCTTGAAAATATGACTGGAAAACCATCTTATAATTCAGACATTGATCCTAAAATTAAACGATAAGAACTTATTTTCCAAGTTGCTCCCCAGTTTGAATCAGATAAGGATCTATGACTTGAAGCATTGTTCGCGAGAAATGTTCAAAGTTGTCAAAATATCCATGTATCCCATTGTAAACACCATCTTCAAGATACGGATGGAATGGCAAGGATGCTATTTTATTGAAAATGTTGAAATGAAGGAGGTTGTATTTTGACTGAAGACCTGATTTAACTAAATATCATCACAGTGTGCATTGTACCATTATGAGAATAACATTTCACGGATTCCAAAACTGAACGAAGAAAACTAAAAATATGCATTCAGTGCAGACTGCAGCAATATCAACTGGTGCTCTAGGCTCGTTCCCTTGTGGTCAGCTACACCATGCACTGTTTAGTGTGTGATGACTGGATACACTAACCTGATATTGCTTCAAGTTGACACAAACAGAGGAGTGTTCATTTCATGGTGCTTCCCGTAAACGCAACAAGTCAACGTACCCGTATTTAACTGGAATAATGGCCCTGGAGGAAGGGGTAAGGAGGGCGAATAGCTTTTTATCCACCTGCTTTATCAATCATGCTAGCAAATCCGATAGTAATGAAATGATCCCTTGCTTAAAATTCCGTGTAACATTCCTATCATTGTTTTTCCTGCACATGAAGGGTGCAATAGATTTGTAAGATCTTTATCATTTTGCTGATTCTCTATTAAATTGCGGCCTTGAATTCTGTTTATCTCCCCATTCTCTCCTGTCTCTTCCTTAGGGTTGCACCTCCCTGCACTGTACAGACTCGCAGCTCACCAGAACCATGTGTGTGCTTGCTGCTACTGTTATATTGAGGCAGCCCATGTTAAACCAGTCAGTTAACCTGTTGTAACTCAGCCCATGTTAAACCAGTCAGTTAGCCAGTCCTAACTCAGCCCAGTTTCTTTGGCAGTCGGAAGCATTTGGATTGTTAATTTTTCAGGCGGGTATATCTCATCCAGGACAGCGCGGTAGTTAGTAAGTTCTAGTTGGATTGGATTCAATTTGGATTAGTTCTAGGATCAACGATTATAAACCAACGACTTCAAATAGATATTACTTTCTCTACATCATCATAGCATAAATAAGTTCATATTTTGTACAATAAAGTTCCAAATACGTTGAATATCATGTTGTTCTATTTCATGATCTAGTTATTTCTCTGGTGACTGTTTTTGTTTTAAATGTGCAGAAATATGTGCTTTACCTTTAAGCAAATAGTCCAGAACAGACTATTTTCTGCGGCCAAATTATACAGCTTATTGATTTTTTTTGTACGTACTATTTCTTAAAGGAACGGTTGATATCTTTGGTTTTTGGGCTCCTCAGACAAAGAAAGCTAGACTTTCTGGATATCTATCATGAAGAAATGATCATTGCTGCAAAAACTATTATTAAACAGGTTGGTTTCTCTGGTATTTCCATAGTACTTTTTTGTGTTGTCCTGTACTGAGAACTGTGGCTTTGAGCTTGGTATAACTTAACTTAGGTAATGTATTAGGCAATGTAAACCTGATGCCTTGTACAAAATGTCTTCTCCATAAAGTTGCCAGTATGGGCATCTCTTTTGCCCGCAATAGAATAAAGAAATATTACATTTCAATTAACTTTAATCCAAAAAATAAAACAAAGGTGCATCAAAATACTTGCGTTTATTTGTGGCTCTTTGTATCTAAAGCTGCTACTTTAGACTATAGAGATACAGCTTAGTAACAGGCCCTTCGGCCCACCCATTCCGCACTAACCAGAGATCACCCCGTACACTAACACTATCCAACACACTAGGGACAATTTATAATTTTACCGAAGCCAATGATCCTACAGACCTGCACGTCTCTGGAGCATGAGATGAAACCAGGAGAAAACCCACACGGTCAGAGGGAAGAACGTGCAAACTCCGTACAGACAGCACCCATGGTCAGGATCGAATCCGGGTCTCTGGCGCTGTAAGGCAGCAACTCTACCACTGCCCTACAGTGCACTATTGAATTGGGTTTAATGTGTTACTAAAACCACTTTCAAATCATAGGTCCTGCCCTAAAGATGTCAAGCTAACAGAAGAGGTAATATTTAATAAAATCAATTAATGGATGAATAGTGTTGACAGCTGGCATATTAACCAAATATATCATCAGATTATTGAGGCAATACATGTATTGCTGTATTCTGTATAGAATCCCAGACACACTGATGGTGTTGTGATTGCTTTTCATGAAAGGGGTAAAAGGGGGAATAAGGGAACTGAAAATACATTAATTAAAGGTCACGTAAATAATAAGATGGAACTCAGCTGGGTGAAAGAAAATGATATTTTTCTCTCTCTTATGTTCCCCCCCAATTACTTTAAACCACTGCCCCCTGGTGATTGACCCCTCTGTACCCCATCTATTTTCTACACCCCAATTCACTCTCCCCTTGGCTCACTCTATTAGAATACAGTGCCCTCCATAATGTTTGGGACAAAGACCCATCGTTTATTTATTTGCCTCTGTAATTTGTAATAGAACATTTGTAATAGAAAGATTTGTATTTTGTAACAGAAAGATTTGTAATAGAAAAAAATCACATGTGGTTAAAGTGCACCTGGTCAGATTTTATTGAAGGGTATGTTTATGCACGTACATCCTGGCTCAGGATTTAACGACCTATTGTACGTTAAAAGTCGGCTCTCCACCCAGTTGTAGAATTTTGCTTTTGTTCTTTGACCTGAAACATGAATTCTGCTTATTTTCATGCAGGTGCAGCCTGACCTGCTGTTTTTAAATTTAGATTTCCAACGTCTGCATTTAAAAACAAAAATCACTTGTTGAATCCCCGGTTACTTTCTCACGAAAGCTAAACCTGAAGAAGCTCTACATTGTGATGGGATTGCAGTCTCTCTCTCTCTCTCTCCGTCTTCTCTGAAACGTTAACTCTCTTTCTCTTCCCACTGATGAAGCCTGTCTTGTTATATAACCTGGCTTTCTATTTGTATTTTGGATTTCCCTTTTATTCTATCAATTCTCCCTTCACCTTAAAGCTGCGTTCATTTAAAATTCTTCCCAGCCCTGCTGAAATATCATCAACCTGAAATGGTAACTTTCTTTCTTTCCACAGATGCTGCCTGAATAGCTGTTTAGCTTTTCTGTGCTTGTTTAGGAAGGCACGGGGCCAGTCTCGGCTTGTACTCGCTAGAATTTAGAAGATTGAGGGGGGATCTTATAGAAACGTACAAAATTCTTAAGGGGTTGGACAGGCTAGATGCAGGAAGATTATTCCCGATGTTGGGGAAGTCCAGAACAAGGGGTCACAGTTTAAGGATAAGAGGGAAGTCTTTTAAGACCGAGATGAGAAAATCATTTTTTACACAGAGAGTGGTGAATCTGTGGAATTCTCTGCCACAGAAGGTAGTTGAGGCCAGTTCATTGGCTATATTTAAGAGGGAGTTAGATGTGGCCCTTGTGGCTAAAGGGATCAGGGGGTATGGAGAGAAGGCAGGTACAGGATACTGAGTTGGATGATCAGCCATGATCATATTGAATGGCAGTGCAGGCTCGAAGGGCCGAATGGCCTACTCCTGCACCTATTTTCTATGTTTCAGACTGCGAGCAAGAGAAATTTTGCTTCTTAGAATCTTCAAACTCATTTGCTCGTTTGTAAAATGCATCCAAGATTGTTGAGCAATATGGGATTAGATAGATGAGGAGATTGGAAAAGAGTGTATGAAGGAACTGAGGATGCTGGCTTACACTGAAGATAGATACAAAATGCTGGAGTAATTCAATGGGACAGGCAGCATCTCTGGATAGAAGGAATGGGTGACGTTTCGGGTCGAGACCCTTCTTCAGAAATTAGGGTCTCGATCCGAAACGCTATTTATTCCTTCTATGCAGAGATGCTGCCTGTCGCACTACATTACTCCGGCGTTTTGTATCCATCTTCAGATTGGAAAAGAGAATGGATTTGCGATACAGGATCAGTCACAATCTTATTGGATGGTGGAATGAATGAATGAATAAGTTTATTGGCCAAGTATTCACATACAAGGAATTTGCCTTGGTGCTCCGCCCGCAAGTGACAACATGACATACAGTGACAGTTAGGAATGACACTTAAAACATTAAACATTAATAATAAAACATTATTGATTAAACATGTGAATTAAATAAAACACCAGAGCAAAGGGAGGCTACAGATTTTTGGCTGTTGAGTAGAGCTACTACTCGTGGAAAAAAACAGTTTTTATGTCTGGCTGTGGCAGCTTTGACAGTCCGGAGTCGCCTTCCAGAGGGAAGTGATTCAAAGAGTTTGTGGCCAGGGTGAGAGGGGTCAGAGATGATCTTGCCAGCTCGCTTCCTGGCCCTTGCAGTGTGCTGTTTGTCAGTGGGGAGGGAAGGTTGCAGGGCTGAAGTACCGTAGAGCTTCTATATTTGATGTTTTTATTTGCTACTATCCGTGTTGTTGAAGCTGCCAAGTAAAGCGTGGCAATGTGGGTGCCGTGGAAGTGCTGTGCCTTCACCAACCCCACAGTCTGTACGCACACCATCACTAGCTTCCTGCTTCACACTCCGCTTTGTGTTTCTTGCAGATTGTGATCGAAACTATTGCACAAATGGAAGAAATAGACACAGTCGTAGTGCTGAAGTAAGTATGTACATTTTCTGCCAAATGCAGTTAACTCGATCGGAATAGCTGAGCAATTCTGGCATTGGTTAAATGCTTTCATCATTACGTAAAAACAACCTTTAAAGATAATGGTTTGAAAGATCTTCCAAGATCGAATTGTCATGTGGCATATTTAGTCACCTCTAGAAGCAGCACTGTTTTTTGTGAGTACACAGAAATGCTGGAGAAACTCAGCGGGTGCAGCAGCATCTATGGAGTGAAGGAAATAGGTAACGTTTCGAGCCGAAACCCTTTGGGTTTCGGCCCGAAACGTTACCTATTTCCTTCGGGTTTCGGCCCGAAACGTTACCTATTTCCTTCGCTCCATAGATGCTGCTGCACCCGCTGAGTTTCTCCAGCATTTTTGTGTACCTTCGATTTTCCAGCATCCTCAGTTCCTTCTTGAACACTGTTTTTTGTGATACTGGTACCTCTAAAAAGATCAAAACTAAATCTATCATCGAAACTCCGCCTGGTAAATATTTTAGCGTATATTGTAATCATGTGGAAGTTTTAGCATGCATTCATTTAATACATTTTTAAATGATTTAGTACATTAAAACAGAAGAACCTCATTGAAAGGTACAGAATAGTGACAGGCCTGGATAGAGTGGATGTGGAGAGGATGTTTCCACTAGTGGGGAGAGTCTAGGACCAGAGGGCACAGCCTCAGAATTAAAGGATGTTATTTTAGGAAAGATGAGGAGAAGTTCCTTTAGTCAGAGGGTGGTGAATTTGTGGAATTCTTTGCCACAGACGGCTGTGAAGGCCAAGTCAGTGGATATATTTAAGGCAGAGATAGATAGATTGTTGATTACTACAGGTGTCAGAGGTTATGGGGAGAAGGCAGGAGAATGGGGTTAGGAGCGAGAGATAGATCAGCCATGATTGAATGGCAGAGTAGACATGATGGGCTGAATGGCCTATTTGTCTCCTATCACTTATGATCTTATAAGAAATGGGGATATATTGATGTAAATGTTTGTTGATAAATGTAGCTTAATTTTTAATATGTGTCTAGAAGTGATTAATTACTCTTTGTAAATATTGAGAGTACTAATGGAGGAAGCGTCTTCAAATCCGGATGAATTAATAACTCTGTTTAAATATTCCCAAGCTTTTAAGCCTAAAAAAACCCCAAGACTCCAATAAGAATTGTCAATGGTTGGCGTTAGACACGTGGCCATGGACTGAACGGTGCTGGGGTGGTGTTACTTCAACCAGTGTAAAGAGCAAGGCCAAGTAGCTGCTGTGAGGCACAAGAGACTGCAGGGGGTGGAATCTTAAGCTAAGCACAAAGTGCTGGAGGATCTCTGCGGATCAGGCAGCATCTGCGGAGGGAATGGACAGCCAATGTTTTTGTTTGGGACGGCACCTCATTCTGCTTGTGAGCCTATACCGCAAGGGCAGGAACACTTCCTATTTCAGGATGGCAATTTTGTCTTTCTTTCTCCTCATTTCTCCCTAGCTGGGCACACCATTCTTCCAGTGCCCAATCCGTTCCTTTCCCCTCCTCTTTCTACTAATAAATGGATAGGATAGTTTCGAGGGATATGGGCCAAATGGGACTAATGTCAGCCCAGGCAAATTTGGCCAAAGGGCCTGTTTCCACACTGTATGCCTCTGACTCTAATCTCCCACATCTCTCTACTCTCCCATTTCCCTTTCGCCCCCTCTCTTTCCTTCCCTCTGGCTTTACATTTCACTCCTCTGCTCTACATATCTGACACCTTTTGTCTCCTTTTCACCTTCAGCCTTTGTCACTTACTCCACCCATCTGCCAATCCGCCCCCTCACCTGTATCCACCTATCACTCGTCTGTTGTTGGCCACTAATTCCCAACCGCTCCTTGTTCTGTAGTTGTCCTTGCCGTGAAGTTGTGCCGTAACTTAGTAATGTTTCCCATTCCACAGTATTTCTCTATAAAGCTCTGCCAATTGTCACCCAATAATATAAAATTAGTAAATTAAGACTCTTATCATGAAGGTTAAAAAAACATCAGTTTGTAGAGATATTGAGGAAAACATCTGATTGTTCCTGGTGGTTACTTCATACCCAACAGCTCTGCATTGTGTGGATGCTTCTATGGGCTGCAGTGACTGTGGTGTGAAGCTTCGTGCTTCAGCAGTGTTGCCTCGGGTGCTGTTGCTGTAAGAGTGGTCATACTGACTATTCACCACCATCTTCCCCAACACCAAGCTGGGCCAAGTTTGTTCAACAGTCATTGCTAACCAGCTGACGGGAATCCAAGGGCCACTAACGTGCTGCCTACCTCTTTCAGGCTTGCAGATCAGATGCGAATGCTCAACTTTCCTCAGTGGTTGGACCTTCTGAGAAACATCTTCGCAAGCTTTGTTCATTTTTTGAAAAGAGTTAAGGTAAGCCATGCGTATGTTCAGGGTGTTACTGAATCCCATCTTTAACAGATCTGCTGGAAGAAATCACAGTGATGTCGGCATGATTAACATTGGCTGTCTCAGCCACTGTGAGCTGTTGTGAACAGCCCAATCAATGACACACACTTTGGACACATACTCATTAGTTTAACTATCGTCGAAACATTTATCAGTGGAATTAATAATTTATTATCTATTGGTTATTTGCATTTTTTCCAATCCTATATTGCTATCATCTATAGTTTTCATTAGAACAGGTTTAAGGGACTGAAACTTGAATAACTGCTAGCAATGCTGAACTACTATCTACCTCATTGGTGACTCTCAGACTATCCTTGATCGGACTTTACTGGCTTTACCTTGCACTAAACGTTATCCCCTTATCCTGTATCTATACACTGTAAACGGCTCGATTATAATCATGTATTGTCTTTCCGCTGACTGGTTAGCACGCAACAAAAGCTTTTCACTGTACCTCGGTACACGTGACAATAAACCAAATTGTAAACTGTAAACACTTACTTTCATGTAAAATAACAAAGGTTTGCATTTAAATTCATTCATGGGATGCCAGCATTTATTGTCCATACACTGGTCTATAATTGGTGTATGAAGAAGGCAGTTCAGAGCCAGCCATGTTGGCCCAACTGGGCAAAGATGATGAATCTTATTCCAGAAGAATGTTTGTGAACCCGGTGAATTGTTAGAACAACCCCGTAGTTTAGGCAATAGGTGCAGGAGTAGGCCATTCGGCCCCTCAAGCCAGCACCACCATTCAATGTGATCATGGCTGATCATCCCCAATCAGTACCCCGTTCCTGCCTTCTCCCCATATCCCCCGACTCTGCAATCTTTAAGAGCCCTATCTAGCTCTCTAGACAATAGGTGCAGGGGTGCTCCTGCACCTATTGTCTGCTCTCTCTTGAAAGCATCCAGAGAACCGGCCTCCACCGCCCTCTGAGGCAGAGAATTCAACAGACTCACAACTCTCTGTGTGAAAAAGTTTTTTCCTCATTCTTCATGATTATTAATCTTGGGAGCTTGGGTCAATGGCCCAGGCAGTCTGGCAGAGCTCTATTATGCCCCTGCCCCACTTAGGAAACCTGAACGGAAACCTCTGGAGACTTTGCGCCCCACCCAAGGTTTCCGTGCGGTTCCCGGAGGTTGCAGGTGGTTGCCGGAGGTTGCAGGTAGTGGAAGCAGGTAGGGAGACTGACAAAAACCTCCGGGAACCGCACGGAAACCTTGGGTGGGGCGCAAAGTCTCCAGAGGTTTCCGTTCAGGTTTCCTAAGTGGGACAGGGGCATTACTGTGCTCTAACCTGACACGGTATCAATAGTAATTAGTGCCTTCCTTTTTATTTCCCCGTGTCCTGAAACATTTGCAGACAACACTGATCACCATTCGTAGTGTGGTCTTCCTGGTACTGGACAAAAGCCGGGACAAGGGCAGAGAGCTGGAAACTATACCCTGTAAGAAAACCTCTGCTTTGGGTCACAATTTGGACACAGAAGTGGCTTACTTGACTCACGAAGGCATGTTTATTAGTGATGCATATAATGAGAAAGAGCCAGCTTCGTCTGAAGTTGAAGCTGAGAGGGCAGCCCTTGCAAACAATGATCCATGCGGCAGTGATTCCGCCTCTGAACTGGAGTGTGGCACTGACTCCTCCTCCAGCAAGGAGCACTCATCTTCAGCAATACCAGGGGGACTGGAGATCATGTAAGTACCACCCTCCCCACCGCATGTGTACATGTATGTGCCTGCAGTGGCTAACTTTGCTCTTGTACTTTCTGTCATGTGTCTCCGTCTGCCATTCCTGTACATCGAACTCTGTCTGTTTGCATAAAGCCTTGCACATGAGGTGGTCATTTGCCACACAACATGCTCGAGTAACTCAGCGGGACAGGCAGGATCTCTGGGTAGAAGGGATGGGTGACGGTTCTTGAAACAGAGTTAGGGGAGAGGGAGATATGGAAGGGTAAGGTGTGAAAACACAACATCAAAGGGGATGAAGCTCCTCTTGACTGTACGTTCTTGGGCAGAATCACCACTTCCTTGGCCATTGCACTGCAAATTAAGTCAAATCAATGAAGCCCCTTATTTCTGACGGAGACGCAAGGAACTGCGGATGCTGGAACCCTGAACAAATCACAAACTTCAGGCCCACACCTGTCCCTCATCTCTGGCCAACAATCTGTGTAGCAAATAATCCCCTTGCTTGTGTTTAAGAAGGAACTGCAGATGCTGGAAAATCGAAGGTAGACAAAAGTGCTGGAGAAACTCAGCGGGTGCAGCAGCATCTATGGAGCGAAGGAAATAGACAACGTTTCGGGCCAAAACCGTTCTTCAGACAAACCCTTGCTTGTGTTCATCTATTACTGCCCATGGTCTGTCTTGCCCTCCTAGGTATCGGTCTTATTTGCCCCTCTCCCCCCCCCCCCCCCTACAATCAGTGTGAAGAAGGGTCTCGACCCAAAACGTCACCTATCCATGTTCTCCACAGATGTTGCCTGACCCGCTGAGTTACTCCAGTGCTTGGTCTTTTTGTAAACCAACATCTGCAGTTGCTTAGATATACACAGAATGCTGGAGTAACTCAGCGGGTCAGGCAGCATCTGTGCAGAACATGGATAGGTGAAGTTTCGGGTAGGGACCCTTCTTCATCTTCCTTATTCAGCTTCTGCGGTTTCTTGTTTCTCTCAACTGATCTTCCACCTAATTTTCAACTTTTTTACAAAGTTGTGTTAAAAAAATTATCCTTTGCTTTAAATGGCGTCTTCTCTAGAAATATGTCACGAAAACATATCTTAATGAAGCCCTGAAGATAGCCGTCAAATTGCATCCCTCGAGCATCCATTCAGTACAAATGTGATGATATTTCATGCCCATCCCGAGATGGCCTTGAACCAAAGCAACCGTTGGGATGTGGGGATACCCGCTGTGCTGTTTGGGAGGGAGACCCAGAGACGGTGGAGGAAGTGCGATACATTTCCAAGAGGGGAACCTCCTGGTGGTGGTGCTCCCCGTGCTTTAGCTGCCCTTGGTCCTTCCAGCTGGGAGAGGCGGTAGGTTTGGAAGGTGCTGTGTGAGGAGTGCTGGTGAATTGCTAGTGCACCCTGTAGATGGTACAGACTACTGCTACTGTGTATCAGTGGGGGAGTGAGTGAGTGGTTGTGGACGGGATCTCTATCAAGTGGCTGCTGAACCCCGTATCATGTTGAGCTGGAGTGTTGTTGAAGCTGCTGTGATCCGGGCCAGTGGAGGGAGAGTGTTCCATCACACTCCTCACCTGTACATGGTGGACGGGCCTGGGTGTAGGCAGGTGAGTCGGTCTCTGAGCTGATCTTGCAGCCACATTGTGGACATGGCCACTGCCGTGCAGGTGCTGGTCAATGGTGGCCCCCAGGGTATTGATGGTGGGGGATTCAGTGGTGGTGAGGCTACAATGTCAGGGCCTGCCAGATGGGAAATGGTCAATGTCTGCCACCACTGTGGTGTGAAGGTTACTTGCCAACTCAGGCTGGATATTGATGGGGGGGGGGACTCAGTGGTGGTGAGGGAGAGAGGGTGGGTGATAGGATTTTTATTTACTCCGTTTCAGTTCAATTTATTGTCACGTGTACCGAAGTACAGTAAAAAGTTTTTGTTACTTAACCCATCTTGGCCCGTTGACCATAGAAGTGCACTTTATTCCTCATCATTTGTGGGGTCCATGCGATGTGAGATCACTCCGTATACACACTTGTTTGCACTGACGTTTGGAGAACGTGTGCGTGCGGAGTTGCACCCTCCGAAGAGGAAAAAGCTTCTGGCTGATCAAAGGAGGTCTTCCCAAGAAACACTGAAGAAGGGTCTTGACCTAAAACGCCACCCATTCCTTCTCTCCAGAGATGCTGCCTGTCCTGCTGAGTTACTCCAGTGTTTTGTGTCTATCTTCGGTGTAAATCTGGATCTGCAGTTCCTTCCTGCATATTCTTTGTGTTACTTTGCTGAAATAGTTTCTGAAAAGTTTCAATAAATTCCAGTTGTGATTTCAGGATGAGCGAGGAGTTGCGGCTGACAGAGTTGGAGCTCGGCCGGGTTGCCAACAATATTCAAGAGCTGCTGTACAGTGCTTCTGACATGTGCCATGACCGCTGTGTCAAGTTCCTCATGGCCAGAGCTAAGGTAAAGCCCTGTGTCAAAGTGTGTCACTTTGGCATGAATGTGATCCTTTATTCATTTATTGCCATTGGCATTTCCTCCACACGGTGTAACAAATGTGCTCTTCATTGCAAACTTTCATGAGGAGTTTGCGGTCTTAGCCTTCTTTCTCTTTGAAGTGTTAAACTTTCTGGATTTCTCCCTTCCAAGGGCCTCTTTCCTCGTCAGTGTTGCAGTTTTATGAAATTATTTCCTCAACTCTCTTACATTCCAGCATAAAGATTGTAATCATTTTCTGGCGAAACAAAATCTAATTGTATATCTATTCGTTATGCAGACTAACTGGTTTGTTATTTATTTAAGTGTGAGTTTGATCAAGAAGCTATTTACATAAAGCTCCAGCGATTGAAATAGTGGGTGAATAATTAGCAAAGCCTGCGCATCTCATGTAAATATTTGGACTTCAGCAAGTTTCTCAGCCTTCCAGAGCACAGAGCCGGTAGAGGCAGTAGCTAGTATCTTTCACCATTGGTGAGAAATGGTGCCTTGTGTCAGAATGAAAGTCTCTTACAGCATTTGGCCAGCTAGTTGAAATGTCTGAGTTCCTGGAATACCGGGCCTGATACAAGAGCAATGTTGCACCATTTTAATGTCTCGATTGCATGCACGGTTGCCACAACCATCTATTACTATTTACTTTGCCCCGCCTCGTATGATCTGGCGAGTGACACGTGTGATAGTTTTGCGGGATTAGGGGGCGAGTGCAGATCAAAGTCCAGAGATTTACCCTGGCACTGCTTGTTGCCACCTGACACTGGGTATAACACAGTCCAAGGTTCAGACAGCTGCAGTGTGGGACAACGCTGAGTTAGTGGCAGACGCTGATTTGTATTTGTACTTGTTCCCTGTTTTATACCAGACTGTCATTCAGCTAGCACAAGGGCAGAGAGTCACCAGGACGCCAGAGTCCGAGCTGCAGGGAGAGTTGGGCAGGCTAGGACTTTATCCCTTGGACTGCAGGAAGCTGGGGGTGATCTTATAGAGGTGCATAAAACCATGAGGGGCATAGATGAATAGGGGAATCGGGAACCAGAGGACATGGGTTTAAGGTGAGAGGGGAAAGATTGAAAAGGAACCTGAGGGGCAACTTTGTCCACACACAGCGTGGTGGGTATGTGAAATGAGCTGTCAGAGGAGGTAGTTGAGGCATAAAACTATATTTAAAAGGCATTTGGACATTTCTGCCCATAATATCCAAGATACTTGCGGATGCCAGAACTGTGGATAACCTCCAGATACAGATATGCCTCCATATTCATCCTTGTCGATCTGGGTGGGGTGTGCTGATGTAACAGTAGTATACACATATGTATATAGGTTTGAGGTTTACAGTGTTGAACGGGTTAGTGTGTTGTATTTGTCAGATATAGTGGTGCTGCCACAGATGCCCTTGTGAAGATTCTACTCAGACTTTTCTTCCTTTCATTTCCTTCCTCCTTAACTGACTTCCTGGACTGATCCTCCTTGTCCCTGAACTGTGTAAGTGTTGCACATCTTAATTAACATTTTCTAATAAGAAACTGAAGTGTTTCAAGTGAAAAATAATGAATAGACAGCTCTGAAGATTGAATTGAGTTTGCTGTAATTTAGTATTTGGCTTCAAGTGGCCCAGAAGAAGGTGAATGTTGTCATTAAATTCTTCATCATCCCAAACAATCTAGGTTTGTAACGAAGGGCAGTGTTCAATTTGGGGTTATGTGCCAACCCAATACACTTGTTCAAGATTGGCACATCATTATTTAAATGATGGCATTCTACATATGAAGAATTCACCAGCTTCTGTGCTCTGTAAATGATATTAAGTGTTTGTACATCACATGGAAATTAGTGATCTCATTGGGAACTCCATTGTGGAGCACGTACTGTCAGGAGTCATTAGCATAACGTAAGAAATAAATACAGTGTCATTATAAAATAGTTAATGTTAGTGGCGTGTGGACTGGGAGTTAGGAAGCTGAGGGTCTCAGGCACTGGGTAACTCGGGCCGTAAGACTTGGTCAGGCTGTGGACTGGGAGGTGAACTGACCAAATGATTTTTGTCCACTGATTGGCTGACTTGCAATGTGTTTGTGGATTTATTCAGTAAAGGGCCTGTCCCACTTAGGCGTCATTTGCACGACATAATTTAGGCGTCACGACGCACGTGATGGGCGCATGGCGTGTGGTGAGACGTGGTGGGGTAGGCACCCCAGGATTTTGGGATTCACAAAATCTTTGCGCGCCACCTGTGTGATGTGCAAATGACGCTCTAGTGGGACAGGCCCTTAACAGCCACATGTTCAAGCCTGGCTGTGACCAGAGATTGAACCTGGCGTTAATAACTCATAGAGTTACAGAGTACAATGTGGAATTCCAGTTAGGTTCAGCAGGAACAGGGCTGAAAATGTACGGGCGGCATCACGTGGGACCTGCTGAGGGGCTTTCATCCCACAATGCTGGAGAGAAACTGGTCAAGCAAGGTCTTTGGTGAAAGGAAACATAGAAACATAGAAAATAGGTGCAGGAGTAGAGGCCATTCGGCCCTTCGAGCCTGCACCGCCATTCAATATGATCATGGCTGATCATCCAACTCAGTATCCTGTACCTGCCTTCTCTCCATACTCCCTGATCCCTTTAGCCACAAGGGCCACATCTAACTCCCTCTTAAATATAGCCAATGAACTGGCCTCAACTACCTTCTGTTGCAGAGAATTCCAGAGATTCACCACTCTCTGTGTGAAAAATGTTTTTCTCATCTCGGTCCTAAAAGATTTCCCCCTTGTCCTTAAACTGTGACCCCTTGTTCTGGACTCCCGCAACATCGAGAACAATCTTCCTGGATCTAGCCTGTCCAACCCCTTAAGAATTTTGTACGTTTCTATAAGATCCCCCCTCAATCTTCTAAATTTAAGCGTGTACAAGCCGAGTCTATCCAGTCTTTCTTCATATGAAAGTCCTGACATCCCAGGAATCAGTCTGGTGAACCTTCTCTGTACTCCCTCTATGGCTAGAATGTCTTTCCTCAGATTAGGAGACTAAAACTGTACGCAATACTCCAGGTGTGGTCTCACCAAGACCCTGTACAACTGCAGTAGAACCTCCCTGCTCCTATACTCAAAGGAAAAGAGTTAATGTTTCAGACTGACACCTATCATCAGAATTGGGAGAGGTATAAGCGGGTGAGGATGATGTGAGATGGAAGCAGGAGGTGGTTGTGTGGCCTGTTGGGGGGATAGTGAAGACCTGGATAGCACAGAACACAGACACAGTCTCCTGGAGCTGTGGTTAGTTTATTCAAGGCCCTGACAGTGTGTACCTGGAGAACCCACGGTGTTTCACTGACACTCTCACTTCCCACAGCTCTCTTATGCTCTTGCCACACAATGTTTACAGGCCAATTTGACATTTTTGAAATAATTCATCAGTGATCAATAATTCATCAGTGATCAATCTTCACGTTTCTGTCCCCTCTTCATTTGAAATCCATTCTTCCAAACACCTTGCAAATTGCTGTGAAAAGTGACTTTTGTTATAGTCACAGAGTGATACGGTGTGGAAACAGGCCCTTCGGCCCAACTTGCCCACACCGGCCAACACTGTCCCAACTATTGTGTTCAAAAGGGAACTGCAGATGCTGGAATATCGAAGGTACACAAAATTGCTGGGGAAACTCAGCGGGTGCAGCAGCATCTATGGAGCGAAGGAAATAGGCGACGTTTCGGGCCGAAACCCTTCTTCAGACTACACTAGTCCCACTTGCCTGTGCTTGGTCCATATCCCTCCAAACCTGTCCTATCCCAGTACCTGTCTAAATGTTTCTTAAACGTTGGGATAGTCCCAGCCTCAACTACTTCCTGTGGCAGCTTGTTCCATACACCCACCACTGTGTGGATAAGTTACCCCTCAGATTCCTATTGAATCTTTTCCCCTTCACCTTGAACCTATGTCCTCTGGTCCTCGATTCCCCTACTCTGGGTAAAAGACTCTGTGCATCTACCCGATCTATGCCTCTCATGATTTTGTATACCCGATCTTTTCCTCTCATAATATATTGCCCTCAGCCTGGTTTACAATCTCCTCCTATGTTGCTCTTTACTCCAGCTAGTATACCTTGCAGTCTACTCATTTCCTGAATCCATTTATTGTCTAATAACATTACCTTCTAGTTATCTGCACTATGTTGGCCTCTTTTCCTATCGTGCTTCCCCTGTATTTAAGGTATTGGGTTAAATATGACTACAAACATGCCCAATATTCATATAACTTGCAGAGTTTACCACATCATGTCCCCTTGTACCAGTTCAGTAACATCCGAGCTGATCTCTTGCCCGAGTCATTTCCCTGCAGTAAGTCAAGGCACTTGATTCCATGCTGTATAAAAACCTGTTGCTCTTTCACCTGTACTCAGTGACTGAGCCTGCACAGGCCCCCGATGAAGATTCACTGCCCCTCTGCATGCTAAATGTCTTCTTGCCTCTGAGAACCTCTGATTCATGGAGCAACAGCATCCACCCCATATTCTCTGTCAAGCTCATTAACAATTTGCATGTTTTAATGATACAACAAAACACCAAAGGACGTGTGTCCAGTCTGTTCAATTCCCCCCCCCCCCATCACCACACCCTCCCAGAAGGTAAGGTAAGGTAAGGTAAATTTATTTATATAGCACCATTCGTGCAAACAGCAATTCAAGGTGCTTTACATGAAAGAAAAAATAAAATAGTCAATACATTACATTATAGAGTTCAACACAAACGTCCCCCCGCAGCAGAATCAATAATTTCCACTGTGGGGAAAGGCACCAGAAAGTTAAGTCCTCTTCCTCTGAAACACCCGAGGTCGGGCCCATTTTTGGCCTTGCAGCCAGTCCGATGATTTTCAGGGCCCTCTTGCCGTGAAGATGGAACATCCGGCGTTGGATGAAACATTCCTCAAGCGGCTTGGAAAGTCTGGAGCGGCTGCCTCCTCCCCGGAGACCGGGGCACTCGTAGCCCTCAGGCCGCGCCGGTTAGAGCTCCAACCCCGGCAACTCGATCCCAGGCTCCGCGGCGCTCCAAATCCAGCGCCGCCCGTGGCCGGACGCCCGCAGCCACAGCTCCGCGATGTTGGGAGTCGGCGGCCAAAGCGCTCCGGAGCTTACCGCACGGCGACCCGGTATGGTATCGCCCGCTCCGTGTTGGTATCCCAGCGCTGCGCCGCCGCCGAAGCTGTAGTCCCGGCCGGTCCCGACAGGAAACGCCGCTCCATTCTCGATGGTAGGCCGCGAGGACGGGGCGAAGAAACAGCTTAGAAGGATGCTGCCTGTCCGACTAGGTAGGGGACTAAGAATTAAAGTTTCCCCCCCCCCCCCACATAAAAGACCTCCAACTAACTAACTAACATTTTTTAACAGGACTTAAAATTTAAAAAAAAGGTGAAGAGACGGACTGCGGGCAGGCTGCCATACACAGACGGCGCCCACTCCTGCACATCCGCCATCACTACTTTAATCACTACAAAATCAATCCATTGAAGCTCTGATGGTATCCCTCTACCCCCAGCTTGTCCTTCCTGGGGTTGGAAGGCCAGATGTACATGGTATTCCATGTGCAGAAACACCAGAGCTCTCTAATGACTGCAGGAGGATGCCTTTATTGATTTAGTACAGGCAACATCCTAGTTGCCTCCAAATGATTCACCAAAGCTACTCATTAACTCAGTGACGTGGAGACGGATAAACATCCTGTTTGCTCTCAACACCAGCAACTTGAATTAGGGGACTGTTTAGAAAATGTACTCCACTTTCAACATGGGTGGCTCCACATTGTCCCCGTTGTCATCCTTCCTTCGTGTTCTGTCACGTTCGGCGGCAATTTGGAAGATGGCAAGCAGTGCCTCCACTTCTTCACCACAACGTCTTGCAAGACCTTGGAGTTCAGGTCCTTGTGTCCTGGGAAGTAATTGGCCCTAGGTCATGAATCAAGTCTTTCCCCGCTCGTGAGAAGTAAAGGGCAGGTATAACAGAGGAGAAGATGCTCTGTAGGTTGAGGGGGAAAGAGTAAATGATGAAAGGAACATGGATCCCAGGAGATGCAAGTGCATTCTTTCCAAATTCCTATGGTAATTGCAATCAATTGACACCATCTCCACACTTGTCGTCATTTTATATTTAACTTTTTGTCATTTATTCACCAGGCTTCCAAACTATTGTTTCCAACTCCCCACCATTCGTTCTCTGTAACTGTAAACATATATTAACAAATCTGATGCAAGGTGATTGAGCTGAAAGGGTTTCTCTTTTCATAGATACTGTTTGACCAGTGAAGTATTTCCAGCAGGTATACAAAAATGCTGGAGAAACTCAGCGGGTGCAGCAGCACCTATGGAGCGAAGGAAATAGGTAACGTTTCGGGCCTAAACCCGGAAGGAAATAGGTAACGTTTCCGGGTTTCGGCCCGAAACGTTGCCTATTTCCTTCGCTCCATAGATGCTGCTGCACCCGCTGAGTTTCTCCAGCATTTTTGTGTACCTTCGATTTTCCAGCACCTGCAGTTCCTTCTTAAACATTAAGTATTTCCAGCAGTTTGTTTTTATTTCAGATTTTCAGCATGTGCACGACTATATTTTATATTCTTCATTTTTTCAAAGGTATTCCTTTTGACATTCTCTCATGAACAGTGTTCCTCCACTCCCTCTGTCCTTCACAGTTCATCATCCTTACATTCAACAACCTTCTGAAAGATTGCAAACCTCCTTTTTCTTGGAGAATTTGCTAAAAAAGACCATTTTCATTTCCCACTTTTTGCAGTGAAGCGGCAACTATATTGTTTCTTTTGATTTCACCAGGTCCCCTGCATGTGTAACGGCATGTAATGTACCACTGGTGTCACAGTTAACTCCCCTCCATCACCAGCCTGTGGTTTTCAGCTTTGTTGTTATCTCCGCCTCAGCATCTGATCTGGTCCTCGGCATCTTTATTACAAGCATCTGATATGGTTGCAGAAATAGGCCTTGTCAGTGAAAGGACAGGATACTAATGGCCCTCTGCGGCTCAGTCCATTCTATGAGGTTAAGTTGTCAATGTAATACTGAGTGTGGGGGATGGGCATTCACCTCAGCTGTTTATTCTCATGTTTCCTTATCTTGAAGGATGGTTTCCTTGAGAAGCTGAACTCCTCTGAGTTTGTGGCCCTCTCGCGAACCGTGGAAATGTTTGTCCAGGAGACGGAGGTGATTTGCATCAGGCGCAGCATGTCCCTTCGAGGCGCTCTTCAGAGCCAGGCCAACAAGTTTGTCAACCGCTTTCATGAGGAGCGCAAGACAAAGCTGGGGTAAGGCCGGAGATCGGGGGTGCCCAGAATGCTCTCGCAGTTATTCCCTGACCAGAACCCTCCTCGGGAACCTGCCACAGTGGAGTGTCTGGTTTAAGACGTGGTCGTAGACAGCTCTGCCTCGCTGTGAAAGCTCACGAAGGCGGTGAATACAAGTACCGAGGGGTCATGAGTTGGATGGAACATGTTCCAGAGATGAGCACTAGTGCGTACTATTCCACTAATACGCACTATTGATTCAGCCACTGGGCATCTGATGAGACTCAACACCAAGAGTTTGAGTAAGAACTGCAGATGCTGGAAAATCTATGGAGCGAAGGAAATAGGCAACGTTTCGGGCCTAAACCCGGAAGGAAATAGGTAACGTTTAGGGCCGAAACCCGGAAGGGTTTCGGGCCGAAACGTTGCCTATTCCCTTCGCTCCATAGATGCTGCTGCACCCGCTGAGTTTCTCCAGCATTTTTGGCTACCAAGAGTTTAAGTTTATTACTCAGACCCTGTTGTTGTGGACACTGCGTTGTAGTTCATGTAATAGGCCCCAAAACGGCATTGAAAAGCTAAAATAACACTAAATCTTGGGTTCATGATGTAAATAACTTTTAATAGGCACAGAGATCAAACAAAAAAAATCTAAATCTTGAAGTGTGTAAAGATAGACTCTGGCATGTTGCTTATTAGAAAAATAAAAACTATTAAAACAATTAAAAGATGGCTAAAGCCAAGGCCAGTTGTTTAGTTGTGTTTAGTTCACTGTTACATGCACCGAGGTACAGTGAAAAGCTTTGTAGTTGCGTGCTATCCAGTCAGCAGAAAGGCCATACATGTCAAGCCACCCATAGCGTGCAGATATCGACTAAGGGGAATAATGTTAGTGCATGACAAAGTCCAGTGATTTACAGATAGTCCGAGGCTCTCCAATGAGTTGATGTAAAGGACAGTGTTGCATTAAAAGAAGGAACAGTGGACTTACCAAACAAATACGTTGCCTTGTTCTGTTAGAGAGATATCAGAAATAAGGGAGCATTGAGATAGAATGATTATGAATGGGGAGCTGGTACATAATGTGCCCTGTGATTCTATCATGAATTAGGAGCTAGTACATAGGAACATTATGCATTGTATCATTCAAAGGCACGTCATTCCCCCACTGTCATGGCACACACAGACTGCATGTATTACAAACAAGAAAGAGGCCATTTGGGCCGTCACACCAGTGCTGGCATTCGGAGCAACCACATCAGTCTCATTCCTCCACTTATTTCCCAGTAGTCTGTTCCATCTCACATGCCCCTTTGGCTCACCCTTCTCCTGTCACCGACCCGACTAGGTGGTCATCTACAGTAAAGATGGACACAGAGTGCTGGAGTAACTCAGCAGGTCAGGCAGTATCTGTGGAGAACATGGATAGGTGACGTTTCACAGAGTGCTGGAGTAACTAAGCGAGTCAGGCAGCATCTGTGGAGAACATGGATAGGTGACGTTTCACAGAGTGCTGGAGTAACTCAGCGGGGTCAGGCAGTATCTGTGGAGAACATGGATAGGTGACGTTTTGAGTCGAGACCCTTCTTCATCTAAAGTAGCGGGTTAACCCACCACCAGCACGTCATTGGGACGTGAAAGTTAATGGGGATCCGTCTTGGTCATAGGGAGAACGTGCAACCTCCTCACAGTCAGCATCACAGATCTCAACTGCTTGGACTGAGGCTGCCACCATACTCAAGTTCTATCTGGTGGGCTTGTTGTCCATGGCTGGGCGTGCACTTTGTTTAATAGGAACAAGTGCACACAGGTGTTGATCAGAGCCTGCAGCCAGGGTCACTGGCATGGTGATTTTGTTTTAACTCTGACTAGTCTTTATTTGACTTGAGGACATTGTCAGGCATGTCTTTCTGCTGACTGGACAGCACGCAACCAAATGGGACTTTGTGAGGGCCGGATGGAACATGTTGGCTGGGCCGAAGGGCCTGTTTCCACTCTGTAAGACTCTATGACGCTATGAGTATGGCCTTGATACACATGACAATAAACTAAACTAAACCAGACTAAGCAGTCTGAACCGGACAATCAGGATCTCGTCTTCTCTCAATGCAGACACTAATACATGCACATCAATCAAAGTCTAGGATTCATTCCACCCTTGTGCTGAAAGTATTAGTATAGTCGCAAGTGTTTGTCCTTCTGTATCTATCTGTTTCACTATTATAGGGGGAGGGAAAGTGAAGAATGAGTACTTTCCTTGTGTTCTCTTGCATTGTTTCATCTGCTCACTGGCATCTCAGTGTTCCCATACAACGCATTGATGGCTAATTCACAGCAAGCCAGCACACATCACAAAAGTGCAAGGTTTTCATCTATCATGTCAGTTTAGTATGTAACTGAAGACTGTGTGTTGTTGGTTGTGTGGGGGTGTCAGCTGTGTGATTTGTTTTGTTTTTGCTGCAGTCTCCTGTTGGACAACGAGCGTTGGAAGCAAGCTGAGGTTCCAGCTGAGTTCCAGGACTTGGTGAACTCCATTGAAGACGGAGTGATTGCTTTACCCGAGAAGAAAGCCGCAGGTCCATTTACTACTTACGTACTTCTGCACAAACATCCCAGTTTAGGGAGCTCTGGGCTCTTGCAAACGGCCTGCTTTTTCATTGCATTGAAAGTGAATTTCTTTCCATTTCCAGGCCCACAGGAAGGAAAGCCACCAGAGTTCCTGGCTGTGGATGGGGAGAAGTATGCTGTAGTTGGGTGAGTGGTCAGTCCAGGTCAAGCAGGTTTACATCAGTACCGGCCTCAAACATAGAAACATAGAAAATAGGTGCAGGAGTAGGCCATTCGGCCCTTCGAGCCTGCACCGCCATTCAATATGATCATGGCTGATCATCCAACTCAGTATCCCGTACCTGCCTTCTCTCCATACCCTCTGATCCCCTTAGCCACACGGGCCACATCTAACTCCCTCTTAAATATAGCCAATGAACTGGCCTCAACTACCCTCTGTGGCAGAGAGTTCCAGAGATTCACCACTCTCTGTGTGAAAAAAGTTCTTCTCATCTCGGTTTTAAAGGATTTCCCCCTTATCCTTAAGCTGTGACCCCTTGTCCTGGACTTCCCCAACATCGGGAGCAATCTTCCTGCATCTAGCCTGTCCAACCCCTTAAGAATTTTGTATGTTTCTATAAGATCCCCTCTCAATCTCCTAAATTCTAGAGAGTATAAACCAAGTCTATCCAGTCTTTCTTCATAAGACAGTCCTGACATCCCAGGAATCAGTCTGGTGAACCTTCTCTGCACTCCCTCTATGGCAATAATGTCCTTCCTCAGATTTGGAGACCAAAACTGTACACAATACTCCAGGTGTGGTCTCACCAAGACCCTGTACAACTGCAGTAGAACCTCCCTGCTCCTATACTCAAATCCAATCAACTACCCCCCTCTCAGTGAAACACTAGTTCAAATGCTTCAATCGTCGTTCAAATATGTAGTTGAACTAAATCCAAAAGAATTAAAATACTGACATTTAGTCAGCCGTCATCAATCATTCCCCTCCATAACCCTGCAAAAGTTTCATCGCTACGGCGATTGAAGATTATGGTTTTTCAAAGTTCACAGGTTACCTAAAGGGTTAAAAGGATCAAGGTGTTTTATTGGTTGACAAAAGTGCTGGAGAAACTCAGCGGGTGCAGGAGCAAAGGAAATAGGCAACGTTTCGGGCCGAAACCCGGAAGGAAATAGGCAACGTTTCGGGCCGAAACCCGGAAGGGTTTCGGGCCGAAACGTTGCCTATTTCCTTCGCTCCATAGATGCTGCTGCACCCGCTGAGTTTCTCCAGCACTTTTGTCTACCTTCGATTTTCCAGCATCTGCAGTTCCTTCTTTAAACAAGGTGTTTTATTGATTCTTAATGAAATGACACGTCATAGTAATACAAGGTTATGATATAAAGGAAGGTGGTGAATCTGTGGAACTCGTTGCTCCAGAGGGCTGTGGAGGCCAAGTCAGTGGACATTGTGAAAGGCCATGTCCCACTTTCCCCGAGTTACTCACGAACTCTCCCGGGTTTTCCCCTTGATTCGAACTCGGGGAATGTCGGTAGCGAGTCCGTAGGAGTCCGTAGATGTTTCGTAGCGGCTCGTAATGTCAGCCGTAGGAACACGGGGCATCAGGTAAGTCGGGACATTTTTTCCAACATGTTGAAAAATGTCCGCGACTTAAAAAAATCGCCCCGAGTACCTACGAACGGCTATTACCGTAATTCTCCGAGTTTGAATCAAGGGGAAAACTCAGGAAGAGTTCGTGAGTAACTCGGGAATGTGGGACAGGGCATTAAAACAGAGATAGACATGTTCTTGATTAGAACGGTTTTCAAGGGTTATGGGGAGAAGGCAGGAAAATGGGATTAAGTAGGCAGAGATCTGCCATGATTGAATGGCGGAGTGGACTCGATGGGCTGAATGGCCTAATTCTACTCCGATAACTTGTGAAATCCAATTAAAATATGTGAATGTTTTGCCCAGAGTTCATTGCTGAGGAATTTCGCCATCTCCCCCCCCCCCCCCCCCCCCAACCCACTCCCATCAAACAGGTGGGAAGAAAGCGAATGGCATGTTGGCCTTCATAACAAGAGGAGTTGAGTATAGGAGCAAAGAGGTCCTTCTGCAGTTGTACAGGGCCCTAGTGAGACCACACCTGGAGTATTGTGTGCAGTTTTGGGCTCCAAACTTGAGGAAGGACATTCTTCCTATTGAGGGAGTGCAGCATAGGTTCACCAGGTTAATTCCCGGGATGGCTGGAATGTCATATGTTGAGAGAATGGAGCGGCTGAGCTTGTATACTGTGGAAATTAGAAGGATGAGAGGGAATCTTATTGAAACATATAAGATTATTAGGGGTTTGGACACGCTAGAGGCAGGAAACATGTTCCTGATGTTGGGGAATGTTCCAGAACCAGAGGCCACAGTTCAAAAATAAGGGGTAAGCCATTTAGAACGGAAATGAGGAAATACTTTTTCCTCACAGAGAGTTGTGAATCTGTGGAATTCTCTGCCTCAGAAGGCAGTGAAGGCCAATTCTCTGGATGCTTTCAAGAAAGAGTTAGATAGGGCTCTTAAAGATAGTGGTGTCAAGGGATAAGGGGGGAAGGCAGGAACGGGGTACTGATTGTGATGATCGGCCATGATCACAGTGAATGGCAATGCTGGGCCGAATGGCCTTCTCCTACACCTATTATCTAAACACCAACAACAAAGCTATTCCCAACAGCAAATCACAACCTGGTGGTCTGTGTACTCACTGAATCGCAGAGCTGCAGATAAGGAGACATTTACATTGGGAACTAGTGATATTTCCCAAGAATATGTGGACCATCGATCACCCATTAACGCCATCACAGCCCCTGTATCTTAACTCGTTTATAGATCAATAACTTGCCTGCCTTGCTCAGCTTTTATTTGTGTTTTGAAGTCGTTGAGGGCCGGGGAGGGGGCAGTGGTGGGGGGGAGGAGGCAGTGGTGTGTGGGGTGGGAGTGGGGGGCGGTGGAAGGGGGGGGCATGCATGGGGAGGGGGCAGTGGGAGGGGATGAGGGGCAGTGGGAGGGGATGGGTGGGGGTGGGGGGGGCAGTGGGAGGGGATGGGTGGGGGTGGGGAGGATAGCAGCAACTTTCAAAGCTACAACATCAAACACAGGTAGACAAAAATGCTGGAGAAACTCAGCAGGTGAGGCAACGTTTCGGGTCGAGACCTTACATCAGCCTGAAGAAGGGTTTCGGCCCGAAACGTTGCCTATTTCCTTCGCTCCATAGATGCTGCCTCACCCGCTGAGTTGCTCCAGCATTTTTGTCCACCTTCGATTTTCCGGCATCTGCAGTTCCTTCTTAAACATCAAACACAGGAATCTCTGTGACTTGAGATGAACTGTGGCTGCAATGATGGCAATGTAGCAGCACATTCCCACATTGGTGCTGCAGGGTGTGAACCAGTCCCAGGACAGAGGCTGTCCATTCAGCTCCATGCTTCATCCAGCATTAAACCTTCAGCTATTACAGTGCAAGTAAATATGGTGCTTTTTATAGTCACATATGTTCATTGTTACCACAGTGAAATTCTTTCCCTCACTCCAGTAGAGTGTCACTCTACCCCCAGTTTCCCGATTAGCCCTCTACTCTAATATTAATACTTGTGAAATAGAGAATTGCTTCAAGCAGGTAGCACAGCAAGTAAATAACTCATTTTGACCTGTATAATGTTCCACCACTGATTAGTGACGGCAATCTCTGTCAAGTCCCCACTGTCTCTGACAGTGTATACGTGCTGATGAGAAAGGCAGGCAAGTGAGACTTGATTCAAGAGGTATACAATGACTGGCAGACTGTGACGAGCGATTTGTATTGACGTGTGGGCTTCACGCCAGGCAGCAGCTGATGTAGACGTTACTTCTACACAGTGTGTTGTGAATTCTACACCTTTTACATTTGATCCCATTGTCTCTGACTGGCATCTTACCTCGTGCATATATAGTCCCAAATACATGCAGCAGTAACTTGGTCCTCAGTTGCACGTGGCGATAGAGTCCACACACGATGACCACCCTTCAGCCCATCATGCCCATGCCTACCTTTTTGCCAATCAACAGTGGTCTAATTTGTCCGCATTGGCTCCGTATCCTTCCACACAGCATATGTTTGCGTGTTTGTCTGCATATCTCCTAAACACACTGACTGTATCTGACTCTCCTCTGGCGGATACCAACCACGCTCTGTTTAAAACATTACCCCTTGTCAAGCCCCTTTATCTCCGTGCCCTCTTGTTTATGATACTGCCTCGTGGGGAGAACATTCTGAATATGCCTCACACATGTATCACTGCCTGACCTCCGTAACCCAGTTTATCCATCCCTCCCCATAACTAATGTCCTGGACAGACATGAACTTATGTCCAGTCTGATGCAGCTGTGCAAGTTCCAGTTACCTCCCTGTGTAACAACAGTCCTGCCCAAGCATACTGGAGAAAGCCCATGCTTTCTCTCTCTCTCTCCATCCCCTTCCCAGTTCTCCCACTGGTCTTACTGTCTCTGCCTACACTCTATCTATGTCCCGCCCCCTCCCCTGACATCAGTCTGAAGAAGGGTCTCCACCCGAACCGTGGCCCATTCCTTCTCTCCAGAGATGCTGCCTGTCCCGCTGAGATACTCCGGCATTTTCTGTCTACCAACCACACTGGTAACTCTGCTTAGTTTATTGTCACGTGTACCGAGGGACAGTGAATAACTTTTTGTTGCCCGCTAACCAGCCAGCAGAAAGCCAATACATGATTACAATCGAGCCGTCCACAGTGTACAGATACAGGATAACGGGAATAACGTTCAGTGCAAGGTAAAGTCCACTAATATCTGATTAAAGATAGGCCGAGGGTCACCAATGAGGTAGCTGGGAGGTCAGGACCGCTCTCTAGTTGGTGAGAGGACAGTTTAGTCGCCTGATAACAGTTGGGAAGAAAGTGTCCCTGAATCTGGAGGTGTGTGCTTCCACACTTCTGTACCTCTTGCCTGATGGGAGAGAGGGGAAGAGGGAGTGGCCGGGGTGGGAATACATAGATTCCTAACTCTTGATTTCTTTGACTTTAACAGGACAGTGTTGCTGTTAATAAGAATAATATTTGAATACTGCCAATGTGTGGATGACATCCCGTCAATCACTACTGACATGTTGACTCGCCTGGCAGATCTACTGAAGGTACGCTTCACTACTGGTGTCATAGAGTAGCCCCAGATCAGCTGGCAGCAAGGTGCTGGCCTTGTCAAGCTGCACGCATGGGGCAACATAGTGAAACTTCACTGGGGTGGGAGGATTTCACTTTGGTTTCTTGGGGTGTGACAGATCAGTAATAGTGGTCCGGACACAAAGCCAGACCAGCAGACAGGAGCAGGAGCAGGAGCAGGACCAGGCACTGACCCCACGGGCCCGTCCCCAGACTGGACTCCTCCAGGCCCTCGATATACTGACTGCCTCCACTTTAAATACTTAGAGTCATAGAGTGATACAGTGTGGAAACAGGCCCTTCAGCCCAACTGGCCCACACCGGCCAACATGACCCAGTTACACTAGTCACAGAGTGATACAGTGTGGAAACAGGCCCTTCGTCCCAACTTGCCCACACCAGCCAACAATGTCCCAGCTACACTAATCCCACTTGCCTGCGTTTGGTCCATATCCCTCCAAACCTGTCCTATCCATGTACCTGTCTAACTGGTTCCTAAACGATGGGATAGTCCCAGCCTCAACTACGTCCTCTGGCAGCTTGTTCCATGCTCCCACCACCCTTTGTGTGCAAAATGTACCCCTCAGATTCCTATTAAATCTTTTCCCCTTCACCTTGAACCTATGTCCTCTGGTCCTCGATTCCCCTACTCTGGGCAAGAGACTCTGTGCATCTACCCGATCTATTCCTCTCAAGAGTCAAGAGTGTTTGATTGTCATGTGTCCTAGGTTGAACAATGACATCTTTCTTGCTGCAGCACAGCAGAATATGTAAAAATAATAAATAATATAACAAAACAAAAAAACAAACAATAACAGTGCAATAATAATAAGTCTATTGTGGTTCATAGGTTATGAGGTTGTAGTGTTTAATAGCCTGATGGCTGTAGGGAAGAAGCTGTTCCTGAACCTGGACGTTACAGTTTTCAGGCTCCTGTACCTTCTTCTCGATGGCAGTGGTGAAATGAGTGTGTGGCCAGGATGGTGTGGGTCTCTGATGATGTTGGCTGCCTATTTATGGGTGATTCCGATAAATCCCTTCGATGGTGGGGAGTTCAGAGCCGGTGATTGCCTGGGCAGTGGTTACAACTTTTTGCAGTCTTTTCTGCTCCTGGACATTCAAGTTGCCGAACCAGGCTACGATGCAACCAGTCAGCATGCTCTCTACTGTGCACCTGTAGAAGTTCAAGAGAATCCTCTTTGACGTACCGAATCTCCGTAATCGTCTCGGGAAGTAGAGTCGCTGATCTTCTTTCGTTATAATTGCATCAGTGTGCTGGGTCCAGGAAAGATCTTCGGAAATATGCACGCCCAGGAATTTGAAGTTTTCCAGTTGATATAAACAGGGTTGTGGGTCCCCATCCTTCCTCGTCCAAAGTCCACAATCAGTTCATTGGTTGTATTGATATTGTTCAGGAAACATCACATCACTAGTTAAGGGAGCGCAGCAGCGTTTGCACTTTCTGCGCCGGATGAGAAGAGCTCACCTCCCCCATCCCGTCCTCACCACTTTCTACAGGGGCACCATAGAGAGCATTTTGACCAGCTGCATCTCTGTCTGGTTTGGGGACTGTAAAGCCTCCGGCTGGAAGTCCGTGCAGAGAGTGGTGAGGATGGCTAAAAAAATCATCGGGACTTTTCTCCCCTCAATCGGGGACATTGCGAGCAAATGTTGCTTGTCCAAGGCCAACAGCATTATAAACGACCCCACACATCTCCATCATGGACTGTTCACTCTGCTGCCCTCGGGCAAAAGGCATCGTAGCATAAGGAGCAGAACGGCCAGGTTTTGCAACAGCTTCTTCCCACGAGCCATCAGACTCTTGAATGCCATGTAATGGGCCGCCACTATTATCCATTTTTATCTTTTTATCCATTTTATCTTTTTATCCATTGTATCTTTCTGTTATTTTTGTGTTGCACGGGGAGCCAGATGCAACGGAATTTCGTTTAGAATTGCATTTACTGAGGTATTTCTGAATGACAATAAAGTTTTGATTGATATTGAGAGCCAGGTTGTTGTGCTGGCACCATTTGGTCAGTTGGTCGATCTCACTTCTATACTCTGACTCACCACCATCTGTAATTCGTCCAACAACGGTGGTGTATACCTCTATAAGATCACCCCTCATCCTCCTGCACTCCATGGAATAGAGACCCAGTCTACTCAACCTCCTGACATCTCCCGTCAATTCCCCATAGGATAAGATGCTATTCGTGCTTCAATAAGATAACCCCTCATTCTTACAGGCCGTGGTACATGGGTGGATCACTGATTAAACCATCTCCATTCTCTCCCTCTGTTAATCTTCATCTCCCGCATCAAGATGCTTTTCTATTTCCCCCTCTAGTATCAGGGTTAGATTGACAGTGTCAACTTCTGATTGGTGACGTACAAAGCCAATGTCAACGATACGTCATTGTCACGTGTCGCTACGTAGCAGTGAAATCCTGTCATTGCAGACAATCCGGTAAAACCACATCTTAGTGCGAGGATTGTAGTGTGAGAATAGTAGACGTCACCGAGGCAGTACATGAGCCGCTGTGGCAGACGCAATAGACAATAGGTGCAGGAGTAGGCCATTTGGCCCTTCGAGCCAGCACCGCCATTCAATGTGATCATGGCTGATCATCCCCAATCAGTACCCCGTTCCTGCCTTCTCCCCATATCCCGTGACTCCGCTATCTTTAAAAGCTCTATCTAGCTCTGTCTTGAAAGCATCCAGAGAACCGGCTTCTGAGTTAGAGAATTCCACAGACTCACCACTCTCTGTGAGAAAAAGTGTTTCCTCGTCTCCGTTCTAAATGGCTTACTCCTTATTCTTAAACTGTGGCCCCTGGTGATGCCCGGAGCCCCAGTACCACACAGCCAGAGGCCGAGGTCGACCCTCGCACACTGGAGCCAATGGAGCCCGTGACTGGGCCCTGAGTCTGTGGGGCCCTGGGTCTGTGGGGCCATGGTTCTGTGGGGCCTGGGTCTGTGGGGCCCGCGGCTGGGTCGGGGTCGGCACCATGGAGGAGTCTGGAGAGGACCCGGTGGAAATAGTGGCGAGGTCAGTGCAGCGGTCAATGGTGGCGGTCAAAGTGAGGACGCTGCTGCCGGGGGAAGGAACAAAGGGGAGCCGGCGTGGGGGGGGACTGGCGTGGGTACCGTGTATACTTTGTAACTTTGCCAGCCCCCCCCCTTATGTGGCGATTATTTGCATACCTGAGGTAAAACAAGCAAAGAATCTCACTGTGACTTGTCATGTGAAGCAATAAAGTTTTCATTCAGAGTCACTGCATTTCTGGCACCAACTTGAGCCCTTCACGTTTCAATGTTGGTGATAGCACAGAGTCTTTCTTGGCCTTAAAGGCCCGTTGTCCTGGCACTGGCACTCGCACTGCTGCCACTGGCGCTGGGCACTGCTGCTGGCTCTGGTGCTGGCACTGGCACTGGCGCTGGCACTGGCGCTGGGCACTCGCACTGCTGCCACTGGCGCTGGCACTGCTGCTGGCTCTGGTGCTGGCACTGGCACTGGCACTGGGAGTCGCAGGGGTGTGAAACATGCAGAATTTATTTGAAGAGGCGATTACGTTTTCCCTGCTGCTTGAAGAAAAATATACGTTAACTCTTTAACTTCAGCTTTCGAGTTGTTTATGAACTAAATAACAATGTTTTGTGAGCCCACGGCTGGAGATTTGCAACATATTTTGTGTGGCTGTACATTACTCAAACAGTTAATGTGGTTATTTTGGGTTAATTATATCGTTTATTAATGAATAATGTGATCTTTGTGTGGAATTCTGTGGATGATATTGTGGCTCATTTAGTTAATAATTAATTTGCGTACAGATACTTAGTGCTATCCAGAATGTTGTTCTAAGCAATAAATATGAAATTGAAAGAACTGATCATCTTTCTTTTCTAGCATTTTAATTCACGGAGCTGCCAGCTTGTACTTGGAGCAGGTGCTTTACAAGTCGTGGGACTGAAAACTATAACCACCAAAAACCTGGGTAACTCATACGTCTGTTCTTCCATCCACACGGCCCAGGTCAAACCGCCACAATTCATTGAAGATGGACACAAAATGCTGGAGTAACTCAGCGGGACAGGCAGCGTCTCTGGTGAGAAGGAATGGGTGACCCTTCTTCCAACCCGAAACGTCGCCCATTCCTTCTCTCCAGAGATGCTGCCTGTCCCGCTGAGTTACTCCAGCATTTTGAGTCTATCTTCGGTTTAAGCCAGCATCTGCAGTTCCTTCCTACACATGCCACAAATGTTTTCAAGAGAGAGTTAGATTTAGCTCTTCTGGCTAAAGGAATCAAGTGATATGGGTAAAAAGCAGGAATGGGATACTGATTATAGATGCTCAGCCATGGCTCGAAGGGCCGAATGGCCTACTCCTGCACCCATTTTTCTATGTTTCTTTAATTGTGTTACGATTCGTTCTATTGACATCAGTGATCTTGTTTCTCCTGCTTCTGAACATTAAATTTAAATTAGGATTAATTCTATTGTGTTTTTTAAATTTGTTTTATTCTGCAATGGGCTTGGAATGTTTCCCCCTAGGAATAATCCATTTAAAAACTGTTAGTCAAAAGACTGATAATGGGAACAGCTTTAGAAGTAGTTTCAAGAAGAGAGGTTTAGCCCAGTTTGTGCATGTCTGGCTAATCACATAGTGACCTCAGTAGATGTGACTCTTACAATACTTGTAGTATTTTTTCCCAGTGCGCATGTCAGATTGGTTGTGACTAACAGATGTGAACAGCCGTGTTACTGTGCAGGCGCAGCCCAGGAATGTTCTCAATATTCCATGGCATTCCCTGTGGAGCTCACTCACACATTTAAATGCCTTTGATTTTCCATGTTTGGTTTCTGTGTTTGCACACTGTAAACACATTGGAATCTCCCTCTCCCTCTCCCTCTCCCTCTCTCTCTCCCCCTCTCTCTCTCTCTCTCTCTCTCTCTCACTCTCTCTCTCCCTCTCTCTTTCTCCCATTTCTTCCCCTCTCTCTCCCTCTCTCTCTCCTTCTTTCTCTCCCTCTCTCTCCCTCTCTCTCGCCTTCTTTCTCTCCCTCTCTCTCCCTCTCTCCCTCTCCCTCTCTCTCCCTCTCCCCCTCCCTCTCTCTCCCTTTCTCTCTCCCCCTCCCCCCCATCCTCCTCCCACTCCCTCTCCCCTTCCCTCTCCCCCCTCCCTTTCCCCCTCCCTCTCCCTCTAAACAAATAGAGAATATAAAAATGATGGCACAGTTTTTGATCATGGGAACCGTGTAAAGTTATGAAGGAAATGTATTTACAGCTAATTGACAGGTTTTGGGATATGGAATGAAGATTAAGTGGTGGACAAAAGGAGAAAGTTGCTTATTACGCTGATAAAGGGCCTGTCCCACTTGGCGATATTTTTCGGCGACTGCCGGCATCATTAACAGACGTATCAGGTCACTGAGAAACTCACAGCGTGACGGCGTATTAACGCGCGCCGTCTCCTCAAGTGTGGCATCTTTTTTTGTTTGTCACCGCTGGATTCTGAAATGTTCAAAATCTTTCGGCGACCCTGATACGTCAATGACGCCGGCAGTCGGCGTAACAATCGGCAAGTGGGACGGGCCCTTAATGAGCCCGACAGAGGCAGCGACCATGTTATGTTTGTAAGTGTGGATTAAAGGAAAGGGGGGTGAAAATGTGGCCACTGAGCAGGCATGTGGGGTACAGGCTTGTCTTGTAGCAGTGGATGATGACAGGTTTTTGAAGTGTACACCCAGTTTCATCCAACAGTGCAGGAAGGAACTGCAGATGCTGGCTTACACCAAAGACTCGGGGGAGGGGGAGATCGAGATATGGAAGGGTAGGGTGTGAAAACGAGAGATCAAAGGAGACAAAGTCCAGGAAATGTAGAATGGTACATTGTTTGCTGGTGAAGATGACAAGGAGGCCTACAATCAATAAAATCTAACCAGGAAGGCAGTGAAACTAGTCGGAGAACTAGGATGGGGAGGGATGGAGAGAGAGGGAAAGCAAGGGTTGGAGAAGTCAATGTTCATACTTGCTGTCATTGATGTTCATGTTGGTTGGGTGTACAACTTGTGGTTACTGACATGTTGGAGGCTTATGTTAATTGGCCCTTGCCCTGTGTTGTACCCGCAGCTCTGGCCTCTCGTTGTCTGCAGCTGATTGTGTACTATATCCCCATTATCAGGGGGCACTTCGAAGCTCGCCTGCAGCCCAAGCAGTACAACATGCTCCGGCACTTTGACCACATCACCAAGGTAAATGCTCATCCTCAGTGTCCCAGGCTCACAAGTCAACCCTAGCACACAGCCTTTCATGCCAACCTACTTCTCATCTTCATTTGCCAAAGACAGAAACTGTTTTTTGATGTGTGCTGAGAGATTGTCACTTTGAGTAGTAATTGTATGTTGATTTCAAACCTTCTGTCTCCACTTGGACACAACACTTCCTGAATGCCTGCCTTATCATTGGCTTCCACGCAAACAAAACCCTTGCCCTCTGGTTCCACTTCTAGTTTCACTTTAAAATGCCGGCAGGAGCCCTTTACCAAGCCCTTTCTGGATTACAGAGCTGCTTTTCCAAGCTCCCCGCACGTCAACCCATTTGTACGTGTGCCCAGACCAATATTCAGATGTTTGGCAATTCTGCTTTTCGTTACTTCTGTGTTAAGGTTCTTTCCCGCACAGTACATGAAGCTTCAGTGAGCTTGGATGTGGAGTGGTGTGAGCTGTTCTGGATGTTACAGCAAGATGTAGGCAGGAGAGAAGTTGTAGCGCAGATTCACAAAATAAACATAATCCCCCTTGAAATTAAGCTCAGAGTTCACAAGCTTACAAAGATATATGACGGACTATAAAGGATCGGGCATTGCAAAAGGCATTGAAAGATGCTCTGGCCTTTTGGGAAACAAAGACTCATCTTTCCTTTAGATAGATGATTAGATTAGATTAGATATAATCTATTGCCACACAGCCAGGCTGGTGGAAATTTGGGTTGCCTGCAGCGATACAATAATAAAGAACACACAACCACAATAAAACTGTAACACAAACATCCACCACAGCATTCATCACTGTGGTGGAAGGCACAACATTTGGCCAGTCCTTCTCCATTTCCCCCCCGTGGTCAGGACCAGAGTCCAGAGTCAGTCCAGGATCGGCTCTTCCTCACCGGAGACCGCGGCTTTAAGTTGTTGTAGGCCGCAGGCCGGCGGTCAAGATTTAAAGTCCCCGCCGCAGCCAGAAGCACCGTAGACTGCAGGGCCAGCGGTCGAAGCTCCCCTCCAGGGGTGATGGTAAGTCCATGCCGGACCCGCGGTAGAAGTCGGCCGCGGGCCGGCAGTGATGGCTTCTTCTTCCCCCGGGTCCCCAACGTGAGATCCCGCGCTGTAGACGCCACACCAGCTGGAGCTCTGCAGACCGCGGCTTCAGGCTGCGACTTCAGGCTGCCGGCTGCCCCGGGCCAGCGAAACGGAGCGCTCCCCTCCAGCGAGGGCTCACCCGCTCCACGCCGAGAGTCCACGCTGCGCCCGCCGCTGAAGCCCCAGGCGCATCTCCAGGAAAGGCCTCGCCGATCCTTGATGTTAGGCCACGGGGGAGGCGACCTTTAGTTCAGTAGAATAAACTGCCGGCCACACTACATGTTGCTTGCGATGAGGGATGGAGGAACTAATAGCCGTCTGATGCACATTTATACTGCTACACTGCCGTTTGTGATTAAGGTGTGTAACGTGAATAGCTAATTCCCTTCAATCCCCCTACATCTCCACATTCATCTCTGCTGTTTCTCTTTTCCGAGCTTCCAAAAGCAGTTGAAGTAAATACTGGATACTCTTAAGGCTCGGTCCCACCAGCATATAGCGCGACCTAACGTGGTCGCTTGAGCCGTACGGCCTCGCGGGGCCAGTCCCACTTCGATCGCCGGAGCTGTATGGAGTTGTGCGGAGCTGGTCCCGACATCGCGCGGGGCTCCGAAAAACTGACACTGTCCAAAAATCCCACGCGGCAATGGCCTGCCGGCCCACAGCCAGATTGAGGCCGTACGCAGCGCCTCGACGGGCGTGCGTAGCGTCTGGACGCCGTACACAGCGTCTTGACGGCGTACGCCTAGCGCGTGGCCTTGCGTGATGATGTAACCGCCCGACGCTGTGCGACGTCCAAATTCAGTCGGCCCGCCTCCTGCCCAGCTGATTGGTGAGTATGATGTCGGGACCAGCCCCGCACAACTCCAGACGGCTCCGCGGTTGGAAGTGGGACCGGCCCTGCGCGACCGTACGCCTCAAGCCACCACGTTTGGTCGCGCTAGACGCATGCAATCGCATGCTCGTGGGACAGGCCCTTAACTGACTGAAACCCAACAGGTTCAACTTCAGCCACATTCGATGGCCTAAACCCAGCATGGAATTGTAGTGTGACATCGCGAGCTACAGCTGAAGATCTGCAAGCATTGACGGTTCATGTGTATTTGGTATTTTGAATGCAACGTAACTTTGTTTGTGTTTGTGAAGGATTACAATGATCACATTGCTGAGATTTTGGCAAAGCTGGTCGCAATTATGGATGGACTCTGTGACAAAACGCTGTCAAAGGTAAAGCTATACGTTTTGTTTCTCTGTCTATATTTGGTTCTTTAGAGAAATCAATGTTTGCATCTTTAGCTGAGACAAGAATGGGGTTATCAATGAAAACATGGCCACACAAAGGTAATGACTCGCTCCATGGCGAGCAGGCTGGCTGGCTGCTGAAGGCTGGCAGTACATGTGAGATAACAAGCCTTGATGGGAATCATGTGTTGGGTGAAGAACACTAGGGTTTGAGAAGCAGGTAGCAAGTAATGACATAGTTCCCTGGCACATAGGCCCTCGCCTAACATCCCATACCTGCCAACCCCCCGCATAATGTCATCAACCTGGGAATAATCATTCTATACCTGCCCGACAGGATGTGGTAGGGTGTTGCCAGGATGTCGTTGGTTATCGCCAGGTGACATAGGGTGTTGCCGGTGCTGTTGTAGCCGGAATGATAGTGTGATGGCCACGGGATATATAGTACCGTGATCCTGTCATAATTGTCATCATTTGAGCCCAGACTTTAAAATGCCGCTACTGATTTAATGAGCAGGGTATTCTCTGTGGAGCAACAGTAACCACATCTAACTATGGTGCATCCCTGCTTTTATCTTGCCTGCAGTATGAAGTGAAAGCACCAGTCCCCTCTACCTGCTTCCGAAACATCTGTAAACAAATCTCTAAAATGCATGAAGCTATACACGACCTCTTACCTCCAGAACAAACGCAGGTGAGTGGTGTCTTCAAACCTTGCGTCTGTTTCAATAGCAATTGTAGCTGCCAATAAAATCAATATTATCTTTCTGGGGAAGTGAGTGACCAGAGCGTCACGGTGACAGCGGTAGAGTTGCTGCCTCACAGCGCCAGAGACCCGGGTTCCATCCTGACTACAGGTGCTGTCTGCACAGAGTTTGCACGTTCTCCCCGTGACCGCATGGGTTTTCTCCGGCTGCTCCGGTTTCCTCCGCACTCCAAAGACGTGCAGGTTTGTAGGTTAAATGGCTTTGGTAAAATTGTAAATTGTCCCTAGTGTGTGTAGGATAGTGTTAATGTGCGGGGATCACTGGTCAGTGCAGGCTCGGTGGGCTGAAGGGCCTGTTTCCACGCTGTATCTCGAGTGTGTCTCAGCCTCACTGCCTGATGAATAGATGTGATCCTCATTCCTTGGTACATCTTGGATACAAAAGGGAAGCTGCTTTACTGCTCCTGATGAAAGGAGTGGAGCTGCAGTGCAGTGATTGTTCCCTGGCCAAGTACACTGGCTGGCAGACACAAAGACACTGGCTGCACCACATTAACTCCAGTTGTCCACAGATCCCAGGCAGGCAGGTGTGGGAGATGGAGAGGTCCACAGATTCCAACCCCGCCCATTGTTAGCTGGGATTTTGGCCTTTGGTTATATTTGTACTGAATACCCAAGGACATGCAGCACTGAGATCGGCTTCCAGAGGCGGCTAATGGGAACTGTACTGGCTACAGTCGATGCTGCCTGACCTGACGAGTTACTCCAGCACTTTGTGACAATTGTGAGGATGATGTGAGGGAGATGCTTCAGGTGTGTGATGAACACACATCTCTGAGCATGGCCATAGATATTGTGCGTATCAAATTCAATAAGAGATGGGTTTGTATTCATATTGGATGGAATTAAACAGAGATAATGCTCAATATTGGCCTAAACAAGAGTACATTTGGGGTTGATAAAATTCCAAATATTATATGTTATATATGAAGTATTTGTGGTAATACCAGGACATTTAGGAAATGGGAAAAGATGCAGTTACAGAGATTCCCAATGCAACGGTGTGATTTGTGTACGATTTAATGTTTATTTCATGTATTTGTGGAAGAGAAATTTGAGTGGGGTAAATGGGACAAGAGAAGAAATGAAGATTATCATCTGAAACCATTTCTCTTTGTGGACTTCTAGATGTTGTTCTTGAGAATCAATTCAAGTTTCAAGGTTCACTTGAAGAGACAACTCATCCGTTTAAACGTGGTGAATGATGGAGGACCTTTACACGGGTTTGTACAGTTTCATGGCACTCATTGTGCAACTACTTCATGACATTGATCCCTGGGATGGCGGGGCTGTCATATGAGGAAAGATTGAAAAGACTAGGCTTGTATTCACTGGAGTTTAGAAGGATGAGGGGGGTTCTTATGGAAACATATCAAATTATAAAAGGACTGGACAAGCTAGATGCAGGAAAAATGTTCCCAGTGTTGGGCGAGTCCAGAACCAGGGGGCCACAGTCTTAGAATAAAGGAGAGGTCATTTAAGACTGAGGTGAGGAAAAACGTTTTCACCCAGAGTTGTGAATTTGTGGAATTCCCTGCCACAGAGGGCAGTGGAGGCCAAGTCACTGGATGGATTTATGAGAGTTAGATAGAGCTCTAGGGGCTAGTGGAGTCAAGGGATATGGGGAGAAGGCAGGCACGGGTTATTGATAGGGGACGATCAGCCATGATCACAATGAATGGCGGTGCAGGCTCGAAGGGCTGAAAGGCCTCCTCCTGCACCTATTTTCTATGTTTCTATGTAATGTGTGTGCAGATTGCTTCATAAACCTGCTGGGAAGCAGCAACATCCAGCAGCGGTTAGAATGGCATTCCATTTCAATAACCACAATATGTTTAAGAATTGTAATAGTGTACAGTTTGAATAATACTTCTGGTTCAGGTTGATGACTGCGCTAACACCTCATGAGTGGTCGGAGTGAGTAGAGTAACGTTTACATTTTGAAGTGGGTCTTAAAGGAGATGTGGTGAATGTTGAGGAGATCAAGTTGAGGAGAGCTGGGAACAAACAGTTCATGATTTTACTGGACTCATTTCACTGAGTCAAGGTGTCATTGTAAAATCTCCACTCGTTCATTTTAAATAATATTTTTAAAAAGTGTTTTAAGCATTAAGAACCGCTGAATGTGCAGCATTGTTCTTGAATGAATTTGAATGCAATTAGTGGAACTATTCTAAACGTTTTGAACCCAGAGAACCTCGAGTACGATTTATTTTCAACCATTAAATATCTCGGATTGCAGTAATGTTCTTTTAGAATGCTGCCACCCGGTTATTGAATTGCATGCAAGATTGCTTTGCAAACATCAGCACAAGCAAGCAGAATCTCCAGCCCTGGTTTCTGTTCTTTCCTCACCGATTGAGCAAGTGAATGGTAGAATGCTTGTTTAAAGGGGGCACAACGGTGCAGCAGGTAGAGCTGCTGCCTCACAGCACCAGAGACCCAGATTCGATTCTGACTTCCGAGTGCTGTAGGTGTGGAGTTTGCACGTTCTCCCTGTGAATGCGTGGGTTTCCTCCGGGTGCTCCAGTATCTTCCCACATCTCAAAGACGTGCGGGCTTGTAGGTTAATTGGCCTCTGTAAATTGCTCTTTGTGTGTGCGGAGTGGATGAGAAAGTGGGACAACAGAACTAGTGTGAAAGGGTAATCGCTGGTCGGTGAGGCCTCGGTGACAAAGTGCCTGTTTCTGCACTGTATCTCTAAACTAAACTAAATCTATTTCACCTGCAGGCTTGTTGCATCAGACCTAGCTTTCTACACTGGAAATATTCAAGCATTAAAAGGGCTTGAGAGCTTGGACATTAACATGACAGAAATATGGGAGCAGAAAAGGTGACATCCTGCAGAACACCTCTTTGCATGCTGATCCTCCACCTTCACTGCCCGAGGCAGCAATCAAAAATAAATGACAGTCCTCCACTAGAGCAGCATCTCAAACCAAAACGAGGCGCGACTCGGAGAAAATGTCCTCCCGGCCGCAACTGTTCAGCTGAGTGTTCTTTGTTTTTAATACCTTTCAACTAGGTTCAAATGTGTGTGGACCAAAAGCAGTACTGTACGTGAGCTGGAAGACTATGTAGCACTAAACGATGCTTTGCATCTGATTATTTGTATGTAAACCTCGTGCAATTATAACACTATTTTAAACAAAGTTAATGATGGTACAGTTTATAAAATATCTTTTAAAGTTGTAAATTCATGCCACATTAATAATTCAACAAAGGTTTTGTTTATCCATGGGGGTGGGGAACTATTAATAATCTAGGAACTTTATTTTTTTACAGACCTTTCTATGAATTTTAAAGAAAATCTTTTGGAGTGGCGGTTGCATATCAGATATACATTTACCCATAGCCCAGTTTGTTGTTCAAGCAAAGCTTTAAAACCCAAGTATTTCAGTTAGTTGTAGTTGTACTCTATGCGTTCCACCTTTGGTGAACAATAGACAGCAGTGGTATATTTATTTCAAGGTAGCAGCTTCACCTTTTGTGCATAATCGCAGATTCCAGTTTTATTTCCAAAAAATACATGCTTGGGATGGCACTTCTGTGCTTAAATCGTCTCACTGGTTTTCGATGGAAATACTGGTTTTGATATTTTTTCAACCTGTACCTATAATTGAAGTGATCGATCTGAGGTTATTTTTCATCATCTTGTGGAGTTTTGTGCCATCTGTAAACGGAGCTAATGGTGGCTGTCCACATTAGTCAAGTGCCTAAGTTTATTTCCCATGAAGTGTGTAAAGAAAGTTGTGCTGCCAGTGGTAATGTCCATCTAGACTGTGCCTAAACCCACTCTGGTGGTGCTGATAGCAACTTGTCTCCCTTTTGTGCTGCTATGATTAATTTAAAACTGAGCTTGCTGAGGATTGATGATATCTAATAGTAATCTCGCTCCAATCCTTGTGTTTTTACATTGAAATCTCAAATAAAAGTTACATGGAATTGATTTATTTTTATTATTTGTAGTTTGTAATAATTGCTGGTCCTTTGCTCTGGTTGCAGAATTATTTGAACAGCATTTACTTTGCTAATCCAAAGATTGCTTTGTACACAAAGTTGCCAACTGATCTGTGCAATCCACACGGTGCTGCTTGTCTCAGCAGTAACAGTGTCACAATTGGTGCAATCTCTGGCCTTTCACCTTGGCTGCTACTGTTCCTCCTATTTACTGATCTATCTGTGTCATGTGACCACTGGGTAGGAGCAGGCTTGTTATTTATTTCAATCTGCTCATTTTCCACTTTGTAAACTCAACAGGTTGTTAAAGTGTAGCTTCTACTTGAAAGTGCCGACTTTGGGTCCGGTTTGTGTTCACCCTGTTATAAGAGGGTGGTGTTGATTCTATCGTGGCTAATTGCTTACACACTAGGATACACCATCCTCCTTTTTCAGACCCCACAGAAATACTCTAAAACAAGACCCTGTCGCATTCTAACCAAGCAATTTTAAAAACATCCTAAAACTACAACATATTACCTCTCAAAAACATGGGACGTAAACCACCTTGATGCTCTGAGACCTAATGCCATTTTCTTCTTGATGTCCCCAGGCATATTACTCTACCCCACGCTAATCTCACTGCCCTCACTACTGAATACCAATGCATTTAGTACCTCGCGTACATCTGGATCCAAGCTAATTCCCTCCTTTACCCTACACTTGCCCGTGATGTTTCCTGGCCTCCTCTGGCCTTGCTAATTCCTTGCCTTCTTTCCTGTAAGACCCAGTGTGATTTCATCTTCCCAAACTTTACAATCAAGCTTACAGCCCAGCATTACGAATGTTGAATGCTCTAATTTTAAGTAACTTCTACCTCCACTAGTCATTTAACCAGTTCCACAATTCACCATACTTTATCTCTCTTAAGATCTCATCTTCCCGAGCCAACAATAATTTGTTGCAGACTCTGATTGTCCTGGTCTTTACTTGCCTCCAGCTTTTCACCCAACCCTTACTTTCCCTCTTAGTTGAATGATCTGCAATCTGTTTCAAGAAAACATCTTGGTACATCTAACAAATTGTCCTGCATTAATGTTGACTGTTGGATTCTCCCTCCTGGCCACCACCATGGCTTTATGTTGCACGATGGTCCCTTGCCCAACTAATGTACCGACCGCCAGCAGGTTTAAACTCACTGGAGTGAGCTGAACCTTTCTGCCTCCTCCGAGCCTGTTCTCGCAAAGACGGCCTACTCCTCCACCTATTGTCACTTTCCCTTAGTTTTTAAATTTTCCATTTTCCGAAATACACTTTGTTACTGAACTGTAAATCTAACACCAGCTTTAAATGAAAAATGTGGCCTGTACAGTTAGTGGATTTTTATTATAATTTGTCATTTTTGTTCCAAGTGATGGTTTTAGAGGAAAAGGTGACATTTTAATATCTATATATAAATAGTACCAAGCTTCCAGTTACGCATTTAAAACCAAATTCAGAAACAGGGAGTTTATAACGGTATGCAATTTTGAAAGGAGCTGCCATGCAGGACATGTTCACACTCTTATCAGATTAATGCACACAACTCTGGCATTACTGTGACTAAACACATGATGAAATAAGTTCCACAGTTGATGTCTGCCATTCAGGATCATCTTCCTAGTGATCCAGGATTCTCAGATTGCCTGAAACAATCTTATTTTCCAAAATGGCACCTGGTGGGATGTCAATCCTGTCGCCATGATTTGCGATTATTATCACTGTTCCCTGCAAAACAAGACCTGTTGTTGAGGTACAGGCAGATGTATTGTTTAAATCAGAACCTGCATCCTTCATTAGATCACCTATACCTTTTTGAAATATTTTACTATTTACTGAGTACCAAATACTAGTTTCTGAACCGAAGATAGACACAAGATGCTGGAGTAACTCAGCGGGACAGGCAGCATCTCTGGAGAGAAGGAATGGATGTCATTTCAGTTGAGACCCTTTTTCAGACCTAGAAATCTGAAGAAGGGTCTTAACCCGAAACGTCACCCATTCCTTCTATCCAGAGATGCTGCCTGTCCCGCTGAGTTACTCCAGAATTTTTGGTCTGTCTTTGGTGTAAACCAGCATCTGCAGTTCCTTTTTTGCGGTTTTGGTCTCCTAATTTGAGGAAGGACATTCTTACTATTGAGGGAGTGCAGCATAGGTTCACCAGGTTAATTCCTAGGAAGGCAGAACTGACATATGAAGAAAGAATGGGTCGCCTGGGCTTATATAAACTGGAATTTAGAAGGATGAGGGGGATCTTATAGAAACCTATAAAATTCTTAAGGGATTAGACAGGCTAGATGCAGGAAAAATGGTCCCAATGTTGGGGGAGTCCAGAACCAGGGGGTCACAGTTTAAGAATAAGGGGTTGGCCATTTAGGACTGAGATGAGGAAAAACTTTTTCACCCAGAGAGTTGTGAATCTGTGGAATTCTCTGCCACAGAAGGCAGTGGAGGCCAATTCACTGGATGTATTCAAGAGAGAGTTAGATATATCTCTTGGGGCTAACGGAATCAAAGGATATGGAGAGATAGCAGGAATGGGGTACTGATTTATGATGATCAGCCATGATCATTTTGAATGGCGGTGCTGGGCTGAATGGCCTACTCCTGCACCTTTTTTCTGCACGAGAACTTGTCTGATAGACAATAGGTGCAGGAGGAGGCCATTCAGCCCTTCGAGCCAGCACCGCCATTTAATGTGATCATGGCTGATCATCCCCAATCAGTACACCGTACAATGAACTATGGAGGCATGTCTTATAACACAAGCAGAGGCCATTGGGTGCAAGCTGGTCCCAGGGGAGCAACTCGTTGATCCCATTCTCCTCATTACTATTCTCTCACAATCCCATCTACTCTCATTCAATTCATTTTTGTTGCCAACTCACAGTGAAGGACAATATTAGGACAGGTTTGGGGTGTTTGCTCAAACTACACGAATATATTTATAATGCACACAGGTTCATATTCTGAGATGTTCTAAGATGTTGAATGTTAATTGACAAATGTTATCTTGTATTTGTGCAATGAATGTAAGTTTTATAGACAGGTTAAACCAAGGCTCATTTATCTTCAGATGATCTAAAACATCCTGTACATTAGTCATGGAACAAAGGTTCTGACCTGATGCCCTGCCTGAGATTTCTGATTAATATTTCCTTGCCTTTTGTTTCCAACACTTAGTGCTTCACAACGCATGCAGGCATTCACAGTGCCTTCATTTATGGGATCTGGAGTTGTGAAAGGCACTAAATAAGCAAATGATTACCCTGACTCAACATTAAAATAAGTTAAATATTCAAAGAAACATGGCTTTGTTCATGGGAACTAGTCTCAAATTTGTCTTAGTTTAGGGATACAGCATGGAAGTAGGCCTTTGGCCCACCGACTAGCAGTCACCGCACACTAACACTATCCTACACACACTAGGGACAATTTACAATGTTACCAAGCCAATTAACCTACAAACCTGTTCCTCTTTGGAGTGTGGGAAGAAACCAGAGCACCCGGAGAAAACTCATGGGGAGAACATATAAACTATGTACAGACACCACCCGCACTCAATTTGGTTTAAGTTTGAAAAGGTGACAAAGAATTGACAAGGGCAGTAGACATTGTTTAGCAAGGCCTATGACAGGATAGCCACTGGTCAACTGGGCCAGAAGCTTAGATCACACAGGATCCAAAATTGGCTTGGAAGGTGGTTGTGGAGAGTTGTTGTCGGGTGGTGGAGGTGGGGAGATTGGAAGCCTGTGACCATGGATGTGCCACAGCACACAGGAGGCTTGAACCAAATACCCAGTTCTCTTCAACTACAACACAGGCAACATTTAAAATACTAGTCAGTATGTTTGATGTAATTTGGGCCATTTTTAACATCAGCAGAAACCCTGTACAATGCAGATGCCAAATAAGAGTCTTCACCAACCTTCAAAACAACATGCTTCCCAAAGGTAACATCTCCGGAAACAGTGAGGTGATCTAATTCAATGATATCTGGGATACTCTCCAGCCTGGTCAAGTAATCTTGTACCTGGTCGGGGAAAAAATACATTGACTTTATTCTCATGCTTCATTAAACCATTGGTGTATTTGACAGTCGAAGGCCCATGCACTGGTCAACAGTCGAGACACTTGAAGGCTTTATCTATTCTGCCTGTTACATCAGAAAGCTTATTTGTCAAGTATGGATCTGTTTCATCAATCCATAAACATTCCTTCCTATTACTTTCTCTCATCTGCAATCACAGAGATCCCTGCATTTGACAATCTGCGGAATTTGGAAAGATAGCCAATGCATCGATAGTGTTCACAGTTACCTCATTCAGCACAGTTAAAGATCACCAGGACTTGAGTGTATTGACTTTCAGTCCCGTTGCTCCAATGTTCTAATCTACTAATCATTTCTTAGTCTGGGAATTTTCCTGTGTTGTCTTCTATGAAGACAGAAATATTTAATTTATTTGCCATTTAATAATACCCTAGAAAAGACCAACAAACTTTAAATCTTTTCCCTTTTGCACAGGGGTAGTGTTTTAACTACCATGGCTACTATACAACCATGTCTCTGCAAGTGTTTCTTCATCGCTACTTGATGGTATTTCATTTTGCCGTATACGTTTTGCAGTCCTTTTCTTTTGAATTCTAACTATTTCTGTAATCCTCAGACATGGTGTTGTAAATAAGCTTTTTCCTTTCGTGAATTAACAATAAGTAAGTTTATTGGCCAAGTATTCACATACAAGGAATTTGCCTTGGTGTTCCGCCCACAAGTAACAACATGACATACAGTGACAGTTACGAATGACTCAGAAAACACTAAACATTAATAATAATAAAACATTCATGATAAAACACCACTGATCAAGCATGTGAACCAACAAAATACCAGATCAAAGGGAGGCTACAGATTTTTGGCTGTTGAGTAGAGCTACTACTCGTGGATAAAAGCTGTTTTTATTTCTGGCTGTGGCAGCTTTGACAGTCCAGAGTCGCCTTCCAGAGGGAAGTGATTCAAAGAGTTTGTGGCCAGGGTGAGAGGGGTCAGAGATGATCTTGCCCGCTCGCTTCCTGGCCCTTGCAGTGTACAGTTCATCAATGGAGGGAAGGTTGCAGCCAATAATCTTCTCAGCTGATCGGACAATTCGCTGCAGCCTCCAGGTGTTGTGCTTGGTGGCTGAGCCAAACCAGACCATGATGGAGAAGGTGAGGACAGACTCTACGATGGCAGTATAGAATTGGACCATCATTGCCTGTGGCAGATTGTGCTTCCTCAGCTGCCGTAGGAAGTACATCCTCTGTTGTGCCTTTTTGACTGTGGAGTCGATGGTAGCCTCCCACTTAAGGTCCTTGGAGATGATGGTTCCCAGGAACTTAAGACTCCACAGATGTGACTGTGGTGTTGTTGATGGTGAATGGGAGCTCTCTTAAAGTCTACAATCAATTCCACCGTCTTAAGAGCATTGAGCTCCAGGTTGTTACGATGGCACCAGGACGCCAGCTGTGACACTTCCTGTCTGTAGGCAGATTCCTCTCCATCCTGGATCAGTCCAATCAGGGTTGTGTCGTCCGCAAACTTGATAAGCTTGACAGAGGTGCCTGTGGAGATGCAGTCGTTGGTGTAGAGAGAGTAGAGGAGAGAGTATGCAGCCTTGCGGTGCTCCTATGCTGAGTGTTTGCAGGTCCGAGATGTGCTTTTGCAGCCTCACATCCTGCTTCCTGTGTGTCAGGAAGCTGGTGATCTACCGACAGAGGGGTTCAGGCACAGTCAACTCGGAAAGTTTGGAGTGTAGTAGCTCTGGTACAATGGTGTTGAATGTAGAGCTAAAATCAACAAACAGGATCCTCGCATAGGTCCCCTGGCGGTCTAAGTGTTGTAGGATGAAGTGCAGGCCCAGGTTGACTGCATCATCCACAGATCTATTGGCTCGATATGCAAACTGCAGAGGGTCCAGCAGGGGGTTTGTGATATTTTCCTGCTTGACCAGCACAAGCCTTTCAAGTGACTTCATGACTACAGATGTCAGTGGGACAGGCCTGTAGTCATTAAGACAAGTAATCCTTGCCTTTTTGGGTACAGGGACAATAGTGGAGACTATAGTGCACAATATTACTTCACTCCATGTTATGCTAACTCCATGCTACCTATAGCTCTTCACTCTACCACAGACAATGTGCCTGATGCTTTCACTTTTGCTTTGCTTAGATTTCAAACCCAGCTTTCAGTTGTCACATAAAATTATCTCCCTGAAATGTTTATGGAGCCTTTCTTGTTGCACAATACTAGATCTACAATAGCCTTTACCACTTTGGTTCTACAACACAATCAATTTACATAACTATTTATTGTTTACCTTGTCATTACTGCTAATTGAGATTGCCCAGTCTATATGCAGTTTGTATTGCTTTAGCTTGTGCAGTCTATATCACCATTCCACATGTCTTTAATTTATTGAATTCATTTGTTTCTGCAATGAATATGTTTTTCGGCCTATAGCTTCCTTGTCATCGTTTTTTGGCAAACTGATTCTCTTGGACATCTAACCCAGGGATTCCCAACCTTTTTTGTCTCGTTTACCCCTGGCAACTTTAATAGCACACAACAATGTTACTTTACTAATGATGAACAGATACCGGTATACCAGAACCAAACACAGTCAGTCAATGAGAACAAATATGTACAAATCCAGAATCAACTAATTTACCCCCTGGGTAGGCGACAATTTACCCCAGGTTTGGAACCCTTGTTCTAAGTTATTCTCTCTCTGACGTCCCTCCTACCTTTTGCTTCTAAAAGATAGTACCTTGGAATATTGAATCCCCAACATGGTTACAGTACAGCCATGTCTCTGCAATGCTTATCTGAGTGTCCTGTCTGGGACACATGACAATAAACTCTCTTGACTTGACTAATTGAAACTGCTAGCAATGTCAGATGCTCACAAGAATAGACACAATTGCAGGTCATTAAAACACAGTTCATGTAATAGGTATTGCATTGGCCTTTGTGAAATAAAATTCTTGCAGGTATGGTTTCTTTTCACACATTAAAATATTCCTAATCGCTAAACATTTCCCCAGTGCTGTTCACCAGGTGGACCAGCAGCATGAAGGTTGGCGAGAGGTAGCAATGCCAGTCTTTATGCAATGCCAGTATTTTTTATAAATTACGATGTATGTTGCTCCATTTTTACACCAGATTTCTTCGTTTTTCTAAGACAGTTCACATTTCATTCAAATTGAGAGAGATTAGGATTGTAGAGCAGAGTTTAAAGCCATGTTAAACACCTGAAAATTGGTTGGTTCAGAGGCTGACAAATGCACACCACTTTTACCGACATCTCCGCACGATATTACCTTGGTAAAAGAACTGCCCAGCTTAACCAGCGGCACAGTTCGGAACTCTCTCTTGACGCTCATGGTCAAAGATCCAGCATTAAGACTGTAAAGGTTGGACATCACCAGCATGAGATCAGACGTGGTCTTGACAGGCAAGAAGCGGCTACGTGGCACATTCACACCCAACGCATTTTCAAAGCACTTAATGGCAGCACCTACGGCCGTCTCTAGCTGAATCACATTTAGGCCATCATCCAACGTCTGTAGGGAAAAACAAATGTGCTTTTTTATATATTAAACATAAAATCAACCATGACAGGATTTGAAGATGGGAACAGTATGAGATAGGGATGGGTAATTAAAATTACTTGTCAAAAAGGGACTTGAAAGCTGAGAGATGACATTTTCCAGGATAGGTGGAAGGCAAAGTTGTCAGTGGTGCTACAAGGAAACGGAGAACTCAAGACTAAGTGGAGGCTGTTAGTATTGGAGAAGGTCACATCGGTAGGGAGTTGAAAATCTGGTTGAGAACTTTGGCCTTCACTTCGGCAATTCTTCACCTTCAGTGTGGGTCAGAAAGTACAAGCTCTGACTACAACAACACGGTGGACATATGTGAAGATAGACAGAGTGCTGGAGTAACTCAGCGGGACCGGCAGCATCTCTGGAGAGAAGGAATGGGTGACGTGACTAAAGGCTGAACAAGGGGCTCGACCCAGAAACATCACCCATTCCTTCTCTCCAGAGATGCTGCCGGTCCCGCTGAGTTACTCCAGCAATTTGTGTCTATCTTCGGTTTAAACCAGCATCTGCAGTTCCTTCCTACACAAAATATAACGCATAAAAATAGTGCCATCCTAGTCTGGACTAAAAACTGTTGACATTAATAAAAAGTCAGTTCTTTAATGTCAATGAGTACATGATCTGACGATAAGACCCACTTTTCATATCTCCTCGAGCAACTCTACTATCCGTCCACATCATCCAATCAACAGTAGAAAACAAAACACACTATTTCCTAATGTATATCAGTGATTATGAACATTCAAACTTTCATGGTTTTAATCAAATCTAGATTCAGATTAGACATAAAACCACTGAACTAATATAATTGTAAAAGTTATCAGAGAGCATGTTTGTTTCAGCATTGAACCAGCCACATTCATATTGCCCACTTCATACCTTCTGCCTACCGATGTTTCTACTGAGTGTCCATCTAAAATATAACACCAACTATGCACCAATCTCTTGGTATTGCACAAAATACCGCCCCACAAGTTTAAATCTTGTTCTGGAACTTGAAAGTATAATCTGCCAACACTCAAAGGAGTGCCCCTCTGCCAGCCTCTAATCAGACATCTGCAATATTCTCATTCACTGTTGTGAATTCCTGTAAAACCACAAACTATTTTTAAAATGCCTGATATTCCAAAGAGAAGCAAGTTGGAAGACAACCATGAAGAATTAAAGGATGAAATTATACACCAGGCAGCGATCCTAGATGATAATTAGGTGTTGCTTGGATTTTTATCTCACAGTTTGGTGAGATTGTGTGATAGATAGCTCTCTGTGGAAACCATTTTAATCCAAGTCCATCATTTTCCACTGCTATAGGAGGAAAGATTTTATGGTCCCATGACTATTTCTTCCAAACCAGAGACAGCACATTAAAATGGTGATTTACTGCATCCTTTCTGCAATATTTCAGTCCACAAATTGGCTATATTTGTCTTGTGTGACTAAATATAGTATTTCTTGAGATGCACTTAAAACGAGCGTGGCAAGTAATATCACTAACAACCTAAAACATAAACAGCTACAAACTGCAACATTTAATAAATCTGATTACCTTTGGGTTTAGAATGATTTCCATATCAATAGCGTTTTGGTGTTGCAGCCTCGAAATTGCAGTCAAAGAAATCCACAGGTTATTGGTGTTGAAGATCTTGAACTTGGTGACTGATTTAAACTCATCAACATGTGCTTTCGGTACCTGGGCTATTTCCAGCAGCCTCAGCTTTCCATCATACTGAATAAGGGTCCCACCCTGAGGAGCAATGGCTTCATCACAATCAAATGTGAAATTAAGCAAACATTTCTCTATATTATTTCCATCTTTAAAGAATAACAACTAGGGTGCAACTCTGCAAGTGTTGTACTCAGTTTAAATACCAACCATATTATTTATACATCAGCATTAATATGCCCATTTGTTCTGGAACAGCCATATATAATTTCAAAGACAATTCTTTGTCATTCAACAGACTACATGGAAATGATAGCACATTACTGGACATCTGAAACATTGCCCACGAGAAACTGCAGTGTTTAAAAATCTTCACTTCTGTGGCACTTGCTGCAAGTGTGAGATTGGGGTTCATGTCTGGGGGCAGGAGGGGAAGAGATTAACGGGTCAGTGCGATACAGGGGGGGCCTAAGAATTAAAGTACAGGACGTTCCGAGAGGTCCCAGACCAGCGCAATGCTGGGAAATTCCGGCTGTCCCAAGAGTATTCAGGCATCGTCTCGCCACAACGTTCCAGAACAAGGCATGAACCTGACGCTGCTTGACTCAGGAGATTGGAGTGACATGAAACTACTTGGAATCCCACATTGCTCTTCATTCCCAACAAGCTAATCACAAAACACTGGGAAAAGTATTACAGCCTTATGTCATTGAGTTTCTAGGGAATTGTAAAATGTAAAAGAGTGGTTATTTATTAATGCAGGTAGACACAAAATGTTGGAGTAACTCAGCGGGACAGGCAGAAACTTCTGGAGAGAAGGAATGGGCGACATTTCAGGTTGAGACCCTTCTTCAGACTAACCAGGGGAAGGGGAAACGAGTTATAGACAGTGATGTAGAGATATAGAACAAAAGAATGAAAGATATGCAAAAAAGTAAAGATGATAAAGGAAACACGTGGCACAGCCCTGGGCCTGCGGACTGGCGGGCGGTCGGTCGAGTCGAGGAGTGTCAGTGGAGGCGGGCAAACTTGTGATCCTTGGTAAAGTGCAAGTATGCAAGGGGTGATGGAATGGGTCCCCATTGAATCAAATGTCGAACCAGAGGATTTCTAAACAATGGGACATTGGAATCTCAGTACCGATCAGGAAGCAGATCAGCAGAATGATGGTAATACACATGGCCTGATGTGGAACATCTGTACATTTCTATAATAACACACAAATATCTGCAGATTCCAGTATTGTTGCCAGCTATGCTGCACATTTTTTTAAATTAAAAAAACAAGCAAACTGATTTTATCAAATGATCTTATAAGTGCAAGAGAACAGTGCAGAGTAACTGGAGAAGGGTCTTGACCATAAAAAGCCACCCATTCCTTTTCTCCTGAGCAGTTGGAGATGTTGAGTTACTCCAGCATTTTGTGTCTATCTTCGATTTAAACCAGCAACTACAGTTCCTCCTTACACATTTATTAATGCAGTGTTCGGGCAAGTAATTTCACTTTTGAAATGTTGCTTTAATATCTCAAGCCAAACACAAAGTTGTTTTGACTACTCTAACCTCTACATTTAACTGATTCCAAGTTCTAAACATTTATAGATGGCATTTCGATATATTTTCTCATTGAAATCATCTGTGTATTGTAATCATTTTTGAAAAACAAGAGGTAACTTGGACAAACCAGATTAAAATCTTTAATTTTTAAATTATTTAGAGTTAGATTGTTATTTCTATGTGTTTTGATCGAACAGCATCTAAGGAACATTTTACCAGTTTCATATTGTATGACTTTCAGTGCCTTTCCCACAATTGCATCTGATGATGGAAGTACTAACAACATTTCATTTGGTTGATTACTCTTTAGTTACGCTTGCACTCATGCTGCTTTGCAATGGTCCAAGGGCCTTTGGGGAATGTATTTTGGGCTTCCTGGTTTGAAGACATATTTTGTTGTCCTTTGTCCTCAGTGATTGAGCCCCAGTATTTTGGGAGGTTAGACAGTACACACATTTCCAAAGAACAATTGCACGATCTCCTGTAGAAATTGTGGGAGAATTCTACAACTTCACTCAACATAAAGGGTGTGGGGTCAGAGACTGCTTGTCTCTGATGACAGTCACTGCTGTCAGAGACATTCCTTGAAGGTAGAGTCGCAGGTAGATAGGGTGGTTAAAAAGGCTTTTGGGCACATTGGCCTTCATCAGTCAGAGTATTGAAGTTGGGAGGGCATGTTGCAGATATATATGACAATGGTGAGACCACATTTGTGTTCCGTTCTGGGCACCGTGTTATTGGAAAGATGTCAAACTGGAGAGGGTGCATTGAGATTTACGAGAATGTTGCCAGGACTCTATTCCTTAGAGCGCAGGAGGATGAGGGGTGATCTTATAGAGGTGTATAAAACCATGAGGGGAATAGATTGGGTAAATGCACAGAGTCTCTTGCCCAGAGTAGGGGGTTTGAGAAATGGGGGACATATGTTTAAAGTGAAGGGGAAAAGATTTAATAGGAATCTTTTTCACACAAAGGATGGCGGGTGTATGGAACGAGCTGCCAGGGAAGGTAGTTGAGGCAGGGACTATCCCAACGTGTAAGAAACAGTTATACAGGTACATGGATAGGACAGGTTTGGAGGGATATGTGCCAAACGCAGGCAGGTGGGACTCGTATAGCTGGGACATTGTTAGCCGGTGTGGGCAAGTTGGGCTGAAGGGCCTGTTTCCACACTGAATCACTCTATGACTCTAGTGTAGCTGGGACATTGTTGGCCGGTGTGGGCAAGTTGGGCTGAAGGGCTTGTTTCCACACTGTATCACTCTATGACCTCCATTATGAAACACAACAAAGTCACAGGCGCATTAAAACCACAAATGTGACTCGCTAGTTATAGGGGTGATGAGCTAGGAAGGCAGGAAGCATTCCAATACTAGTTGGAGTGGTCACAGGTCCTAACAACATTAACCAATCATTTCTGAAACAAGAAACCAAAGCCAATTTTGTCCAATCAATATTAGAAAACCTCAGCTCTGCCAAGTGCAGGTACAATCCAGCAGGAAAAGCTGCAGACACATCACATTTACATTTGCTTTCTTTTTCAGTACCTGAGCTTGACATTCTTGTTTAGTTTCCCGTCTCAAACACTGTCATTAGGAGGTGATGAGCTGCTGAATACAGCTGAAGCATCTCACCCAGGCTTTCCAGTAACTGTTAATTCAGGTTTTGCTTCATTCGTGCTACATATTCATTTAATTGTGTTCTTTTATATGCAAATTACATTTTAACCGATATTCTTTCAATATTTGCATTTTGTATTTATGAAATAGTATATATATCTGGTTATTTGAATTGAACACAATTCTTATTTTGCAGTTAATTACCTTAACATCTGCTCTGGTCTTATCAGTTACTTCCATCACAAATTCACACTGCCTTCCCGATGGTGGATTTAAAAGATGATGGAGAATGTTCAGGTCAACTGTTGCTCCAAGATTGTCAATATTAGATACAAACATATATTCTTTGCCCTGTTCCAGAAAGATGTCTAATAGACCAGAGTTATAGAAGCTGGCATAAATATCTCCATGACCCGGTGGATACCAGGCTTCTGCATTGAAGCCAGTGCTGGAATTATCTGTAGCTACAGGAAGCATGGACTCTCTATTAATACGTGGGTACCTGAGAAACAAAGCACAAATGGGAGATATCAGTAACAACTCATTTATCACTCTGGACTGAACAATGGAAGATTCATATCCTTGATAATCAGCAACAACTGGTCGAAAGTTAAGGAATTCAATTCTGCAAATTATCACATTAACAGAAAGAACAAAAATACAGCTTGTTGAAATTAACTTTTATCGAACTAATTAAATTGAATAACTTTTCTTTGCAGAAGAACCCCATTAGCATTATGCTAATGTCTGTAATAGAGTTTTAATCCTTTGCAGGTTGTAGTGTTCTCAGAATAGTCTGCTCAAATAAATAGGGTTTATTACCCTTGGTTGACGGAAACACAATACGTTCGGAAGGCAAACTTCATAAACTATCTCATGTATCGATTCCTACAATCATGTTTTGCTTACTTCTACATAACAATCCACGCGTTTCTATATTACTTCATTAGTTTGTCCAAGTTGGTATAACAAGCTATTCTGCATTGCCTATCTGACGCACTGGATCTGTTCAATGATTGCACTCTAAAATATGGATCTCCTAGCAATAACTACTCCACACTAAACTTGAAAATATCAAAAGAGCAAGTATTTACAGACTCGCTTCCCCAGAACGGGCAGCATCAACGGTCTTTAAGTGTGATGTGTGACACTTTTGTGTCAAATCAGTGGTCTTTAAATCGTTCCTACAGAGAATTCAGTAGTGCCATCATAACCACTAAACAGAACGACACGGACAGAAAGGACTTGTGTAGATTGCTACGTGTAAGCCACCAGCAGACAGCACACCACTTCCATCTCACTTGGAGTCAGCCAAGATTTCATGCTCAAGTCCCTGCAGTAGAATCCATGTAACCCTGACTACATATTCTTCAAAAGATGCTCACTTACACAGAGAGGCATCTGGTGATGACATTTCTATTTTGGTTATTATTATATTTCTGTTTAAAATATGGCTCTCATATTTCCTTAATTAAATGAGTGATTACACTTCAAAATGTACTTCATTAACTGCAAACTTTAATGTTTAATCAGAAATGATGTAGATCTTTTCTGAAGATCTGAAGAAGGGTTTAAATTAATGTCAATGAGATTTAAAAATCATGTTTTATTGTGAATTCTTCTCTGAATGTTCTTTGGACACTTAGGCTATTTAAAAATGTTAATCTTTCCTTAAGAAATGGATAGATGTTTAGATCTAGTAATTTAAATTTGGAATTAGCTACAATTGGGTAACTAACTAATTATATGCTTTAATTTCAGGTCATCCAAGTAAGATTGTTTAATATTTGTTTCAGAATGCTTCAATCTATAATAACTGAAAATTTATTTCAGTTTTCTTAATTTTTAATAAAGTTATGGGCTTTAGACTGTCCTCGATCACAGCTTTTGTGTTAAGTCAATGGAAAATCATTCATTCATTCATTCATTCAATAGGGAACAAGATGCTAATTTCCGAGTATGAAAATGGCTATAACTTTTTTAATACTGAAGATATGAAAGTGAATTAGGTGTCAAATTAAACTTCTTTTTATGCTTTATCTGATGCGATAAATTGCAGACTTGATTTTTTAAATCTCAAAATTATGTAACATTGCTGCATTAAAGCCGCGCCGGGTGATGCAAGGCCGCGCTCCGGGTCTTGGTGTTGGAGCCCCCGGCAGGCGCTGCAAGTCCCGTGGCCGTTAAAGTCGCGCCGGGCGATGTAAGGCCCTGCTCCAGGTACTTTTCAACCCCGCAACTCGGGCGGGAAAAGTCGCCGTTGCGGAAGCCTCGAAAAGCGGTCTCCCACCAGGGACCCGCGGGCTCCCGCGGTTTCATTTATGCAGCTGTAGTTGGGTTGTTAATGATATATAATTAATGTCGCTTCCATCAAATACACGAGGCGGTTCCAGTGTTAAGTGGATGATCAATAGGATGCACGCGCGCGCACACACACGCAGAGAGAATATGCACACTTACAGTTCTGATAACCACCAGACCAGCCATGAGCTTATTCAATGACACCGCAGGCCTGGGACTGCTTCTAATTCTGATGGTCACTGGGAGAAAAGCAAAAGATTTATTTACCTGCTTTGGTTGAAGGTATGAATTTTCACAGCGTAGTGATTGTACTTCTGTAATATCTTCTTTGTATCCTCATCGGTGTTGAACGAGTTCATCAAGACAAGGGGGACATCTGCATCGTAAGTTCTGTTCAAATGCTACAAACAAAAAATCAAATTACATTTGATTGTAAGCTAAGAAAGCTATGGCATGTACAGTTTAACACAAATAATACTGACCAGGTCCCAGAATGCTGCCGACTTTAATGGCATGATCATTCCTGGTCATTTGCCCGTTTAGTTCCTCAACCCCACAATAATCTATACTTTTTGTTATACTCACACTGAAGGGCATTCCAATATGATTCACAAAGATAAAATATAATAGGAATATTCACACTTGGTGTTGAATAGAGTGACCACAATTGACATTTGTATATAATCAAACTTTACTTAAGCAATTTTGTTCTTGAGAAATTACATTTTCTCATTGGGAAAAGTTCCACATTGTCAGAAATTACTTTAAATTAGATTTTGAATAAACAGCTTACTGTACAATCACCAGTTGTACAGATCAGGCATAGACGCAACCTACAGGTCTATACACCTAGAGAGTAATCCGATGGAAATAAACATTCAGAGCAAAGAATCAGATAGGAAAGATGCTATTAGGACGTTAAGGGGCATTTGGGTCGTAATTTCATCATCATAATCATACTTTATTCGCCAAGTACGATGAATTTGATTTGTCATACAGTCATACCAATAAAAAGCAATAAGACACACAAAACACATTTTAACATAAACATCCACCACAGTGACTCCTCCACATTCCTCACTGTGATGGAAGGCGAAAAAAAGTTCAATCTCTTCCTATCTTTGTTCTCCCGGGGTCGGGGCACTCGATCCTTCCATTGACGGACGATCATGGTCCCGTAGCCGGCTGTCGGGCATTCCACGTCGGGGCGATCAAGCTCGCACATCAGGAGGATCTCAGCTCCCCCGCGCCGGGCGATCGGACCCCGGGTCGGGGCTGGTCGAACCTCCTGTGACTTTGGAACTTCCCGGCATCAGTCTCTACCTGAGACTGCGAGCTCCTCGATGTTGAAATCCACAGGCCACGGTTGGAGCATCGATCCCAGGCAAGGATATCGCAGGCTCTGATGGTAAGTCCATGACCCGGCGGTGGGGCTCAAAGTCAGTCTCGAGCAAGGCCGCCAGCTCTATGTTAGGCCGCAGAGCGACCGGAGATACGATCCGGAAAACAATCGCATCTCCGGCAAGGTAACAGATTGAAAAAAAGTTTCCCCCGACCCCGACATAAAACAAACCAAAGAACGTTAACACATACTTTTAAAACACACTTACATAACAAAAAAGACGAAAAGACAGACAGACCGTTGGCGAGGCTGCCATCGCCATTTGATACATGGAACCAGGGCTGCAGGTACAATTCACCAACAGTGGGGTAAATGTAATGGGCTGGAATAAGGATGAAGTGTTTGGAGGCAACCAGAATTGGAAGAAAGAATGTTGGCTCAATCTGATCCCCTGAATGAACCCCCATGCCAGAACACCTTTCTGTGAAATGTTCACACCTTATATATTGAATCCTTGTTTATTTTCTATTAGATTGATACAGTGTGGAAACAAGCCCTACGGCCCAACTTGTCCACATCGACCAATATGTCCCATCTACACTAGTCCCACCTGCTCGCGTTTGGTCCATATCCCTCCAAACCTGTCCTATCCATGTAACGCAGCACGCAGTACCTAAAATATAGATGGCAGACAGAATCTGATCACGGATTAGCAATATTCCCACAATGACTGCAGTTCTCATGCTCATTACCCAATCTATCTTAACCCTTCGTCATGTAGTATTTTGTCTTCCACCTCCCCACAGTTTCATTTTGCAAACTGCAATCTCTCTCCTTTCTCCTCCATTCTGAGGAAGGTCCTTGACCCAAAACATTAACTGAGTTCTTTTTCCACAGATACTGCTGGACAGGCTGAGTTCTTCCAATACTTCTGTTTTGTTGATATTCCATCTTCAGCTGTTCGTTTTGTTTTGCATCACTCTCGCGGGAACTTGAACACCGATGATGGAGTACTAATCCAAGGAGTAGTATATCTTGACATCTGAACATGCAACACCAAGGTTAACTCTGAAATCAGTGGAGTCCAGGGCTTGAATCAACAAACTTAAAACTCCTTTATGTGGCCAAGTACCATACAACAAAGTGAACATGTTACACATACCAGCAAAAATCAACAGCAAAATTGCTTGACATTGTTCTGATTTAGATGCATTAAAATGTGTCCTCACCTCTATCTGTAAGACCGTGAGATCCAGGAACGTATTCTCATTGCGTACACTAATCAGGCTTTTGGGGCCTTTGCAACCCATGCTGGTGCCAAGCCCTCCATTCAGCTTCACCACCACCAGTTTACTTAACAACGAAGATATATCATTCGGCAATCCTCGTCGCTCAATCTTATCATATGGCTGAATCTGGAAGTAGAATTGACATTTTTAGAAATGCATCTATTACAATGCACGACTCAAGAGTTAATGCCGTCAAGTTGCATCAGAAATGCAATGTCAACTGATGAATGAGTTTATCTAAACTGAATAATGAAACATATGCAGAGAAGATCCGATGGATGTATTTTTTGTTTTCATTTAAAATAATTTATTTCGAACAGAATAAATGAATATAAAGCAAGTGTGAAACACCATACAAAAAACAAAACAAGAATATTTATAAAGCGTCATAAACAATATCTATAAATAAATGAAATCGTATGTGTCCGAAAAGGGGCAGGTAGAAGCCAAAGCTTATTAATTCCCACCCCTTATTCAACTGCTTATAATTATCTTATACAAATTTAGCAGCTATATGTACACCATATGTACACCAGCCACTATATGTACACCAAATTATTTACATTTATACACTAATCAGATATTTACAAAGCCATACCAAAAATAAAAAAATATTCAAAACTAAAATAATTTCTGATCAAGTAAACAAAGGTCACCATTTCCAGGATAGGGACGGCAGTAATAAAAACTCAAAGGATGCAAGATACTGGCAAAGGAAACGCAGCGCATGAAAGAAAAAAATATTCACAACTAGCGATCAAAAATTGCCTACAAATTCCAAAGGATGATTTAAAAATTAGGAAAGAAATATTTGCTGGAAATAGGGAAAAGGCACAAGGGTGGGAATAATTGTGTTGCCATTAATGCCAAAGTTGGTCGCTCGGACTGAGAACTGGTTCAGTCACAGAGGGACAGGGGTGCAGTGGAAGGGTATTATTGTGTCCAGAGGTCTGACCAGTGGAGTTCCACAAGGGTCTATGCTGGGACCTGTTGTTTTTCATATATAAACAACTTGCATGTAAATGTCAATGAGTTGGTTTGGTAAGTTTGCAGATGACACATTGATGGAGTTGGGAGAGTGAGGAAGGCTGTCAAAGTACACAATAGAATATAGACCAGCTACAGAAATGGATGGAGGAATGGCAGATGGAGTTTAATTCGATCTTGGGGTCCAAGTCCATAGCTTCCTGAAAGCAACAACACAAGTGAATAGAGTGGTAAAGGCTGCATGTGCATGCTTGCTATCTGAGGTCAAGGCATTGCAGAAAGAGTCAGGCAGTCACGTAGCAGATATATAAGGTTTTGGTTGGGAAGCATTTGGAGTATTGCATGAAGGATGTGGCGACTGGACAGAGATGTGCAGATGGTGCAGAAGGTTTACCAAAATGCTACCTGGATTAGAAAGTGTTAGTTATAAAGAAAAATTGGACCAACTGTGTTTTCTCTGGAACATCAGAGATTGAGAAGAGATCCAGTAGATCCATATAAAACAATGAGAGGCATAGAGTAGCCAGAATCAGACCCCTATTGTGCAGCTTCTATTTCTCCAGTCCTACAGTAGGTGAATCTTCCCGCTCACCAGCACCTCAGCTCCCACTCCCCATCACCTGCAATGGTGCCAGCCTACTCGCGCCACATCCTGCTGCATATCACTGGCAAAGCATTCACCCAGTTTGTGTAAACTTTATATTACTGTTTAAAAATATATATTCCAAAACTAAAACAGATGAACAGCATACAAGCCCGAGTGTTAATCAAGTTGTACTGACAGGTTTACCCTTTCACATTTGAAAACAAGAACAAGCTTCTTTTCATAAAATATATTTAAATCACTCTGCACTTCTCCTTTACTTCCTGACCCATCGACTAGAATTTGTCTGGAGGACACAAGCTCCTCATGTAAACTAACTCCAGCTCACTGCTGGGCTCACAGAATAAAGGCCCCCTTGTTGACAACCATTACTTTAAGTCTCCATCTTGAAAGGTTGGTAATAGCAAAATATTACACTCATTAGCTTCTGCAACTTCGTAAAAAAGAAAAAGTAATCCAGGCGCATATCCCCAAATAAAAACATGCAGAAGGTGAATTAAAATGGAAAAATAATGCTTCAAATTAAACTACAGTACTTACATTCAGTAGAGGTTTAATATTTCAATGTACCATGTTTAGAATTGTGTTAAATTACATGACGAACTGAAGTAGTTCTTGCTTTCTATTGAAAATATTTGAGAACAAGCATCTGGTGACAACTCTTAATTAATTTTAACAATTAAGTTAATATTTAGGAAAGTCGATTAATAGTTGACAAAATTGACCATTGGTGATTGAAAATGTATGGTACTGATAATTTAGTGAAGACAGTTTAAAATAAAAATAGTCCTAACAAACCTGAAAGACTGCCTGGCCCATTTTATTGGCAAAGGAAGGTTACATTTTCCTGATCTGAGCTATTATGGCTACCTGATACCTGAGTATTTGCCTGGTTCCACCAAGACACAGACCTTAGGAAACCAAACAGTCTACCTATTTGGGAATCAAAGGGCAAATACAACAACAGTGGTTAAATAACCAAACTAGTTCCTGGGGATTTAACTTGTCCAAAAACAAATTCAAATCTCAGTTACAGAATTAAAATTCAACCGCAAAGCAAATTGTAGCTTTAAAAAAATGCAAATAGTCTTAATAAATATAATCACAATATGCCAGGTTCTCAACAACCCACCTAGTTCACATTGAACTTCCTGGCTTATATATATATGTGGTCAACTCATAACTGACCTCTGGAAAAAGCCAAAAAGGCTTACTTCTCGCATAATGGAGCGCATTAGGGTTAGGGTTTACCATCACCCTAATGGTGATGGTAAACATGATGGTGATGGAGGGCGGTCACGGTGGTGCAGCGGTAGAGTTGCTGTCTTACAGCAAGTGCAGCGCCGGACACCCGGATTCCATCCCGACTACAGATGCTGTCTGTACGGAGTTTGCACGTTCTCCCCGTGACCTGCGTGGGTTTTCTCCGAGATCTTCGGTTTCCTCCCACACTCCAAAGACGTACAGGTTTGTAAGTTAATTGGCTTGGTATAAATGTAAAAATTGTCCCTGGTGGGTGTAGGATAGTGTTAATGTGCGGCGATCGCTCATGTGGGCCGAAGGGCCTGTTTATACGCTGTATCTCGAAACCTTAATGATCATTAGGGGTGGACGATAAATGGTGGCCGAGCCGCCAGCATAATCTTCTCCCCAATCCTATCAGGTAAGAGGTACAGAAGTTTAAAAACACATACTTTCTGATGTAGGGACAATTTCTTCCCAACACTTATCAGACAAGTGAATAGTCCTCTCTCCAGCTAGAATGCGGTCCTGACCTCCCTTCTACCTCATTGGAGACATGTGAACTATCTTTAAGCGGACTTCAATGTTATATCTGGCACTGATTGCCGTGCCCTTTATCCTTTATCCATGCATGGTGGATAGTGATTGTATTCATGTACAGTATTTTCTTTGACTGGATAGCACACAAACAAGAGCTTTTCACTGTGCCTCAGTACATGTGACAATAAACTAAACTATTCCACCAACTCATTTTCAATTGCCACTGCAGATTTATCATCTTATTATCAAGGAAAGAAAATGGTCTCAACACCCAGTCCAAAGAACAATTGCAAAGTGCATTATCTTGAAAACTATTCATGTCTAATGTAATTAGTCTTTTTATTTAGATTTCTAACGACACGGTACTTGTTGTAGGAAGAAAAAAATGTAAATGTTGGAAAATCTGCAAAGGTGAATTTTACCAATTGTAGAAGACCTGCAACAGTGACTTCTCAAAACTCAAGTGCTTATCCACGGTAATGTTTACACTGATGAGGAGAGTCCTACTTTAATTCAATGGCGTTCAGCATTAGTTTAAAAGTAGAATTTGCCCTTCCAACCGTTAATTTTTGAAATCCACTGAACATTTCCTTTTATTAACCCCTCTCCCCACATCTTAAAATGTTTATCTCTACTACTGTGTTTCCAGTTCTGACAAAAAGGATATTACTTCCTGTAAGTAAAGTACTTCATCATGGAACCATCAAATACAAGTTGGAAGATGTTTATCAGTTCCGTGCTTCAATTAAAACCAGAGAAAAGCTTCCAGTGCTCATATTTTACCAGGAAACATTCACATGACAAATCAAACATAGTTTCATAGAAACATAGAAATTAGGTGCAGGAGTAGGCCATTCGGCCCTTCGAGCCTGCACCGCCATTCAATATGATCATGGCTGATCATCCAACTCAGTATCCCGTACCTGCCTTCTCTCCATACCCTCTGATCCCCTTAGCAACAAGGGCCACATCTAACTCCCTCTTAAATATAGCCAATGAACTGGCCTCGACTACCCTCTGTGGCTGATGTGAACAGTCTATAACTGCCAGCTGTACATTCAGTACAATCAGACAGGCTCAATGTATTTAAGAAGGAAGTGCAGATGCTGGAAAATTGAAGGTAGACAAAAATGCTGGAGAAACTCAGCGGGTGAGGCAAATGGACGAAGGAAATAGGCAACGTTTCGGGTCGAAACCCTTCTTCAGACTGATGTGGGGGTGGGGGTGGGGGGTGGTGGGTAGAAGAAAGGAAGAGGTGGAGCCAGTGGGCTGAGGGAGAGCTGAGAAGGGGAGGAGAAAGTAGGGACTACCTGAAATTAGAGAAGTCAATGTTCATACCGCTGGGGTGCAAACTGCCCAAGCGAAATATGAGGTGCTGCTCCTCTAATTTACGGTGGGCCTCACTCTGGCCATGTAGGAGGCCCAGGACAGAAAGGTTGGATTCGGAATGGGAGGGGGAGTTGAAGTGCTGAGCCATCGGGAGATCAAGTTGGTTATTGCAAACCGAGCGGAGGTGTTCGGCAAAGTGATCGCCAAGCCTACGCTTGGTCTCACCGATGTAGAGCAGCTGACATCTAGAGCAGCGGATGCAATATATGAGGTTTGAGGATGTGCAGGTGAACCTCTGCCACACCTGTGAAGACTGCTTGGGTCCTTGAATGGAGTCAAGGGGGGAGGTAAAGCGACAAGTGTAGCATTTCCTGCGGTTGCAAGGGAAGGTGCCCGGAGAGGGGGTGGGAAGGGAAGAATTGACCAGGGAGTTACGGAGGGAGCAGTCTGTGCAGAAAGCAGACAGGGGATGAGATGGGAAGATGTGGCAAGTGGTGGGATCACATTGGAAGTGGCGAAAACGTCGGAGGATTATTTGTTGTATATGACGGTTGTTGGGTGGAAGGTGAGGACAAGGAGGACTTTGCCCTTGTTACGAGTGGGGGGGATGGGGAGTGAGAGCAGGGTCACGGGGTATCGAAGAGACCCTGGTGAGAGCCTCATCTATAGTAGAAGAGGGGAACCCCCGTTCCCTAAAGAATGAGGACATCTCCAATGCTCTGGTGTGGACACCTCATCCTGGGTGCAGATGCGGCGTAGACGGAGGAATTGGGAGTAGGGGACGGAGTCCTTACAGGAAGCAGGGTAGGAAGAAGTGTAGTCCAGATAGCCATGGGAGTCAGTGAGTTTATAGTGGATGTCGGTCAGTAGTCTATCAATGTAATTGCTTTAAGATGGTCTCTTTCTGGGGGCTAGTGTAGATGGGGCATGTGGGGCTAGTGTAGATGGGGCATGTGGGGCTAGTGTACATGGGGCATGTGGGGGCTAGTGTAGATGGGGCATGTGGGGCTAGTGTAGATGGGGCATGTGGGAGCAAGTGTAGATGGGGCATGTGGGGGCTAGTGTAGATGGGGCATGTGGGCCTAGTGTAGATGGGGCATCGGGGTGCTAGTGTAGATGGGGCATCTGGGGGCTAGTGTAGATGGGGCATCTGGGGGCTAGTGTACATGGGGCATGTGGGCCTAGTGTCGATGGGGCATCTGGGGGCAAGTGTAGATGGGACATGTGGGCCTAGTGTAGATGGGGCATGTGGACCTAGTGTAGATGGGGCATGTGGACCTAGTGTAGATGGGGCATGTGGGGGCTAGTGTAGATGGGGCATGTGGGGGATAGTGTAGATGGGGCATGTGGGGGCTAGTGTAGATGGGGCATGTGGGGCTAGTGTAGATGGGGCATGTGGGGGCTAGTGTAGATGGGGCATGTGGGGCTAGTGTAAATGGGGCATGTGGGAGCAAGTGTAGATGTGGGCATCTGGGGCTAGTGTAGATGGGGCATGTGGGAGCAAGTGTAGATGTGGGCATCTGGGCCTAGTGTAGATGGGGCATCTGGGGGCTAGTGTAGATGGGGCATGTGGGGGCTAGTGTAGATGGGGCATGTGGGGGCTAGTGTAAATGGGGCATGTGGGGGCTAGTGTAGATGGGGCATGTGGGGGCTAGTGTAGATGGGGCATGTGGGGGCTAGTGTAGATGGCGCAAGGGGGGGGGGGGGCTAGTGTAGATGGGGCATGTGGGGCTAGTGTAGATGGGGCATGTGGGAGCAAGTGTAGATGTGGGCATCTGGGCCTAGTGTAGATGGGGCATCGGGGTGCTAGTGTAGATGGGGCATCTGGGGGCTAGTGTAGATGAGGCATCTGGGGGCTAGTGTAGATGGGGCATGTGGGGCTAGTGTACATGGGGCATGTGGGCCTAGTGTCGATGGGGCATCTGGGGGCAAGTGTAGATGGGACATGTGGGCCTAGTGTAGATGGGGCATGTGGACCTAGTGTAGATGGGGCATGTGGACCTAGTGTAGATGGGGCATGTGGGGGCTAGTGTAGATGGGGCATGTGGGGGATAGTGTAGATGGGGCATCTGGGGGCTAGTGTAGATGGGGCATGTGGGGGCTAGTGTAGATGGGGCATGTGGGGCTAGTGTACATGACGCATGTGGGGCTAGTGTCGATGGGGCATCTGGGGGCAAGTGTAGATGGGACATGTGGGGGCTAGTGTAGATGGGGCATGTGGGGCTAGTGTCGATGGGGCATCTGGGGGCAAGTGTAGATGGGGCATGTGGACCTAGTGTAGATGGGGCATGTGGACCTAGTGTAGATGGGGCATGTGGGGGCTAGTGTAGATGGGGCATGTGGGGGCTAGTGTAGATGGGGCATGTGGGGGCTGGTGTAGATGGGGCATGTGGGGGCTAGTGTAAATGGGGCATGTGGGCCTAGTGTACATGGGGCATGTGGGGGCTAGTGTAGATGGGGCATGTGGGGGCTAGTGTAGATGGGGCATGTGGGGGCTAGTGTAGATGGGGCATGTGGCGGCTAATGTAGATGGGGCATGTGGACCTAGTGTAAATGGGGCATGTGGGGGCTAGTGTAGATGGGGCATGTGGGCCTAGTGTAAATGGGGCATGTGGGCCTAGTGTAGATGGGGCATGTGGGGGCTAATGTAGATGGGGCATGTGGACCTAGTGTAAATGGGGCATTTGGGGGCTAGTGTAGATGGGGCATGTGGGGGCTAGTGTAGATGGGGCATGTGGGGGCTAGTGTAGATGGGGCATGTGGGCCTAGTGTAAATGGGGCATGTGGGGCCTAGTGTAGATGGGGCATGTGGGGGCTAGTGTAGATGGGGCATGTGGGCCTAGTGTAAATGGGGCATGTGGGCCTAGTGTAAATGGGGCATGTGGGCCTAGTGTAAATGGGGCATGTGGGCCTAGTGTAGATGGGGCATGTGGGGGCTAGTGTAGATGGGGCATGTGAGGCCTAGTGTAGATGGGGTCATGTGGGGCCTAGTGTAGATGGGGCATGTGGGGGCTAGTGTAGATGGGGCATGTGGGGGCTAGTGTAGATGGGGCATGTGGGGGCTAGTGTAGATGGGGCATGTGGGGGCTAGTGTAGATGGGGCATGTGGACCTAGTGTAAATGAGGCATGTGGGGGCTAGTGTAGATGGGGCATGTTGGGTGGTATGGCCCGTTTTTGTGCTGAATGACTGACATCAGTGGCCAATACTTGTGGAGAAACACAAATGGTGAGGTAAAGGGACAGCAATGGACTTTTCACTAAATGTCACAATATTAACATGCTATTTATATCAAGACCACGTCAAAAGTGTTCACTTTTTTTAATGAGGACTGACAACAGTCTCATGTTGTACAGGGCTTTCTGCATCCAAAAGGAAGTCGTCTGACCCAGTTGACCTGGCCACTACATGCCTATGCCTGCTGCCATGGCCAAGAAATCCCCAAACAAGTGCAATTCCATAAAGGAGCTACAAACCACATCAGCATTCCTTGTGATGACCAGAAGGAGAACTGTGGGGCTGTGCCTGAAGGCTCTCGAATAAAAAAAATAACCAGCCATGCACCAGGGTCCAGCCTGTGTACATCTCTCACAGACTAAATTGTGAAGAATATTTTTAAAGAGCTATCCTGGCCTCCTTCCCAGATCTTACAGTGCAGACAGCCCAATATTGACAAAAACCAGAATTTCCAGATAATAGTGAGGTAGTGGTGTCTATTGTCTATTGTGAAGGGCAGTGGTATGTGGGTGGAGAGAGAGGAACAATGCCAATCTTTAACTTAGTGACGTGAGAAATATTTTTTGAGCAATGTCGGTTGCCTGGGACAGAAGTTAACTTTTTGAAACAAAACATTTAGCCATAATGCATTTTCTGACTGCCTGAAACATTTCGCTTGCGCAGTCAATCTTCAGGAATGAGTAAAAACTAAATGTCTTATTTTCTTTTCCCCCTTTCAATGACTAATGTCATGCAACATCTACAGTGACGTGTGTTTGCTGAGAGCCTGTGGTGTTTCCGGGACCTTGTTACTGACAGGAGCTTGATGCAGTCCCACCCACCAACCACTTAGATCTTATTCTTGGAATATAATGATGTCACCCTTGGTTCTAAAGTTTTGCCAGTAAATGTCATAGGTTGCAACTGTCTCCAACTACAGGATGATACAGCACCTCTAATGCAGTCTCTTAAAAGCAAAATCTAGCATGCTAATTATCCATTAGGGATTTTTTAGTCTGTAAGGAAACTTTAAAAGTGGACATTTTAAATGCAACGGCTAAACCATTTTCCTACAAATAAAGCAGAGGTCCGATTAAATCCTTATTTACCAACAAGATCACATTTTTTAAATGTGAAAATACTCCAGTTCTGGCAATTTATTGATCACATTGATGGCAGGTATAATGTTCCCATCCTTCTTCACCCTTTTAACCAATTTACAGTAAGCACAGAACTTACAGAATCTTCCGGGGCCTTCTGAATCTTCTCCCATTCCACTGAAGGACCTTTCCGCTGCAGTAAACTGCGAAACAACTTCTGGAATCCCTCAAAATTCTTCTTCACTTGCTGCAAAGTAAATTGTAAAATGTTTCAGACATATAGTAACCACCAATAAGCATATCTGAAAGGGCAAATTTTACCGAACAGCATCTCTACACCATGTACACGTGTGCAGCAGTTTCAAACTTCAGTTCAGTCAATTAAATCCAGTTAATTTTGAATAAAAGGTAAATATTTGACATCATAATTCCTTTACAAGATTAACATGCTATGTCTATCAGTGAGTTTTCTGCACTGTAACAGCAGCAGAATTCTCTCTCCCACCTAATTTGCTTTGAAAATTTGTTTTATTTACAATAAAATCCTCAAACTGACAATGGATTTTTGATTATTTTGATGTCCTACCAGGCTAATTATAAAAATCAAATGCATTCAGAGAAATGCAAGTCAATGTTGCCATCAAATATAATTCTCCACCACCCAGCACCTCCTGTCACAAGGCAACATATACATCTTCCTTTATAGATGCCTCATCACCTTTTGTAATATCCCAAAGAAATCCATCCCTTCCAATCCAACTTTATATGTAGCCAGCTCTCTATTCACCTCCCTGCTGGTTTAGTTCAAGCTAACTCTCTGGAATTGTTTTCTAAACATTTCCACTCATCTGTTTCACTCTATGTTAAATAATAATTCAATAAAACTCATCACTTCTAACAGTTTGGCTTTTGTAACTTTGTCGGTGCCAAAACGTGGCGACACTTCGGTACTGTCTACGTGAGGTCTGCTGCAGAATTTTACCGGGTTGTATGAAAAGCAAAGCATTTCACTGTACCTAGGTACATGTGACTATAATAAAGTATTATTGAACTGAATGCTTACATTCTTTTCCAAGTAGTTTGCATAAGGGGAAAAGGTTTCTAACTAAACACTCTAAATAAAGTGATATAGTGTCATACTCATGCAGCATGGAAACAGGCCTTTCGGCCCAACTTGCCCACGCCAACCAATACTAGTCCCACCTGCCTGTGTTTGGCACATAGCCTTCTAAACCTATCCTATCCGTGTACCTGTCCAAATGTTTTTACAATGTTATGATGGTACCTGCCTCAACTACTTCCTCCGGCAGCTCGTTCCATATACCTACCACCTCCTTTGTGTAAAAAGGATACCCCTCAGGATTCTATTCAGTCTTTCTCCCCCTCACCATAAATCTATGCCTTTCGGTTCTTGCAGACAAAATGTGCTGTTCAACTCTCACGCTTGATTCCCCTTCTCTGGGTAAAAGACTCTGTGCATTTACCCTATTTATTCCAAATCTGTGGAAATGAACCCGTGTACACATACATTATGCTCGGTCTTTGATGCAGTTGCCAACAATTGGGCAAGCTCCTTCTCCATAGCACTTTCCAGCTGCTGGCACTCATACTGGGCTATCCCACCTTTTGACATGGTTGCCGTTAACTTTATTGGTACAGAAGCACCTAGAATATGGAGAGAAGAAGAAAAAAAAATCCAAATGTTCAACTACATTTCTATAGAAAAGCATACAAAGAAACACCATGTGATGATGCATTTAAATGAAATCAATGAGGATTTAATCGTTGCTAAAATAAATAATGATTTCACAAAACATTAAAACTGCATATCCCAAGGAAGCTAAGACAGTCATAGACTCACACAGCACGGAAACAGGCCACTTGGCCTCCCAAGTCTGCATCATCTAGCACCAATTTACACTAATTTCTTCCTAATACATTCCCTTCAAGACTCTCCAGACTCTACAACTCACCTACACACACTAGGAGCTATTCACACCGGCTGTTTCATCTACCAACCCACACTTTTGGGCAATGGGGGGGGGGGGGGGGGGGGGGGGGGGGAAACCAGAATTCCCAGAAAAAACTTATAATGGGCGAGTGTGTAAGTTCCACACAGATAGGACTGGAGGTCAGGATTGCACCCAGGCCACTGTCACAGAGAAACAGCAGTTCTACAAGCTGTGCCGCTGTCAAAACTGACGTCGCAGCGGCCTCTGCAGTCTGTCTGTGTTTTCTGTCCCGTTGAGGGTATAGTTTGTAGTGTACTTTTAAATGTGTATGTGTGGGGGGTGGGGGAAACTTTTAAATCTCTTTCCCCTGCACGGAGACCCGACCTTTTTCTCTGTCGGGTCTCCGTTGTCGTTGGGGCCTAGCACCGTGGAGCGGCCTCCAACGGAACGACCTGGGTGCTCAAGTCAGGGAGCCGGCAGAGCTGTGGACCTACCACAGCTGGCCAGCTTCGGAGCGTGGAGAGTTCGGAGTGTGGAGAGCTGCGGTGGCTCGCAGCTGCGACCCGACTCCGGTGGATGGTGACACCGGGAGCTCGCGGGTCCCCGGTGGGAGACCGCTTTGCTGGGCACCGGCAACAGCGACTTCTCCCGCTCGAATTGCGGGGTTGAAAGTGACCTGGAGTGCCTTACATCGCCCGGCACGGCTTTAAATGGCCGCGGATTTGCTAGCACCCGCCAGGGGCTTTGACATCGAGAGAAGAATGGAGAGCAGGGGAGAGACAAGACTTTGCCTTCCATCACAGTGAGGAGGAGATTCACTGTGATGGATATTTGTGTAAATTGTGTTGGTGTGTGTCTTGGTTCTTTTCTTGTATGACTGCAGAAACCAAATTTCGTTTGAACCTCATGGGAGGTTCAAATGACAAATGGTATTGTATTGTAACCTGCCTGAATGATTACCGCCCCGTAGAACTCACACCAATAATAATGAAGTGCTTTGAGAGGCTTTTTTTTTTTTTTTTAATATTTTATTTTATTAGAAGTACAGTCATATGACACCAAAGTGCCTAATATATATTTTCATAATACATTTTATGTACAACTTCTTTTTTTTTTTTGTTACACTGAAAAAAGATTAGAATAAGAAAAAGAAGTTAGATAGTAAAGGATAGAAAGATGTGAAATATATAGTGTGTGAAAAAAGAAAACGAGTAATGAAGAAAGTTGAGAGAGAGAATAGAGAAAACAAAATAAAATAAAAAAGAAAAGGAGATCATTATTTATAATCTTGACCAACCCTCGTCCAGTCCTGAAACAGTTATTTTTTACTTTGAGAGGCTTATGGTCTCTAAACTCCCCTCCAGTTTTGACCCGTTCCAGTTTGCTTATCGCCCGAACCGCTCCACAGAGGATGCTATCTCCTCTGCAGTCCACCTGAGCCTACAACACCTGGAGGAGAAGAACACCCACGTGCGGATGCTGTTTGTTGATTTCAGCTCAGCATTCAATACGATAATCCCCCAGCATCTGGTGAGCAAACTGGCACCCCTAGGATTCAATACCACACTATGCAACTGGATCCTGGATTTCCTTTCTGAAAGACCCCAGTCTGTGCGGGTGGGGAAGAACACCTCCTCGGTCATCACACTGAGCACCGGCTCCCCTCAGGGCTGTGTCCTGAGTCCGCTGCTCTTCACATTGATGACACATGACTGTGTCGCCAGGTCCACTACTAACCATATCATCAAATACGCGGATGACACAACAGTAGTGGGCCTCATCCGCAGCAACGACGACCAGGCATACAGAGAGGAGGTGGAGCAGCTGGTGAGCTGGTGCAGCAGGAACAACCTTCTCCTAAATGTGGACAAAACCAAGGAGATTGTCGTCGACTTCAGAAAGAAAAATCAGCCCAGTCACACTCCGCTGTGCATCAACAACTTAGCAGTGGAGCAGGTGAAAAGCATCAAGTTCCTGGGAGTGCATATAACGGATACCTTAACTTGGACTACAAACATCACATCTCTGGTAAAACGGGCACAGCAGCGTTTGTACTTCCTCCGCAGGATGAGAAGATCACACCTCCACCCTCCCATCCTCACCACATTCTACAGAAGCACCATTGAATCAGTCATGACCAGCTGCATCTCTATGTGGTGCGGCGGCTGTACAGCTGCGGACTGGAAGTGCCTTCAGAGAGTGGTGAGGACAGCGGAAAAAATCATTGAGACTTCTCTTCCTTCCATCATGGACATTGGTTACAAACGCTGTCTGATTAGAGCTAAGGGCATTACCAGAGCCCCCACACACCCACAATATGGACTGTTTACACTGCTGAACTCTGGGAGGAGGTACCGCAGCATGAAGAGTAGGACAACCAGGTTCTGCAACAGTTTCATCCCCCAGGCCATAAGACTATTCAACTCACAGTCAAACCGATGCTAGAACTTTCTTATACATTGCCACTTTTAAAAACTTTCCTACATATCTATTTTACAGAACTATGCACATGAAGCACTTTTTATGGACACACTAAGCACTTTTACTGATCGCCTGATATAAATGTTATATTCTGCTGCTACTTTGAAGAGTCAATGCAACGAAATTTCGTTCAATGTGCACTGTGTCTATGTGTATACCTGAATGACAATTAAAGTTATTATTATTATTATATTATTATTATTATTATTGTATGGTATGCAACCAGAAAAATCTATCATCCAGATGATATTTTTGAATATATAGCAACGATGAAAGTGTGCATGTATTTTGTCCTGTTAGTCATCTTTCCTCCACAATAGCAAATACATGTGGCCCCTCGGGTAACATAAATCATCCTTGCAGAACTCACAAAACACTAACCAAATATTGGAGATATGGATTAAAATTAGCTCTTACAGGATTTTCTCTCACAGGAAAAAAGTAAATAAATCAATAACAATGTCAGCTGTCATCTCATGGCTTCATGTGATGGAATATTGTTATTTCCCACAAACGCAATCCCCCCCCCCCCCCCCCCCCCCCCGCCCCCCGCCCGCCCGGTTCCTGAACAAGGAAATATAAATGATGCATATGGATCTCAAAGGTCATGTTCCCAAGTTTGAGACCAAATATATCTGATACCCACAATCTTGTGCTCAAATAACACTCTTGGGTGAAACACTCGATTACCCTCCATTCTTGCAAACAGGTGATGATTAGAACACAAAAGATGTGCCTAATAGCAGGGATGGAGAATATGAAGAATCTAAAATAAATCTGAATACCATTAAAGAAGCAAATGCAAAATACAGAATTTAGGAACAAATAATGTAAATGGGTGCTTGATGGTCATGGGTGGTGAGAAGGGCCTATTTCTGTGCTCTATGATTCTACGAGATGTAAAACAAGAGGAATAGTTAAATCGAATTATAAGTCCGTGGTCCAGGTGGATCACATTCACACATTTTAAATCAACCAACGGAAGGGATAGTAAAAGCACCATTAGACGCATTTAATAATTCATCGGAGGAAGGTATAGCCAGAGAATTGGCAGAGAGTAATGCAATACCTTTATTTAAGAAGGAAGCTAGCACACATCCAGTGATCTAGAGACCTAACATCAGCAGCAGGAAAATAAATGGAAACACTATAAAAATAAAATTAAAACATCCAGAAGCAAGAAAAGGTGTCAACGTGGATGCCAAAAGCTTGATGAACCATGCCAAAATCTTGGAAGAGGTAATAACATGCACACAAGTAGTTTATTTATATTTTCTAACGTGCCACATCGTAGAATAGCAAATGAGGTGCGCATTTAGAGCTAAGAAGCGTACATCAGCCAGCTCTTCATGCAGCTTTCACATCAGATATTTGGGGAGTGGGGGGGGGGGGGGGGGGTAAAGAATAGCTATTCCTGAAGGCAGGTAGAGATCGAGATCCAATGAAGATGAGCACTGTAATCACTTGCCCCACATTAAAGATTTAAGTTCCCGAAAATCAAAATCAATTTCAAAATTGGTAAGTGTGTGTGTGTTTATAGACTTGGACACATACATTGGAGTCTGTTTGGGAAGCAAACATTTTAATAAAAACTGCTGGTGAGGCTGCAAAGAGAATTTACAATAATGTACACCAAAAGTACACGGCTATATCCCCTCTCCTGGTTAAGTAAGGATGCACTTTCAGATCTGATTTTCCCACCTCACCAACATCCATTGCCCACCATATTCATATACCCCTCCCCACACTTCATGGCAACGGCAGATACTTTTTGATTGACAATCTAATTATTATTAACCGTGAACAGTCCTGTTCTTTGTACTCTGAACGCTCGCTTATCTTTAATCTAATAATTGTTTCTACTTTTAAGCTTTTAGCTAACCATTCCAGAGTCAAAACATCCAAGGAAAGACACGATATCTTCACAATTATAACAGCCGGAGAGTAAACATAAGAATGTTTGTATTTGTAAGAAAGAGTAAAACTGGAGGGCATTGAATTAAACATAACACAAAAAATCTAAAAATACTAAATAAACTTCTCAGCCAGAGAGTAACAAATGTCTACCAGTCTGAGGGAAAAGGTTTTGGTGCTTGTGAGGCTATTTTAACAGGAAGAATATGTTAAGCTGATAAAGATTGAAAAGTAAAACCAGGAACAGTGGAGCAAAGATGGACTCATTTGTATATTCCACGTATTTATCTTGTAATAATTTTATGAAGAAAATTATTGCTCAATAATTTAATGATGAAATCTGAGTGCTTAAATCTAGTGTTGCATATTTTATCTATATTAAATCGAAGGGAGGCACAAAATGCTGTAGTAACAGGCAGCATCTCTGGAGAGAAGGAATGGGTGACGATTCAGGTCGAGACCCTTCTTCAGATTAGTTTGATTTACTGTTTTTGTGTAAAAATAAAACCAAAAACGAAATAGAGAGGGCAATTACAAGGTCACAGTAAAATGCACCCGTGATCCAACAGCCTCGCACTCTGCAGACAGCTCCCTTCTCCAGGAAGCGTTCAAAGTTAAAGCAGATATTTCAAGCATGACCTTTCAACAGAACAAATCCGTGCTCCTCTCTCTCCCCCAACCTCTCTCTCTTCCCCCCCACCCTCTCTCTCGTCCCCCACCCTCTCTCTCTCTCTTCCCCCCCCACCCCCTTCTCCCCCCCCCCTCTCTCTACCCCCACTCTCTCTCTCTCGGGGGAGGAATAGAGGGGGGGGGGAATGAGAGGGGGGGGGGGTGCGAATGAGACGGGGGCGGAGTAGGCCGACGAGAGGGGGGCGGGAGAGGACGAGAGAGAGAGCCAGGGGGGGGACGAGAGAGAGGGGGGGGCGGCGAGAGAGAGCGGGGCGGAGAGATGGAGAGAGAGAGAAGAGAGAGGGGGGAGAGAGAGAGGGGAGAGAGGGAGGAGAGAGAGGGGGGGAGAGAGAGGGGGGGAGGAGGGGGGGGGGCGAGAAAGAGAGGGGGAGCTGAGGGGAAAGGTGTTGTGAATTGACGCCCAGCCCCCGCGACACCCCTCCGAGAGCGGGGGCGCGAGAGAGAGGGGGCGGCGAGAGAGAGAGAGAGAGAGAGAGAGGGGCGGGGGAGAAGGAGAGAGAGGGGGGTGAGAGACGAGAGAGAGGGCGGGGGAAGAGAGAGAGGAGAGGAGGGGATCGAGATAGAGCACGAGGGGAGAGAGAGAGGGGGGGAGAGAGAGGGGAGAGCGAGGGGGGAGAGAGAGAGAGGAGGGGGGGAGAGAGAGAGGGGGGAGGAGAGAGAGGGGGGGGAGAGAGAGGGGGGGAGGAGAGAGGGGGGGGAGAGAGAGGGGGGAGAGAGGGAGAGGGAAGAGAGAGGGGGAGCTGAGGGGAAAGGGGTGTTGTGAGAGACGGGGGCTCGCGACCCTCCCGCCTCACGGAGCAGGACAGAGACAGGGGGGTGGGTGGGGTAGAGACCCCGTCTCCCCCACCAAATACCCCCATCCAGATGCCTCTCTCACTCTCCTCCCTCTGGGCCCGTGTCTCCACTCACCCCCCGACATGTCGCCGGATGGATCAGTGTGTCAGCGCCTCGGTACAGCGGGCCAGCGACGGCTACAAGTCGGTCGGTCGGAGCAGTCAATGAGTGAGTGAGCGGGTGACGGAGGGAGGGAGGGAGGGAGGGAGGGAGGGGCGGCGACTGACGGCCGGGCGGGAGCGCGCTCCACCGACGCCCGCCAGAGGTCACGCGCGCTCCCGCTGGTCCGCCAGCCCCGCCCACCGCCACGCGTCACCCCCCCCCTTCCCGGCCCGGTGACGTCATGCGCGCCCCCGCCGGCCGCAGGGCCCGGTGACGTCACGGGCGCTCCCGCTGGTCCGCCGGGACCGCCAGCCCAGCCCCGCCCACCGCCACCCGCCTGACGTCACATACGCCCACGGCGGGTTACTTCACGCGCCCCCATCCCCTCGGGCTGACGGTTGGTCACAGGGCCCGGCGACGTCACGCGCGCGCCCCTGGGTGGCGGTTGGCGGTTGGTCTCCGGACACGGAGCTCGGGGCCGGGTGAAGGAGCCGCCCCCACCGCAACACCGGGCCCAGCCCAGCCCCCGCGCCGCAGTCACTGCGGGCCGACCCTCACCGAACCGGGCGCGACACCCATCTCCGGCAGCAGCAGCAGCAGCAGCAGCTGAGCGAGCGAGTGAGGGTGGGCCGAGCGCGGGCGGGAGGGAGGGGCCGGAAGGCCGAGCCGAGGGCCGGGGCCGTGATTTACGCCACCTTTCAGCCGTGTGTTGTTGCGTGTCCGACCTGACGGTCGAAGACGGAGGAGCGGGATGTAGCGGGCGGCACTACAGGGTGCGGGAGAGCTGCGGGACCAGGCCGCCCGGGTGCGGAGCCAGGGACAGGCCGGTGGTGAAGTTACCTGAAGGAGGGGAGGAGGAAGAGATGGATGCAGACCTGGAGGGTCGACTCACGGAGGTGGAGAGAGGGTATAGGAAGGAACTGCAGATACACCGAAGATAGACAGAAAATGCTGGAATAACTCAGCGGGACCGGCAGCATCTGTGGGGAGAAGGAAACGTTACCATTTCTCCAGCTATGCTGCCTGTCCCGCCGAGTTACTCCAGCTCTTTGTGTCCATCTTTGGCGGAGAGAGTGGCGGTACTCACAGAAAAAGATGGCAGATGGAGTTTAATGCTGATAAGTGTGAGGTGCTACATCTTGGCAGGACAAATCAAAATAGGACGTACATGGTAAATGGTAGGGAATTGAAGAATGCAGGTGATCAGAGGGATCTGGGAATAACTGTGCACAGTTCCCTGAAAGTGGAATCTCATGTAGATAGGGTGGTAAAGAAAGCTTTTGGTGTGCTGGCCTTTATAAATCAGAGCATTGAGTATAGAAGTTGGGATGTAATGTTAAAATTGTACAAGGCATTGGTGAGGCCAATTCTGGAGTATGGGGTACAATTTTGGTCGCCTAATTATAGGAAGGATGTCAACAAAATAGAGAGAGTACAGAGGAGATTTACTAGAAAGTTGCCTGGGTTTCAGCAACTAAGTTACAGAGAAAGGTTGAACAAGTTAGGGCTTTATTCTTTGGAGCGCAGAAGGTTAAGGGGGGGACTTGATAGAGGTCTTTAAAATGATGAGAGGGATAGACAGAGTTGACGGGGATAAGCTTTTCCCACTGAGAGTAGGGAAGATTCAAACAAGGGGACATGACTTGAGAATTAAGGGACAGAAGTTTAGGGGTAACATGAGGGGGAACTTCTTTACTCAGAGAGTGGTGGCTGTGTGGAATGAGCTTCCAGGGAAGGTGGTGGAGGCAGGTTCGATTTTATCATTTAAAAATAAATTGGATAGTTATATGGACGGAAAAGGAATGGAGGGTTATGGTCTGAGCGCAGGTATATGGGACTAGGGGAGAATACGTGTTCGGCACGGACTAGAAGGGTCGAGATGGCCTGTTTCCGTGCTGAAATTGTTATATGGTTATATGGAAACCATCAACCTGCGATATCACCTCTGCTCTATTCCTCACTGCTGTTGCCCGGCATCTTCATCAACCAGCATCTGCACTTCCTTCCTACACATGTTGAACGCTTCCTGTTTTTACCTCCGATTCTCAGAATCTACACTTTTTTTGCTTTTCTTGTGTCTTGATTCCACTGCCCCAATTCCGTCATCCTTAAAGTAATGGCCCTATTGTGGAAAAAATGGTTTAACATTTTCAGTTGACTGCATCTAACTCGAACCAACGTGTACACCAATTGAAAGTTTTAATTTATTGTCACGTGTACTCGGGTACAGTGTAAAGCTTTAGGGCAGTGGTTCTTAACCTTTTTGGGCCCACAACCCCATCAGACATTCTTGGTCAGTACCGTGACCCCCGAAACAAAATTTGAAAAAAAAACAGCCCGATTTATTAAAACATGTCTGCCAATTCTCAGTCAATGGGATGGCTGAAATTGCTTCACAGCCATCAGGCGATCAAAACGGGACGAATGCTCGACAGGCAGCACCTCATGTCAGCGTCGATCACAAGCCTATTGCGTGCCTTCGCTTTCAGAATTACCATGGTTGAGAATCCAGCGATACGTTGAGGGGGACTGGACCAATAGGGTCATGGCCCTCTTCAAAAGAACAAGACAGTCCTTCACTTTCAGCCAATACATGGCGAGCTCTTGTTCCATGAAGTCACTCTTGAGCTGCATATCTTCATGAATTTGGTAAAATTCAACCTTCGTAGCCACATCAGTATCGCTGATGGCACCGTCTTCAACGGAAAAGGGTCTGACGATCCATTCATCACGGGAGCAGTCGCCCAAGGAAGTAACGTTCGATGGCTTCACTAATTGCCAGAAGGTGGGTTGAGATCTCGTGGAAGTGGAATTCAGCATCTGGCGTAGCATCCAGGAGAGTCGTCATCTCAGATAAGATAGTCGTGTCACCGTCCTGGACTCTTCTCTGGTAAAGGTGAATCTTCCTCCTGAATGCTGCCACTTTGTCACGAGCCGTGTGTAGCATTGGGAGGTTTCCTTGAAGTGACAGGTTCAAGGAAGTTGAATCACACGATTGAGAACTTTACCACGTGAAAGCCAGCGCACCTCGGTGTGGAATATCAGAACAGTGAAATCGGCGCCCATTTCTTCAAACATCTCTTTGAAGATTCTTCAATTTGTTGCGCTCCCTCGGATGTGGTTCGCAATCTTAACTACATCTGAAAGCACTTTTCGAAAACCAGGAAGGGAGAGTCTTCATCGCTAAAGCATGGCGATGTATCAATACAACAACAATACAATACAATTTATTGTCATTTGAGCCTCAGTGAGACTCAAACGAAATTCTGTTTCCACAGCCATACAAACAAAGACAATTCCTAGACATAGACACAATTTAATTCACACAAACATCCATCACAGTGGACCCACTGTGATGGAAGGCAAAGTCTTTTCTCTCCCCTGTTCTCCATGTCTCTCCCGATATCCATGCCCCAGGCGGGCGATGATAAGTCCCACGGCCATTTTAGGCCGTGCCGGGCGATTTACGGCTCCGCTCCCGGTCTAAAAGTCACAAAGTTGGAGCCCCCGGCGGGCGCTGGAATGTCCCACGGCCTGAAGCCGCGCCGGGCGATGTACGTCCCCGCTCCGGGTCGTTCCAACCCCGCGACATGGGCTGGAGAAGTCGCGTTGCGGGAGCTCCGGGAAGCGGTCTCTCTCTCCCCCCGGACCCGCGAGCTCCCGATGTCCCAGTCCACCGGACCTGCGGCTGCGTTGCTGGAGCCTCCGAGCCCCAGGAGTCGAGTCGTTCCGAGGCCGGCCAGCCCCACGATGGTGAGTAGTCCGCAGTCTCCCGAGCCCCCGGGTCGTTCAGGTTGGAGGCCGCTCCACGGTGCTAGGCCCCAACAACAACAGAGACCAGACAGGGAAAAGGTCAGGTCTCCCGGACAGGGAAGAGATTTTAAACGGTTCCCCCCGGCCCCCACATATACACATTTAAAACTAGTATTAAAAAAAACCACCAACACTACATTTAACTAGACAAAAAATAAAAAAAGACAGACAGGCTGTAGGGGCCGCTGCAACGTGTGAGTCGCGCCGCCAACAAAATGTATCATGCAGTGGGTGAAGGAGACATGGGGAGCGACATCCTTCACGACGGCTTTGAAGCTGGATCTGCATTTGACCATGGAAGGTGCCCCATCTGTACATACCCCGACAAGTCGTTCCCAGCCAAGCTCATGTTTGATGAGGAAGGCTTCCAGCATTCTGAACACATCTCCCCGAGTGGTAGTGGCCTATGGCTCCGAGAACAGGCACTACTCCTTCATGGCTTCTCCGTCGAGGTAACGAACGTAGACCAGCAGTTAGGAACTCGAGGCAACATCTGTTGACTCGTCCAGTTGCAGTGAATACACTGGAGTGCTCCCCACAGCGCTCACTAATTGCAGTAGAATATCATTACTCATATCCAAGATTTGACTTTTGACTGTGTCATTCGAAAGGGAAATCTGCCTGAACTTGTTTGGCTGTTGTTCCCCCAGCACCAACTTTGCTGCTTCGAGAAGGCATGGCTTGATAAGCTCTTCACCGATGGTGTGAGGTTTCTTAGTCTGTGCGATTCGATAAGTAACCGGCATAGAGTGGTGGCGCCATAGAGTGTGGCTGCCTCACCTGCAGTTGTTCGTTCTTCACCCTTTTTTTTAATTTTAGTTTGTTAAAAAGTTTTGTTCTGGAGGCCTTTTAGTCTTTTTATGGGGGGGTGGGAGGGGGAAACCGTTTTTTCCAGTCCCTACCTGGTGAGGATGCGTCCTTCCGCCGAGCCGCATCTTCTCCCCCCTCCTCGCGGATTTGGATTGGCTCGACCTTTCCTGTCGGAGACCGGCCAGAGCTTCGAGCTGCAGCTTCAGCACTGAGGTCCCATCCGGAGCGGGGCGATGCCTTACCCGGGTCGCCGTGTTGGAGCTCCAGAGTGCTGGGTCTGCTGACTTCAACATCATGGAGCTGTGGTCTGCGGAGCTTCCAGCCGTGGCAGCGCTGACTTTATCAACGCAGAGCCTGGGGTCTCTCGCCGAGGTCGCCAGTGTTGGAGCTCCGCCCAGCGCGGCCTGAGGACTTCGGGAGCCACGGTCTCTGGGAGGAAGCGGTCGTTTCGGAACTCCAAGCTGCTGAGAGTGTTCTTCTGTTCCGACGCTGGAGTTCCGTCATCCCGGCGAGTGGGCCTGAAACATCGGACCACCGTAGTGGCGACTGCGAAGGCCTCAATAGGCCCCGACCATGGGTGAACATCGAGGAAGTGGACTGAACGTTTCTGCCTTCCCTCACAGTGGGAAATGTTGATCCCGCTGTGGGGGGATGTTTTTTATGTTTAATGTTAAATTCTATAATATTGTGTTTATTTTATTTGTGTGCTGCAATGGCAACTCAAATTTCATTGCACTAATTGGTGTATGTGACAATAAATAAATGTCCTTTGTCCTTTATGAAACCTCCAGCGCTGCTTCATTTTGATGAGAGCAGTGACCCGTCGAATCTATGCGGGAACTCTTGATGGCGGCTTCTTTTCGTTTGAAATAGTCCACGCCCTTCCCCATCAGGTCGCTGTGACAAGACTCCAAATGGATCTTCAGTTTGCTGGGCTTCATGCTCTCGTGGCTCAAAACCTTGACACAGATAACACATCGCGGCTTGACCACAGATTTTTGAACAATGCTTGTGAGGCCGAACTTGAGAAATGCTTCACTACACTGCGCTTCTTGGCAGACATGGTTCACAACACACACAGTTTGTGTGCGTATACATACACGCATATGCAAACAAAATACTGTGTGTGGTATGTACCTCTGTTAGGTTCCTAAAAATGGGCTCAACAAATTGATATGTTATTTATGACCCCTGGAAAATCCCCAAACAACCCCCAGGTTAAGAACCGCTGCTAAACTTTAGGGTCTGAAGCCTAAGTTCTGGACTGCATGTGCTGATGTGAATTTGGGAGAGCCAGATATCAGGGGCTGTTCCCACTAGTGAACATTTCTGCAATATGATTGCCATCCATGAACAGGCCTTTTTTTCCTAGAAATAATGATGTGGTTGTTGCTGACAAAGTCAGCATCTAATGCCTGGCCCCTATTGCCTGGGCAATATTATGCCACTTTCTTGGACTGTTATAAAGGGACTCCCGCAGTACAGTTATGCAGGGAATTCCAGGATTCTGGCTCAGTAACAGGTGGTGGTGTTCCTGAGTGACAACTGTTATTCTTGTCGTATTGCGTAGAAAAGGTCACAAGTTTGTTAAAAGCAGTGGACAATCAAACGAGCAGTTACACTGCACCTGTTCATCATATTGAATGCAGCTGTAGTGCTGAGGAATTTAAGAGATGTTTAAAATTGTGCATTTGGCTCAAGTGGACAGCTTTGTCCTGCCTGATGTCAAGCTGTTTGAGTGCTGTTGGAGCTGCATTCATTACTCCAGGCAACAGTCCAGTCCCACCACAATCCTGACTTGTGCTTTAGAGAAGAGTTTTGGGGGAGTAAGGAGATATTGCAGTTTCCAGTTTTACTCTTGCTCGTAGTTACAGTAATATGTTATTTGCCCAATTCACTTTCTAGTCAATAACGGAGTGGCAACTCCACAGAGTTATCCAGCACTTTGTGTTTTACTTACAATTTCAGTATTGTTGTTGGTGGTGCATTGAATGATGGTAAACCCTTTGAATGTCAAAGTAAGGTAACAAATCTATTAATAGAGGATAGGATTTGTTTTCAGATTAGGCTCTGTTCTTGGGTATCCATACAGAATAATAATTCAAACATCCCTTTTTAATTACAGCAAATATTCTGCAGATGTCCGGGCAGAATTAGTGGAGAGATAAATATAGTTAGTGTTTCATCAGAACTGGAAACATGGGAGCATTTTTTGCTTGAGAGGAAATGGTATAGGTTATAAAGGGTGCAACAAAATCAAGGTAATCCATGTGACGTAAATGTTCTTAGTAATTCCCAAAATTAGATAATGTGTGTTTGTTTAGCACAGCCGATCTCCTTGCATAAATTCAAAGATTTTGGATAACCAACCACCTGTGTTTGTGCACAGGTGTGTGCCCTGTGGCAAATGACTCAGATTGTGACTGCCTTTCCATCTTTGTCATCATTCCTTTCTCATTGAACACTGCATCACCTGAACAGTCTTGGTCTTCAGCTGTCACAGGCATTCCCTTCCCTCCCTCCACCCGTCTCCTCTCTGCATCCTAAAACGTGCCCGCCTTCTCACTTTTTTTTGGAGGTTTGATTTTGCAGAATAAAAAGGAGCCCGACAAAATGTAAGTGAAATGTTCGGACAATATAACCCCATAATCATCTATATTTTCTTTTTTTTTTAAAGCACATGATTATTGATTTGATTTTGATTTGATTCAACTTTATTGTCATTGTCTTCAAGTAAGAGACAACGAAATGCAATTTCCCAAACAGTCATATGAATAAAAAATTTTAAAAACACAGAACACGATAGTCCACAACACAAACATCCCCACAGCGGCACCAAAGTTCCCCACTGTGAGGGAAGGCACCAAAGTCCAGTCAACCTCCTCGCTGATGTTCCCTGATGTTCACCCATGGTTGTGGTCTCCCGAGCCCCCCGCAGTCGTCGCTACGGGCGGCCCGATGTTCAGGCCCTCTTGTCGGGAACGTTGGAACCCCGACGTCGAACGGAAGAACATCCTCTGCGGCCTGGACTTCTGAATCGGCCACCTCCCCCCGGAGTCCGCGGCTCCCGAAGTCCACAGGTCGAGCTGGGTGGAGATTCAACGCTGGCAGCCCCTGGCAAAGGGTGCCAGGACTCCGCGATGTTGGTCAGCGGCATCCGCACTGGGAGCTCCACAAACCACAGCTCTGCGATGTTGTTGCAGCAGGCCCAACACTCTGAAGCCTCAAACGGTGATCCCAGGTGAGGAATCGTCCGCTCCGCGATGTATCCAGCGCTGCGCCGCCGCTGCTGAAGTTCTGGTCCAGTCCCCGGCAGGAACGGCCGCGCAAATCCGGTAGGTAGGCCGCGAGGAGGGGGGCAAGGGCGCTACTCAGATAATATTCGCATCCTTTCCAGGAAGTGACTGTAAGACGGGTTCCCCCCTCCCCAACATCTATCTTCTATCTATCTAATATATAAAACTCGTGCCGTTCGTCCGGCTGCCTTTCTGCCTTTTGATTCGTTTCCATCGTGTGATGTCACAATGCCCAATGCTCGCAGATGTCCAATCACAATGCCCAATACTCGCAGATGTCCAATCGGAATGGATCCATTTACATGTACGGCTTCCGACTGCATTTCTTCCTTTGATTCACTGCAACTCCGAAACCAGACGCAGAATCGCCGACATCTTTTCCATTTCGGTAGAGATTTCACTTTTCTTTCCAAGTATCCGCTCCTCATTACATTTCGTCGTGTTTAAGTACACGTTTTTAATCAAATCCTTCCGCCCCCCAATATTTCAAAAATAAACTGGCTTCTCACCCATAGAATCAGCACCAGCCCCTGGTGAACGTTCCATCGTGTGATTTCTCTTCCATCACTCCCGCTACCCCTCTCCTCCTCCCTCCCCACTCTTCCACTTCTCTCCCCCTTCCCCTCCACTCTCCCTCCCCACTCTTTCCCCTCTCTCCCCCCACCCCTCTCCCCATCCCCCCTCCCCCACATCTCTCTCCCCATCTCTCACCCCCTACCCCGCTCTCCTTTCCCTCCAAAATCTATCCCGTTTCCTCCTCCTCTCCCCTCCCTCCCCTCTTCTCCTCCCCCCCCGCAAACGCCGTTGGGGAAACAGACCCAACGGGTCTGCACTTGGTCTAGTCTATCTATCTAATATATAAAACTGTGTGCCTGCAGTCCGGCTGCCTTTCTGCCTTTTGATTCGTTCCCATCGTGTGATGTCACAATGCCCAATGCTCGCAGATGTCCAATCGGGATGGATCCATTTACATATGCCTTTGCACCAGCCCCAGCCCCTGGTGACCGTGTCATCGTGTGATGTCACAATGCCCAAAGACATTTTTGCCATAGAGGGAGTACAGAGAAGGTTCACCAGACTGGTTCCTGGGATGTCAGGACTTTCATATGAAGAAAGACTGGATGGACTCGGCTTGTACTCGCTAGAATTTAGAAGATTGAGGGGTGATCTTATAGAATCTTATGTTTCTATGTTTCCCTCTCCTCACCCCCCTCCCTCTCCCACCCATCCCTCTCTCCCCCACCCCGTTCACTCTCTACCCCACCCCCTTCCATCTCCCCCCGCCCCCATCCCCTATCCCTCTGTCCCTCTTCCACCACTCCCCCTACCCCTCCCACCCCACGCTTCCACTTCTCTCCCCCTTCCCCCTCCACTCTCCCTCCCCACTCTTTCTACCCTCTCACCCCACACCTCTCCCCCTCCCTCCCTCCCTCCCCATCCCTCCCCTTCCACACATCTCTCCCCCATCCCCCTCTCTCACCCCCTACCCCGCTCTCCTTTCCCTCCCAAATCAGCCCCTTTTCCTCCTCCTCCTCTCCCCTCCTTCCCCTCTTCTCACCCCCCTCCCCCCACCTGTGTGTTTGGGGTGTGGTTAATGTGAGTGTGTTGCCGCAGCCCCCACACCCCACCTGCAAACGCCGTTGGGGAAACAGACCCAACGGGTCTGCACTTGGTCTAGTTAATATATAAAACTCTCGTGCCATCCGTCTGGCTGCTGTCCGGCTGCCTTTCTGCCTTTTGATTCGTTTCCATCGTGTGATGTCACAATGCCCAATGCTCGCAGATGTCCATCACAATGCCCAATACTCGCAGATGTCCAATCGGAATGGATCCATTTACATGTACGGCTTCGGACTGCATTTCTTCCTTTGATTCACTGCAACTCCGAAACCAGACGCAGAATCGCCGACATCTTTTCCATTTCGGTAGAGATTTCACTTTTCTTTCTAAGTATCCGCTCCTCATTACATTTCGTCATGTTTAAGTACACGTTTTTAATCAAATCCCTCCCCCCCCCCCCCCCCCCCCAATATTTCAAAAATAAACTGGCTTCTCACCCATAGAAGCAGCACCAGCCCCAGCCCCTGGTGAACGTTCCATTGTGTGATGTCACAATGCCCGATGCTCACATATGTCCAATCGGAATGGATCCATTTACATATGCCTTTGCAGGAGCCCGAGCCAATGGTGAACGTTCCATTGTGTGATGTCACAATGCTCAAATACATTGTTGCCATAGAGGGAGTACAGAGAAGGTTCACCAGACTGATTCCTGGGATGTCAGGATTTTCATACGAAGAAAGACTGGATAGACTCGCCTTGTACTCGCTAGATTTTAGAAGATTGAGGGGGTATCTTATAGAAACGTCTAAAATTCTTAAGGGGTTGGACAGGCTAGATGCAGGAAGATTGTTCCGGATGTTGGGGAAGACCAGAACAAGGGGTCACAGTTTAAGGATAAGGGGGAAATCCTTTAGGACAGAGATGAGAAAAACATTTTTCACACAGGGAGTGGTGAATCTCTGGAATTCTCTGCCACAGAAGGTATTTGAGGTCAGTTCATTGGCTATATTTAAGAGGGAGTTAGATGTGGCCCTTGTCGCTAAAGGGATCAGGGGGTAAGGAGAGAAGGCAGGTACAGGATACTGAGTTGGATGATCAGCCATGATCATATTGAATGGTGGTGCAGGCTAGAAGGGCCGAATGACCTACTCCTGCACTTAATTTCTATGTTTCCCTCTCATCACCCCTCTCCCTCTCCCACCCATCTACCACCACCCCCTTACCCCTACCCCTCTGTCCCTCTTTCACCACTCCCCCTACCCCTCCCTCCCCACTCTTCCACTTCTATCCCCTTACCCGACGCCTCTCCCTCCCCACCCCTCTCTCTTCTGCTCCCTTCCCCTCTCTCCCCCACCCCTTCCCCTACCCCTCTGTCCCTCTTCCACCACGCCCCCGTCCCTCTTCTACCACTCACGCTACCCCTCCCTCCCTCCCCACTCAGCCACTTCTCTCCCACTCTCTCCTCACCCCTCTCCCATCCCTCTCTCCCCCACCCCCCTTCCCTCTCTACCCCACCCCCTTCCCTCTCTCCCCCCACCCCTATCCCTCTTCCATCACTCCCGCTACCCCTCTCCTCCTCCCTCCCCACTCTTCCACTTCTCTCCCCCTTCCCCTCCACTCTCCCTCCCCACTCTTTCCCCTCTCCCCCCCACCCCTCTCCCCATCCCTCCCCCCTCCCCATCCCCCCTCCCCAACATCTCTCTCCCCATCTCTCACCCCCTACCCCGCTCTCCTTTCCCTCCCAAATCTATCCCATTTCCTCCTCCTCCCTCCCCTCTTCTCACCCCCCCCCCCCCCCCGCAAATGCCGTTGGGGAAACAGACGCAACGGGTCTGCACTTGGTCTAGTAAAATACTAAAAATGGCAGTTGAAGTTGGCAAAAATTATGAAAGGTAGACAAAAGTGCTGGAGAAACTCGGCGGGTGAGGCAGCATCTATAGAGCGAAGGAATAGAATGAAGGTTGGTCCATGAATGTTGGAGGCTGATGGAACAGCTGGTGAGAGTGGGGGGAATTGTACCTTTGGTTTGCGATGAAAGTAAGACAGGGAAATGGAGTTTAAGCATTGTGACAAACATGAATGAAGGTCCTCAATCATAAGGTATAGGAGCAGAATTATGCCATTCGGCCCATTGAGTGCTCCGCCATTCCATCATGGCTGATCGAAAGGAAAGAGCAAGGCAGCTCAGAAACTGATAAAGAAGGCAGCATCAGCTGATCATAAGCGATGGAGCTTAGAAATCAGTATTGGATGGAGTTTGGTCAAGGTTGTTGTAGGGTCCATGGGCTTGTAGAGGATATTGGTCACCAACTTAGTTGTTGACATTTAAATATATGCCTAGAAAGGGAAAAATCTGATGAACCTCAGGAGCTTAAAGTTGACAGGAATGTTGATGAAATTTATGAATTCTGAATCAAAACAGTGCTAGAAATGATCAGAAGGGAAGCAGAATATGTGCAGAGAAAAAACAGCACCATCTTCAGGTCAAAGACTATCAAAACTGAAAAAGTTAGAAATCAAGAATATTTTAAGTTGCAGAGAAGGGAGTGGGGTGGAAGTGGAGAGCATGTATCGTATTTTCAGTGTGGAGAGGTATTCCATGGTGCTGCAGGCTTAGAGCCAAAGAAGAAATTGTTATGGTGGGGATGGCCAGAACCAGGGTCAAAAGGATAGGTTTTGAGGAGGAGGAGGGTTTGATCTGCACTGTATAGCTGCAGGAGCACACCAGATGTTTTTATCCAAAGATGTATTTCATTCATAAAATGGTCAAATATATATGTCATTTATTTTCAGTCTCCAGATCAGATGAAATACAGGGGTGAGCACAACAGCACATGTCAGGCAAGGTATGAGCTGCACCTGCATCATTTATACAGCAACACCTCGCACCTGGCAACCAGGATGTCTCCCACAGTCAAGAGAGCGTGACTCCTGTAGCTCAGGTTTCTGCTTCACCCTAGTTATATTCTCCAGCCCATTCTTGGATCATGGCCCTGCTCCTCCAGCTGATGTTCTCAGCACCAGGTTTAGCAGAGCCAGAAAAGCAGGGCTTTGAATCCCCAGTTCAAACTACTCCATTTGTTCGTATTGCTTATTTATCTGTAATCAGCAATCTCATTGATGCTGCTGAACAAATTCCACCACTGATGGTAGTAGAAAAGTCAGTATTAAAGTGCAGCCTGACTCTGCATTCAGTTGAGCTTATAGGACTTGATATTACAATCCCTATTATAATTGGCACCTTCTTACTATCTTGAGTGGGGGTAGGGGTAAAGACTTCATTGGGGTCATCAGGTGGGCACCCTCCTTCCTTGGTGTTTCGTTGATAGGCCCACGACACCTCCAGAGGGCTCAACAGCAACACCTGACGTCCCAGGTGCGCTCCCCTCCGTTTTACCCCTCTTGCTGGTCATTTTGCAGCCCAGTTGGAGTCCTTTCTCTTAAGCCACAGCCAGTTGCTGCTTCGCTCGGCAGCCTCTGACAGCGACCAGACGGCTTGCCGGAAGGCCTGTCCTCGAACTCTCGTTCCCTTCAGGAGTCTGGTTGTTGACATGGCTACAAACCCTCCACAACCAACCTGTACAGGGAGCACCTGGGTACGCCAGCTAAGTCTGAATACTTCAGACATTTGCATTCATGCGCTTCACCTACTGCAGCCTCCCAAGGCACAGTTAACTCCACGATGTACAGGGACTTCTGTGAGGTTGACCACAAGCTCAGGTCGGGCCTGAGATTAGTTGTGATGGTCTCTGGTGGAAAAGTGAGCTTCTGGTCTAGATCAGCCTGCATTTTCCAGTCCTGGGCAGTGTCTTGGAGGGTCGGTTCCTTTCTTGCAAGTGGCTTCTCTGGAAGTTGTCCTGCCTTTACAAAAGGGGTGGTGTTCAAGAAACCAGGCGTTGGGGGAGGTAGGGCATTGGCGGTAGTTCTCCTTCCTTCCAAGGTAATCGGCAGTTGTCGCAGGACCTGATTGTGCCTCCAGGTGTAGCGGCCTTGTGAAAGACTGGTTTTGCAGCCAGTGAGGATGTGCCTGAATGTTGCTGGGGTTTGACAGAGAGAACATGATGGATTTTCTCCAAACCACTGGTTTAGGTTCGTGGGTATGGGAAGAACATCGTTGGTGGCTCTGATGATGAAGCTAAGACGGCTTCCTTCCATCTCCCACAGATCCCTCCAGGTAAGCTTACGATGCTCCAGGTTTTCCCAGGTAGTCCACTGGTCCTGTTTGGACTGTGAGACTGCCTTTGCGCAACTCTCTGCCTCCTCTTGCTGATGGACTTCAGCAACTACCAGCTTTCTTCTTTGGGTGGACGTTGCCTTGTCCCGAGTCCAATCCCACCTCTTCCCTGCTGCACCTGTCCTACAATGACTGCATGCCTGAGAGCAGATTTTGCTTGCTGTGCAGTCACTGATGGGGTCCACTTCCTCCCAGTTGCCAGTCTGGGAGCAGCCGCTCATACCGCTCATCTTGAGACTCGGTCAGGGTCATGTCTGGTCTCACTTTGTTGCATTTGTATTCTGTGAGGCTAGAGACAGGCAGTTCCAGAGTGCTGTGTCCATTCAAGCCGATATTGCTGAGGCAACGCGGGAATCCAAGCCACTTCTTGATGTATGAACTGACTGTCCTCTCCAGCTTCTCGACTTTGGTGATGGGGACCTCGTAGACCTCGTCAGAGGCTACATCAGATGGGGGAGCAATCCAAACTGCAGACACCACAGTTTCAACATACCAGGAATCGAGATCTTGTCTATGCTAGCAAGGCCTTTGATAGTTTTCTCCCTCAGTTGGTCACACTGGTCTGAGTCTTTGAGGCTTGCATTGTACCATCGTCCTAAACTCTTGACTGGCAGCTCTGACACCATCAGAATGGGTGTTTCATCAATGTGGAATCACTTGTCTACAATATGCCCCTGGATTTGCTGGGTTTCAACTTCATCCGGGCCCATGTTATGTTCGCGTGAAGCTTTTCCAGCAGGCGCTTGGTAAATGCAATGGTTGAGGTCAGGGTGGTCATGTCATCCATGTAGGCACGAATGAGAGGTAGCCGCTGCCCAGACTGCAGCCGCTCTCCTCCTACGACCCACTTGGAAGCTCGGATGATCACTTCCATCGCCATGGTAAAGGCTAGCGGGGAGATGGTGCAACCTGCCATTATTCCCACTTCCAGTGATTGCCATGATGTTATGTATTCTGTTGTAATACAGAATTGCAAATCTTGGAAGTAATTTCTGACCAGGTTTGTAATGGTCTTTGGCACAAGGAAGAACTCAAAAGGCTTTCCAGAGGAGAGAATGGGGAACAGATCCAAAAGGATTGGCTAGGTCCAGGAATAAGACGTGCAGATCTCTTCCTTCCCTTCTTGTAGACTGGATTTGACGCCATATCATGCTTGTGTGTTATAAGCATCCAGAGAAGCCTGGTATACCAGCTTTCTGTACCGACGTATCAATCAGGTTCTGTTTCAGGTAAGTTATCATCCTTTGAGCAACAATGTTAAAGAAGATCTTCCCTTCAACATTCAACAGATTGATTTATGGGAATTGGTCGATGTTTGAGGCATCTTTTTCCTTGGGAATCACCACTCCCCCTGCTCTTCGCCATGCTTTTGGGATGGTTTGCTATCTCCATGCTACCTTCATTAGCCTCCATAGGAACCGTAGAACATTTGGAGCATTTTTGTACTGCCGGTATGGAACTCCGTTTAGTCCTGGAGTTGAAGCTGCCCTTGCCTTCCTTACGGCTTTCTCGACTTCGCTCCACCTTATTATTTATCCAGTTGAACTGTAGGGATGTGTTAATTATTAATAGATGAAGTAGAACACTGCTGTTGCATAATCTATTGGCGCAATAAACCAATACAATACCATTTATTTGTCATTTGAACCACACATGAGGTTCAAACGAAATTTGGTTTCTGCAGCCATACAAGAAAAGAACCAAGACACACACCAACACAATTTACACAAATATCCATCACAGTGAATCTCCTCACTGTGACGGAAGGCAAAGTCTTGTCTCCCCTGCTCTCCATTCCTCTCCCAAAGTCAAAGCCCCCGGCGGGCGCCAGCAAGTCCCACGGCAACTTAAAGCCGCGCCGGGCGATGTAAGGCCCTGCTCCGGGTCCCGATGTTGGAGCCCCCTGCGGGTGCTAGCAAGCCCGCGGCCACTTAAAGCCGCGCCGGGCGATGTAAGGCCCTGCTCCAGGTCACTCTCAACCCCGCAATTCGAGCGGGAGAAGTCGCCGTTGACGGTGCCCCGCAAAGCGGTCTCCCACCGGGGACCCGCGAGCTCCCTGTGTCACCATCCACCAGAGTCGGGTTGCAGCAGCGAGCCACCACAGCTCTCCACGCTCCGAAGCCGGCCAGCTCCACGATGGTAGGTCCGCAGCTCCGCAGGCTCCGTGACTTGAGCCCCCAGGTCGTTCCGGTTGGAGGCCGCTCCACGGTGCTAGGCCCCAACGACAACGGAGACCCGACAGGGAAAAGGTTGGGTCTCCGTGCAGGGAAGAGATCTAAAAGTTTCCTCCACACATACACATTTAAAAGCCCACTACAAACTATACCCTCAATGGGACAAAAAAATAAAAAAACACAGACAGACTGCAGAGGCCGCTGCGACGTCGGTCGCGCCGCCCACCCACTGATAGTTCCTCCTCAGAGTGTTAGATTTAGCTCTTAGGGAAAAGGGAATCAAGGGGTATGGGAAGAAAGCTGGAACAGGGTACTGATTTTGGATGATCATACTGAATGGCCTACTCCGGCACCTATTTTCTATGTTTCTGCAGTGCAAACGGATCAACAGAAAACGCTCAATATATTCAAACTGAATTTTAATAATTCTCCTGTAAAAGGCAAAGGCAAATTTATTTGCATAGCACCATTCGTGCAAACAGCAATTCAAGGTGCTTTACACGAAAGAAAAAATAAAATAGTCAATAATTAAAAATTGCAAAATAAGCAATACGACAAATGTATGAATAATAAAACAATGTCAATGAAACAATAAAACGATTTTAAAAAGCACATAAAAGGGTTAAAATTAGACGGTTAAGATTACCTGCATGTCGGGTTATGGAAAAGCTATAGTAAACAACAGTGTTTTTAGGCCTGATTTAAATGCGCTTACAGTCTGTGCACACCTCAGGTGTTCAGGGAGCTTGTTCCACAGGTGTGGAGCATAAAAACCCAATGCTGCTTCAGCCTTTTTAGTTCTGACCCTGGGAACACAGAGTAAACCTGTCCCTGAAGACCTGAGGAGTCTAGGTGCCTCATATACAACAAGTAGGTCAGAGATGTATTTTGGACCTAGACCATTCAGTGCCTTGTAGGTCAGTAACAGAATTTTAAAATCTATCCTCTTACACACAGGGAGCCAGTGCAGAGATTTAAGGACAGGTGTAATGTGGTCCATTTTCTTGGTGTTGGTCAGGACTCTGGCAGCGGCATTTTGGATAAACTGCAGTTGTTTAATTGATTTTTTATTGAGACCTGTAAAGATGCCATTACAATAATCTAACCTACTAAAAATATATGCATGAACAAGTTTTTCAGTGTCTTTGGACAGAAATCCCTTGATTCTTGCAATATTTTTTAGATGGTAATAGGCAGATCTGGTAATGGTCTTTATATGGCTGTTAAAATTCAAATTCGAGTCCATAACTACACCAAGGTTTCTGGCTTTGTCTGTGGTTTTCAGTGCAATTGAGTCGAGTTGAGCACTCACCTCTAGCCTTGTTTTTTTGGGACCAAAGACAATAATTTCTGTCTTATTTGCATTGAGCTGGAGGAAGTTCTGGTTCATCCACTCATTGATATGTTTGACACACTGGCTCAGTGAGTGTAGGGGACTATGGTCATGTGGTGACACTGCGATATATAGTTGTGTGTCATCGGCATAAGTGTGGTAGGATATGTTAAAATGCTCTATGATCTGAGCTAGGGGGAGCATATAAATGTTGAACAAAATGGGTCCAAGAATGGAGCCCTGAGGAACCCCGCATGTGAGTTTTGTACGCTCTGATTCAAAATTACCAAGGGAAACAAAATAATCCCGATCTTTCAAGTAAGATTTGAACCAGTCCAGCACAGAACCAGAGAGTCCCACCCACTTCTCCAGTCTGTCAAGCAGTATGTTGTGGTCCACCGTATCAAAAGCAGCACTGAGATCTAGAAGTACCAAAACTGAAGCTTTTGATGCATCACTGTTTAGATGTATGTGGTTTAGGACCTTAGTGAGTGCAGTCTCGGTGCTGTGATGTGGCCGAAATCCCGACTGGAAAACATTAAAAATATTGTTTTGGGTCATAAAGCAGTAAATTTGTTGGTAAACTACCCTTTCAATAATCTTTGCCAAAAATGCTAAATTAGATATGGGCCTGTAGTTCCTCATAGCTGAGGCATCCAAATTAGGCTTCTTCAATAGGGGCTTGATCACTGCTGTTTTTAAGGCTTCGGGAAAATGCCCCGATTGAAGTGAAGTGTTTACTATGTTCAGTACTTCTGGTGCAACACTGTTAAAAATATTGATTATTGAAGAAGCCTAATCTACACTAATCTAATTTAATGTAGATTAGTGGCTCATGCTATGAGTCATGCGTTTGTAGTTACGCCCACTAGCTTGTTAGCGTCGTGGTCTGCTGCATTCTGTTAGTCCTAAAGTGAACTCTCAAGTGAGAACTTGTGTGTTGCTTGTTCCTAATAAACTCAATATAAACTGACATGGTGTGAGGCCATTATTATTACAAGGACTACAAATCAACACTCCAGACTACCTTTATCTTTTCAAAACAATTGCAATGTATTAGAGCACTGAACAGTTTAAGTTACAGGCAAAATCTATGCATACCGTGATCAAACCAGAACCCAGTTTATGAAAGTGTAAAGCTTTTTTTTAATTTCCCATCTTTGAAAACCACAACCTTAAACAGATGGAGCATGCGCAACAAGTACATTCATGTTTCTATAACTTTTTCCTCCAGGAATCTTAATTATACTTAAACATTATCATTTGCTCTAATCCTATTTTTAGATATGGCTTTTTGTTTTAAACAAGGATGGTTAACTATTTTAATTATCACCCAAAGAATCTTGAATGCTTCAGAGCTGCAGATCAAGATTCAAGAGAGTTTATCATCATGTGTCCCAGATAGGACAATGAAATTCTTGCTTTGCTTCAGCACAACAGAATATAGTATACAGCGATTTCAATAAAGGGCCTGTCCCACCAGCATGCGATTGCATGCGTCTATCGCGACCAAACGTGGTCGCTTGAGGCGTACGGCCGCGCGGGGCCGGTCCCACTTTGAACCGCGGAGGCGTATGGAGTTGTGTGGGGCTGGTCCCGACATCAAACTCACCAATCAGCTGGGCAGGAGGCGGGCCGACTGAATTTGGACAGCGCACGGCGTCGGGCGGTGACGTCATCACGCAACGGCACGCCGGGCGGTGATGTCATCGCGCAACGCCATGCGCTAGGCGTATGCCGTCAATGCGCCTGCGGGCCGACAGGCCGTTGGCGCGCGAAGATTTCGGACAGTGCAAGATTTTTGGAGCCCCGTGCGATGTCGGGACCAGCCCCACACAATTCCATACGCCTCCGACTCAAGCGACCATGTTTGGTCGCGCTAGACGCATGTAATCGCATGCTGGTGGGACAGGCCCTTAAGGCATTCGACAAGGTTCCACATGGTAGGCTGCTCTGGAAGGTTAGATTGCGTGGGATCCAAGGAAAGATAGCTGAATGGATAGCAAATTGGCTTCATGGAAGGAAGTAGAGGGTGATGGCTGCTTCTCGGACTGGAGGCCTATGACTGGTGGTGTGTCCCAGGGTTCGGTGCTGGGCCCGTTACTGTTTGTCATCTACATCAATGATTTGGATGAGAACATATAGGGCAAGATTAGCAAGTTGGCTAATGATACAAAAGTGGGTGGTTTTGCAGATAGTGAAGATGGTTGTGAACGATTGCAGCGGGATCTGGATTGATTGGCCAGGTGGGAAGAGGAATGGTTTAATACAGAGAAGTGTGATATGTTGCATTTTGGGACGTCTAACAAGGGTAGAACCTACGCAGTAAATGGTAGGCCTCTGGGGAGTGTTGGAAAGCAGAGGGATCTAGGAGTGCAGGTGCATGGTCCCTAGAAGGTGGAGTCGCAGGTAGATAAGGTGGTCAAAAAGGCTTTTGGCACTTTGACCTTCATCAGTCAGAGTATTGAGTATAGAAGTTGGGAGGTTATGTTGCAGTTGTATAAGACGTTCGTGAGACCACATTTACAGTATTGTGTTCAGTTCTTGTTTTCAGAAATATATTGTCAAGCTTGAAAGGGTTCAGAGAAGATTCACAAGGATGTTGCCAGGACTAGAGGGTCTGAGCTATAGGGAGAGGTTGAGTAGACTGGGAATCGATTCCTAGGAGCGCAGGAGGATGAGGGGGTGATCTTATAGAGGGGTATAAAACCATGAGAGGAATAGATCATGTAGATGCGCAGAATCTCTTGCCCAGTGTAGGGGAATCGAGGACCAGAAGACAGCTTCAAGGTGAAGGGGAAAAGATTTAATAGGAATCGGAAGGGTGGTGGGTGTATGGAACAAACTGCCAGAGGAGGTAGTTGAGGCTGGGACTATTCCAGCGTTTAAGAAACAGACAGGACAAGTTTGGAGGGATATGGACCAAGCGCAGGAATAAGGACTAGTGTAGCCGGTGGGACATGATGGCCCATGTGGGTAAGTTGGGCTGAAGTGCCTGCTTCCACAGGAACGGGGTACTGATTGGGGATGATCAGCCATGATCACATTGAATGGCGGTGCTGGCTCGAAGGGTCGAATGGCCTACTCCTGCACCTATTGTCTATTGATTTATAACACGACATGAAGAACACATGCTTCTCACAAGGAGGCCATTTGGTCTCTGTGCCATATGCTTTTTTACATGCCAGATATTATACACAGGTAGTCTCACCCCATCCGCATATAATTAGAACACGCTGGCGTAACTTGAAGATAGACACAAAATGCTGGAGTAACTCAGCGGGACAGGCAGTGTCTCTGGAGAGAAGGAATGGGTGACGTTTTGGGTCGGTACCCCCCGGATCAGTCAGCATCCCCGGAGAACATAGACTGGTGACTTTTTGGTTGGGACCTTCTTCAGTCTGATTCGGGTCGGATTCCTTCAATGAGACTCCAGTGATGCTGCCTGACCCATTGAGTTACTCCAGCACTTTGTGTGTTTTGTTTACTAAATTATCATCATCATCATCAGCGGCCACTCGAAACGAGTATGACTGTCCTCTCATGGAGGACGCCTGTGCGTGACTTTGTTTAACGTGGGGAGACTGGTGCACAGACAGCCACCACACGGTCCTTGACAGATCTGGGTCAGGATCCAGTGGCATGGAGTCCAAGACGACCGGAGACCCTTTTCTGCTGCAGCCTTCATCCGCCTTCCCAGCCGTTGTGACGCTCCACTAAGGTCAGCCATCATCCTCCGCCTGTTCCACCCTTGAGGTCTTGGTTGGATTGCTCTTTGTCAGAGACCTCCCCCTCGACCTTACCGCCATGGGTGGCCCTACCAGGAGCACAGTTCCAGACGGCATCACTCTCAGGATCTCAGGACGACACAAGCTTCTCCACCACGACAAGGTGCAAATCCACGGAGAAGAATGTTATATACTTCAGTGTACTTGAATCCCACATGGCCTTGGAGGTTTAAGCTCATGACTGCAGAGTAAGTAGTACCTACCTTGCGATTTCTTTTGTACCTATCATGCTATGTTCTCCGGGGATTTTTGCTATTGAGGGAGTGCAGCTTAGGTTTACAAGGTTAATTCCCGGGATGGCGGGACTGTCATATGCTGAGAATGGAGCAGCTGGGCTTGTACACTCTGGAGTTTAGAAGGATGAGAGGGTATCTCATTGTTAAGGGTTTGGACACATTAGAGGCAGGAAACATGTTCCCGATGTTGGGGGAGTCCAGAACCAGGGGCCAGTTTAAGAATAAGGAGTAAGCCACTTAGAACAGAGACGAGGAAACACTTTTTCTCACAGAGAGTGGTGAGTCTGTGGAATTCTCTGCCTCAGACGGCAGTGGAGGCAGGTTCTCTGGATGCTTTCAAGAGAGAGCTAGATAGGGCTCTTAAAAATAGCAGAGTCAGGGGATATGGGGAGAAGGCAGGAACTGGGTACTGAATGGGGATGATCAGCCATGATCACATTGGCTCAAATGGCCTACTCCTGCACCTATTGTCTATTGTCTATCTCCCTTAATATACTCCACCCTATTTCATCTACTTTTCACTGTCCAGCCTGAATGGCATCCTCTACCTTGGTGCTATGATCAGATTGCCCATTCACTTGCAGTTCCTGCTCTCACCCACAAGAACTTCATTCTTATTGAGTCAGAGCTATACAGCACTGATTCGGCCCATTTTGTTTATACTGACCAAGTTGGCATTCTGGTCAAGCCTCATTCATCCCTGAAACACCTATCCATATATTTGTCCAAATAACTGGTGGGAAAGTAGCCAACATCATGAAGGACCTTTCTCGCCCCGGTCATTTCTCCCCAGCAGAAGATATAAAAGCTTGAAAGCGTGTACCACCAGACTCAGGTTTAGCTACTTCCCCTCAGTTATAAGACTTCTGAACGGTCCTTCTATAAACTAGGGTACAGTCCTGATTTTCCATCCCCAGTGCAAACATAAAACATTTCCTCTGGAACTGTTGCACTGCAATGCTGCAATACTATATTCTGTATTCCAGTATATTCCTCCCCTACTTGTGTTTGGCCTGGCTGTTTTCATGTGTATCTGATCTGCTCGCATGCAAAAAGCTTTTCACTGTTCCTTCATATACTTGTCAATACTCCAAGACTAAAATGTGTTGGCTCCTTGGTGTAATTGAACTTGACTTTTTAGGCATCCTTTCTTGCTGAGATGAACTGATTATAGAACTGCTTTCACTATGTACACTGGTAGACCTGATTAAATGGATCCCAGCAGTCATTGCTGAGAGTGTAGCACAGGCTCCGCCTAGTGGTCATTTGTCAAAAGTTTCACTTTCCAATTAAATTGTAAATGTATTGGCAGGAAGCAACTACATAGCTGAACAGCAGAGCACGGGTGAACAAAGAGGAAGATGACTGAACCTTATTGCCTTCCCTCACAGTGGGAAACGTTGATTCTGCTGTGTTGGGATGTTCATGTTAAATTCTATCGTGTTTATTGTGTTATTTTTATTCGTATGGTAATTCAAATCTCACTACCAATTGGTGCATGTGATAATAAATGTCTCTTGAACTCTTGAATTTACATGATGTCTTCATAATCTTTGTAAATGTAATTACTATTAGAGACAGAGAGAAACAGATTGCAAGCCCCTTTGCCCACACCAATCATACCCTAACCCACCCCACCAAAATTCGACCACTTATCTCCACTAGTGGCAATTTACAGTGGACAATTAACAGAGCACCATGCACATTTAGAAACATAGAAAATAGGTGCAGGAGTAGACCATTTGGCCCTTCGAGCCTGCACCACCATTCAAGTGATCATCCAACTCAGTATCCTGTACCTGCCTTCTCTCCATACCCCCTGATCCCTTTTGCCACAAGGGCCACATCTAACTCCCTCTTAAATATAGCCAATGAACTGGCCTCAACTACCTTCTGTGGCAGAGAGTTCCAGAGATTCACCACTCCCTGCGTGAAAAATGGTTTTCTCATCTCGGTCCTAAAGGATTCCCCCTTTATCCTTAAACTGTGACCCCTTGTCCTGGACTTCCCCAACATCGGGAACAATCTTCCTGCATCTAGCCTGTCCAACCCCCTAAGAATTTTGTATGTATATTTGTTTGTATATTTGAGAAAATCCAGTCACGGGGAGAGCGTGACTTTCACATCTCCAGTGCTGGGTCAGGATCAAACGCAGATCATGCCACCACTGTGAAGCAGCAGCCCTACTGGCTGAGCATCAATTTATGTACAGCAAGCTCCTGCTTTCAGTGGTGCTGGCTGAAAGACAATTACTAGTCAGGACATAAAGGGATTCATTTGTTTTTTTTAAACTCCATGCTGCCTGATCTGCTGAGTTACTCCAGCATTGTGTTCCACTGTTCTGGTAAGGTTTCGTCCTTCAACAATGAACATCATGACAGAAAACACTGGGAGAATTCAGTGGGTCAAATCAGTAGAGGCAAAAGGCACAAATTGATGTATCCAGTCAAGACCACACATCAGGACTAAGGAAGGATTGTCTATTTTGCAGTATAGGGGTAGTGGGACAGAATGTGTAAGAAAGAACTGCAGATGCTGGTTTAAATTGAAGCTAGACACAAAATGCTGGACAAAGACAGATGGCTGGAACCATGATGGGTAGGAAAGATAAATCAAAGGTACAACATTTGGTGGACAATTGTGTGAGAGCATAGAGGATGTGGGTTATCTGAAATTATTAAATAAACTAATCAAGCAGAATTAGGACAGCAACATCTCTTATTCCTCTTGGGGAGTAAGACAGTGAAGATGGTCAGAGTCATGGAGTGATACAGAGTGGAAACAGGCCCATCACCCTACACCAGCCAATATGTCCCAGCTGCACTAGTCCCACTTGCCTGCGCTTGGTCCATAACCCTCCAAACCTGTCCTATCCATGTACCTGTCCAACTGTTTCTTAAACGATGGGCTAGTCCCAACCTCAACTACCTCCTCTGGCAGCTTGTTCCATATACCCACCACCCTCTGTGTGAAAAAGTTACCCCTCGGATTCCTCTGAATTTTTTTCCCCTTGTCCTCGATTTCCCTACTCTGGGTAAAATACTCTGTGCATCTAAGCGATTTATTTCTCTCATGATTTTGCATACCTCTGTAAGATCTCCCCTCATCCTCCTACACTCCATGGAATAGAGACCCAGCCTACTCAACCTCTCCCTCTAGCCCTGGCAACACCCATGTAAATATTTTCTGAATCCTTTCAAGCTTGACAATAACTTTCCTATAACATGATGCCCAGAACTGAACACAATACTGTAAATGTGGTCTCACCAACATCTTATACAACTGCAACATGACCTCCCAACTTCTATACTCAATACTCTGACTGATGAAGGCCAAAGTGCCAAAAGCCTTTTTGACCACCATATCTACCTGCGACTCAACCTTCATGGAACCATGCAACCGTACTCCTAGATCCCTCTGCTCTACAACACTACCCAGAGGCCGACCATTTACTGTGTTGGTGCTGCCCTTGTTCGACGTCCCAAAATGCAACACCTCACACTTCTCTGTATTAAATCCCATCAACCATTCCTCTGCCCACCTGGCCAATTGATCCAGATCCTGCTGCAATCTTTCACAACCATCTCAAGAGTCAAGAGTGTTTTATTGTCATATGTTCCGGACGGGGAAGATGAAATTCTTTCTTGCTGCAACACAACAGAATATGTGAATATGTAAACGGGGGAAGAGAAAAAAAGTTCAATAAATAACAAATACTAGACCAAGTGCAGACCCGTCTGTTCCCCCAACGTGCGGTTGTGGGGGGGGGGGGGGGGGGGGGGAGGCGGCATGCAGCGTCACACACTAACTATCCCCCCCCCCGCACTCACGCTAATTACCCCCCTTGATATTATATTAATATTATTAATTTGCTCCTTTTACCCCATAACCGCCCTATCCACTAACGCATAGCATAGCCCCCAAGTTGCAGTCACATCTAGAGAGGGGGGGGGGGGGGTGAGAGTGAGGGCAGAGAGAGAAGGGGCAGAGAGAGAGACACAGAGGGGCAAGAGGGATGGGGGGTGGAGAGGAGGAGAAGAGGGAGGGTGGGTGAGGGGGGGAAAGTGGGGGAGGAGAGAGAGGGGGAGAGTGAGGGGGAGAGAGAGGGGGTGCTGAGAGGGGGGAGCAGGGAGGGGAGGGAGTGGGGAGGGGAGGGGGTGTGGAGGGGAGGGGGTTTAGGGGAGGGAGGGAATGGAGGAGAGAGAGAGAGGGGGGAGGAGAGAGGGGGGGAGGAGAGAGGGGGGGAGAGAGAGGGGGGAGAGAGAGGGGGGGGGAGAGAGGGGAGAGAGAGAGGAGGGAGAGAGAGGGGGGGGAGAGAGAGTGGGGAGAGAGAGGGGGAGAGAGGGAGAGGGAGAGATAGAGAGAGGGAGAGAGAGGGGGAGAGAGAGGGGGAGAGAGAGGGGGAGAGAGAGAGGGGGAGAGAGAGAGCGGAGAGAGAGAGAGCGGAGAGAGAGGGGGGAGGAGAGAGAAGGGGGAGGAGAGAGAGGGGGGGAGAGAGAGGGGGGAGGAGAGAGAGGGGAGGAGAGAGGGGGGGAGGAGAGAGGGGGGGAGGAGAGAGAGGGGGGAGGAGAGAGAGGGGGGAGGAGAGAGAGGGGGGAGGAGAGAGAGGGGGAGGAGAGAGGGGGGGAGGAGAGGGGGGAGAGAGAGAGGTGAGGGGGAGAGAGGTGAGGGGAGGGGGAGAGGTGGGGAGCAGGGAAGGGGAGGGAGGGTGGGGGGTAGGGGTGTGTGGAGGGGAGGGGGGGGTTTAAGGGGAGGAACGGTGGGGGAGGGGAGGAGAGGGAGAAAAAGGGGAGAGAGGGGGAGAGGAGAGGAAAGGGGGGGAAGAGGGGGGGGGAGAAGGGGAAAGGAGAGTGGGGGGAGAGGGGGAGGAGGGGAGAGGGGGAGGGGGGGGGATGGGGAGAGAGGTGGGGAGAGAGCACCACTTCCTGGTTTTATAGTCCCTCCCCCTCCCTCCAGCAGGGGCAGCAGAGAGAATGGGGAATTTTGTAAAAACATTAATATCTCTGTCATATTTCATCAATGGGAAAAATCCTCGGCACACATGCGGCGGAGGGGGGCTCTGAGTGAGGTGGCCAAAAATGACGGCCGTAGGTGGCGGCGTTCTCTCGGAAATCGCAGCACAGGCCAAAAGCGGTCAAGAACAGAGATTTAGTAATATAGAAGATAGTGCAACCTTCACTAGTTTATCAAGGATTATAATCAGTTGGGCAAGGAGCCGAGGATTAGCTTGTGGAATTTAATTCAGATACGTGTGAATCTTCACAGTAAATGGTCCTGGCCTAGTTTGACTTGACAAATGCACCTTATACTTATCTGAATTAAACTCCACAAGCCATTCCTCGGTTCATTAGCTGAGGCAGCTACAATAACAAAGTAAATGGATAGGAAAGGTTTTGGAGGTATTTGGGCCAAAAGGAGGTAAATGGGACGAGGATAGTTTAGGACTAGCTTAGATGGGACATCTTGCAAGGTTCGCTTCTAAAATGGGCTGAAGGGCCTGAATGACTCAAATTACAATCATTGTTTAAAGCATCTATATTACTAAAAGTCTGATCTTGACCGCTTTTGGCACACTGTGGCGTGATTTCTGAGAGAACGCCGCCACCTACGACCGTCATTTTTGGCCACCTCGCTCAGATCCCCCCTCCACCTTTCGGGACTGGAGGATTTTTCCCATCGATGAAAAATCAGAGATATATTAATGTTTTTAAAAGATTTGCCATTCTCTCTGCTGCCCCTGCTGGTGGGAGGGGGAGGGACTATAAAACCCGGAAGTGGTGGGCCTCACAGTCTCTTCAAGATGGAGGAAGGCAGAGGGTCACGTTTTTCTGAGCTGTGAATAACACTGAACACATGTCTACTCAACTGTGAGTGCCCTTAATGTGGTTCTAAAATGCTTGCAAAAAGTGTCTATTGGTTCTAAAATGCTTGCAAAAAGTGTCTATTGGTTCTAAAATGCTTGCAAAAGGTGTCTATTGGTTCTAAAATGTTTGCAAAAAGTGTCTTTTTTGGTTCTAAAATGCTTGCAAAAAATGTCTATTGGTTCTAAAATGCTTGCAAAAAAACGCCTATTGGTTCTAAAATGCTTGCAAAAAAACGCCTATTGGTTCTAAAATGCTTGCAAAAAAATGCCTATTGGTTCTAAAATGCTTGCAAAAAATGTCTATTGGTTTTAAGCTTGCAAAAAATGTCTATTGGTTCTAAAATGCTTGCAAAAAGTGGCTCTATTGGTTCTAAAGCTTGCAAAAATATGTTTATTGGTTCTATAGCTTGCAAAAAGTGTCTCTATTGGTTCTAAAGCTTGCAAAAAGTGTCTCTATTGGTTCTAAAGCTTGCAAAAAATGTCTATTGGTTCTAAAATGCTTGCACAAAGTGTGTCTATTGGTTCTAAAATGCTTGCAAAAAGTGTCTCTTTTGGTTCTAAAATGCTTGCAAAAAAAGTCTATTGGTTCTAAAATGCTTGCCAAAAAAATGTCTATTGGTTCTAAGATGCTTGCCAAAAATGTCTATTGGTTCTAAAATGTTTTCTAAAAAAATATCTATTGGTTCTAAAATGCTTGCAAAATGTGTCTCTATTGGTTCTAAAATACTTGCAAAAAGTGTCTCTATTGGTTCTACAATGCTTGCAGAAAGTGTCTCTATTGGTTCTAAACTGCTTGCAAAAAGTGTCTCTATTGGTTCTAAACTGCTTGCAAAAAGTGTCTATTGGTTCTAAACTGCTTGCAAAAAGTGTCTCTATTGGTTCTAAACTGCTTGCAAAAAGTGTCTCAATTGGTTCTAAAATGTTCTCTAAAAAATATCTATTGGTTCTAAAATGTTTTCTAAAAAAATGTCTTGGTTCTAAAATGCTTGTGAAAAAAATGTCTATTGGTTCTAAAATGCTTGCAAAAAAATGTCTATTGGTTCTAAAATGCTTGCAAAAAATGTCTATTGGTTCTAAAATGCTTGCGAAAAAAATGTCTATTGGTTCTAAAATGCTTGCAAAAAAATGTCTATTGGTTCTAAAATGCGTGCAAAAAAAATGTCTATTGGTTCTAAAATGCTTGCAAAAAAAATGTCTATTGGTTCTAAAATGCTTGCAAAAAAATGTCTATTGGTTCTAAAATGCTTGCAAAAAGTCTCTATTGGTTCTAAAATGCTTGCAGATAGTATCTCTATTGCTTCTAAAGTGTGTGTGCGCGTCGTCTGTCTGTGCGTGCGTATGTATGTATGAGTGGCTGTATCTGTGTGTCTGTGGATGAGTGTGTGTCTGTATGAGTGTGTGTGTGTGTATGTGTGTGTCTGTGTGTGTGTGTCTGACTGTCTGCGTGAGTGTGTGTGTCTGCGTGAGTGTGTGTGTCTGCGCGAGTGTGTGTATGTCTGCGTGAGTGTGCGTGCATGCTCTGCTTGAAATGCTGTAAAATTGGCTTGGAGTGCTGTGAGGTTGGACTTGCGGCCTGCACTCCATGATGACTTGAGGTAAATTCTCAGATTTTCTGTTAAAATTTGACCGCTTAAATCTCTCTATATTAAAATTGTCTTTTTTTAAATATCAAAAGCAAAGTGTTATCAAGAGGCAGTGAGCAGCAGAACACAGCAAGAGACACAACAAAAAATAACTTAATAAATCTCATCTTTAACATTTAAATTGTTGTTATATTTTAAGTCATTCACATTTTAAACTATAATAAATCCTTTTTCCACTTGCCATGCCTGCGTGCTCTTCATCACAATAGTAACCTAATAAGCAGGAATGGTTGGCTGTCGGAGAGCCACTACGAGTGCATGGGGGGAGATGAATGCGTGTGGGGGAGGGGAATGGCATGGAGCAGAGTGGTGGGAGAAGAGAAGAGGGGTGACTGAGTGAACTGCCACCACCAGCTGTGAGTGTCTGGGCTGCCAGCCCACCAGCCTTAAGTGAAATGCCAGCCCACCAGCTGTAAGTGACTGAAGTGGCAGCCCACCACCCATGACTTAGTGAACTGCAAGTCCAAAAATCCATTCAGTCCACAATGTCCATACTAGCCCTCTGGAAACCAGTCCCTTCAGTGCACAACAGCCTGAGTGACTGAGCTGCCCGGCCAGAGTGACTGAGCTGCCCGGCCAGAGTGACTTATGTGCCAGCCCAAGAATCCATTCAGCCCACAATGTCCATACTAGCCCTCTGGAAACCAGTCCCTTTGACCCACAACACACACACTAGCGCTCCAGAAACCCCCCCACTGGCCAGCAATATTGGAATTGGTGGAGAGGTGGAATATTGCGTTGGGGGACCAGCCCTCCCATGTGAAGCTGGGACCCAACGGGTCCCACTTAGTCTAGTTTCTTTATATTCATCTAGATCTCATACTGTATTTCCAAATAAAAAAATCAATACAATGAAAAGCTATTGATAGGAAGTTTATTCTTTATATTGAAAAACTTCCCTACCTAGGATGTAATACATGTTTGTTGATTATTGTTACAGTACAGGTAGGTTTCCTTATACAAGGCATATATGGATTTATTTTACTGAACTTGATCCATCTCAGGAGAAGTACGTGGTGTATTTTGTAAGCAATGAACTCAAGCACTTGTCAGGAACTCAGTGGCCGTATCTCTCTCTTCAACTAGTTCGGTAGCAGTGGTTTTCATCCTCTCACAGGAGAAGTCATTGATTAACAAACAGTCGACAATCTTCCAAGTTTTATTCTGGAACAAAGGCAAACAATTAACATAAATAACCAACATTCAGAGGTCCGGAAGTGAACGGCTGCGGCTCGCCTGCAGTCCGTTTGTCTTTACTTTTTTGTGTTGTTTTTTTTCGTTTTGTCTAGTTAAGTTTTTGGTTTTTAGGTTGTGTTTATGTGGGGGGGGGGGGGGGGGTTGAAACGGGGCTTGCTGTCTCTCCCTTCGGGGGAATGCGACTTTTTTGTCGTATCCCCCTTCTCTGCCTCCGTCTGCGCTGAGGCCTAATGGCGGAGCTGGCGACCTCGAGACTCCAGAGGCAGCCAGTCAGGACTCACCCTGGGCTCGCTCCCATGAGGTCGGACCAGCTCGGGGCTGGAATGGCGCTCCCGTGAGGGGCTGTGACGCTCCCGTGAGGGCGGCCTGACGAGGGGCTGAGACTCTCCCGTGAGGGGCTGTGGCGCTCCCGTCGGAGCGGCCCATCCCGAGGGTGGAATGGCGCTCCCGTCGGAGCGGCCCAGCTCGAGGGAGGAACGGCACTCCCGTCGGGGCGGCCCAGCTCGAGGGTGGGATGGTGCTCCCGTCGGAGCAGCCCAGCTCGAGGGTGGAATGGCGCTCCCGTCGGAGCGGCCCAGCTCGAGGGAGGAACGGCACTCCCGTCGGAGCGGCCCAGCTCGAGGGAGGAACGGCACTCACGTGAGGGCGATCCGGCTCGGGGCTGGAACAGTGCTCGGGTGGCTGGGACGGCGTTCTGGCGGCTATGACCTGAGTCCGGGTTTCAGCCGCGGGCCAGCAGCTGCGTCCGCTGGACTGGAGGGCGGCAGCTTAGACCACCCCGGGCCGCGGTGTTTGAGCCGGCCCGTTTGCGGGGTTCGGTGAGCCGCGGGACTGTTTGTACCATCGCCCGGTGGGGAATCGCCTCAGCGCAGAGGGAGAAGAGGAGGGAAGAGACTGCAGCCCTAAGATTTTTGCCTCCACCACAGTGAGGAGGTGCTTGGAGGATACACTGTGGTGGATGTTAATTTGTGTTTAGTGTTGTTTATTATTGTATGATGTATGTATGACTGCAGGCACGAAATTTCGTTCAGACCGTAAGGTCTGAATGACAATAAAGGAATTCAATTCAATTCAATGAAGTATTTCTCACTAGAATTGTAAGCAGCCACAGCCTATTCCAGTTCTCAATTTGAAATTATTCAGAAACTGATTCATTTCATTACCTTGTTTGTGCTATTTTAATGAAGGCAAGAAAAGTTTACCTTGATTTTAACTGGGAAAGAATAGATCAGGTCATTGGGAATATTGTATGCATTTCCATCAGAAATCACCCCCATCGACACCCATTCACCCTGGGGAGGAAAAAAACATCAAAAATCACAAATATTCAACTATGTAAAAAGATTCAACCTCTCACAAATATCCTAAATGGGCATAATGTTGAGATAATGACTAGAGACTGCAGATGCTATAATCAGGTACAAAACCCAAAGCAGGACTTCAACACAAAACGTCGACTATTCCTGCCTCCACACATGGTGTCTGACCTGCTGAGTTCCTCCAACAGTTTTTATTGCACCAGGAATGTTTGCTTTAGACTTGCTTTTCATACAATTCTTGTTTATTGATAATCTAAAAATCATGATAAAACACGTTGTCTAAACCAATCAAAAAGTGATGACAATTTGTCGACCATTGTCAATCCTTTCATTGTTGGGATACTGGATGGACTTTCACTGTCTGCATTTCTGAGCTTCAAGCTGCAATACAAGTTGAAACTATGCTAGTGCTGGAAACTGAATTTGTGCATATGTTGGAGAGTTACAGGCACAGATCAGAATGGAAAATAATAAATAGAAATCATATTTTTAATGTCGCTAAATATCCTCAATGATAATTTCTGCCCCAAGATAGCCTTGCAAAAATGTTTTTGCAAGACGTGAAACTGATGGCCTTATTCAAATGAAACTCATGGAACAGTTTCATTTTACAAGCCTTATATTGGAGTTTCATTTTCCTGTAATGCAACAACCTCAAAGCTCAGGAAGGACAAATGAATCAATGCGGCAAGTTTCTTCCGCAAACCTCACTTCATCTTTCCCATTCAGAGTTTCCTCATTCAACAACTAATTCAGTCTCATCAGTAACTCATATTATGAAAATATCATTGATTAATACAGACTTGGCATTGTCACTCAGTACCTAGATGCACCTTTTTCTAGCAGTATTGAAACATCACTTCCGTTGTCTCGAGTGCCCATCCGAACACATCATAATCATAGCGATTGTATCTGATTGCACCATCACAAATAACAAGGGTCCCGGCAGTACATCAGAGAAACTTCCAACAAAAACATCCTTTCATCACTATTATCTGTCCCCTATCACTAAGCCAATTTTGGATCCAATTAGCCAGCTCACCTTGGATTCCATGTGCTTTGACTTTCTAGACCGGCTTACCATGCTGGATCTTGTCAAATGCATTAGTAATCAGAGAAAGAAAAAGCAGTAGTTTGCCCCAAAAAGGATAAAAAAGTGCTGGAGTCACTCGATGGGTCAGGCAGCATCTCTGAAGAACACGGATAGATGACATTTTGGGTCGGGGTCTTTTAGTCTGAAGAAGAGTTCTGACCCAAAATGGCACTTATCCATGTTCTCTAGAGTTGCTGCCAGACCCACTCAGTTACTCCAGCACTGTGCCTTTTTCGTAACCAGCACCTGCAGTTCCTTGTTTCTACTTTGCCCCAGTTAGCTAGCGTACCTCAGGAGTGCCAAACCAGATGTCCTTCATGTGATCAGAGATGGCCTTAGCAGCCGACATTGCACTGGAAAGCTTCCTGGCCTTAATCACCGCAGCACCACGCTGCTGGATGGTCTGTGGGAAGAAACGGTCATCAACACTTGCAGCATCAGTCATAACTGGGAGACAAACATAATCCACTCTCGCTCCTCAATGCATCTGTTCCTTGAGCAGGTCCACTGGCTCTGCTGATCCACTTAACTTTGACAATCACAAGAAACCGATATTTGCTGGTGCACGAAAGAGGAGATGAATAAATAAATACCAAAAAACTTTTAAAACAGCAGAACTGAAAACAGGAACATCAGAGGAAGTGGCTTCACACCACTGAAGTTGAATGGATAATTTGAAGGGAAAAAAAACAATTTGGAAGGCAGTAGAGTCTGGTCGAACGTCAGAATCAAAACACAAAATAACTAGATGATTAAAGCAAGCAAAAATATATTTAAAAAATACCCTAATCATTCCAGTCCAAGAGCCATTATAGAGATTTAAAAAAAATTTTTTTTTTAAACAGCCGCATTATATTGTGTTAAAACGTCATGCCTAACAATAGAGTTAATGGCATGGTTTAAAATCAAGTAATGCCCACACATGATTTAAACAGACAGGTACACGGATGTTACAGGACAAGAGGATACGATTTCAGTTACTGCATTCACTGCTGGAGATAGAAGAGCAATTTCTAAAAAATAACAAGTTTGCACCAATTCCAGTGGTTTAGGGTTTTTTTTAAAAAATAAACTAGTATTCTGGCTATTTAACAGAAATTATATCAGAATGCAAGCCATGGACCAGGAATACAAACTGTTTAAAACCTGTGTTCATCTGGAGACTTGTCCAAAATCTGTACGAGCTGCAATAGTGCTTTGCTGTTTATAACCTTAGTTTGCACATGGCTATTGACATTTCCTTCCAAATGCTACAATGATCAGAGAGAAGTTACTGCGGGTTTACACAATAGGGATGGAAGAGAAACAAAATACCTTATTAAAATTTCATATCCAATTTTGAAAGAAAATAAATTGTAGGTCAATCCATTGATGTAAAATATTGACAGGAATCTGAGAAGGAACTACTGCCTATTCATCCATCTACATGTGCAGATGCACAGATTGATTTTCTTAATACAGGTCAACCAACCATTTTCCAGCAACTGATAGTCCAGCAAACAGATAAAATGGCAATGCTCTGGAGGCAAGTGTGGTGGACCAGTAACTCCAAATATTTACAAGCATGCACTTACTTACTTTAATAAAGTCGTTCTTCAGCCAGTTATCATCCTTGATGGCAGCAGAGACACTCATTTCCTTTCCATCACATTTCACAGTGGCATGATTTACATCAGGATATTGAGTAGAAGAGTGATTGCCCCAGATTATGACATTCTTGACATCGTTTGATGGTATACTCAATCTAACTGCAATCTAAACAATGTTGGAATAAAAATCATCAACAAACAGAATTTGTGGAATGAACAGCAAAAGCAAAACATTTCAACTTTTCAAAGCACCACAAACTGAAAAGCTAGGACAGTGGATGTGGTCCACATGGATCTTAGTAAGGCATTGATAACATGCCTCGGGTAGGCCGAGCTAGAAGATTAAGATGCATGGGATCAGCAGTGACATGATAGTTTGGATTCAGAACTACCGATGAGATAGTGGGTAGTGGTGGAAAGGTGTCATTCTTGTTGGAGGTTTGTGACCAGTGGAGTTCCGCAGGGATCTGTGCTGGGACCGCTATTGATTGTGACAAATAAATGACTGGGATGTAAATATAGATGGGTTGGTTAGTACGTTTACCAATATTGGAGAAGTTGCGGATAGCGAGGAAGGTTGTTAAAGCAATCAGTGTAATTGAAGAAGGTTCTTGACCCGAAACGTCACCTATTCCTTCGCTCCATAGATGCTGCCTCACCCGCTGAGTTTCTCCAGCATTTTTGTCTACCTTTGATTTTTCCAGCATCTGCAGTTCTTTCTTAGTGCGATTAAAATCAGTTATAGATATGGGCTGTGAAATGGCAGACCGTTTAATCCGAGCCCTTTGGTAGGTCAAATGCTTGGGGCAGGTGTACAGTTAATTGCAATCCCCTTAACAATATTGCTGTACAGTGCGACCTCAGGGTCCAAGTACATAACTCCCTGAAATTGGTAACATATAGATGGGGTTAGATAGGCACATTGATATGCAGAGAATTGGGGGGATATGCAGCATATCTGGAGAGAAGGAATGGGAGACGTTTCGGGTCGACCTGAAGAAGGATCTCGACCCAAAATGTCACCCATTCCTTCTCTCCAGAGATGCTGCCTGTCCCGCTGAGTTACCCCAGCATTTTGTGTCCGTCTTCAGTGTAAACCAGCATCTGTGTTTAGCTACAACATGGGGTGGGGGGGGGGGGGGGGCGATATGGATCACGTGCAGACAGAGGGTAATAAGTTGGCATCATGTTTGGCACAAACATTGTGGGCCTAAGGGCTTGTTCCTGCGCTTGCTGTACTGTTCTGTTATTTAAATTGAGATCAACATGAATATTTTTGTTTTTTGCAAATGTAAAATTGTTCCATGGTCTTTCTTCAAATGTAGAATATTGCCCCAACATTCACCCACAACTTCCAACTAAGCACTCCAGCACAACAATCTCCTCAAAGAAATGTGTCACTAAAACCATCAGGGGTACCGCCAACAATGGCTGCCTCGCCAACAGTCTGTCTGTCCTTTCCTTCTTTGTGTCTGTTTTGTGGTTCGACTACCCCGACCACGGAAGAATAAAGAGGAAGAAGACTGGACCTTATTGCCTTCCATCACAGTGAGGAACGTGGGGAATCCGGTGTGGTGGATGTTTATGTTAACTGTTATGTAGTTGTGTGTCTTGTTGCTTTTGTTTTAGTATTGCTGTATGGTAATTCGAATTTCACTGTACCTTAATTGTGACAATAAACTGACCTTGAAACTTTGAAAGGGCAGACCCACAAATGAGGAGAATTTTTGGAAGACAATTACATTCACAAACATGCCGCCATGTTTAAGGTCTGCAAACACTTGCATTTTTGAATGTTGAAGTGGATATTAGAGATTACCTGAGCCCTCGCTCTGTTGTGGTCCAAGCGGGTCAGGCAAAAGAAATTCTCTTTTGGAATCGACGGTGCAGACTTCAGCGCAATCAAACAATTGGTATTGGCTGGGTTGCCCACCACAAGGACCTGGGAAAAATACATTTAGCTTTTTTATTGTAACACAAAGTGGGGCAATTAAAGAACTGGTCATCATAAACACAGGCCATCACGTCAGGTCAAATGTACAACCATTATCTATTTAGGTTAAATATTTTTCAATCGCTGCATTTAATATAAAAAAAAAGAACATGGAACGTGTTTGAGATGACCGTTAAAACTTGCTTCTTGGACCAAGCTATCGATCATCTGACCCATTAACTTATTTTGTTCAATATCAGAGTTTGGTTGTGATCATTGCTGTAATGCAGTGATATCAACATTTTATTCTACCCAAGGCTATATATAAACCCAGACCCGCAATCTTTATCGCCAAGGGTCATGAAGTGACTTCACACTTTAAGACACTCGGCCAGAATCAGGGTGTGTTTTAAATGGAAGTCTTCACAACATCTCCTCCCGCGAACATCTCCCCACACAGTGTTTCTTTTCTAATTGATCATCAGCTCGCCGACCACGATCACTCATTCACACCAGTTTTATATTATCATGTTTTTGCATCCACTCCCTACACACTAGAGGCAATTTACAGATGCCAACTTACAAGTTAACTACCAAATCCACATGTCTGGGATGGGGAAGGAAACCCATGCGGTCACAGGGAGAGTGTGCAAACGCCATACAGACCGCACCCGAGGTCAGGATGGAATCCGGCTCCGAGACAGCAGCACTACCAGCTGCGCCACTGTGCTGCCCTAACTGTACCAAGTTATGGACCTTCAATGAGACCTGCAATTCCTCCAGCTGTTCAGTAGGCTTAAACAAGCATGCCTTCATTCCCAACGAGCCCTTGCTTTTCCAAGTACGTTGTTTGAATATTTATTTTCAGTAACTCTTTTCCATGTAACTATATTGTTCTATTTGACATACTTTATATTCAGGCTGCTTGGCACCATAGAAAACCTAGATGGCCACGTCAAACCAAACCTGTGGCTGCCTGGATGAATTATCTGATGACCCAGTCCCTTGTATCCAGAGTAAAGGAAATAGAAAGTTGACTTGAATGTACTGTTAAAAACACGGATCTAGGTGTAGTTGATGGGCTGAACTTTCAGCATTCAATAGACTATAGGTGCAGGAGTAGGCCATTCGGCCCTTTGAGCCAGCAGCCATTCATTGTGATCATCCACATTCAGTACCCCGTTCTTGTCTTTTCCCCACATCCCTTGACATATCTTTAAGAGCTCTATCCAACTCTCTCTTGAAAGCATACAGAGAATTGGCCTCCACAACCCACTGTGAAAACGTTTTTCCTCATCTCTGTTCTAAATGGCTTACCTCGTATTCTTAAACTGTGGCCTCTGGTTCTGGACTCCCCCAACATCGGGAACACGTTTCCTGCGTCTAGCGTGCCCAAACCCTTAACAATCTTATATTTCAATAAGATCCCCTCTTATCCTTCTAAATTCCAAAGTATACAAGCCCAGCCGCTCCATTCTATTAACATATGACAGTCCCGCCATCCTGGGAATTAATCTGGTGAATCCACGCTGTACTCCCTCAATAGCAAGAATGTCCTTCTTCAAATTTGGAGACCAAAACTGCACACAATACTCCAGGTGTGGTCTCACTAGGGCCCTGTACAACTGCAGAATGACCTCTTTGCTCCTTTACTCAACTCCTCTTGTTATGAAGGCTAACATGCCATTCGGTTTCTTCACTGCCTGCTGTCCCTTATCACATTTCCAGCACTTTACTTTCACACGTTCAAATGCACTTACATATTTTTCCTTATTACTCCTATTTTATACTGTTTACAAACATGGCTTACTTGACTTGTCATCCAGTTCATTGAAATCACATAGAGTTGGGCAGAATTCTTGTTACCTTGACCGTTTTCTTGGCAAACTTGTCCAGAGCAGAGCCCTGGGATTTGAAGATTCTCACGTTAGCCTGCAGCAAATCTTTCCGTTCCATTCCTTCCCGGCGTGGCATTGAGCCCACTAGAATCGCAACATCAATGGCCTGAAAAGCTACATCCTCCTTGTCAGTTGCAATAACCTCTGCAAGGAGAAGGTTTACATTAAAAGGAATCTGATCACAATGACCACACATTTGTTTAAAAATCAACCCCAGTTAATAACATCCCAAATTTAGCAGAGCATTTGAGCGGCTTGGCAGAGGAGCGTGTGGCCTGGGAATAACAGAGGGCTGGGCAGGGTGTAACCTTCAAGTATGTTGACAATTATCCTCCCCGGTCAGTGACATTCAGTGTTCCCACCGATATAATCAATACTGCTTTAATTGTGGGATGCCGAACAGTGAGAGCAGCTTGCCATCATTTATTTTATCGTGAAGAGTAGTGACATTTGTAGAACACGAGTATTTAAGGACAAGGGACAACAGCCTAGGAAATCTTTGTCAACATTCACCTTAAGAACCTGGGACTTCGAGAGTTTCTAATCTGTGCCTCCTTTACGGAGAGCTAAGTAACGAACATCACTCCTCATTGAGAGACAACGTGCTGGAGTAACTCAGTGGGTCAGGTAGCATCCATGGAGAATATGAATTGTGATGTTTCGGGTCAGGACCTTTTTTCAGACTTCGTATCCATGTTCTCCAGAGATGCTGCCTGACCCGCTGGGTTACTCCAGCTGTTTTTTCGTAAACCAGCAGTTCCTCGTTTCTCCATCACTTCTCGTTCTAAAACTGGATTACTGAGAAATGATTCAATGACAATGGATAAGCAACAGTGATGGGATATCAGCCACTTGCATCTGGACTTCAAAAGTTTAATCCATTTGAGGTAAACCGGAAAAAGTATTCATAGGCTATACTTTAAACAAATAATATGCATCCTATAAAGATCCAGGTATAGTTTACATAATTCCCAAAGGAATAGTGACAAGCAACCAAAATCAGACCTCCCAGAATAATTACAAATATTATAGCAGAGGAAAAAAGTATCAACAAGACAAAACAATTCAGCAGGGAAATGAAAAGCATTGATCCTGTGCACTGGAGGATTACAAATTCTTCAAAAAGGATGCAAAGATGAGTCCAACAACAATGCAATTTAACCAAATCAAGTCAATATCTCTGGACACTTGGACAACTATAGATGAATAAGGGAATGGATGGATTTGTCAGAACCATCACTTTAAACAGCTTTTCCTTTGAAAAGCAATGGTTAATAATAAGAATGCAGTTAATGCTATGCATTATGGATTAAGGTAGAAATTGATGAAGAATCTGGAATACGAGTGAAGAGGCTGGTGCGATCAATGGAGCCTGTTCAGCAGGAATGTGACGTCGTCTCAGAATGGAACCAGTGGTGGGGAACGGCTGTGTTTCATTGGAGCAAAGTTATGACCGATGTACAGGGCCCAGGCACGAGTATTGCCGTGCAGTACATGGTGAGCAGATGTGTTCCATGAGACTAACTAATTCACGATGACAGGACAGTGTGAAATGATGGATGAAATCAGGACAGTCAAAATGATGGATGAAATCATGCAGAATCATGGGCTTAACGGTGCTCAATTTAAAAGAAATCAAAAGAATTTAACAGAAATTTTGTTCAAAAGGTTTTAGCCACAACAAGAATATAGGAACACTTTATGAAGGTGCAAAAAAGATTTGCTGGAACACATCCACTGTGGTGTACATGTCACGTGGATAATCAGAACCAGGTTCTTTCACCCCCTACTGGAGAGAAAATGTTGAAAGGAAGGTTACTGTAATGGCAGTTTTTTAAAAACGTTCTCAAAATCCAATTTCGAGTACGATTTGAAGGTATAGCCTAACACACTCACAACACACATAAGACAGCAAAGATTAATCTTCCAGATGTAGTTTCTTGATTAATTAGTCATTTATTGAAATAATACAAAACAAAGAAATAACTTCTAACTTTCTGACCTTAATCGCTGTTCCATTCACGTCATATAAATTACATAAAACTTCTGCTTATAAAGGTGTGTCGTCTCGTAACGTGTGTGTCGTGATCATGGTAGAAAACATTTCCCCTCATACTCCGCCACAAAACTAAAACTTCTAATCTGCGAGTCTGCGCGAGACTCCAACAAAAACCCACTCCGACTACGTATCAAATCCCACCTATAACAGTACAGGCAGATAGCTAAAACTAAAGATATCAGACATGATAATAATAACTTAAGCTTAATGGCTCCTACAGTTATACAAGTTATTTAAATCAAGAAGAAACAATGTTTAAAATACATTTGGACAGGTACATGCATAGGGAAGGTTTAGAGGGATATGGGCCACACACAGGCAGGTGGGACCAGTAGACAAACTGTTCACCCTCCTACCATCCGGCAAGCGCTACCGCAGCATGCGGTGCAAAACCACCAGATTCAAAAACAGCTTTTTCCCTCAGGTCATCAGACTACTCAATACACTCAAGAAAATTCCATGAACATTACACAAACAAAGACCAACTGACTGTCAAATTAATTTTAACTCAATGTCTGCAGTATGCTATTTGCACTTTTCTATATTGCACCTTTTATTATTGCACCTTAATAACATACCTCAATATGTTACTACACTCTGGCACACTGTGTATATTTATATAATGTATATGTCCATTGTCTATCTTTATTGGTATATTGTCTGTCTGTCTGTGTTATAAATATTACTTGCACATTTGGAGTATGGGGAAACGCAATTTCAATCCTCTGTGTAACTACTTGTTGCATTATTTGAATTGACAATAAAGTTTACTTTGACTTTGACTTGACTTTGACTAGACGGGGCATGTTGGTCGGTGTGGCAAGTTGGGCCAAAGGGCCCGTTTCTATACTGCATGACTATGACTAAAATAATACATCAGCAGTTACTGGCACAGAGAACCAAAAGAAGAGCACAGGGCAACAGAGCAAACATGTTTCACTCAATACAGGGTCATAACCTGAAAGTCGGCAGCTTAATGGATGATAGAATCATTCAACTGAAAATTGGATGAATATGTGAAGGTAGAATGTGAAGGTTTACTGAGGGAGCAGCAGACAACTCTACAGGTTCAACCTATGGGAACGGCATGTTGTAAAACATTAACCACGCGGTCAATACTAGACTGTCCGTATCACAAATGGCCTTGTGTTATTAACAATCTATAAACATGCTTGACAACCGTTGCACAAGGGAAACACCCTTGTGCAACAGAACAGGGCAATACTTCTAAAACGATATGATCATGTTATCAATAGCAAACTTAAGCAAGTACAAATTATAGCCAGTTTAACAAATATTCCCCCACTCACAGGAAGCAGAAATAAAAATTTCTGTATTTAAAATAGAAAACAAAATAGGTGCATTAATGTTCTGCCAATTTTAAGTTACGGTTAAACACCCATCATCTACTTACTCTTCACCAGTGGAATAGCACAGTCCTGAATTTCCATCACCACTCCATCCAGCACCGACATCATGGGTGTAATGTCAAGCAGCACCAGAACAAGTGCCTTTGGAAGTCATACAAACAAAATCAGTTCTGCATCAGCCCAGAGCACTGTATCTCTAAACTAAACTAAACACACAAGACTGTACCCCAATTCAAGTGAGTTAGATTTAGCTCTTAGGGCTAAAGGAATCAAGGGATATGGGGAAAAAGCAGGAAGGGCTTGTACTGATTTTAGATGATCAGCTATGACCATAAATGGCCTGCTCCTGCAACTATTTTTATGTTCTATGTTTCTACTTAATTTAACACAACTTCATCAAATTATTGCAGATAGAGACAAAACCAGTTTAGACAATTGGGCTAAACAACCAACCATTCAGTCCAATGTCTGCCTTGTATCTGGCACTGATTTTTAAAATACAGCGTTAGAATACCAAATAAATTGAAAGCATCATGTTTTCTCTACCTCTCCTCCAGTAAAGTTATGCTCTACAATAAACAATGTGGTATTATGTTGGCAGGACAAAGACTACTCAAACAAGTGTATTAAAAGTAAATGTTACCTGGTCTTTTCCAAAAACATCACCCTTTGCAATGTTAAAGATGAGGGAATAGGCTATCTGACCAGCAGCGCCAGTTATAAGAACTTTAAGAGGTTCCGCCTGAAAGAGAAATTGAATGAAAATAAAAGGTGAACAATGAAAAAAAATCTGGCTTCCAGCAAGCTTTGAAGGACTGCACGGCAATCATTAGATTATGCTATTTTACACTGTTAAACATTTAAATAGTTCCATGTGTTTGATATGGATATAATAAACTAAATGCATAAATTAAAAAATGGTATAGTTAAACCCGCAACTTTGATGTATCAAAGTAAACCGGAATCAACTTTTGATGTTGCAGTGACCACAGGACTGAAGCTACACTAAGATTTATACCAACTATTCTCAACCTAATTAATCTATGACACTCTCAGCCTTTCTGTAGTGCCCTTGCAATGGAAAAATCAAAGAATATATCAGTGGAAGAGATCAAAACAACTATTTATAACAGATTGCACACCAAAGTTGTTGTTAATCAAATACAATATTGAGCCCAGGATAAATCATTACAATCCACAAGCTTGTGCCTGGTGAATAAAGGTTCTGGTTCTCCCAGCAGCCAATACCTTGGAAGCTCTCATAATTTAAGTGAAGGTCACAGAGTGGATGGTTGATGAATGTTTCCACAACATTTATTCATCTTGCAGGATCTGGGTGGCACTGCCATTGAAGTGATAATGAAGAACCATTTATCAGACCACCTGCCAAAGCTACTCCCAAGAAGCTGCTGAGTGTAGGATTGAAACTCAGTGCAGGCTCTCCCCGGGTTACAGCACGGGTCCATTCCCGTTAACTGTTTAACACAAGTGTGTTTGCAAGTTGCAAGTGTGGTCACAAGCAGATCTCCCAGTCGGTGCCTTCAGGCCCTCAGCTGCCAGCAAATCCATCATGCTCACGTCCCAAACACTCGCACATATGTACGGGTTGTATACAAGTCAGGCATTCATAACTTGTGGAGGACCTGGTTTGTGTTTTCAAATCAAAGCGTTAGGAAACTTGGAAGGGTCAATAGACGATAGATGCAGTTCTATATAGATGCATCAGATGCAATAAATTCTCCAATTTCCAGTAGCCCTTGCTGTCTCCTCCCCTTCTCAGCTCTCCCTCAGCCCTCTGGCTCCTCCTCTTCCTTTCTTCTTCCCGCCCCCCCCCCCCCCCCAGCCTGAATCAGTCTGAAGAAGGGTTTTGGTCTGAAACGTTGCCAATTTCCTTCGCTCCATAGATGCTGCCGCACCCGCTGAGTTTCTCCAGCAATTTTGTCTACCTTCGATTTTCCAGCATCTGCAGTTCTTTCTTGAACAGATGCAGGAGTAGGCCATTCAGCGCTTCGAGCCAGCACCGCCATTCAATGTGATCATGGCTGATCATCCACAATCAGTACTGGGTTCCTGCCGTCTCCCCATATCTCCTGACTCCGCCATCTTTAAAAGTTCTATCTAACTGTCTCTTCAAAGCATCCAGAGAATTGGCCTCCACTGCCTTCTGAGGCAGAGAATTCCGCAGACTCACAACCCTGTGAAAAAGCTTTTCCTCATCCCCGTTCTAAATGGCTTACCCTTTATTCTTAAACTGTGGCCCCTGGTTCTGAACTCCCCCAACATCAGGAACATGTTTCCTGCCTCCTTTTCTGAACACTTTCAAGCTTGACAATATCTTTCTTATAACATCTGGCATGTTTCTAGCTGCCAATTTCAAATCAGCAACGTTTTTAATTAAAAACATCCACAATAAGCGATTTGCTTGGAGTTTCCATTACATGGAAACAATAAAGAATATTGATGCAACATCAAACCCAGAGCACAGGAACAGGCCCTTCAGCCCACAATGTCTGTGCCGAACATGTCAAGTTAAACTAATCTCCTCTACCAGCACATGGTCTCTATCATTCAATTCTCTGCAGATCCATGCACATATCTGCATATCCATCCAATCTCGTCCACCACCAACCCTGACAGAACGTGCCAGGCACTGTGGAAAAACCCATGTAAAGAAACTTTGCTCCATTCACCTTCAAGCTATGCCCTGTAGTCTTTAACATTTAGACAATAGGTGCAGGAGTAGGCCATTTGGCCCTTCGAGCCAGCACCGCCATTCAATGTGAGTACCCCGTTCAATCAGTACCCCGTTCCTGCCTTCTCCCCATTTCCCCTGACTCCGCTATCTAGCTCTCTCTAGAAAGCATCCAGAGAACCTGAGGCAGAGAATTCCACACTCACCATTTCTATCAAGGGAAAGAGGATATGACTGTTTACCCTATATATCTTTAATGAACCATTAAAATATTACAACCAAATCATGCTCTGATCTGCTGAAGGACACTGACCAAATGTAAGTTATTTTAGTTTAGTGATACAGCACAGAAACAGGCCCTTCGGCTCACTGGGTCCAACCAGCCAGCGATCCCCACATATTAACACTATCCTACACACACTCGGGACAATTTTTACATTTACCAAGCCAATTAACCTACATACCTAAATTTAAAACAAGTGTTGGAGATGACATGCAGTAGACCACATGTCCCTGCAAATTTGCTGCAATTTAATGAAATCATGGATTATCTGACCTTGATTTCAGCCCGATTACCAATTCTCAAATCTGCTGTAAACCAATTTTAAATCCCACACCCCCGTGTGCACTTAACGCAGTATATGGAGTCCTGCAGGATGCGCAGTCTCAGAAAGGAAATACATCTCAGTTTTAAATGAGATGATTCCTAACCTTAGACTCTGTCATCTGTTCCCAGTTTAGTCTGTAGAGGAACTAACTCACGTTCAAGATCCGGCATAAACAAATTATATAAATTAGACATCAATTGCATAATATTCTAAAAAGATTGCAAAAAAAGCAAAACATTAGTACAAAACCATAATTTAAAAAAACGAGTCCATTGCGTCAGAGTGGGCTGTAGTCTGTTGTCAAGGATTTGGGTTGTGTGGGCGATTTTGTACCTCCTGCCTGATGAAACTTGACAGCATCCACTGTCAAACACCCTCAGAATCGTATTTTTCCGACAGGTACATCGAACAAGCACAGGGCCATACACACACCCTCATCCCAGGCAAGGTCACAGTCTCATCATGCATAACACTACCAATGAGATTTTATTTTACAGCCAAGATATATAGACTTACAACACATCTCCTTCTGGCTCTTATATAATTTAACTGCAATGAACAAATTGCTAGTTATACACAATTTAGTTTGTCAACTCAATTCATAAACCCCCACTTGCAAAGGCCTTGTGTGGAGACCCCTGAGCACTGTGCGGCATTAATTCATATTAACACAGCAGATATGCGTAGACACAGACCGACAGACAGAGCGGGGCCATCGGCCGCGGCTGCAGCTGCAGCTACAGCTCACACCGCCCGCAATACACGGCTGACCGCCACCCCGCAGCTAACGGACCGGGGCTGCGGGCTTTACACTGTGTTCAAACACGGTGTTATGTCTCCGGAGGACGGTGCCTTTCCCCTAACCGGGCCCGGAGCCGCAGCGATACCCACCATGATGTTGTCGCCGCCGCCGGGAGGTCACCTCTGTCCGTCTGCACCAGGGACCCGCACCGTCACGTGCCCGCCGCCCGCCCGCGTCACGTGTCCGCCCGCGGCACTCTGGGAGCTGTAGTCCGCAACGGGGGAAGGCCAAGGCAATGTCCGCCAATGCCGACTACAACCCCCACAGTGCAGCGCGACCTCTTGCTCTATCCGGTTACCAAGCCGCGCAGGAAAACATCAATAAATTGCCCGTGGTGGAAGAATTGATATTTGTTTCTGAAATGGCGGTTGATTGTGTTAAATTCCCCCCCCGTTTGTTTGTTTGTTCCTCCGTTGGCTTTTTTCAAGGACGCACTTGTTTATGTTATATGGCGGATGGATCGATATCCCCCGGACAGGGAGTGAGAAGCGGCGCTGGCGGTGCACTCCCTGTCCGGGGGAAGTGCCCATCCGCCGCGGCCGGAAGTAACGCCGGCTGGCCGGCTGGCGTTGCTAGGAGACGGCGGCCTACAGTGAGGAGACAGATGTGATGTGTACAGCAATTCCTTCCTCCCCCGCACAATTAAAGCATGGAATAGTCTTCACCCCACCATAGTTACCCAACCAGACGCAACTACATTTAAGGTAGCTCTTCTTCTCTTTGCTTAAGTCCACCCTCTGTCACCTCCAGTTTAAATTCCATTTGGAATATTTTGGAGGACCAGAAGCCAAGAAGAAGAAGCGGGGCCTGCAGTGAGGAGCGGGGAGAGGAACGAAGACAACCCAGCGCGCCAACAACGCCTCTCAGCTCCACTCCTGTAAATATAACCGCAGAAAGTGTGATGAGCATGTGGGGATGATTGCGGGAAGCTTTCTGTACAGTAACATTAGCAACACTGGTCTGTGTGTGTGGCTGTTCAGCTCACGTTATATCTGCAGGGCTGTAGGATCTCGTCAAATGTTCCATTGCATGTGCTCGTGGATTTACAATCTGGGTTTAACAAAAGGTAACAATTGTTATACATACCAAAGTAGAGATTACGTATTGAGACAAAAAGCTGGAGTAACTCAGCGGGACAGGCAGCATCTCTGGAGAGAAGGAATGGGTGACGTTTCGGGTCGAGACCCTACTTCAGACATCCTTCTCTCTAGTGAGAGATGCTGCCTGTCCTGCTGTTTAATCCAGCTTTTTGTGTCTATCTCTGGTTCAAACCAGCATCTGCAGTTCATTCCTACACATTTCGTCTGCTCCATTGCGAAATGTCTTCAAGGTATGTCTACATTGAAGAAGTTCTCCTTTTCTCTCCCACAAGAGTTCTGCAACACCCTCTCTCACTGCTCCCCTTCTGTGACACCTTCCACCTCCATATCTCCCTCTCCCCTGACAACAGTCTGAAGAAGAACCTCGACCCGAAACGTCACCCATTCCTTCTCTCCAGAGATGCTGCCTGTCCCGCTGAGTTATTCCAGCATTTTGTGTCTATATTCGGTTTAAAGCAGCACCTGCAGTTCCTTCCTACATTATAAATGATGTATGTTAGAAACATAGAAAATAGGTGCAGGAGTAGGCCATTCGGCCCTTCGAGCCTGCACCGCCATTCAATATGATCATGGCTGATCATCCAACTCAGTATCCTGTACCTGCCTTCTCTCCATACCCCCTGATTCCTTTAGCCACAAGGGCCACATCTAACTCCCTCTTAAATATAGCCAATGAACTGGCCTCAACTACCTTCTGTGGCAGAGAATTCCAGATATTCACCACTCTCTGTGTGAAAAATGTTTTTCTCATCTCGGTCCTAAAAGATTTCCCACTTATCCTTAAACTGTGACCCCTTGTTCTGGACTTCCCCAACATCGGGAACAATCTTCCTGCATCTAGCCTATCTAACCCGTTAAGAATTTTGTAAGTTTCTATAAGATCCCCCCTCAATCTTCTAAATTCTAGCGAATACAAGCCGAGTCTATCCAGTCTTTCTTCATATGAGAGTCCTGACATCCCAGGAATCAGTCTGGTGAACCTTCTCTGTACTCCCTCTATGGCAAGAATGTCCTTCCTCAGATTAGGAGACCAAAACTGTACGCAATACTCCAGGTGTGGTCTCACCAAGACCCTGTACAACTGCAGTAGAACCTCCCTGCTCCTATACTCAAATCCTTTTGCTATGAATGCTAACATACCATTTGCTTTCTTCACTGCCTGCTGCACCTGCATGCCTACTTTCAATGACTGGTGTACCATGACACCCAGGTCTCGTTGCATCTCCCCTTTTCCTAATCGGCCACCATTCAGATAATAGTCTACTTTCCTGTTTTTGCCACCAAAGTAGATAACCTCACATTTATCCACATTATACTGCATCTGCCATGCATTTGCCCACTCACCCAGCCTATCCAAGTCACCTTGCAGCCTCCTAGCATCCTCCTCACAGCTAACACTGCCCCCCAGCTTCGTGTCGTCCGCAAACTTGGAGATGTTGCATTCAATTCCCTCGTCCAAATCATTAATATATATTGTGAATAGCTGGGGTCCCAGCACTGAGCCTTGCGGTACCCCACTAGTCACTGCCTGCCATTCTGAAAAGGACCCGTTAACTCCTACTCTTTGCTTCCTGTCTGCCAGCCAGTTCTCTATCCACCAATACTGAACCCCCAATACCGTGTGCTTTAATTTTATATACTAATCTCTTATGTGGGACCTTATCGAAAGCCTTCTGAAAGTCCAGATATAACACATCCACTGGTTCTCCCTTATCCACTCTACTAGTTACATCCTCGAAAAATTCTATAAGATTCGTCAGACATGATTTACCTTTCATAAATGCTGGAGTAACTCAGCGGGACAGACAGCAAGTACTGTCTTAGGAAGGGTCTCAACCCAAAACGTCACCCTTTCCTTCGCTCCAGAGATGCTGCCTGTCCCACTGAGTTACTCCAGCATATTGTGTTTTTCTTAGACTCAATGATCTGCAATGTATTATTGCAATCAGAAAAGTGAAGGATGACTGATGGAGGTTGGTAAAGGAATGCTGAGGTAGATATGGAGAAGACATTTCTACTTTGGATTGATATTGAAGTTAGCGGTCACATATATAACGTGATCATTATAAATTCTATCGTGAAATTGGGGGAACTACTCTTGACAGGTTGGTGATGACGTCTGGAACTTTCTAATATATGGGAGCAATGTGGAAATAATGGATGCATTTAAAACAAGCTAATAATCAAGAAGCAGAAAGTGGAAGTAGATCAGTATCTCTGATTTCAATCATTCCTTAATTGGTCACTGTCACTTCAATGCAGTTGTCAGAGATATACAATAGGTCATTCTAAATCGTTCTATTTGTGGCTTAACATCCGTTTTCTGTGTTTAAACAAGACATTAGATAAACAAAACTGATCATTTAGAATTTGCAATATTTGCAAATATTTCAGCAAAGGTATTCTAGATATACTAGAAATCTAGTTCCTGTTCTATGAAGACTTCTTTTAAGCTACACCAGTTTGATGTTTAGCTACTTTATGTAGTACTGAAGTTGTTTTTAATTGTTTTTTTAACTTACTGTGTGATTACAGTCATAGAGTGACACGGCTGCCAACATTGGGTGAGAGTTGGGAGTGAGAAATTGCGAGAGACCAAGCCCGAGGGAGCGTAGCGACCGGGGGGGGGGGAGGGGGGTGTCCCTCCCATTGGTGCGGAACATTTGCATTTTTCAGCTTGAAATTGTGCAATATGGTGCATACTGTAGCGAGTCTTTTAACTTACACTTGAATGCAATATATATGCTTTAAATTGGATTGGAGCGTTTTTGAAAGGGGGGAGGCTGTGTGATCACTGATCACTGGCCTTGGGGGTACCCGGTGAGAGAGTGGAGCAACCGAGTGGGGAGAGGGTGTGGAAGAAGGGTGTCGCCTCTCCCAGGGTAGGAACCTTTTGAAATTTGATGTATTAAAATCATGTTTTAGTGCACTGTAGAATTATGATTTCAATGTTGTTTGTATGAAGCATTTTTAAGAGGTAACTTTTTAAGGGGTAACTTTATCCACACAAAGGGTGATGGGTGTATGGAACAAGCTGCCAGAGGAGGTAGTTGAGGCAGGGACCATCCAAACATTTAAGAAAAAGTTTGACTGATACATGGATAGGACAGGTTTGGAGGTATGGACCAAAAGCAGGTGGCGTAGCTGGGACATGTTGGCGGGTGTGTGCAAGTTGCACCGAAGGGCGTTTTCACACTGTATCACTCTATGACTACATTATACCTCCACCATGCATGAATGCTTCAAAATCAAGTGATCGAGTTTTATTGCCATATACTCAAGCATAGAAAATAGGTGCAGGAATAGGCCATCGGCCCTTCGAGCCAGCACTGCCATTCAATATGATCATGGCTATTCATCTAAAATCAGTACCTCTTTCCTGTTTTTTCCCCATATCCCTTGATGTCGTTAACCCCAAGAACTAAATGTAACTCTCTCTTGAAAACATCCAGTGAATTGGCCTGCACTGCCTTCTGTGGCAGAGAATTCCACAGATTCACAACTCTCTGCGTGAAGAAAGTTTGTTCTCATCTCAGTCCTAACTGGCCCCCCCTTTATTCTTAAACTGTGACCCATGGTTCTGAACGCCCCCTCACATCGGGAACAATTTTTCCTGCAGTTACAGTAAGTGAAAATCTAGCAGGCAAGCAGGATGCTTTCACCAACCACCCCCATTTGAAGTCCACTATCTTCCACCGTATCTACCCAGTGCTTGATACTCACTTCCAGCAGCCACTGGTTATCCTCCAGGATGCACCGAGCCGCAGCTTGATCCATGCCGGTCACCTGGGCGAATTCGGCACAGAGACTCTCACGGCAGCGGCGCAACGCTTCGACGCCTCCGACGGCCGGGACTCTTGTACTGAGGCTGCTCCATGGCTGGAGCTGCAGTGAGCGACTCGCCAGCCCGGCAAACACTCGCCAGCCCCGCTCCCCGTCCGCATCTGTCCCCGCCGCTGCTTCCGCTTCCAACACCCGCGGCCCATGCAGTTGATATGAGCTTTGAAATTTTCGTTGATCACAGAATTTCTCACAACAGAGCGAGAGAAATTTGTGACCAGCGTGAGAATTTGGTGAAATGCGTGATTCTCACGCTCAATGCATGGGAGTTGGCAGCCCTGCCTCTCTATTCCCCCTCTCCCCCTCCCCCCTCTCTCTCTCCCCCTCTCTCTCCTCTCTCTCTTCCCTCTCTCTCTTTCTCTCCCCTCTCTCTCTCCCTCCCACCTCACTCTCATCCCTCTCTCTCTCTCTCCCCTCTCTTCCGCTCCCTCTCCTCTCAACCCCCCTCTCTCTCCCCCTCTCTCCTCCCTCTCTCTCTCCTCTCTACCCTCTCTCTCCCCCTCTCCCTCTCTCCCCCTTCCCTCTCTCCTTTCCCTCTCTCCCCTTCCCTCTCTCCTTTCCCTCTCTCCCCTTCCCTCTCTCCCCTCTCCCTCCCCTTCCCTCCCCTTCCCTCCCTCCCCTTCCCTCTCCTTCCCTCTCTGCCCCCTCCCTCTCCATCCCCTTCCCCCTCTCCCCTTCCCCTCTCCCCCCCTTCCCCCCTCTCCCCCCTTCCCCCCTCTCCCCCCCTCCCCCTCTCCCCCCTTCCCCCTCTCCCCCCTTCCCCCTCTCCCCCCTCCCCCCTCCCCCCTCTCCCCCTCCCCCCCCCTCCCCCCCCCCCCCTCCCCCCCTCCCCCCCCCTCTCTCCCCTTCCCCCTCTCCCCCTTCCCCCTCTCCCCCTTCCCCTCTCTCCCCCCTCCTCTCCCCCTCCCCCCCCTCCCCCCCCTTCCCCCCTCCCCCCCTTCCCCCTCTCCCCCCTTCCCCTCTCTCCCCCTTCCCTCTCTCCCCCTTCCCCCCCTCTCCCCCCTTCGTCCCCTCTCCCCCCTTCCCCCTCTCCCCCCTTCCCCCTCTCATCCCCCTCCCTCTCTTCCCCCTTCCCTCTCTCCCCCCTTCACCCTTCCCCCCTTCCCCCCTTCCCCCCTTCCCACCTCTCCCCCCCTTCCCCCTCTCTCCCATTCCCTCTCTCCCCCTTCCCTCTCTCCCCCTTCCCTCTCTCCCCCTTCCCTCTCTCCCCTTCCCTCTCTCCCCCTTCCCTCTCTCCCCCTTCTCCCTCCCCCTTCCCTCTCTCTCCCCCTTCTCCTCTCTCTATCTCCTCTTTCTCCTCTCTCTATCTCCTCTTTCTCTTTGCCCCCCCATCTCTCTCTCTTTCCCCCTCTTTCCCCCTCTCTTCCCCCTCTTCATCCCAGTCTCCTCCTCCCTCTCCACCCCCTGCTCTCTTCCCTCTTCGTCCCTCTCTACCCACCCTCCTCTCTCTTCCCTCTCTCATCTTCCCCCCCCCTCTCTCTCCCCTCCCTCTCTCTCCCCCCCTCTCCCTCTTCTCTCTCTCCATTCACGCCCCCTCGGTCTCTCCCCTCTCTCTCCCCCCACCCCCTCTCTCTCCCCCCACTGTCTCCCTGTCTCCTTCCCGTCTCTCTCTCTCCACCTCCCTTTGAGAGTCTGTCCCTTCGGCACAGAGACTCTCGCGGCAGCGGCACAACGCTTCCGACGGCTCCGCGGCCCGGGACTTGCACTGTCCGGAGTGCTCCATGGCCAGAGCTGCAACGAGCAACACGTCAGCCCCGCAACACTCGACAGCGCCGCAAACACTCGCTAGTCCCAGCTCCCCGCATCTGTTCCCGCTGCTGGTTCTGCTCCCATCCCTCCCGCAGCACCGGCTCTCCAACACCCGCGGACCATGCAGTTTATCCGAGTTTTTTAATTTTCGTTGATCACAACATTTCTCACCACTGAGCGTGAGAAACCTCTGATCAGCGTGAGAGCGTGAGAGTTTGCTTGAGGGCGTGAGTCTCACGCTCAAAGCGTGAGAGTTGGCAGCCCTGGAATGATACAGTATGGAAACAGGCCTTTCAGCCCAACTTGCCCTCCACAGCCAACATGTCCCATCTACACTAGTCCCACCTGCCTGCGCTTGGTCCATATCCTTCCAAAATGGCCTACTCCTGCACCTATTTTCTATGTTTCTATGTTTCTACAACGAGATCTGGGGGTCCTTGTTCATCATTCACTGAAAGTAAGCATGCAGGTACAGCAGGCTGTGAAGAGAGCAAATGGCATGTTGGCCTTCATAACAAGAGGAGTTGAGTATAGGAGCAAGAGACTCAAGAGACATTTATTGTCACATGCACCAATTGGTACAGTGAAATTCTGGGGTCACCATACAGCCATACGAATACAAAAAGGGCAAAACACAATAATATTTTAACATAAACATCCCCTGCACAGCGGAATCAAAGTTTCCTACTGTGAGGGAAGGCCCAAAGTTCAGCCATCCTCCTCTTTGATGTACACCCGTGGTCGGGACCTCCCCAGCCCTCTGCAGTCGCCGCTACGGGTGGCCCGATGCTCAAGCCCTCTCGCCGGGATGATGGAACTTCAACATCGGAACGGGAGAACAACCTCAGCGGCTTGGACCTACGAATCAGCCACTTCCTACCGGAGTCCGCGGCTCCCGAGACCCACGCTGGCGGCCCTCGGCAAAGGGCCCCAGGGCACTGCGATGTTGAAGTCAGTGCCGCCCGCGCTGGAAGCTCTTCAAACCACAGCCCCGCGATGTTGTTGCAGCAGGCCCAACGCTCCGGAGCTTCAAACGGCGATCTCAGGTGAGGCATTGCCCGCTCCGCGATGTATCCTGTGCTGCGCCGCCGCTGCTGGAGCTCTGATCCGGTCCCCGGCAGGAAAGGCCGCGCCAATCCAGTTGGTAGGCCGCGAGGAGGAGACTGGGAGACGGTTTTCCCCCTTACCCTACCCCCCTCCCCCACATAGAAAAACTAAAGAAACATCCTCAACATAATTTTAAACAAACAAAAAAATTTAAAGCGGTGCCCCTAGTGGCCAAAGCAGAGGTCCTTCTGCAGTTGTACAGGGCCCTAGTGAGATCACATCTGGAGTATTGTGCGCAGTTTTGGTCTGCAAATTTCCTATTGTGGGAGTGCAGCGTAGGTTCCCGAGGTTAATTCCCGGGATGGCAGGACTGTCATATGTTGATTGAATGGAACGGCTGGGCTTGTAAACTCTGGAATTTAGAAGGATGAGAGGGAATCTTATTGAAACATATAATAATATTAAGGGTTTGGACACGCTAGTCGCAGGAAACATGTTCCCGATGTTGGGGGAGTCCAGAGCTAGGGGTCACTGTTTAAGAATAGAGGATAGGCCATTTAGAACTGAGATGAGGAAAAACGTTTTCACAGAGGGTTGTGAATCTGTGCAATTCTCTGCCTCAGAAGGCAGTGGAGGTCAATTCTCTGTATGATTTCAAGAGAGAGTTGGATAGAGCTTTTAAAGATTTTCAGGGGATATGGGGAAAAGACTGGAACGGGGTACTGAGTGTGGATGATCATCCATGATCATCCACACTCATCACCTGGCCAATACCATACCTACGGTGAAGCATGGTGGTGGCAGCATCGTGCTTTAGGGATGTGTTTCAGCGGCAAGAACTAGGAGACTAGTCTGGATCGAGGGAAAGATGAACAGAGCAAAGTACAGAGAGATCCTTGATGTAAACCTGCTCCATTGCGTTCTGGACCTCAGACTGGGGCGGAGGTTCACCTTCCACCAGGACAACGACCCTAAGCACACAGCCAAAACAACGCAGGAGTGGCTTTGTGACAAGTCTGTGAATGTCCTTGAGTGGCCCAGCCAGACTTGAACCCGATCGAACATCTCTGGAGGGACCTGAAAATAGCTGAGCATCGACGCTCCCCAACCTAACAGAGCTTGAGAGGATCTGCAGAGAAGAATGGGAGAAATTACCCAATTACAGGTGTGCCAAGCTTGTAGCATCATACCCAAGAAGACTTGAGGCTGTAATCTCTGCCAAAGATGCCTCAACAGAGTACTGCGTAAAGGGTCTGAATACTTATGTAAATGTGATATTACGGTTATTTATTTTTAATTACTTTGCAAAAATTTCTAAACACTTGTTTTCGCTTCTCCATTCTAGGGCATTGTGTGCAGATTGATGATTAAAAAATGAATTTAATCAATAAGGCTGTAACATAACAAAATGTGGAAAAAGTGAAGGTGTCTGAATTACGGACCCCATTCCTGCCTTCTCCCCACATCCCTTGACTGCTATCTTTAAGAGCTCTATCTAACTCTCCCATGAAAGCATCCAGATAATTGCCCTCCACTGCCTTCTGAGGCAGAGAATTCCACAGATTCACAACTTTCTGGGCAAAAAAGTTTTTCCTCATCTCAGTTCTAAATGGCCTATCCGTAATCTGTGTCCCCTGATTCTGGACTCCCCCAACATTGGGAACATGTTATCTGCCTCTAGTGTATCCAATCCCTTAATCTATATTACTAAATCTCTGAATTTGACCGCTTTTGGCCCACTGTGCTGCGATTTCCGACAGAACTACGCCACCTACGGCCATCATTTTTGGCCACCTCGCTCAGAGCCCCTCTCCGCCTTACGGGTGCGGAGGATTTTTCCCATCGATGAAAAATCAGAGATATATTAATGTTTGTTTAAAAATCACCATTCCCTCTGCTGCCCCTGCTGGAGGGAAGGGGAGGGACTATAAAACCAGGAAGTGGTGTGCCTCACTTAGTCTCTGCAAGATGGATGAAGCCAAGGGTCACGTCTCTCTGAGCTCTGAATAACACTGAACAACTGTGAGTACCCTTAATGTGGTTTGAAAATAAAAATATGGTTTGTTTGAAGTAAATAGGCACTGTCTGCAAATAGTTGTTTGGGTGCTTTGGCTTGAAGTTGAAAGGCACTTATTACTGCAAATGGTGGCGGGTGATTTGCTTGAAGTTGAAAGGCACTTATTACTGCAAATGGTGGCATGAAGTTGAAAGGCACTACTTACTGCAAATGGTGGCTTGGGTGTTTTGGCTTGAAGTTGAAAGGCACTACTTACTGCAAATTGTGGCATGAAGTTGAAAGGCACTACTTACTGCAAATGGTGACTTGGGTGCTTTGACTTGAGGTTGAAAGACACTACTTACTGCAAATGGTGGCTTGGGTGCTTTGTTTGAAATTGAAAGGCACTACTTACTGCAAATGATGGCTTGGGTGCTTTGACTTGAGGTTGAAAGGCACTACTTACTGCAAATGGTGGCTTGGGTGCTTTGTTTGAAATTGAAAGGCACTACTTACTGCAAATGATGGCTTGGGAGCTTTGGCTTGAAGTTTAAACAAATCACCATTCTCTCTGCTGCACCTGCTGGAGGGAGGGGGAGGGACTATAAAACCAGGAAGTGGTGTGCCTCCCTCATTCTCTGCAAGATGGATGAAGCCAAGGGTCACGTCTCTCTGTGCTCTGAATAACACTGAACAAATGTCTACACAACTGTGAGTACCCTTAATGTGGTTTGAAAATCTAAATATGGTTTGTTTGAAGTAAAAAGGCACTGCCTGCAAATGGTTGTTTGGGTGCTTTGGCTTGAAGTTGAAAGGAACTACTTACTGCAAATGGTGGCTTGGGAGCGTTGGTTTAAAGTTAAAAGGCACTACTGCAAATGCACTTACTTCCTGTTTGCACTGTATATTGATTTAAGATAAAACGCTACGACTTACGGCTGTGATTTTTGGCCATCTTACTCAGTCCCCCCTCCGCTGAGCAGGTGCAGAGAATTCTTCCCATCAATTAAAAATAAAAGTGTTATTAGTGTTTAAAAAATGTTGAGAATCTCTCTCCTGATCATCCAACTCAGTATCCCATCCCTGCCTTCTCTCCATACCCCCTGATCCGGTGGGAGGGGGAGGGGTTATAAAACCCGGAAGTGTGGGTGTGGCTCAGTCTCGGCATGATGGGGGAGGGAGAGGTCATGACTCTGTCTGAGCTGTGAATCAACTGAACACACTGAATGTCTACTGAACTGTGAGTTTGGTGTTTTGTGTGGTTTTATGGTGGTTTCACCCTGCATGAAATGGTATGAAGCTGCATTTGAATTTGGTGGCCTTCGACCCTGCTTGAAGTGGAATTAAACTGCACTTGAATTTGGCGGCCTTGCATCCTGCTTGAAGTGGTATGAAACGGCACTGAATCTGGTGGCCTTGCACACTGCTGAAAGTGGTATGAAACTGCACTTGAATTTGGTGGCCATGGATCCAGCTTGAAGTGGTTGGAAACTGCACTTGAATTTGGTGGCCTTGCACCCGGCTTGAAATGGTAGGAACATGGATTTGAATTTGGTGGCCTTGCACACTGCTTGAAATGGAATTTCAAGGAATAGTCATGAGTCAACTGCCAGCCCACCAGCCGTGAGTTAGCTGCCAGCAGATCAGGCTTGACGGACTGAGCTGCCACCCCAAGAACCCATACCAGCACTCCAGAAAGCCCCCCCCCCCACTGGCCACCAATATTGGAATTGGTGGAGAGGTGGAATATTGCGTCGGGGGACAAGCCCTCCCGTGTGAACATGGGACCCAACAGGTCCCACTTAGTCTAGTAATCTTATATGTTTCAATAAGAAACCCTCTCATCCTTCTAAATTCCAGTGAATGCAAGGCCAGTTGCTCCATTCTATCATCATATGACAGTCCCGCCATCCCGGGTATTAACCTTGTGAACCTACGCTACACTCACCCAATAGCAAGAATGTCCTTCAAATTAGTAGACCAAAACTGCACACAATACTTCAGGTGTGGTCTCACCAGGGCCCTGTACAACTGCAGAAGGACCTCTTTGCTCCTATACTCAACTCCTCTTGTTATGAAGGCCAACATGCCATTCGCTTTCTTCACTGCCTGCTTAGCTGCATTCTTACTTTCAGTGACTGATGCACAAGGACACCCAGATCTCGTTGTACTTCCCCTTTTCCTAACCTGACACCATTCAGATAATAATCTGCCTTCCTGTTCTTGCCACCAAAGTGGATAACCTCACATTTATCCACATGAGACTGCACCTGCCATGCATCTGCCCATTCCCCCAACCTGCCAAGTAATTCTGCTTCCTCATAGCATCATCTTCACAGCTCACACTGCCACCCAGCTTTGTGTCATCTGCAAATTTGCTAATGTTGCTTTTAATTCCTTCATCTAAATCATTAATATATATTGTAAATAGCTGTGATCCCAGCACCGAGCCTTGCGGTACCCCACTAGTCACTGCCTGCCATTCTGAAAGGGACCCGTTTATCCCTACTCTTTGTTCCCTGTCTGCCAACCAATTTCCATGTCAGTATCCCTACCCGCAATACCATGTGCTCTAATCTGCGGTGTGGGACCTTATTAAATGCTTTCTGAAAGTCCAGGTACACTACATCCACTGACTCTCCCTTGTCCATTTTCCTAGTTACATCCTCAAAAAATTCCAGAAGATTAGACAAGCATGATTTCCCCTTCGTAAATCCATGCTGACTTGGACCAATCATGTTACTGCTAACCAATTGCAGCGCTATTACATCTTTGATAATCGACTCCAGCAGCTTCCCCACCGCCGATGTCAGGCTAACTGGTCTATAATTCCCTGCTTTCTCTCTCCCTCCTTTCTTAAAAAGTGGGATAACATTTGCTACCCTCCAATCCACGGGAACTGATCCAGAATCTATAGAACATTGGAAAATAATCACCAATGCATCCACGATTTCTAGAGCCACCTCTTGAGTACCCTGGGATGCAGACCATCAGGCCCTGGGGATTTATCAGCATTCAGTCTACCCCACACCATTTTCTGACTAATGTGAATTTCCTTCAGTTCCTCCGTCAACCTAGGTCCTCTTGCCCCTAGTACATCTGGGAGATTGTTAGTGTCTTCCTTAGTGAAGACAGAACCAAAGTACCTGTTCAACTCATCTGCTATTTCCTCGTTCCCAATAATAAATCCACCTTTTTCTGTCTTCAAGGGACCCACATTTGTTTTAACTATTTTTTTCTTCTTCACATACCTAAAGAAGCTTTTACTATCCTTTATATTCTTGGCTAGCTAACCTTCATACTTCATCTTTTCTCCCCGTATTGCCTTTTTGGTTACCATCTGTTGATCTTTAAAAGTTCCCCAATCCTCTGACTTCCCGCTCATCTTTGCTATGTTATACGTCTTCTCATTTATTTTTACACTATCCTTGACTTCCCTTGTCAGCCACGGTCGCCTCTTACTCGCCTTAGAATCTTTCTTCCTCTTCGGAGAAGGCAGTGGAGGCCAATTCACTGGATGTATGCAAGAGAGAGTTAGATTTAGCTCTTAGGACTAACGGAAACAAGGGATATGGGGGAAAAAGCAGGAACAGGGTACTGATTCTGGATGATCAGCCATGATCATATTGAATGGCAGTGCTGGCTCGAATGCTCCTACTTTCTATGTTTCTATGACCAACTGAGTTATTCCTGCACTTTGTGTCTTTTTGAGTGGATATGAGTCAGAAACACTCTTGCATTATTTGGAATATTAATTTTCAAGGAAACCTTGAACATCTTTGAATCATGTATTTTATCCATCTGATGATTTAATCTTGTTGTTTTGGAAAAGTGTATTAAATGGCTGAAGTAATATTCTTTTAATTTCAAATATCCAAATGGACATACACTTTCTTTAGCTTGTGATTAACCTTCCAAAGTGCAAATGTTAAAGTGCAAAGTACAAATTCTACTGTATCTAGCAATATCCATTTGTGTTGTTGATAAAGCATGAGTAGTTCAAAATAATTAAAATGGTAGATGTGTACAGTATTGTGTGGGGAGGAACTGCAGATGCGTTTTGGGTCGAGACCTTTTCCTGCAGAGATGCTGCTGACCCACTAAGTTGCTCCAGCCTTTTGTGTGTCTTTGATGTACAATATTATTGTTCTTAATAACTTTTGCAGCTTATTTTTGTCTGCGTTTCCTACTCGTGGAGGTTTATATAACAAAAACTAGGAATACTAATCACAGTTATGACCTTGTACCTATTACACCTTTGGAAATGAATTAGTTTATGCTGCTACCTTGGCATGTAACAAATAATTGTCACGTCGCTCTGATATCATGTGTTTAGCTCATATGACAGAGAACAAATTTCTACATGGATATTTTTTCAAATCTTCTCGCCTGACTGAATGCTTGAACGTGTGTTGTAGAGAAACATTACTGACAGACTTTTTGTATTGCATTGTCTTGAAAATATATCTACCCATGTATTTTTCATTAGCTAATTAGAGGGTCATTACATCCATGTTTGAAAACTGCTGCAGCTAGAATTTCTTCTCTTTTAAAGAATAAGACCTTTGGGAACGGATACAATACTACTATTATTGACGGTGTTTTAAATTTTCTTTGGTATCTGTGCATAAAGAAAATATAATGAGGCAAAATTATTTCTTTCCACTTTAATATTTCAGAGTTTAGACATGTTTCACTGGGGTACTGTAGCTAAGTATTGAGAACTGGACAGAGTTGCAGATAATTGGTCAGATCCCGCCATGACAGCAAGCAAGTTTAAGTATAAAATATGATTTTTTTGGTTAATTGTTAGACTCTGCAGTAGTGGCCATGATAGTACTGGGTGAGACTCAATCCCCACTAGTTCACTAATTTCCTTGAGGGAAGGTAAGCTCCTGCCCCAGCCTATATGTGACTCCCTACCTGCCAAAGCGGTTAAGTCACAACTACTTCCTCATTCAGGTGTTGAAAATTAACACTGCCGTGGTCAGTGATTAGACAGTTAAAAGACACTTGGACGGGTTCACGGATAAGAAAGGTTTCGAGGGATATGGGGCAAACATGGGCATGTGAGCTGGGGCAAGGAGAGCTGGGGTGAGGGGCAAAGTAAGCTTGGGCGAGAGGGTCCATGTGAGCTGGGATGAGGAGCTAGGTGAGCTGGGGCGTGGAGCTAGGTGAGCTGGGGCGTGAGGGGCCAGGTGAACTGGAGCGAGAGGATCAGGTGAGCCACGGTGTGAGGGGCCAGGTGAGCTGGGGTGTAAGGGGCCAGGTGAGCTGGGGTGTGAGGGGCCAGGTGAGCTGGGGTGTAAGGGGCCAGGTGAGCTGGGGTGTAAGGGGCCAGGTGAGCTGGGGTGTAAGGGGTCAGGTAGCTTGCCTCTGCATTGTGCAAGTAAATATGTTCCTTTTTCAATCCTGATAATCATTTTCAAGTCACTCAACAATTCAACTGGACATTTCCCACGAATCATCCTTACAGTCTTGAATCAAAGTACATGTGGAGAACGCATGGCATGGTATCTCTCCTTGCACAAATCTTGCTATTTGTGGGCAACTGTGAATGAATTGATTAATTTGTTGCTCTGTGCACAGAAACATGTCACTAGCATGCCGTGGTTTAAACAAAACGCTGTATGATCCAGTGGAGAGCAGTTTTAGCTTCTCTTAGTAGATTTCCCTCTCTCGGTTTTCTCCTTGTCTCTGTCTGTGCCCTCACTTTCTATAAAGATGGGTCTTTCTAATTATCAAACCTGCCTGTGCATGCTACAATATGGATTTCTGGATGCCTTTTAAGATTTATGAAACAAACAGTTTTAAGTTCAATCGCAAGTTCACTGTAATTTGTGTGACGTAATTATTCTCTACAAAAGCACAAACATTCAGATTGAATATTTCATCTGGAAGGAACAAACAACAATGGACATGGACATGGACAAAGATGCTGTGGGTACAGTATGTAATCAATACTGCCTGTGGTATTTGAAGTGGGGGTCCAATTCAATTTCTTTCTCTCTGTGACATCATTCCTTTTACTTCAACAGTTTGTTTTTGTAACAAAGAACTCTCAAAGTCAATGTAGCTGAACAAAGCTTTTGAAATTTATCCACCATCTTCTATCGACATTGTCTTTTTGAAAATTAATGGGACTTGGGGAACATTTAAGCATTTATTCAACTTGTATGGCACTGTATGTTGTGTAGAGGTTGTCTGAATCATGAACAGCAAGTATTCAGCCAGTGAAACTGAGGGGTGGACCAGATGATTGCTTGTGCATGCTGAAGCACCGAAGCCCCGGTCTAGGTGATCAGTTTAGAGGGCACCTGTCTGTTCACTCCACCATTGGGTGGCATGAAAGGGCCTAGCTCTGTTGCTTTTAACTGGATTGTCACTTGGCTACAAAGTCATGTCAGATTTCACTCGGGATCTGAGACAACACTGATTTCTGTGGAGACTATAGGAGAAAGATTTGGGAAACAAAAAGCAACTGAAGTTTTTGTTTTACTTTGATGTTTCAAATTTGTTGTGCGTTTTTGTCATTTTTTAAAATTTAGTTTTTGTTACTTAGGGTCAGAGCACAGCACGGAAACATGCTCTGCAGCACATTGACTCCATGCTGACCATCGAGAACCCATTTGTACTATACCCATTTACTACCAGTATTTGCTCTGTATGCCTTCTTCACCACCTTTTCTATCTGTGCTGCCACATTCAGGGATCGAAGATACTCAAAATGCTGGAGTAACTCAGCGAGTAACTCGGCCTGAAGAAGGGTTTTGACCCGAAATGTCGCCCATTCCTTCTCTTCAGAGATGCTACCTGTCCTGCTGAGTTATTCCAATGTTTTGTTTCTAGCTTCAGTGTAAACCAGCATCTGCAGTTCCTTCCTACACTTTGAAGATTTTTGGATTAATACAGTAAGCTCCATCTGTTCCTTAATATTTCCACAGGCTCTACCATCCGTTGTGTATGGCATTCCCATATTAGGATGGCTAAAGTGTACACATCAGCATTAGATTTGACATGCTGCTGTCCTGTCCATTTTACCAACAGAAATTTATTAATTTCAATTGCACTAGTTTTTAAATGGCTCCATTTCAGATTTGTGAAAACTTAATTTATATTTTGACAAAGGTCCTGTTGCTGGCTGTCAGGGACATTTTGGGTCAAGCCGATGTTGCACTCCAGTCCATAAGACTACTGAGAGATCTACTCCACACTCCCAACGTCTGGCCCAGAATAGATTCAGGCACAGGGGACTCGGCCAGCAAAATAGGACCCATGGTATACAATACCCCTACTCAAACTGGAGCATCTACTCTCAACTAACAGATCACAGCTCTGAATAATACAATCAAGGGCTAACACAAGTTCTTGATAAACGTTCATTTTTTTAAAACATTTTAATTCTTGAACGGACATTTATGCAACATTGTTAAATTGTCTTTGGTAAAGATCAGGTGCGTGGGAGGAAAATACTGTTGAAGTGAACTCAATAGGATGCTTCAACCTGCATGTTATTTCACAGCACTTAGTCAAGCAAGCCATGTTCAAGTCAAGTCAAGTCAAGTCACTTTTATTTCAATAGCACATTTAAAAAAACAACTCGTTGACCAAAGTGCTTTACATTGGTGCAGGTACTAACGTTATACAAACAGTGGTACATAGATCAACAATAAATACATACATACAGCCCTCCCTCAGAGGTCCTCAAGAAAGGCTTGAGAGTAAAAATAAGTTTTAAGTCTCAACTTAAAAGAGTCGATGGAGGGGACAGTTCTGATGGGAAGAGGGATGCTGTTCCATAGCCCAGGAGCTGCAACCGCAAAAGCGTGGTCGCCCGTGAGCTTATGCCTAGACCGCGGGATGTTCAGTAACCCCAAGTCGGCCGATCTGAGGGACCTGGAGGTGGTGTGGTGGGTAAGTAGATTTTTGATGTAGGTGGGGGCGAGCCCGTTAAGAGCTTTATAAACATAAAGAAGGAGCTTGAAATTTATTCGGAACCACACAGGAAGGCAGTAGAGAGAGGCCAGAATCGGTGAGATGTGGTCCCTTTTTCGGGTGCTCGTCAGTAGTCTCGCTGCGGCGTTTTGTACCAGTTGCAGGTGGGACAGGGAAGATTGGCTGATGCAAGATGCTGAAAAACATATGTATGCTGCAGTTATTTCACAAAAGCTCTATGCTTTGGGAATTTATTTTGGTCTAGCAATGAGTCAGGAAAAATGTTAATTTTTTGACGAGATCTTCACTTGTAGTTTTCAAATATTTGACTACTATACAAAAATCAAATAACTGCAGCTGCAGGAAATCTGAAATAATCAGATTGCTGTAAATAAACTATAGATGAAGTACATATGTGGAGTAAGAAACATTGTTAATGTTTCCGGCTCATCTTGATTTTTTGCTTGATCGCACAGCAAATTGATTTGATCAATCTAAGTTTTCTTTTGCAGAACACATTCATTCATCACATTCATTTTTATACTTTCATTACCTCACATATAAAACAGTTAGAAGTGAAACAGTTGCACAAACAGTAAAACTAGGCACAGAATGAACTAATATCAGAAACTGCTGTAAAATGTTCAGCAGTTAGGCAGTGTCTATGGAGAGAGAGACAGCGAATGGGACCCATTCTTTGGAAAATGAATCAAAATGTCACACACGTGACCAGATATCATCACAAAGTGATACATTAAAACATTCTAGTAAGAGATGAATCGTATTCATTGCTATTGTTCTACCTACAGAACGATAATACATGTCTCCTAAAGATATGAACATTCTAGCAAAAAAAATTGTACCACCTTACTCACCATTGGCCTGTGGTTGTTTGTATCAAGTTTCGTTCAGATTGATGTTATATTTCACAAGTCATCACATTTTTAAGTTTACTAAATCCACTCACTTTAGCACTGTCCTCCACCCAATGTTGCCGTCATAGAACACTTAGTCGTGGTCCTGGCAGCAAGTGATTGAACAGGAGAGGGAGGGGCCGGGGGGGAGTGCAATTGGAAGTGCTGGGGGAGGCAGGGGAAGTGCAATTGGAATTTTTTTTAAAGTTCACTGCTGAGGGAGTCAGGGGAGAGGTGGAATCTTACGTTGGGGAACGGGTTGCGTTGGGCCAGGCCTCCTGTTGGGACTATGGGTGAGTGGTGGAATATTGCGTTGGGGGAACGGGTGAGTTGTGGATTATTGCGTTGGGGGAACGGGGCCTAACGGGTCCCACTTGGTCGAGTAACATATAAAATTTCACTTGATAAACTGAAAAAATATGAATCATATGTACAGTACAAAACAATGTACATGTAATGCTTTCAGAATTAGAAGAGATGTATGCCACAATATTTTTATCTTTTTGGTCACACACGTGGCTAAGAATGGGCCATTGACACTTCAGATTGACGACCCTTCTTCAGAACAGTTCTGAATAATGGTCATTGATCTGAGATGTTGGGTCTGTTTCACTCTCCACATATGCTGCCTGACCTGCTGAGCATTTACAACATTTTAAATTAAATAAGTTGTTGTCCTGATGAAGTAGGATTACAGAGCAGCAGATAACTGTACCATTGTTTTTGTAAGCTGTCCTTTCCCATTTTAAAGTTGTACACACAATCTTTGCTTTTGTATCATTCTCTGAATTGACTTTTACTTTTATTTAAATAGAAAGGCATATGGCAAATTCATTCTTTGCCTACAGTTCAGTAAAAATCCTACACACAGTCAGACTTAAGTGCAAGTGTAGGAATAGCAGATCACACTGTATACGAGTCATTTCAGTTCCATTTTGTATGATTCCAGTCCAAAGTTGTTAAAAATTAATCTTAACTTTGTTGTCCTGGCGTGGCACTGGGTTGGAGGTAAGTTGAGCTGCTGGTTGGAGGAAGAGAATGTTTTGGGGTTTGGGCTGATGAACCAGAAAGTGTAAAACTGTGTGGGTGCACTTATAATCACAACTCAATGAGTTCATCATGATTCCTTAATATTGCAGATATAGGAATTTATAACAGAAAAAAATAAAAGCAAAAAATGCTCCCATCACCACCAGGAGCAAGTTGACATTTGGCACTTTGGATTTTTAACATCTTGTCCTGTGTATTTGGAAACATATGGAGGCACTGAAAGAGTGTTTTGGTTTTGAAAAGGGTGCAGAATTTGACCAGAATGATGCCTGGATTGAGGGTGTTAGCTACAAGGAGAGGTTGGACACACATGTACTGTTGAAGAGGGCCCTGACAGAAGTGTATAAATATCACCGGTCATTTGGACTGGACCAGCCACATGAGCACCAATGCATCTTCTTCCTAAGAAGACTTAGGAAGTTCGGCAAATCCCCAACAACCCTCCACCCGAAACGTCACCCATTCCTTCTCTCCAGAAATGCTGCCTGTCCTACTGAGTTACTCTGGCATTTTGTGTCTACCTTCGATTTAAACCAGCATCGGCAGTTCTTTCTTACACAACCCTCACCAACTTCTACAGTGGTGCCGTGGAAAGCATTTTATCGAGAATAATAATAATAACTAGACTAAGTGGGACCCCCATGTTCACACGGGAGGGCTGGTCTTCCGACGCAATATTTCACCTCTCCACCAATTCCAATATTGGTGGCCAGTAGGGGGGCTTTCTGGAGTGCTGGTATGGGTTCTTAGGGTGGCAGCTCAATGCCTCAAGCCTGATCTGCTGGCAGCTCACTTGCGGCTGGTAGGCTGGCAGTTGACATGACTATTCCTTGAAATTCCTTTTCAAGCAGGGTGCAAGGCCACCAAATTCAAATCCATGTTCCTACCATTTCAAGCAGGGTGCAAGGCCACCAAATTCAAGTGCAATTTCTTACCACTTTGTGCAGGGTGCAAGGCCACCAAATTCAAGTGCAGTTTCCTACCACTTCAAGCAGGGTGCAAGGCCACCGAATTCAAGTGCAGTTTCCAACCACTTCAAGCTGGATCCAAGGCCACCAAATTCAAGTGCAGTTTCATACCACTTTCAGCAGGATGCAATGCCGCAAAATTCAAGTGCAGTTTCATTCCACTTCAAGCAGGGTGCAAGGCCACCAAATTCAAGTGCAGTTTTATTCCATTTCAAGCAGGGTGCAAGGCCACCAAATTCAAATGCAGCTTCATACCATTTCATGCAGGGTGAAACCACCATAAAACCACACAACACACCAAACTCACACTTCAGTAGACATTCAGTGTGTTCAGTTGATTCACAGCTCAGACAGAGTCGTGACCTCTCCCTCCCCCATCATGCAGAGACTAAGCCACACCCACACTTCCGGGTTTTATAGTGCCTTTCAACTTCAAGTCAAAGCTCCCAAGCCACCATTTGCAGTGTAGTGCCTTTCAACTTCAAGCCAAAGCAACCAAGCCACACCCAAGCCAGCATTTGCAGGAAGTAGTGCCTTTCGACTTCAAGCCAAAGCAACCAAGCCACCATTTGCAGTAAGGAGTGCCTTTCAACTTCATGCTACCATTTGCAGTAAGTGGTGTCTTTCAACTTCAAGCCACACTCAAGCCACCATTTGCAGTAAGTAGTGCCTTTCAACTTCAAACCAAAGCTCCCAAGCCACCACTTGCAGTAAGTAGTGCCTTTCAACCTCATGCCGCCATTTGCAGTGCCTTTCAACTTAATGCCAAAGCACCCAAGCTACAATTTGCAGCAACTGACTTTGGTGCCTTCCCACACAATGGGGAACTTTGATTCTGCTGTGTGGGGATATTTTATGTTAAATTCTATAGTGTGTTGTGTCCTTTATTTTTATTTTTTATTGTATGGCTGTATGGGAATTTCATTTCACTGTGCCATCTGGCACATGTGACAATTAAATCTATCTTGAATCTTGAAGTAGTGCCTTTCAACTTAAAGCCAAAGCACCCAAGCCACCATTTGCAGTAAGTAGCACCTGTCAACCTCATGCCACCATTTGCAGTAAGTAGTGCCTTTCAACTTCAAGCCAAAGCTCCTAAGCCACCATTTGCAGTAAGTAGTGCCTTTCAACTTCAAGCCACACCCAAGCCACCATTTGCAGTAAGTAGTGCCTTTCAACTTCAAGCCAAAGCAACCAAGCCACCATTTGCAGTAAGTAGTGCCTTTCAACTTCATGCCACCATTTGCAGTAAGTGGTGTCTTTCAACTTCAATCCACACCCAAGCCACCATTTGCAGTAAGTAGTGCCTTTCAACTTCAAGCCAAAGCTCCCAAGCCACCATTTGCAATAAGTAGTGCCTTTCAACTTCAAGCCAATGCACTCACGCCCCCATTTGCAGTAAGTATAGCCTTTTAACTTCAAGCCATTGCACCCACGCCACCATTTGCAGTAAGTAGTGCCTTTCAACTTCAAGCCACACACAAGCACATCATTTGCAGGAAGTAGTGCCTTTCAACTTCAAGTCAAAGCTCCCAAGCCACCATTTGCAGTAAGTAGTGCCTTTCAACTTCAAGCCGAAGCAACCAAGCCACACCCAAGCCAGCATTTGCAGGAAGTAGTGCCTTTTGACTTCAAGCCAAAGCAACCAAGCCACCATTTGCAGTAAGTAGTGCCTTTCAACTTCATGCCACCATTTGCAGTAAGTGGTGTCTTTCAACTTCAAGCCACACCCAAGCCACCATTTGCAGTAAGTAGTGCCTTTCAACTTCAAGCCAAAGCAACCAAGCCACCATTTGCAGTAATAGTACCTTTCAACTTCAAGTCAAAGCTCCCAAGCCACCATTTTCAGTAAGTAGTGCCTTTCAACTTCAAGCCAAAGCAACCAAGCCACCATTTGTAGTAATAGTGCCTTTCAACTACATGCCACTATTTGCAGTAAGTAGTGCCTTTCAATTTCAAGCCACACCCGCCACCATTTGCAGTAAGACGTGCCTTTCAACTTCAAGCCAAAGCTCCCAAGCCACCATTTGCAGTAAGTAGTGCATTTCAATTTCAAGCCAAACACCCAAACAACCATTTGCAGGCAGTGCCTTTTTACTTCAAACAAACCATATTTTCATTTTCAAACCACATTAAGGGGACACAGTTATGTAGACATTTGTTCAGTGTTGTTCAGAGCTCAGAGAGACGTGACCCTTGGCTTCATCCATATTGAAGAGACTGAGTGAGGCACACCACTTCCTGGTTTTATAGTCCCTCCAGCAGGGGCAGCAGAGAGAATGGTGATTTTTTTAAAATCATCGATATCTCTCTGATTTGTCATTGTTGGGAAAAATCCACTGCTCCTTTAAGGCGGAGGGGGGCTCTGAGCGAGGTGGCCAAAAATGACGGCCGTAGGTGACGGCGTTCTGTCGGAAATCGCAGCACAGTGGGCCAAAAGCGGTCAAGATCAGAGTTTTAGTAATATAGATAAATACTTTATTGATCCCTTCAGGGAAATTCATAGAAGGTATAGTATTACGTTGGGAGGGGCAAAGCTTAACGGAGATGTGCGGGGTAAGTTTATTTTTTACACGGTGGGTGCCTGGAACCAGCTGCCAGGGGTGGTAGTGGAGGCACATACAATAGTGGTGATTAAGAGACTTATAGGCACATGGTTATGCAGGGAAGTGAGGGATCTGGATTATGTGATGGTAAAAAAAAGTTGGTTTTAGCATTCTCTTCAGCACAGACATTGTGGGCTGAAGGATCTGTTTCTGTGCTGTGTATTCTAAGAGATTGCAGATGTTGCAATCTTGAGCAAAATTCCCAGCAGATTATTTTTTAGCTAAAATATATTAACCTTTATGTCCCCTCAAATATGTTCGTTGAAAACCTGATGAAACAAGTTGACTTATCAATGACAGCTCTGTGAAGTAGTACTAAGTGAACATTTGCTTCATTTGCTGAAATCATGTTCCCTTTATAAACATGAGGCTTTTCTAATGCTTTGCAACAAATGCATGTTGCTGAAATGATTAATCACCAGATCTAATAATAATATCAAGGTCATCCCAAGAGGGAAAGGTTCAAACAATATTAACTGACAGCACAACAACTTTATTTTGTTTTAATAATAACTTTGATTTGTAGTTTTCATAGGACTTCAACACGTACACAAAATTCTTCAGTAGATTTTTAAGTGTCCTAGCTCGAAATATGACACTTAAATATTTTTTCTTTTAACTCTTGTTGCTGAAATTTCATCTTTTTCACCTTGTTCTTGCATTTCTCGTTTGTCCCTCAGGGTTCCTTCTATCATTCATCGTGAACTTTTCAACTTTTCACAGCCGACCTGACCTTTGTTATGTGGAGCCTGTATCCTATTAAGCTTAACTTTTCCCGTCCAGCTTGTTTTGACTGTTCTTGCAGGGTATTGCGTTTGCCCGCAGTATCAGTTGTACACTTGAGTGTTGGACTTCACTAATGTTGTCAGTGATTGACATACTGTACACATGATGCTTGCCATTTTTGTGAATAATGTTCACTTAAATTCATTGATCTAGATGTTCGTAATCCTGTCTTTTTTTTCTGCTTGTCACTGGGTGTCTTTCAAATAGTGTATCCATAACAACTTTAGAAGTCCTTATTAAATTTAGATCTTTGACAAATACAACTTCTCCCGGGGTTAATTTTTGTGCTTTATGGAGTGTCACACTTTTCTTTTACACATTATTACTGGCTGCTTTCATGTCATTTTGGTATTTTAATTAACATACATACTTTTTAAAAACATTTATTTTCCCCTTGCGAAAAGTTCAATTCCAATAATTTAACCATTGTTTCCTCATTAAAAAGTAAAAGATCTGGTATTTTGAAGCAAGTTGTTCTAAGTGCAGATTAACAGTATGTTTGATTTTAAGATAGGGATTGACTATCTTCCTCTGCCTTTAACAGAGCCTTAACAGATGCTCTAGCTGGACAATACCCTATACCTCAAAATATGTAATCTCCTTATTGTAATGAACAATTGCTTTTACTGAAGGCTTAATAAATTAGTTTTTAAATAGCTTGTTGTGGCTGAACATGGATAGAACATTACAAGTGATGGTTCATTTTCTTTTTATTTTACAACCTACAGAAGTTTGGTGTTGGGTAAATTCCTGCCTGATTAAAGTGTGTCTATTTTTCAGGATTATTATGGAAACATCCAGTAAAGCTAATTTTTAACCGATTAATCTAACTCTAACGTGATTGTGTGCAGCCAATGGAGCAATTTCCATGCATATGGAAGATGTCAATTGAGATAAGGGATTTAGAATTGGAAATAGAATCTTTAAGAAATAAAAATCTTTCAGTTGTGCAACTTGTCTATATTTATGATGGTGGCTATTATAGTTGTGGCTGAGGAGTACAGTGTTAACGCTGACAAAGAAAGGAGCAGTACACCAGGGAGAGCAACTGTTACAAGTTGAAGGCTGCATCAGCCTTAAATTCATTCAAGACCATGAATGGCCCATGTCATCTCCCACCTTCTTAAGTTCCATCCTCACATTGAAGTAATCTCTTCTTTCCTATGTTTAGTATTTGCATTGTATATTCTTTAAGCACTTGTAACATGTCTCCGATGCTGCAAAGCTATCGTCACTCAATCTTGTCCTTAATGTGACCTGTGCCTTTCATCATACTTTTGTTTCTCAAATGTCGATTACCGACGAATGCTTTTTGGGCCGCTTCCTCGGCTTTGTTACGAGCTATCCTGCCATGCCCCCCATTTCTTCCACTATCTCACCGTCTATTTATGGAAAATCATTCATTAATTAAATCTCGGCTTCCTCTTGGTTTGGTTTATTGTCTGTAAAAAAAACCAGTTGCTGCCATTGTGAAGTTTCTTAGTTGATATATATAAGTTCTGTCATACGCCTTCATTGTCTTAAATATTACTCTATATTCCAGAGTATTTTCCCATTTTCTTATTGCAAATTAGAAAGCCATTAGCCTCAACATGCCTGATCTACATCAAATTGGCCTGTCTTGCCATTATAACTGTTCAAGATAAATGCCTACTACTCCAAAGGTCTTTCTGGAGAACAAGCAGGGCATGGCTCATTTCTACACAGCACAACTAATACTCATTTTTCCTTTGTGATGATATTCTACAATGCTGATGCTGCATGAGATCTTTGTCTCTAACAATGGGACTAACTACACTTCCATTTCTTTCCCCACTTCTCGGCTCCTTGCAACATAAGAATAGAGATGACTCCACATTTATTGTTTTCTATATTAGCAGCTATATATTGATTTACACAGATTAGTATTAAAATTTGATGTTCCCCACAGATACATCTCCTGGGGTTAATTTATGTGCCCTAAGGAGCATCATGTTCTTTTTTATCTTCTTTACTGGTCATTTTGGTGTAATTTTGGTCTTTTAAAATAACTTCTTTAAAAACATCAATGAGGGTACTTTTGATAATTCGGTCATTGTTTCATCAAGGCTAAAAGTTCACACTTGCACAAAATGTAAATATTTCTCGTAATTCTTCTGGTCATTACTGCAAGAAGGGAAGGTGATGTGCTATTAACCTTGGTAAATCATGAAGGTCCCAGCTGTAGTAGTGTGGCAGAGTTAGTGAGCAGCTGTGAGCAGCCACTCACATAGTGTATCTCATTTACCCTACTTTCTGTAGCTTGTTCAGCTCTGGTCATTGGAGATCTCCAACGGTGACGTTGCTTGGGGACTTGCAGTGCAAATGCTAATTAATGTCAAAGCACATTGCTGCGTTTTTCCTCTTGTTCAGGATAATTAAAACCTTATACCTTTTATCAAGGTATCCAGTTCTTCAGTCGGAAAACAAACTTACAGGCTATTTAATCTCTTTGTTATGGATGAAACTGGGATGCACACAGGGTGACGCTGTACAATGGCAGCCTCGCCAACAGTCTGTCTCGTCCTTTTCTTCTTTTGTTGTTTTTAGTCTGTTGTTAAATGTATGTTTTAGTGTATCTTTAGTTTTGTATTATGTGGTGGGAGGGGGTGGGGGGGGAGGGGGGGGACTTTTTAATCTGTTTCCTCGACGGAGATACGACTTTTTCCGTATCGTATCTCCGCCCGCACTGCGGCCTAACATCGTGGAGCTAGCGGTCCCTTTGTCCCCACAATGTCTATGCCAGACATGATGCCAAGATCATCACTTCTGTACCTACACAGTCAGACTGGTCATGTCCTCTACCTCAAGGGGGAAAAAGGAAGTAAAGAATAAGCAAATAGAGCCATCGTTGGAGATTTCCAATGACCAGAGCTATCACAGATGGGTGCCTGAGAGTGGCAAAGTGAAGTTGCCTGAAGTTGTGGAATGCCCAAACAGAAGACGATGTGCTATCCACAAGCTGTGTGGGCCTCATTGCCATAGTGCAGCTGGCCACAGACCAAGAGGGAGTGCAAGAAAGAGTTAAATTGGCAGGAAATGGGTAGCTCAGAATCAAAATGCTGAAAGGGATTGTATATCCATGGTAAAGATGAGCCTGTTGGGATCATTCTACTTTCAAAGAGATTCCACCCTCAGAGATTCCACCCTCACCCTCAGGCTCGATCACACTGAGCACCGGCTCCCCTCAAGGCTGTGTGCTCAGCCCGCTGTTGTTCACACTGCTCACACATGACTGTGCTGCCAGATTCAGGGACAACAGGATTATTAAATTCGCAGATGACACCACAGTGGTGGGACTCATCAGTGGAGAGGATGAAACAATGTACAGGGAGGAAGTGAAACAACTAGTGGACTGGTGGGGCAACAACAACTTAGAATTAAACGTCGACAAAACCAAGGAGATGATTGTCGACTTCATGAGGTCGCAGCCCAAACACACACCCCTCAACACCAGTGGCACCACGGTGGAGAGAGTGGAGAACATAAAGTTCCTCGGAGTGCAAATCACAGACAGTCTCACCTGGTCCAGGAACAACACTGGGATTGTCAAACGGGCCCATCAGCGACTGCACTACCTGAGGAAGCTCAAACAGGCCTCACTCCCCACCAACATCCTCAGGACTCTTTACAGGAGCACGGTGGAGTCTGTACTCGCGTACTGCATGAGCACGTGGTACTCCAACTGTAACTGCTCAGACAGGAAGGCTCTGCAGAGGGTAGTGAAGGGAGCAGAGAGGATCATTGGGTCTCCCTACCCTCGGTACAAGAACTGTTCCAGAGCCGCTGCCTGAAAAAAGCACTGGGCATAGCAAAGGACACACTGCACCCCCTCCACACACACCTGGATCCCCTGCCATCAAGCAAGAGATACTGTAGAATCAAAGCCCGGACTACCAGACTGCTAAACAGCTTCCTTCCACAGGCTGTGAGGCTGCTAAACAGTCACTCCACCTGATTCTGCTGCTTTTTTGCACGGACAATTTAATAACAACTCTGGATCTGGCCACCTAATTCAGCTGCCCTGGACAATTTATGACTGTTTTTACTTATATTTTAATGTTGCTGTTTTTTTACCTGCACTTTTTAACTATTCGTATTGTTTTATCAGGGACTGGATTGTTTTTATTGTTTTTATTTATGTGTGAAATGTTTAAGTTTTATGTGCGATGCTCCGGTATTCCCTGGGAAACGTCTTCTCATTTTGCATTGTACAACTGTTGCTTTGCAAGATGACAATAAAGGTTGATTGATTGATTGTCTTCCCCTCTCTTTCCCTTTCGGCATTTCACAGGGACTGTTTCCTTTCCCACCCCCTGTTCCAATCTTTCCTTCGCACCAACCACCCTCCTTTGCAACACATCCTTTCAGCTCTTCCACTTTTTAAGAAAGGAGGGAGAGAGAAAACAGGGAATTGTAGACCAGTTAGCCTGACATCGGTAGCTTGAGTCGATTATTAAAGATGTAACAGCAGTGCATTTTGAAAGCAGTGACAGGATCGGTCAAAGTCAGCATGGATTTATGAAAGGGAAATCATGCTTGACTAATCGTCTGGAATTCATTGAGGATGTAACAAGTAGAATGGGTAAGGGACAGCTAGTGGATGTGGTGTATCTGGACTTTCAAAAAGCCTTTGACAAGGTCCCGCACAAGGGATTACTGCGCAAAATTAGAGCACTTGGTATTGGGCGTAGGGTATTGACATGGATAGAGAACTGGTTGGCAGACAGGAAGCAATGAGTAGGAATAGAAACATAGAAAATAGGTGCAGGAGTAGGCCATTCGGCCCTTCGAGCCTGCACCACCATTCAATATGATCATGGCTGATCATCCAACTCAGTATCCTGTACCTGCCTTCTCTCCATACCCCCTGATCCCTTTAGCCACAAGGGCCACATCTAACTCCCTCTTAAATATAGCCAATGAACTGGCCTCAACTACCTTCTGTGGCAGAGAATTCCAGAGATTCACCACTCTGGTGAAAAATGTTTTCCTCATCTCGGGCCTAAAAGATTTCCCCCTTATCCTTAAACTGTGACCCCTTGTTCTGGACTTCCCCAACATCGGGAACAATCTTCCTGCATCTAGCCTGTCCAACCCCTTAAGAATTTTGTAAGTTTCTATAAGATCCCCCCTCAATCTTCTAAATTCTAGCGAATACAAGCCGAGTCTATCCAGTTTTTCTTCATATGAAAGTCCTGACATCCCAGGAATCAGTCTGGTGAACCTTCTCTGTACTCCCTCTATGGCAAGAATGTATTTCCTCAGATTAGGAGACCAAAACTATACGCAATACTCCAGGTGTGGTCTCACCAAGACCCTGTACAACTGCAGTAGAACCTCCCTATTCCTATACTCAAATCCTTTAGCTATGAATTCCAGATACTCTGCATCCCAGAGTACTTAAGGAAGTAGCTCCAGAAATAGTGGATGCATTAGTAATAATCTTTCAAAACTCTTTAGATTCTGGAGTAGTTCCTGAGGATTGGCGGGTAGTAAACGTAACCCCACTTTTTAAGAAGGGAGGGAGAGAGAAAACGGGGAATTACAGACCAGTTAGTCTAACATCGGTAGTGGGGAAACTGCTAGAGTCAGTTATTAAAGATGGGATAGCAGCACATTTGGAAAGTGGTGAAATCATTGGACAAAGTCAGCATGGATTTACAAAAGGTAAATCATGTCTGACGAATCTTATAGAATTTTTCGAGGATGTAACTAGTAACGTGGATAGGGGAGAACCAGTGGATGTGGTGTATCTGGACTTCCAGAAGGCTTTCGACAAGGTCCCACATAAGAGATTAGTTTACAAACTTAAAGCACACAGCATTGGGGGTTCAGTATTGATGTGGATAGAGAACTGGCTGGCAAACAGGAAGCAAAGAGTAGGAGTAAACAGGTCCTTTTCACAATGGCAGGCAGTGACTAGTGGGGTACCGCAAGGCTCAGTGCTGGGACCCCAGCTATTTACAATATATATTAATGATCTGGATGAGGGAATTGAAGGCAATATCTCCAAGTTTGCGGATGACACTAAGCTGGGGGGCAGTGTTAGCTGTGAGGAGGATGCTAGGAGACTGCAAGGTGACTTGGATAGGCTGGGTGAGTGGGCAAATGTTTGGCAGATGCAGTATAATGTGGATAAATGTGAGGTTATCCATTTTGGTGGCAAAAACAGGAAAGCAGACTATTATCTAAATGGTGGCCGATTAGGAAAAGGGGAGATGCAGCGAGACCTGGTTGTCATGGTACACCAGTCATTGAAAGTGGGCATGCAGGTGCAGCAGGCAGTGAAGAAAGCGAATGGTATGTTAGCTTTCATAGCAAAAGGATTTGAGTATAGGAGCAGGGAGGTTCTACTGCAGTTGTACAGGGTCTTGGTGAGACCACACCTGGAGTATTGCGTACAGTTTTGGTCTCCAAATCTGAGGAAGGACATTATTGCCATAGAGGGAGTGCAGAGAAGGTTCACCAGACTGATTCCTGGGATGTCAGGACTGTCTTATGAAGAAAGACTGGATAGACTTGGTTTATACTCTCTAGAATTTAGGAGATTGAGAGGGGATCTTATAGAAACTTACAAAATTCTTAAGGGGTTGGACAGGCTAGATGCAGGAAGATTGCTCCCGATGTTGGGGAAGTCCAGGACAAGGGGTCACAGCTTAAGGATAAGGGGGAAATCCTTTAAAACCGAGATGAGAAGAACTTTTTTCACACAGAGAGTGGTGAATCTCTGGAACTCCCTGCCACAGAGAGTAGTCGAGGCCAGTTCATTGGCTATATTTAAGAGGGAGTTAGATGTGGCCCTTGTGGCTAAGGGGATCAGAGGGTATGGAGAGAAGGCAGGTACGGGATACTGAGTTGGATGATCAGCCATGATCATATTGAATGGCGGTGCAGGCTCGAAGGGCCGAATGGCCTACTCCTGCACCTAATTTCTATGTTTCTATGAATGCTAACATACCATTCGCTTTCTTCACTGCCTGCTGCACCTGCATGCCTACTTTCAATGACTGGTGTACCATGACACCCAGGTCTCGTTGCATCTCCCCTTTTCCTAATCGGCTAGATAGTATTCTAGAGAGTATAAACCAAGTCTATCCAGTCTTTCTTCATAAGACAGTCCTGACATCCCAGGAATCAGTCTGGTGAACCTTCTCTGTACTCCCTCTATGGCAAGAATGTCCTTCCTCAGATTAGGAGACCAAAACTGTACGCAATACTCCAGGTGTGGTCTCACCAAGACCCTGTACAACTGCAGTAGAACCTCCCTGCTCCTATACTCAAATCCTTTTGCTATGAATGCTAACATACCATTTGCTTTCTTCACTGCCTGCTGCACCTGCATGCCTACTTTCAATGACTGGTGTACCATGACACCCAGGTCTCGTTGCATCTCCCCTTTTCCTAATCGGCCACCATTCAGATAATAGTCTACTTTCCTGTTTTTGCCGCCAAAGTGGATAACCTCACATTTATCCACATTATACTGCATCTGCCATGCATTTACCCACTCATCCAACCTATCCAAGTCACCTTGTAGCCTCCTAGCATCCTCCTCACAGCTAACACTGCCCCCCAGCATCGTGTCATCCGCAAACGTGGAGATGTTGCATTCAATTCCCTCGTCCAAATCATTAATATATATTGTATATTAGCAGGGGTCCCAGCACTGAGCCTTGTGGTACCCCACTAGTCACTGCCTGCCATTGTGAAAAGGACCCGTTTACTCCTACTCTTTGCTTCCTGTCTGCCAGCCAGTTCTCTATCCACATCAATACTGAACCCCCAATACCGTGTGCTTTAAGTTTGTATACTAATCTCTTATGTGGGACCTTGTCGAAAACCTTCTGAAAGTCCAGATATAACACATCCACTGGTTCTCCCTTATCCACTCTACTAGTTACATCCTCGAAAAATTCTATAAGATTCGTCAGACATGATTTACCTTTCATAAATCCATGCTGACTTTGTCCAATGATTTCACCACTTTCCAAATGTGCTGCTATCCCATCTTTAATAACTGATTATAGCAGTTTCCCCACTACCGTTGTTAGACTAACTGGTCTGTAATTCCCCGTTTTCTCTCTCCCTCCCTTTTTAAAAAATGGGGTTACATTAGCTACCCTCCAATCCTCAGGAACTACTCCAGAATCTAAAGAGTTTTGAAAAATTATCACTAATGCATCCACTATTTCTGGGGCTACTTCCTTAAGTACTCTGGGATGCAGCCTATCTGGCCCTGGGGATTTATCGGCCTTTAATCCATTCAATTTACCTAACACCACTTCCCGGCTAACCTGGATTTCACTCAGTTCCTCCATCTCATTTGACCCCCGGTCCCCTGCTATTTCCGGCAGATTATTTATGTCTTCCTTAGTGAAGACAGAACCAAAGTAGTTATTCAATTGGTCTGCCATGTCCTTGTTCCCCATGATCAATTCAACTGTTTCTGACTGCAAGGGACCTACATTTGTTTTAACTAATCGTTTTCTCTTCACATATCTATAAAAACCTTTGCAGTCAGTTTTTATGTTCCCTGCCAGTTTTCTTTCATAATCTATTTTCCCTTTCCTAATTAAGCCTTTTGTCCTCCTCTGCTGGACTGAATTTCTCCCAGTCCTCTGGTTGGCTGCTTTTTCTGGCTAATTTGTATGCTTCATCTTTTGTTTTGATACTATCCTTGATTTCCCTTGTTATCCACAGATGCACTACCTTCCCTGATTTATTCTTTTGCCAAACTGGGATGAACAATTGTTGTAGCTCATCCATGCAGTCTTTAAATGCCTTCCATTGCATATCCACCGTCAACCCTTTAAGGATCAATTGCCAGTCTATCTTGGCCAATTCACGTCTCATACCTTCAAAGTTACCTTTCTTTAAGTTCAGGACCCTTGTTTCTGAATTAACAATGTCACTCTCCATCCTAATGAAGAGCTCAACCATATTATGGTCACATTTGCCCAAGGAGCCACTCACAACAAGACTGCTAACGAACCCTTCCTCATTACTCAATACCCAGTCTAGAATAGCCTGCTCTCTCGTTGGTTCCTCTACATGTTGGTTTAGAAAACTATCCTGCATTCATTCCAAGAAATCCGCTTCCTCAGCACCCTTGCCAATTTGATTCACCCAATCTATATGTAGATTGAAGTCACCCATTATAACTGTTTTACCTTTGTTGCACGCATTTCTAATTTCCTGTTTGATGCCATCCCCTACTCCACTACTACTGTTAGGTGGCCTGTACACAACTCCCACTAGCGTTTTCTGCCCATTAATGTTTCGCAGCTCTACCCATATCGATTCCACATCCTCCAAGCTAATGTCCTTCCTTTCTATTGCGTTAATCTGCTCTCTAACCAGCAACGCTACCCCACCTCCTTTTCCTTTCTGTCTATCCCTCCTGAATATTGAATATCCCTGGATGTTCAGCTCCTAGCCTTGGTCACCCTGGAGCCATGTCTCCGTGATCCCAACTATATCATAGTCATTAATAGCTATCTGCACATTCAACTCATCCACCTTATTACGAATGCTCCTTGCATTGAGACACAAAGCCTTCAGGCTTGTTTTTACAACACTCTCACCCTTTATACAATTATGTTGAAAAGTGGCCCTTTTTGATTTTTGCCCTGGATTTGTCTGCCTGCCACTTTTACTTTTCACCTTGCTACCTATTGCTTCTACCCTCATTTTACACCCCTCTGTCTCTCCGCTCACACATGCGACAGTTTTGCTCAACACTTGCGCTGGGCCCGCCTTGTCCTACAGGACCTCCCAGCTGCCAACCATTTCAACTCCCCTTCCCATTCCCATATTGACCGTTCCTGGTTCTCCTACATTGGCAGAGTGAATTAGATGGGTAGCTAACAACCCAGCGGTATGATCATTGAATTCTCAAATGTTAAGTAACTTCTACTTACTCCCCTCCCCTTCCCCCTTGCCCCACTCCTCCACCCTTGTCATTTTACCAGATCCACGGTTGTCCACATTGTTTTCCTCTTGAGATCACACCTCCCTAGCCAACAATGAGTTTACCAGGCACGGCCTTGCCTGAGGCTGCTCCTGGTGTTTTCTCTCCTCCACCTCTTCACCCCCACCACCCCTACTTTCAGTCTGAAGAAGGGTCCTGGCCCAAAATGTCACCCACCCTTTTTCTCCAGAGATGCTGCCTGACTCGCTGAGTTACTCCAGCACTTTGTGTCTATTTTTGGTATAAAGCAGCTTCTGCTGTTCCTTGTTTTACATTTTCACTGAGACTGTATTTGTCAAAGGTGACGGTGCACAGAGAACACAATCCTTGCCTGTCCTCTTTACTTTCTTGCATTATTCGTCACAGTCATCCACATGCTTTATCAGACTCAATTATACTGTCTCACTTTTGTTTGACCACTTTTCTTTTTCTAACTTCCCTCCTTCAAAAATCTCTTTAAATCTATCTCTTCAATCTCGTTTTGGACAGCAGCTTTAATCCTTCCTCTATTTTTTAGCCTCCAGCCACATCTGACTTAAAGAAATCTTTAGGGGCAGTAATTATATTAAAAAATATCCTGCACAATTGTCGTACAGATTTTCATAAATATTTCTGCTGTGAACAAAATTAATCAGAATCTGCGTTTCTAAGCTCCTCTTGATCTTAAGTGCTACATTCATATCATCTCTTGACTTTCTTCAAAATAAAACAGGTGATTTAAAGGAAATAAACATCTGTGGTGTTAATCTTTCCACGTGCCTGCTCCCCCAACTCTTTAATTAGTTTGGAAGTTTCCTAGTGCACTGTCTTGATTTGCTAGCCATTTTGTTAGTGTGACTTTGGCCACAGCAAGGACCGTATTTTTTCTGTTGTATTAAACAGTACAGACTTATTGCAGTTAATTTTATTTTTAACTTAATATTTTGGATGTGCAGCATTGCTATAATTTAATTCTATTCCCTTTTTGAATCATGACTCTGCCATTGTTCAGCCAAATGTTATTCTGCTCTGCGACAATATAAATAAGGGATGACTGCCTTCCCAAATTCTCCTCCTTAATAATACAAAAATACCTGTATTGGTTCTGTAGCTGAATGTAGGATCTCAGTAGACTTAAAATCAACATTGTGTGCATCTTTAATTTATTTCACAGGCTATTTGATGTAGCTGCATGGAACAAACTTTGTAGATTTCTGCCAGACATCTTATTTAGCCTATTTTTTTACCAAATGGTCACAAATATTTGAACCACCACAAAACCATTCCCACTCCTTCTCCCCCACCCCCCTCCCCCCTCCCCAGCCAGTGGTCCACCCTATTATTGCCAGAAGCAATATTGGGTATCTACTACCAAAGACCTTGTCAGTGGTGGTGAAGACTGGGAAATTAAATAGTGCTAGAAATCTTGCATTGAAAGACTTTTATGCAATTGATGTGTAATTTAACCTGCACCAGTTTGACCTGGAGCAGATTGCAGGTAATATTTGTGCTTTTGCCCTCATTATTGTAAATATAGCATGCCACCATCAAAATCATCCTCTTTGTCATTTTGACACTTATTCAACGGGCGTAGTTTTGTGAGTGGCTGACATCAGTTGAAGCCATCTGGCTAATTGTAAGCAGACCTCTGCCTTTTAAGAAAACTTATTTCTTCCAATTAGAATAATTTCAAAGCTTTATGAACACTGCAGCAAGACGTGTTGGAGCAAGCAGAGTGACTCTGGACATCTTGGTGGATACGGTGAAGAGGAGGAGTTGATCCTCTTATCCCAAACATAACATAAGCCACCCAGACCCACGAGGACACACATAAAATGGACACTTCTGAACTTACAATATGGGGGATGGGACGGATGCTTTGTGTTGCCAACGACACCAGGGACCAATTGGTATCCTCCAATGTGGTAAGATAATATTAACAAATTGAAGCGCCCAGAACAAAGCGCCCAAAACACCCACATCTGGCAACAAAGTGAATAGTCTTGTAAATCACCTTCCAATATCAATAATGTGTAGGAAGGAACTGCAGATGCTGGTTCAAACCGAAGATGGACACAAAATGCTTGAGAAACTCAGCGGGACAGGCAGCATCTCTGGAGAGAAGGGATGGGTGGCTTTTTGGGTTTGAGACCCTTCTGACCGTTCCAATATCAATAGCTGGGTGGAAGAGCTAGGAATGTGCATGGACGGGCTGTGCTTCTATGAAGTGGGGTTTATGGTGGGGTCATGGGATGCAAGTGTTTGTGGGTTGTTGAGTGGAACAGTGAGAGTGGGGGCAACTAGCCAGTGTTGCTGTGTGGATAGTTTGCATGTGTTTCGATGGTCCAGGATTCGTGGGTGTTTGATGGTCAGTGGAAAGACCTGTGTGTCTTTACCTGTCCCCATGTATATAGTGGAATGCTGGTGGGCTGTGGCAGTGCGGAACTGTGTGTGGGTATTAAATCAGGAGAAGAGTATCGATTCTTCCTGTTGCTAAGATCACGTTTATCTTTTGTTGGCAACATAAACATACAGATAAATCTATTTTGGCTCCAATTGGCAGCATCAACTGAACGTTGCACCAAAATTGACATAATCGACCACAAACTCTGCCACATTTCACATTTACTTGTGGTACTAGTGGTGGAATTCTACTTGTGATACCATTTGTGAACATATCATCGTATAAATGTGCATTCACAAATTAATAGTTGGAAGCAATAGGCACTGCGGATCACTGCTGGAGTACTCAACTTTTTAAACTCCATGTTCTGAACATCCAGGTGATTTCATTTCTTTACCCCCCCCCCCAACCCCCTCCCCGCCCCCTCTCTCACCCACGTTTAACTTTTTTTTAATTAAAATTATAATATTTATGATTTATGTCACTGAAGTTTTCTGCAGTCATGTTTTCCGTTCTGAGAAAACAAGTCTGCAATCTTATTAAATTCTAAAAATCTTAGGAGGTTATTGGCTGGAAATTGAATTATTTTCTCTTGTTGGTGTTAAAACAGCATTTTGCACCACACTGATTTAAAATTGTATTAAGAACAAGAACTTCAGTTGTGAGATTAACAGGAGTGTTGCAGCACTTGCCTGTTTGAATCATACTGGGACTGTATGATTCAAGGCCAACAAGTAATATAACTTGTTTAAGAAGGAACTGCAGATGCTGGAAAATCGAAGGTACACAAAAAAGCTGGAGAAACTCAGCGGGTGCAGCAGCATCTATGGAGCGAAGGAAAAAGGCAACGTTTCGGCCCGAAACCCTTCTTCAGACTGATCGGGGGTGGGGGGGCGGGGAGAAGTAAGGAAAAAGGAGGAGGAGCCCGAAGGCTGGGGAATGGGAGGAGACAGCAGGAGGGCTGAGGTAGGGGAGGAGACAGCAAGGACTAACAAAATTGGGAGAATTCAATGTTCATGCCCCCAGGATGCAGACTCCCCAAGCGGAATATGAGGTGCTGTTCCTCCAATTTCCGGTGTTGCTCTTTCTGGCCATGGAGGAGACCCAGGACAGAGAGGTCGGATACTGAGTGGGAGGGGGAGTTGAAGTGCTGAGCCACCAGGAGGTCAGGTTGGTTATTGCGGACCGAGCGGAGGTGTTCGGCGAAACGATCGCCCAACCTCCGCTTGGTCTCACCGATATAGATCTGCTGACATCTAGAGCAGCGGATGCAATAGGTGAGGTTGGAGGAGATGCAGGTAAACCTCTGTCGCACCTGGAACGACTGCTTGGGTCAATATAATATAACTTGTTTTTTTCAAAAATATATCATCTTTATTCAGAATAAATAAACGTACAAAATAAAAACTGTAAAAAGCTCTTCATTCAGTAGTGTCAAACTCAGTAGTGTCCGTATCTATCTTTAAATAAAACACCACTGCCACTCACCTATTCCTTCGCTCCATAGATGCTGCCTCACCCGCTGAGTTTCTCCAGCATTTTTATCTACCACTGCCACTCATGTGGCTCCCTCTCTTTTCCATTGAAGAAACATCTATTTCCAAAAGCCTGACCCCATTTCTGCTTCCCTCTCCAGCCCCATCTATCATCCAGCCCCAATAATTAGATCTGTTAGGACCCACTGCACCGTGTCCACATTGTAGAACCATACAAAGAAAAGAATTAGGAGCAGGAGTTTCTCACTTAGCCCCTCAAGTCTGCTCTGCCATTCAATAAGATCATTGTTGATGTGATTATAACCAAACCAATGAACTCACCATCTAAACACTGCACTTCAGGTTGGATAGAACCAACCTAACCGTAATAAAATAGTTGCTGTGTTGAAAGGAACTGCAGATGCTGGTTTAAATCGACGATAGACAAATCAAAGATAAAAGAGTTGCAGTCGTCAGTATACTTTCTCATTTTGTGCGTTCCAATTTCTTGTCTCTTTGACTATTTCCAGGTGTTGGCTTGACATGTGGAACCATGTAACTAACTCCTTTAAATTCATTTGAAATTAACACGAGGATCTGGCCCAATCATGACAAAACAAAGTAAAGGTGATTTATAATGAAGCTTTAGTCCCACCAAGGCTCCTTTGCTAACTTTGAACATTCTTGGGCCCATTCCTTAATTTGAAGTAATTCTGTGATAATCCTACATTAATAGTAAGATTAAACGAGAACTTACCGGTTCGAAGTTTGATCGTTATTTTATGAGGAGTAACGTTGAGGGATTATGTGAAGAACCCGCCAGGACGCATGCGTGTCATTCTTCAAAGCAGCGGTGTGAAATCACAGATAACAGTAATGACTGAACATAGTAAGATTAGAGAAGAGGATACCAGTTGAACTTTATGATCAAGGGTGGGAGCGGAGGGCACGTAATCCCTCAACGTTACTCCTCATAAAATAAAGATCAAACTTCGAACCGGTAAGTTCTCGTTTAATCTTACTATTTTACTTTGGAGTCACGTGAGTGACTACGTGAAGATTTCAAAGCTCTGTGATTTCATGCCGTGGAAACGAGTCCATGCATCACATCTGCCTTAATTGACTAAGGGAGGGAGGAATTGTGTTAACATGTTTAAACATGAATCCGACATTGAAATCCATGATAAATTTATTAACAACAATTTATAGCCCCTATTTTATGGGGTGAAATCATATTACAGAACTTAAAATTGATTCTGCAAAAGTTCCAGGTTTAACCACTGGTTTATGGTAGAATTGTTGGAACGTTTTTTCCCTTGACCATCCTGCTGTTTCCAGGATTTGGTCCATCGGTACGTCCAACTCCATAGTTGCCGATGTAGCTGCAGCCCTGGTGGAATGAGATTTGAATATGTTAGTATCCACCCCAGCTGTTGTTAAAACCTGTTTCAGCCATCTGGAAATAGTTTGAACCGACACTTTTTTGTGGGGTTGCTTGTGGCTGATTAGTAGTGCCATCTCATTGCCTCTGATGTTTTTGGTGTTCTCCATATATAACAATAAATGTCTTATTATACAGAGACGATCATCTATAGGGTAAGCCCTAAATTCTATTTTGAGGCCTGATGATCCCGGTCTGTTCTGTTTAACTAATTCGTGAATATGAAAAGTTATATTTCTTGTTGAAGTCATATTGTCCAGCCTTAACTTATGTAAAGACTGTACCCTTTGTGCTGTGACCAAAGCCATCAGCATGACTGTTTTATGCGTCAGTTTTTGCAGGGACAGAGCTGTTGCTGGAGACCAGTTCCTTAGCAACGTTAGGACAATACTCACATCCCATATTTGAGAGTATCTGGTTCTTGGGGGATTGATATTAAAAATTCCCCTCATAAGTTTGGTTACCAGGGGGTGAGTCCCAACAGAAAGACGCTCTGATCCTCGCCATAAATATGCTGAAAGGGCACTTTTGGCGCAGTTAATGGCACTGTAACTGAGCCCCTCATCCTAATGGAGGCCTGCCAGGAATTCCAGAACAGACGTTATGTTCATCGAGCTGTAAGTGATGTTGTTTCTGTGATAATATATCTCCCATTTCCTGATGTATACCAGATATTGTTTTTTGGTGGACTGCCTGTGAGCCGCTGAGATAATGTTCAATGTTCGGTCCGTCAGTCCCAGTTCCAGTAGAGGTTTCTTTAGACTCTACAAATTAATAAGTTTGTCGTATTATGACATGGATGGCTATCCCCAGTTACGGGATGAACCAACAAATCTGGTCGTTTCAGGATGGTGATACATGGTTCTAAGACCATGTCGAGTATCACAGGGAACCATGGTTGAGTAGGCCAATCGGGCACTACCAAAATACCAGACGCCGAGTCTTGTTGTATTTTGCGTAATACCTGACTGATGAGGCAGAAAGGAGGGAATGCATAGAAAAACTATTTTCCCCCAATGCAGCGAAAAAGCATCTATCGCTGATGCCCCAGGGTCTGGTTCCCAAGAAACATAGTTTGGTAACTGGTGATTGAGTCTAGATGCAAATAGATCGATATCTGGTGTTCCATACCATGCTACAATATCAGCAAATACTTTTATATCCAACATCCATTCGATGTTTTCATTGAATTTGCGTGACCTGGTGTCTGCCACTGAATTTAGGTTACCTGGTAGGTAAGTAGCTGATATCCAAATATTTCTCTGGATACACCATTGCCAAATTGTATTAGCCAGATTGTCACATGATGTCGATTTGATTCCACCCATATGGTTAATATATGCCACCACGGTGGTATTGTCAATCTGTAGTCTAACATGCTGGTGATATATTCCAGAACAGTATGACTTTAGGCCATAGAACGCACCCAACATTTCCAGGCAGTTTATGCCAAGTGTCTGTAGTCATGATGCCTCCTGTGCATTCCATCTACCTCCACAGCTGGAGATGGAATTGGTAGCACCCCAACCAAGTGCACTGGCATCAGTTTGTACCACCACTGAGGGGTTGCTGATAATGATAGGGCTGGAACAATGCCGAATGTTATCCCTCCACCATTTTAATTCCATAATTGTTTTGATTGGTAGCTTCATTGGTCTGTCGAAATGACCAGCATTAATTTTGAGTGCTTGTATTTTTGCCCTTTGTAAATCTTGATAATACAAAGGTCCAAATTGTGTGGCTGGAAAAGCAGCCACTATTTTGTCAATCACCCTTGCTACCAATCTGATAGATGGTTCACTGATGTCAATGAGGTTGTTGCAGGCCTCAGTTAAGACTGTAGCCTTGTCCTTTGGTAAAGTCACCGACATGTGAACTGAGTCAATAGTGAACCCCAAATAATCCATTATGGTGGAAGGCGTTAGTTTAGATTTAACTGGATGGATGATAAACCCCAGTTTCTCAAACAATTGTTTGGTGGCTGATACAGCTAGTTTGGCTAATTCCAAAGTTTTGCCCACAATTAATATGTCATCTAGATAGGCCATGATCATATGTTTTTGTTTCCGAAGAAACACTAGGGCTGGTTTCAAAATTTTTGTAAACAGCCTGGTAGAGCTCTATACTGCCAGAGCTGCCCCATCCAGTTGAATTTTAAATAACGTCTGTGGTCAGTCCGTATAGGCACTGAATAGTAAGCAACTTTTAAGTCGATGCTAGCCATGAAGTAGCCTTTGGAAATCAATTGTTTGGCAGTAACAAAGGTTTCCATTTTGAAATGAATATATTGCACACATGTATTCAATTTGGTCAAATCTATGATGATGCGACAACCACCATCTTTTTTGTTTTTGGTAAAGATATTAGACACAAATTCCAGAGAATCGTGTTGAGTTTTTTCAATTACCCCCTTTGCGTGAAGTCTCACCAGTTCAGCATGTGCTTCTACTTTTTCTTTTCGTGAAAGTACAAATGTTCGGTTCGGTACATGCTGAACTGGGGGGCTATTTTTGTGCACAAATTCAATGGTATATCCCTGGATACTGTTTAGGATATAAGTGTCTGTAGTTAATGTACTCCATGCATCCCAAAAGAAGTGTAATCTTCCACCGATATGTGTATTATCCACACTTCCTATAATTTGTAAGGGACCAGATCCACCTACCTCCATGGTTACCAGTGGAAGGTTTACTTCTTCCTGTGTAGTCTTCGAGGAGGTTGAGGCGCCGGTGTTTGGGTTTGGGGTTTGCGCATTTTCCACGAAGGCCGGTCTGGGCCATGGCCTAAAAAAGACCGCTGTCCTGTATGCCCGGTCTTTGAGCTTTCACCAGCTTCTCTTGTTCTGCTGGTGGGTGCGTAAGGGTGCTGTCTTTGGCTGTGGGAGGTCCTTGCTGTTGTCGCCTTTATGAGCCCCAGGGTTTTTGCCTCCTCATCGAGCTCCTTAACCTGCTTGGACAGGTTTCCCCCAAATAATAATATTGGTGGCTTTGTGTCTCCAGGTTTGCACAGGCCTGCAAATTTTGGATTTAAGGCAGGTCGGATGGCACTCTTTCTGATACTATTGATTTCATACTGCGTATTGCAGAATAGTGCCAGTGCATCCTGTTGTTCTTGCGACATTTCCTTCCCATCCACTGTGCGAGCGAATGCTGTGATCCCTGCTGTTAGTAGTTTTAGTATTTTCTGGAGCTTGACATCCAGGCTTCTAACTCCTGCTCCGACGTGTTTCCAGATACAATTATTCACGACTGGAACATTCAGGGATACGCAATTTCCTGGTGCCAGATATTTGGCAGTGGTGTCCATCACAGCCTGTTCCTGTAGTTGCTTGAATGACAGGAAATCAATGCTGGCAGCTAGTTTCTGTTCTAGGTTTCGTCCAGTCTGATCCGGCTGTATGTAGTTGGACACCATGTCCAGTAGATTTTCTCCTTCCTGCACCCCCTGCACACTTGTAGTTTGTTCGGCAAACCCCTCTTCGGGGTCAGCCCAGAATTGACCCCCAGTACTCCCCTCTGACGAGGGAGATGCACTGTGCAGCCCTACGTAAGGTGCTGCTGTGGGTGTTATGTATGACCCACGGTGACTAGACTCCATCTCCCGGAGTCTGTCATGTTGGAGCATTTGCTCCATAAGCCGCTCCATCCGGCTCCAGCGCGCATGGTCGCTGGCTGCTCGCGGCTCCTCAAAGTCGGACTCATCAGAGTCAACGGCTCTGTTTGTTTTTCGTTTTGCCTTCCCGCCCGGCCGCGGTGTTGATCTGGCCGGTGCGGGGGCTAAGTCGGGCACAGCTGATCCCATTACGGGTGATTCCTGTGCCGCCGGCCGCTGCTGGCTGCCCGCAACTCCGCGGTCCTCCCCCGCCAGCTTTGTCGCAGCTCTAGTTGACTTTTTCGATTTATCCATCGTTTCCCCACCTGTGAAACAGTATGGGAACAATAATGACCGCAGAGTAACCACTTACCTGTCGGTCCCGGCTTTTAAACTTGCCGCTGCGGGGGGAATGTCGTTCCACCCCGCCTGTCGTTTCGCAATGCGTGTAGCGATATGACATGCATGCGTCCTGGCGGGTTCTTCACGTAGTCACTCACGTGACTCCGAAGTAAAATTTAAACATTACCTTTGATTGCTTAGATGTAAAGAGCGTGTAGTGTTAAAATACAGGTGTAGACATACATCTTTGTGCACAAACACTACAGGGACATTGGATCTTCCTTTGTACTGCCTGCCAAACCTTCTACTGCATTGTACAATGGAGCATCCACCATGGATGGTCTAATGTCACTGCAGTTCTCCTTCCCAACAATGACATTTTACCCTTTCTTACATCACCACATAATCTTTCTCTGCTTAAAACTCATTCAGATGAGATCTTGATAACAGTTTTGCATCTGTTTAAGTGGAAAATAAATTTGTGTTCACTGGATAGAGATTATCTGTTACATTTTCCTAGAAGATATTTATTCTACCTAGATGTTTAAGAAGGAACTGCAGATGCTGGAAAAATCGAACGTAGACAAAAATGCTGGAGAAACTCAGCAGGTGAGGCAGCATCTATGGAGCGAAGGAATAGGTGACGTTTTGGGTCTCGACCTGAAACGTCACCTATTCCTTTGCTCCATAGATGCTGCCTCACCCGCTGAGTTTCTCCAGCATTTTTGTCTATTTACCCTAGATGTTCATTTTCATAATGCTGTGAGATTTCTTTCTTGGCATTATGCAAACAAATTTTTAACCTGGAGTGAAATACAATATCAATAGTTTTTATGTAATTTGCCTTTGCTCTGAAAACTTGACCAGCACTTCTTTGTATGTGCCACCTTTGCATCCTTTTGGAGCTTGCAGAGAAATTGAGGTGATGTTACCCCAGGGATACCTGAGGTTGAGTACTCTGGGGTGTTCCAGCTCTATGCGGGACCAGCATACCTGCCTGCTAGGTTACAGACTCACCTGCTTCATATGCTGGGAGAATGGAGCAGCTGGGCTTGTACACTCTGGAGTTTAGAAGGATGAGAGGATATCTTATTGAAACATGTAAGATTGTTAAGGGTTTGGAAACGCTAGAGGCAGGAACCATGTTCCCGATGTTGGGGGTGTCCAGAACCAGGGGCCACAGTTTAAGAATAAGGAGTAAGCCATTTAGAACGGAGACGAGGAAACACTTTTTCTCACAGAGAGTTGTGAGTCTGTGGAATTCTCTGCCTCAGAGGGCGGTGGAGGCTAGTTCTCTGGATACTTTCAAGTGAGAGCTGGATAGTGCTCTTAAAGATAGCGGAGTCAGGGGATATGGGGAGAAGGCAGGAATGGGGTACTGATTGGGGATGATCAGCCATGATCACATTGAATGACGGTGCTGGCTCGAAGGGCCCAATGGCTTACTCCTGCACCTATTGTCTATTGTCTATCCCATCATTCCATGACCTTTTCCATTGAAGATCTTGGACCTCTATCTATCCAATGTAATCACAGTCCCCAGTATATTCCGTCTCAAGTCATGACCTTCAACCAGAATACTGGGCAGTACATTTTTGGTTACAAACCAAATGATACGCTGGTTACAGAAATGCCCAGTTATACACACACCCAACGCCTCAGTCATTTGTGTGCACGATCACAATCAATCACAATCAGTTTTATTCGTCACTTGCACATAAAGTGCAAGTGAAATGAATTTGCCAGCTGCTTAGTTTAGTTTACAGCACGGAAACAGGCCCTTCAGCCCAACGAATCAGCCCCGACCAGCAGTCACCCGTACACTAGCACTATCCTACACACCAGGGGCAATTTATAGAAGCCAATTAACCTACAAACCTGCACGTCATTGGAATGTGGGAGGAAACCGGAGCACCCAGAAGAATCGCACATGGTCACAGGGAGAACGTGCAAACTCCGTACAGACAGTACCCATGGTCAGCATCGAGCCTGGGTCTGTGGCACTGTAAAGCAGCAACTCTATCGCTGCGCCACTGTGCCACCCTTAACCCACTCTTTGGGGTACACTAAAGATTCTAGGCAGTATTTTTTTTGGCTGCATTGAAGAACACTAGTGTCGGGTTTATTTTATACTGTACACAAGTTTGCACATGACTTTAAATGGAATGTCAAGAAAGATAATAAGCACGGTGTAGTAATAAGCTGGGTGTGGGATGTCTTGCATGTGGTTGACAGCTTGTCAGAAAGTTTGATGGGGATTCATTCTCTCTGAGGAGAACAGAGCTTGTTTCAGGTGTACAATAAACTAATTGCATATCCCTTGAATGGATAATTGTCAGACTTCAGGACTCCTATCCAATTTTTCAGGAGTCTGATAACATTTTACAATAGTTCCATAAAAGTGACTGGAGGTGATTTTGTCCACTTTCTGTAACATAGCCAAATTCTTCTGCAATATACATTTTTATGTCTTTTGTTAACAGTTGATGTTCTTTTTTTTTCTATATGTAGCTTTCTCATTCCTCTTTCTCTTTTTTGTACTTTTGAACATTGTTATTCAGTACCAAGTAAAACATTTATGGTCCCCTTATAATCTTGTCACTGTTTGTTTTTGTCTTAATCATAACTTCATAATTATAGCTCATTTGTTTGTGATATTTCAAACTATATATATATCTGATAAATGTTGGTAAATAAAATGTTGCCTAAAATAGACATTTTTGATGGATGGCTGGGTAATGCAGTGAATGTCACGACACGATAAAAGAGAGTTTATGTGTTAGTGATTCACTCTGGTGTAGCTGAAGACATGAGTATTTTGTGCTGGGTGGATTTTTATACATGAAAACGCACACCTCCAGATTCAGGGACAGTTTCTTCCCAGCTGTTGTCAGGAAACTGAATCATCCTACCACAACCAGAGAGCAGTGCTGAACTACCTATTTGGTGACCCTCGGACTATCATAAAATCATAGAGTGATACAGTGTTGAAACAGGCCCTTCGGCCCAACTTGCCCACACCGGCCAACATGTCCTAGCTACATTAGTCTCACCTGTCCCTGTTTGGTCCATATCCCTCCAAAACTGTCTTATCCATGTACCTGTCTAACTGTTTCCTGAACGTTGGGATAGTGAATCCTTGCTGGCTTTACCTTGCACAAAACGTTATTCTCTTATCATGTATCTATACACTGTAAATGGCTCGATTATAATAATATATTGTGTTTCTGCTTACTGGATAGCACGTAACAAAAGCTTTTCACTTGGTACATGTGACAATAAACTAAACTGTAAACTGTATTCTCCTATGTATTCATATGTCACATGGACATTAAATGACAATATAAATCACAACTACTTTTCCACATGAGAAATTATGGAACAATATACTCATTATATTGTCTATAAATCTAACAAATGTAACAATAATATTGCAACAATTTATTATTACACTATAATGAAATAGACACAACTGTACTGTAGGACATAAGCCAGAGAAGCTTGTTTTATATGTACTTGCTCTTTGTCAGAAAGATTGCAATAAGTCTCAATGACACTATAGCTTCAAACAAAATTCTTATAAGATAACCATGGACATGGTTAAATTGATTTGCATGTCAAGACTTTGATGCCCACACTGATGAGTGCTGTGACCTTTCTTCTTGCTGAATGTCACACATGTGCAAATTATCACAAAGTGTTACACTGAGACAAAACATTAATTTGCAGCACATCTGTAATAGAAAAATTATAGTGATTTGAGAGAAAATAAATGTAAACAATGACACAATGTCCCTTTTCCCTTCAGCAAAACTTTAAGTAGCAGGGATGGTTTAATAGTGTTGTGCGGTCGGTCCGTGGTGTGACAAAGGGTTCTGTCTCTGGATGCTGAGGCAACTTGTAGAACCTGACTGTTCACACATCAGACATGACAGCTGATCGCAGTGTTGTCACCTGCTGCATCAATGACTAGAGTAAGCACAGTTGGGAGGGTGGGGGTCAAAATGGAGTTAAATGTGTTCAAAAGAATAGACTTTTGCAACGCAATCCAATATGTTTCCACTTCTCAGTTACTTCCCCGTTTCATTAAAAACACCAAAGGTTACTGTCAAACCTGATAACATCACTCTTGTCACTCATTATTAAACATGAAACCAATTGATTGTATCAGGAAAAAATAGGATCTAAATTTGAATTAAAAGCTCCGAAAAGTTAATTTTAAAAGGATGTATGGATAACTAATCTGATATTCTTAAGTATTACAAAGAGGTATCATCCTGGATTGAAAAGAGTAACTTTACATCAGAATCTTTCTCTGGAAGAGTATGTTAAAGCAGGACCGTAGAACAACTTTCTATTTGGTCACTGTGTTGGGCAAATGGAGAATAGGTTTAACAGAAAATGTTTCAATATATGAAAATAAACTCATCCATCATGTGATGTCCGGTTTGTGTCCATCTCACAAATAGCCCATTTTTATCAGTAAGTCTTGATACGACTTGCCCCCAGAGGAGCCCATATCCAAAATATTTGTGAATACAAATCTATTGGCGTTGCAGGTAAAGGAATATTTCATAAAATCCCATGCCATTATTATTTATGGTAGTTAAGCACTTTCAGTTTTGCAACCAGTGTATAGATCGTTTAGACCAGGCTGGTGTAACTGTTCAAACTGGATTGTAAATGTTGATATCTTTAAATATTTCAAAATAAACTAGTCCATTGTGTGATGTCAAGTTTGCATGCATCTTATCAATAGCCCATTATCATTGTTATCACTTGCCCCTGTTGTGTAGTGAAACTTTTATTTAGCCTGCCCGAACTCGCACGAGAGCTCAGATCATAGAGCAGAGCGCTCCGCTTTGTCTCAGATACAGTCAAGTCCTCGTGGCAACATCCTCGTAAAAATCTTCTCAAGAGCATTTTCGTTCTGCCTCTCTGTGATCTAATACAAAATCAGACCATATACACTCTGTTGTGTAGTGAAAATTTTATTAAGCCTGCTCGAACTCTCACTATAGCTCAGATCATAGAGCAGATACAGTCATATATGTGTTTATGTGTGTTCTTTCCTCCACAATCTAATCAGTTGTATGATTGCTGAATAAAATCATCCTTAAGTTATACATCATTTGTTAATCTTGCTCAAAACAAATTTTATTTTGTTAAATACTTCATTTAGATAACCCCACCATTACAGACAGATACGGAAGCCTATTTCACTTCATTTTAAGGATATTTAGTTCTGAACACTCTTAACCCCCCTCACCTTTATTCACCTATCACTTACTAAACTTTCAACCACCGCTACAATCAGTCTGAAGAAGTGTCCCGGCCTGAAACATTATTTGTCCATTCCCTCCACAGATGCTGCCTGACCCGCTGAGTTACTCCAGCACTTTGTGTTTGGCTGAAGATCCTTGTGTCCCGTGGGTTAGCGTGTACTTCTTTATTAAGGAAGAATATCATTGACACAACTGCAAAGAAGATTGACTGGATTGAGTAAAGGTACGAAGACATTAATTGATGAGAAATAAATGGACAGCTTGGACCTCTAATCTATGGAATTTAGAACAACAAGGATGACAGGGTAGATACAGAGAGAATTTTCCTTTGATAGGACAATCCAAAAATAGGGACCACTGATTGATTTGGTGCAAAGATTCCTCCATTTAAGACGGAGATAAAGAGATATATCTGCTTTCAAAGGCTTGAGAGTCATTAGAGTTCTCCATCGAGAGAGCTGTGGGGGCAGAATACTGAAGTATGATTGACACCGTGCTAGACAGGCTTTAAGACCAGAGGGGGAAAGAAAGGTTATGGAACCAAGCAGTCAAGTGGAATTGAGGCCGGTATCAAATGAATTATCTTGTTGAAAGTTGCCTCTTGCTTCGATTTCCTGTGTTAATGAGTTTTAAAGAAAATGTAAACATCTAAAATAACAATTTCAAATTGAGGTGATAATCCACATAGTACAGTTTATGAATCTTCATCTTCTATTCTGCATCTTTTTTCAAATGGATATCTTTCCACTGTGTAAAAACTGCAGCTCAAATTGTCACATGGTGTCCTGCACAGGGATCATTTTGAGGATTAAAAAAAAGAAAGTATTTATACTTTTTTTGTTAAACTTATTATTATGTTAAACAGAAATAGGAGCAGAAATAAAACCTGTACAGTTCTTGTTTGATTGTGAGATTGCTGGTAGATCATCTTGAGTCAGAAGTGGGGGAAATAGAGTTGACATATGTGACCATTGACTTGGAAACAGAAAATAGACATAGCTCCCATTCTTGATTCAGTATTTGCTTTAGTTTTGCGAGGGTTTGATTGTTTTTGTTTAGTTTTGTTTATTGTAGAGATACATTGCGGAAACAGGCACTTTGGCCCACCGGGTCCGCACTGACCAGCAATCCCCGCACACTAACACTATGCTACACACACCAGGGACAATTTACAATGATACCAAGCCTATTAACCAACAAACCTGTACGTCTTAGTGTGGAATGAAACTGAAGATCTCGGAGAAAATCCACGCAGGTCATGGGGAGAATGTACAAACTCCGTACAGACAGCACCTATAGTCAGGAAGGAACCCGTATCTCCGGCGCTGTAAGGCAGCAACTCTACTGCTGCACCACCGTGCTGCCCAATTATATTTGACAGGGTATAGATCACATGGTGACTTACATTTGAGGAATGATTGCTTGAATGATAGAAATCCATTAGTGCTCAAATGGAGTCATTGTTGTGAATAAAGTGGGGACCAGAAAAGGGAAAGGAGATGAGTTTGTGCTTATTGTGATGGTTTCTCAAGTTGCAAAACGTCTTTTTCATTTATTTTTGTGAACAATTCATATCATTTATTATTATATTCTCACAAATTATGTGTCAATTCAAAACTTGTAGCTTTGAACATTTGAAGATCAAATCAGTTTGCATAAGACATGAAATATATGTAATGACTGTAACATTTTAATTCACCTTGTAAATAAAAATTCAATTCTTGCAATGAATTGGTTCTACCAATTAACTTTATCTACAAATTATTTTTTGAGAGTAAATTGTTTAGGAGATGTCGTTCTATTTTAATTAAATATGAATTCAATCCATATTTTAGAGTGAAATTTTAAGTATAATGTCAGCTAACATACGTGGAAAACCGGAAGAGTGTTTTATTGTTTATGGTTAACATTTGTAAGCACAGAATCCCATGGAATGTACAATACTGACACAAGCCAACCACTGCTAGTGATCCGTGCTGGTGTTTATACTTAACAACACAGCCCATTGCTAAAGGATTGTACGTACAACCCACAATCTGCCACTTTGTCAAAGCATTTTCTACCTCTGCACCAGTGAAATACAACCATGCCCTAAGCATGTCGGAATCAAAATTAAAGAACATTTTATTATCTCCAAAATACTCAGTGCTACAGAAAAAATACATGGAACTTGAGACATTAGTTAATGGATTGCCAAATAATGCTACCTTCTGGAGCTTAACATGGACCCAGCTTACATAAGAAGCAAATCCTTTGGGAGAAAAGAAACTGCTGTTCTCATCCTGCTTTTTGTTAGCTAATGGGGGGAAAAAGTCAAATGTGTTAATGTGTACTGGTCCCCAGATTATTGACATTTTCATCTTAAATTATGGTTAATGAGGGACCATTTTGCAATTCCCTTCCCAGAGATTTTCAGTTTTTGCTTAATGGAGGCTAATTAATTTTCACACATTGGGTTGTTTCTTGCTTTGACAGATTTGTGTTTCCATCTGCCATCAGATGTCTTTCTTTCTAACTGAGCTACACCTGTGGTCTATGAAGAACACCTTACAAGTCAAGGGTAATTGAACCATTGCCAAATCCTGATTGGTTTTATTTGTCAGTGTTACTGTTTTACAAATTAATCTAATTTCCAATACATTTATTTTATGTTGTAACACATTTTCTCATAGCTTTTAATCTATTTATGCTCTCTATTGTGGAAAGTGCATTTATCTTTCGATAAAGAATTAAGATTCATGGTAAGTCTAAATAATGAAATACCAATATAAAATATATTTCAATGCAGGTACAGCTGCATTTTTGTTGTTTTAATTTCATAAATGTTGACGCCGCATTTTTTAACCATTAGAATATTTTAAATTGCAGTCTATCAACTGGAATCTGAATCTCTTTTGTATGAAAACCCTTTATATATAAAACCTTTTTGTATAAATAGCACCTTGCACAACCTTGAATTATCTCATAATACTTGTGAAGAACATTTTGAATGTTTATCATGGCTGTAATGTGAATTAATTTAGCATTTCTTTCTGTTTTTTCAACTTGAAAGACATTAATTCTTGCTGGGCGATTAACCTCCTTGTGGTTTTATCCATATCAAATGGCTACTTTTCTTAAAACATCTACATTGAGTCTTAACAGGATATTCATTGGCGATAACACTTAGCTGAACCCAGTCTTGTTGTCATGTATAGGAATCAGGAATAGGAACAACAGTAGACTTCAATCCTCCACATAAGACACTAATGTCAAAAGCAAGGCATTTCTACTACTTGGGTTGCTAACAGTTAACCTGACACACACCAGGTATCAATTTCCATGCCTCATCAACAAGCTTCTTATGCTCTTCCTTCTATTTAACTGTATGACATTATTTCTTTCATTATTGTGTCTCAAAATTACATATAACCATTAGATAACAATCAGTGGAACTAAATAATAACTGATTTCATCCTTCGTGGAAAAAAATAAAAAGACAAAGTAAAGTTATAATTCAGAAGTGTTGTATTTACCAAGTATACTCTGGTAAATTCCAGAATATATTTTATAATTAAGATTAAGTAATTGAAATAAAGATTTGATCAGTTAGGTGAGGTTGTAGCCAGGTATAGAATAGAATAGAATACCATTTATTGTCATACAAACAGACATGGTTCGTACGGAACATCTACATTGAGTCTTAACAGGATATTCATTGACGATACACTTAGCTGAACCCAGTCTTGTTGTCATGCATAGGAATCAGGAATAGGAACAACAGCAACATAAATTCAATGTGTAAACTCGATACTTAAAGATGGCCTTTTTGCGTGATGTAATTGCATTTACATTGTTGCAATCAGTTCTAAATTTTGAGTGAAGTATAAAGTTTACAGACAGTACTAATAAACTGACATGGAATTATGCATTTTTGAAAGATGTGTGCTACTTTCACGTACAAACCTTGATCACTTGACCTTTTAATATATGTATGTTGTCATATTTAAGTATCATTTGACTTTTTTAAACATTTGCTTGTTTCCTTTTCCTAATTGTACGGCAGATACGGATATTGGCATCTTTCAATACTATGATAGAAAAGAATCTGGTGAGTTGAAATGTCTCTGATATGCCAGAAGATTCTCATTAACTGTGGGCAGGGAAGTTTCCCATGGAAGCACTGAACTTTCCAGCAGAGGGCATCCAAATGCAACTGATGGTATACAAAGTCCAGAGCCTTATTGCCATTAAAGACTTCTCAGATGACCATTTGTTTCCTTTAGACCAGATTAAAATGCAAGTTTGTACAAAAATCTTCAGGGAGAAATTAATCTGCGGTGAGAATAGTTATTCATTGTGCAACATTTAATGAACAATTGATTCATTACTTTTTATGTTGCTGTTCTTTCCAAAGCTGGTTTTCACCCATTTTCAGGAGATTAAGTACTGCCGCTGTGTTGCTGACGCCAGATGGACTCTGCTCCTAATCTACATTTAATGATTCACCATTTTAAAATTTGTAGCAATTGTCGTGTATTTTGCCAGGAACGAGTCTTTATATTTAAGCATGCTTCTTTTTTCATTTTAAATTCTTGTAGTTTCCACAACGGACTGCTGTTACCTAGAGGAGAAGCAGCGTATGACTGAGGGTACGCCACGTGTTACCATAACAATGTAATAAGCTCTGAGTAATTGAAGCAAACGTCCTTCCCCCATTTGGCAAATGGGATTCTCTTTTTTTAATTTGGATATTACAGGTTTTCTCTTGAAGAAAGGCAAGCTTTTTGGAATAAATCGCTGACAAACGCTAGCAGCCTAGTCGTCCTGTGTTCCATGGTAATAGGATATTGCCCACTGCTGTGTCCCTTGGGTCACACAATCAGTATATAAGCCAGATGCCTATTGAGCTTGTTTGAATATTCCGCAAATTCAAGTGTTCAAAAAAAAAACCTGGGGCTCTGCAGTTGGACATTGTTTTTATTCTTGATAATAAAAGAGAACTTTTCTCAAAGATACAATTTGCTTTAAAGATATACCAAAAAAAAGTAGAATAAAAAGGAGTAACACTTTCTAGCCTGAATGCTTTTATTCGTGCAAAATTTAAGACATCCTCATCAAATGTTATTGGTAATGGGGAATCGTAGAGAGTGGTAGATATATGCCTCTGGAACATTAACTGCCATCTGGAATACAGCAGCAATAATCAGGTCAGGCCAGTAGATCACTTTACTTTCTTATAATAGATACTATTGAGGGCAGGCAATGTGTCTGTGCTGATCTCTGACCCAGGATTTCCCCATTTTTATTAATCTCCTTCTATATTAAAAAAAAGGTCTGTGCATCTGAATCCTGTCCTGCTTTTTTACACTGTAGTATATCTAATAATAATATTCCATATGTATAACACTCTGCTAAATCTGAAACTTCCAAATTGGTTTAAGATTGATTCATAGAATCATGCATCACAGGAAGCCTTTTAGCCTATTGACACCGAAGGCTTTTTGAGAAAGCTCTCGGATTAACCCATTCTCCAGATCGTTCCCCGATGGCTTGCAGCTTTTTAATTTTCAAGTACTTATCCAAATGTATTGGTTTGTTGAATCACTTTACACTACAACCTTTCAGACAGCAAGTTGCAGATTATGCAAACTATAATATTAAATAAACCATCATTGACTGATTTTCTATTTGCATTTTACCTTGAATCTATCCTCTGGTTACTATGTTATTAATTTATTGTTTTTGTTTGGTCTCTTTTTTTTAATTGTGTTCCTAAATTTGGATCTGGTTGGCACGGCCAGTTTAATTATTGGAGCTGAGTTATGGAATTGCTAGGGTAAATGCTCAGATATTTGCATTATCAATTTGCATTTTGTTTGTTAGCTCGTGAATACTTATGGACACCCAAGAACAAGCGGCCAGATAAATTTCGAGACACGCTCAAGGAGTTCGAGGTACCTTCACTTTACAAATTTTCAAAGTAAACAATTCTTCATCTTTATTTATCTTTCAACAGCTTTAGTTTTTATAAAGGATCAGGTGGGGAACAGTTCATGACAACTGGCCTCTACTGCAGCGGTATGCTCTGAAATAGTTGCGTTTTTGTTCCTGGCACATGCTTGTCTTCTCTAATTTGATATTTGAACTGTCGGTGGTGACATGTGCTTCTGACATGGCTGCCTGTGCTTTTATTGTCCTTCAGGAACTGCTGCAGTGCAGTCGCTGTGTGCTGAGCAAATGGAAGAACAAGAACTTTTGCCAGGTACATGATACAACATTGGTTTTGGGTTGTAGATTTAATTTATTAGCCAATCTTGTAGTTATAAATAATGCTGCATATATATATATATATATATAATGATAAATATGGTATGTTGCAGTCAAGTGATTAGGTACTTGCCATGTTATCTATCAGGTTTCATTATTATGGTGGCTCCTGTGCTTGCAGTCAGCTTGTGGGTGGGGGTGGGGGCGGGATTGGGTTGGTGGGGGAGGGATAAAGAAAGAAGCATGTGTCAGTTCCTCCTTCAGCAGTAAGGTGATGTCAGTCCAGTCCAGCGGAGTGAGGTCTCGTATGTTGCAGGGCCTCGGACTGAAGCATTTTTAGTGTCTTCCCATTGATTGGTAACAATGGTACCTTCAACTTCTGCCAGAACTGTCAAAGGCTGAATGGTTTCAGCAATTCAAAAACAGTAAAAACTTTTCTTTTGAAACAAACACGTGCACTTGATTGCACAAAACAAATAACGACACACTGAAGCACCTTTTTTAAAAGAAAATAAACATGTCCTCCCATTGAAAAAGACTGTAGAGGCACTCCCTTGATCTCTTTGCACCTGGAGCAGTTTCTCTTGGTGAAAGTGTGGGACCTGGCGCATCTCCACAAGACCCCACTGTCCAGGCAGAGTCTCCATCTAGTGCTGAATTGTCTGAAGAAGGGTCTTGACCCGAAACGCCACTTATTCCTTTTCTCCAGAGATGCTGTCGGACCCATTGAGTTACTCCAGCTTTTTGTGTCGATCTTCGGTGAATTGTTAATGGCAGGTTTCGGACATTGTGATTGTTTATGTGCACAAGGAAATTCAAACGTTGCTAACAGTTACAGAGAATTCATTAAAAACGTGAGCTGCTTTATATTTTGAGGTAATTCTCTGTGATAGAGAATAGCACAAGTTCACCACTCGGAGAGAAGATCTCTCAATCTTAAAAGTCCGGCCTTCATCCTTGGACTGTAACCTGTGGTCCAGGTCTTCCCTGCCGCTGTGAACATACTGCTTGCCTCTAGTTTGTCCAATTCTGTTAGAATGTTATGAATCTGAGATCCCCTCCAGGAGATTGATATTCTTTGGAGTTCAGAAGCATCCAGAGTGATCTTATTGAAACATAGAAGATCCTCGGGGTATGGGGGCGGGGAGAGCATGACAAGATTAATTTTGCGATATTTCCACCAGTGAATGAATCTCATCTGAGGGGACGTGGTTACAAGATTATGGGGCAGTCATTTAACATTGAGATGTGCAGGAATTTCTGGAATTCTCTACCCCGTAGGGTTATGGATAAGAGATCAATGGAGGTATTAACGAGGAAGTAATACATTTTGGAACGATCAGGGAATTGATGGGAACTGACGTGGAAGAAGAGGTGACACTTGGGTGGGGGGGGGGGGGATCAACAATGTTGTATTGTGGCATGGCAGGCTTGAGGGGCTGAGTGGCCTTCTAGTTTCTAATATTAGTCTCCTATTTCTCTTAATATGTCAGAACTGCCATCCCAGGAATCAATCTATGAAGATTAATTTATGAAAATGGATAACTGAGAGGGAAAATTTTGGAGAGAAAGAAAGAACAAATAAGATGTTGTCTCTTGAACAATGACTGGAAATTCCGTCCTAAGTCAAAGAATGTCAAAGAAGTTTTGCAGGTTTTAGGTGAAATACGCTTAAATTACACGTAAATTTACAAAATGATAGGGAAGCGGTGTTACAAATGTCAGGGTAACGTCAGTGACCCTCTGCTTCAGGTAGAGCACCATGCTCAACACACATGCAAGTTGGAGCTGGCAGTAATGCTGCACCTTTGTTCCTCCCTGACCCTACCGCAGTGCGTCTGGCCAACTTGCCAGTGATCCGGCAGTCATGATATTTTGGGCGTATTCACATGTTTGTCGGCTCCAAGAGGGAAATATCTGTGAGGAACGGGAGTGCAGGATGTGGGAAATAATGAGAACACTGTGTGTGCAGACACAAGGAACTGCAGGTGCTGGTTTGCAAAAAAAGACACAGTGTGTTGGAGCAACTCGGCAGCATCCCTGGAGAATGTAGACTAGTGACAATTCGGGCCGGGACTTTTCTTCGGACTGAAGAAGTACATTGTGCCACCTTTTGTTGTAGCGGTTTCGATGACTTCTATGCCATTCTAAGACTGAATTTAGGATGGATTTAATTTCTAACCTGGACATGGAGCCTTCCAGGAGCCCGAACCCATGATAATTATTCCTCACGCTCTGGTAAGTCTGGCAGAAGGCAGGAGATGGTAAATTCAGAAATTTTTTTTCAATAATGTATCATTCTCTGATTCTCAGGCCAATGGATTTTGAGGATATTTACCATTTTATTATCAAAATTTAAAATTAATTAGCTTTGTGTCAGAATATTGAAGCAACATGTATCAAGGAGTTAATCCAACTTTAATGTAACTTATCAGTGTTCGTTATTTAATGTTTTGTGGTTATAAGAAATAAACAGCTGAGAATGAGGCGATGAAAAACTGCAAGTAATATCATGCCTTCTTTCTTGCAGCTTTTCTTTGCTTCAGGTGTGCTGGTTTCTTTAAGTCTTTGTGGACCACATCTCGAGAAAGCTCTGATGGACAGGACCTTGGTGGGGAAACTTGTGTCGGACACTATCAATGACGGTAAATAGAACCAGCATGGAAAGCAAATATCATGTTTTTAACTTTAAATCGGTTTATGAAAGCTTCCCCTTTCTTTGAATGTACCAAAGGTCATATAGGTATCAGTAATGAACAATTCAGGAACATAATAGTCGTATAAAATAGTTTTTATAAGGCTGAAACTTAATTGCAAAAGAAATACTCTCTTATTAGATTTCTAAGTAGTATATACAATACATACAATACAATACAATTCAATTTATTGTCATTTGGACCCCGTGAGGTCCAAACGAAATGTCGTTTCTGCAGCCATACATTACAACAAATAGACCCAAGACACAACATATTTTACATAAACATCCATCACATTGCTGTGATGGAAGGCCAAAAAAACTTCTCTCTCCACTGCACTCTCCCCCCCCATGTCAGAGTCAAAGTCAAAGCCCCCGGCGGGCGATGGCGAATTGTCCCGTGGCCATTAAACCACGCCGGGTAATGCAAGTTCGCGCACCGGGTCTTGGTGTTAGAGCCCCCGGTGCGCGCTCGCAGCCCGCCGCCATTCCAAGCCGCGCGGGGCGGTGATGTAAGGCCCCGCTCCAGGAGCTCTTCAACCCCGCAACTCGGGCGGGAGAAGTCGCCGTTGCGGAAGCCCCGAAAAGCGGTCTCCCCCCAGGGACCCGCGGGCTCCCGGTGCCGTCCGCCAAACCCGCAGTTGCAGCCACCGAATCTCCGGGGGTCGGGCCGCAGCAGCGTCCACCACAGCTCCACCCGCTCTGGACTCGGCCAGCTCCGCGACGGTGAGGTGAGTAGTCGGCACCACAGCCCCCGGTCTTCCTGTTGGAGGCCGCTCCTCGTTGCAGCCCCAACGACAACGGAGACCCGACAAAGAAAAGGTCGGGTCTCCCGTGCAGGGAGAGATTTAAAAGTTTCCCCCTCCCCCCCACACCACCCCCACCCCCCCACACACATACCCCAACAAAAATAACAAAAACTACATTAAAACATAGACATAAAATAATAAAAACGCAGACGGACTGCAGAGGCCGCTGCTGGCGAGAGCCGCGCCGCCTACCGCAATATGCAATAGACAATAGGTGCAGCAGTAGGCCATTCAGCCCTTCGAGCCAGCACCGTCATTCAATGTGATCATGGCTGATCATCCACAATCAGTACCCTGTTCCTGCCTTCTCCCCATATCCCCTGACTCCGCTATCTTTAAGAGCCCTATCTAGCTCTCTCTTGAAAGCATCCAGAGAACCCGCCTCCACCGCCCTCTGAGGTAGAGAATTCCACAGACGCAAAGTTAAGGACTATTTAACAAATGACTTGAGGATATCTTTTGTGAATTTTTTTCCAAAAATATCAAGGCAATATTATTAATTTTATAATTACATCCAAACCAATCTTTTTTTTAAATTGCCACAAGAAAAGAAAAGATAATTTGCCAGAAATATAGAAATTTAGTTGTGGGTGTCTAATTGGCATTGCTTATATTTACGTAGGACACATAAGATGAGGGCCTGTACTCGCTGGAATTTAGAAGGTTGAGGGGGGACCTCATTGAAACTTACAGAATAATGAAAGGCATAGACAGAGTGGATGTGGAAAGGATGTTTCCACTGGTGGGAGAGTCTCGGACCAGAGGTCACAACCTCAGAATTAAAGGGCGCTCTTTTAGAAAGGAGGTGAGGAGGAACCTCTTTAGTCAGAGGGTAGTTAATCTGGGGAACTCATTGCCACAGAGGCCTGTGGAGGCCAAGTCAGTGGATATTTTTAAGGCAGAGATAGACAGATTGTCGATTAGAACGGGTGTCAAGGGATATGGGGAGAAGGCAGGAAAATGGGATTCGGAGGCGGAGATCAGCCATGATTGAATGTCGGAGTGGACTCGAATTGCCTAATTCTACTCCTGTAACTTGTGAACTATTGAGGAATTTGATCCAAAAGGCCTGCATAGAGAGTTGAAGTGCTTTCTCTAAGTGGGAGACATAGAGAGACTTCTCCGGTAAGAGAGTGAAAGGTAGAGAGGATGGTGAATGGTGGAAATGGGAAAGTAGGAAATAGAATCGTAAAGCCAGAGACAGGACAGGATGGGAGTGGATCTGTCATATATTTGGACAACAGGTTAGGCTTCCATTCTCTAGAGTTTAGAATATGTGACCTCATATAAATGTCTTTGGAGGCATAATATAATGGATGTCAGGATATTCCCCCTCGGTAAGGAATTTACAACCAGGCATCCAATCTCTAAATAAAGGGCAGACATAAAGGGAGAATTTCTTCACTCAAAGAGTGGTGGGGTTTCGTATTAATGCCACAAAAGGCTGGAGGATGAAATGCATTGCTGATTCACTATTACCATCAAGGAACTGTTGCCAGTATTTGTTTTTATAATTAAATCCTCTCACATTTGATAAAATAACAAAAAATAACAGACTAGCACAAAAAAGCAAAAAAAGAGTGATTCTGCTGGTTTAATTCTATATATTTTTGGCTTTGTCCAGCGGTACTTGCAGACACATTTATGATCATAACATTTTTGGAGACCAGCAAACTTTGCTTTGTCCAGTTTACAAAGAAACAAAGTTCACCAGATGTCAACAAAAGAATGGAAAAGCTTTCCTCTTCTGATCTTAAGGTATGTGCAACTATTTGAATAATTGCTATTAATCCTAAATGAATTCATTTGCTTATTGCCTACTGTCAGAAAGACACCAGAAAATCACGAGGAAGATAACAATGTCTAATGAAATACTTTCCCCAATTGAAACTCGCCTAGTTGCGATAGTGTGCAGCGGGAGTTTTGTATTAATCAGGTTTCAGAACAATCAAGGAACTGATTTTTCAACAGAGCCGCCCAGTGCAAGAGGGATGTGATGTTTGAGAATCATGGATAATGACCAGTAGGCCAGTCGTTCCCAGTGCTCTGACCATGACAGCAATCTTCTGCAGGTCCCACCAGGGATGGGAAATTGTCCAGGCAAAGCACTGCTTCACTTCTTTTTTCGTGTGGCGTGCCCAGCCTAAAGTTGCTGGACAACTTGTTCGATTTGAGCTTCCATTTGTGCACGTCGAGTTGATTGCATTAGTCAAAACAGGGCAGACCACGTGAAGGTTGCAATCTTCCACCCCACACTGCTTCTGTTGCAACCATGAATGTCAGTCTTCAGTTGGTCCACTATTGATGCTGCCACACCAGGTGCATCAAGTGGAATCAATGTCCCAGTGTGATACACATGCCCAAGGGTGGATGGAGTTGTACAAGTGCCCTGTGTTGATATGGTAGGGGTGGAATGCAGGCAGAGAAGGAGGTAGATAGAATACTCTGGGACAAGGTTTACCTAGTGCATGGGGTACTTCATATTTGGTGAAGTGGCAGGAGTTAGTAGGTGGATGTGACATCCCAGGTTTGTTAGATCCCCCAGTATGATGTGTGGGAGTGGGGTGTTGCTCGATGGGCAAGGCGTGGAACCCAAACTCTGGATGCAGCAGGCAGTGAAGAAAGCGAATGGCATGTTAGCATTCATAGCAAAAGGATTTGAGTATAAGAGCAGGGAGGTTCTACTGCAGTTGTACAGGGTCTTAGTGAGACCACACCTGGAGTATTGCATACAGTTTTGGTCTCCAAATCTGAGGAAAGATATTCTTGCCATAGAGGGAGTACAGAGATGGTTCACCAGACTGATTCCTGGGATGGCAGGACTTTCATATGAAGAAAGACTGGATAGACTCGGCTTGTACACGCTAGAATTTAGAAGATTGAGGGGGGATCTTATAGAAACTTACAAAATTCTTAAGGGGTTGGACAGGCTAGATGCAGGAAGATTATTCCCGATGCTGGGGAAGTCCAGAACAAAGGGTCACAGTTTAAGGATAAGAGGGAAGTCCTTTAGGACCAAGATGAGAAAATCATTTTTTACACAGAGAGTGGTGAATCTGTGGAATGCTCTGCCACAGAAGGTAGTTGAGGCCACAGTTCATTGGCTGGATTTAAGAGGGAGTTAGATGTGGCCCTTGTGGCTAAAGGGATCAGGGGGTATGGAGAGAAGGCAGGGATGGGATACTGAGTTGGATGATCAGCCATGGTCATATTGAATGGCGGTGCAGGCTCGAAGGGCCGAATGGCCTCCTCCTACACCTATTGTCTATGTTTCTATGTTTCTATGGATGTAGCCCTTGGCATAATAATGACAGCCTAATGGGCCTGTCCCACTTAGGCAACTTTTTAGGCGACTGCAGGAGACTGTGTTCGCGGGTGGTTGCCGGGGAGTTGCCTTCATGGTCCTGAGGAGTTCCCGTATTCTGGGAACTATTCGCGGCCTCATTATGGTCACCGTGAATTTTTCAATACGTTGAAAAATTAGCGGCGACTAGAATGAAGCTGCCGTGGAGAGTAGCGAGAGCTCTCGAACTGTAGATGGGTCGGCAGGAGATCCTAGTGGGTTGCCAGGACGTCAAAGGTTCTCGGAGGTTCTCGTAGGTTGGAGCCGGTGCTGACCGGTGAATTTCATTGGCTCATTGGGGAAAAAAAGGTAAGCAGTGGTTTTCAGAACCAAGGATAACCGACCGATAACGTTAAATGTCCGCCGAGCTTCACAGCCGTGTATCTCTGGGTTCTTAAAAGTTGTCTCCACTCCTTCTCCCCCCCTCTTTTAAAGGACTTGCCGTACAGTGTGCTTTAGCCGTCATTTTACAGCGCCAACCTTCCTGTTCATCGCGGTGTGTGCCTGTTCCACCTTGGCTTTGCACCGTGTGAATTATTTCGACAGGGCAAACGGGGGGAGCGCTGTCTAAAACATTCACACGAGCTGGTGAAGGAAGTGATGCGTTTGTGTGACTGAGAGTGTGTGTGTGTGTTCCCTCTGACAGTCGCCGTTCCAGTTGCCGGTTTTTCAGGCGACTGCGGCAACTTGACAGTCACCGGCAGTCTGCTGAACAATGGCCTAAGTGGGACAGGCCCATAACAATTCAAACTGGAGCAAGTATCGTGTGGTTGTTCACTCAGTGTGTGTAGCCATGAGCTAACTAATCATGAGAGGAAGATAAAGTTTCAGCAGAGTGTTTCACTGTTGTTCAAAATGAAAATGGTACTAAAACTGACCATTCAGTATTCCTTTTTCCCCATGTCCCATTGTGGGAATTATCTGTTTCGAAAAATGCTGATTTTACTCCGTATATTTTGGAAGCAGTGATCTTCCGAAATGATCTGCAGTCCACACCGAAGAAGCTGAGGCAATCCAATTCAGACATGGCATTTCCTTTATAAGAAGATATGCCAGTTAGTTAAAGACCAGCTGAGGATGGTGTCCTTATCTCCCAAAACACTACTGTCCTTTTCCATGACCTGTCAGGCTGCACCTTGAATATTAACATTGGCTGCTCTGCTTGGTTATGTCAAGTGCCTTTTTGAAATATGCAGGTGTCACCTGGGATTTCTTCATTTCTCATCACTCTGTGCCTTTGATTTTGTGGCTGTGAAAGATGCAGTATAATTGACTCTACAGTCAATGTTACCTAGCTTTAGGCAGTATGGACAAGCCTAACCTTCCCTATGTACTGTCAAGGAGACCACCTTTATATCTTTAGCTTCGGATTCCATGCAGTGTGAAAAGAAAGTGGAAATATGGAAATGTCCCTGTGAATACTTTGGACAGGAAGGTATATAATAAATGTAAAAAGACACAAAGTACTGGAATAACTCAGCGGGTAAGACAGCAACTTTTGAGGTGAATTTTTGAGTCTTTCATCAGACATAATAAATGAGGTTGATTGCCTCATCAGATGGACGTGTAATGTTTATGCTTTAGTTATACACTTGCAATGTTTTCATGCAGAGAGAGGGATTGGTGTTATACAGTTATATGAGTCTTTACACTGCTCATTGACACTGGAGGGGGGGGGAGGGGAAAGCACACAGCCTGGTAAGTGAGAGGTGGATAGTGATTAGGGTTTTTTTTTTGAAAGGCCAGAGATAAAAAGATTGGGATTACAGTTTTGAATTGTGAAGCAGAGGAAGGAATGTAAGTGGAGGGGAAGGGGAAATGGGTGCAAGTCCAGGTGGGCCACAGAGAAGAGATGGGGGGAGGATGGAGAAGGGTTGGTTAGTTACCTAAAATTGGTGAATTCATTGTTCATACCGTTGGGTTGTTAGCTGCTCTTGCGGAAGAAGGGTCCCAAACTGAAACGTCACCTATGCTTGTTCTTGAGATGGTGCTTGACCTGCTGAGTTACTCCAGCACTCTGTGTCTTTTTCTAATTAAAGAGACAATTGACTATTATGGACAGTATTGGTGGGTTTTTAGACATACTGTCTATAAGTGCGGCACAGTGGCGTAGTGGTAGAGTTGCAGTCTTATAGCTACAGAGACCCGGCTTCAGTCCTGACTACGGGTGCTGTCTATACGGAGTTTGTACGTTCTCCCCTTGACCTGTGTGAGTTTTCTCCGTGATCTTCATTCCTCCCACACTGCAAATATGTACAGGTTTGTAGATTAATTTGCTTGGTATAAATGTAAATAAATTGTCCCTAGTGCGTGTAGGTTAGTGTTAGTGTGCAGAGTCGGTGCGGACTCCGTGGGCCGGAGGGCCTGTTTCCGCACTGTATCTTTAAACAACAAACAAATGATAAAAGTTCAATGACTAATTGTTTCACCACTTCTCTTTCTGTTGAGAAAGGAGATAGGAAGGAAAATTCCAGTTATGTGCCAGGACTGCAGTGCAGTTAACATATCTTTACTGTTTAGGTGCCTACATGCAGCAAAGCCAACAAGGAGAGGGTACTCTTCCTCAAACGCTTTACATCTGAACAGCTTGTTAGTCAAGTGCAATTTTATTTGACCACGTAGTTTTAAAGGCTGTACCTATAATAAACGCAACATTTGTTTTCATCATTTTAACTGCACTGTAGATATGACTCTTGAACTTGTTCTGCAGGTCACAATTAGTGGAAATGCCTCAGCAGTTTCTCAATGCAGTCATGTGTGCACTGAATACTATGCTGGGTCTCAGAGCACTACTAAATGGAGAGAGGTGACCACTGGGGTGCAATGTATGTGATTTATTCCAGGATGACTCGCTCATTGGCACAACAAAGATCGGCAATGAATGACATGGAAATTCTAGTCTATGTGCAGGAGTACAAAGGTTTCTCCATCCGGTATTGGTTGAAAATGAATTATGCCAACAAGAAAACAGAGCTACTACACTCCAAGCTTTCCAAGTTGACTGTGCCTGAACCCCTCTGTCAGTGGATCACCAGCTTCCTGACAGACAGGAAGCAGCATGTGAGGCTGGGAAAGCACATCTCGGACCCGCAGACCCTCGGCATAGGAGCACCGCAAGTCTACACCAACGACTGCACCTCCACTGACTCCTCTGTCAAGCTTCTCAACTTTGCGGACGACACAACCCTGATTGGACTGATCCAGGATGGGGAGGAATCTGCCTACAGACAGGAAGTGTCGCAGCTGGTGTCCTGGTGCCATCGCAACAACCTGGAGCTCAATGCTCTTAAGACAGTGGAATTGATTGTAGACTTTAGGAGAGCTCCCCCTCCCCTCACCCCACTCACCATCAACAACACCACAGTCACATCTGGGGAGTCTTTTAAGTTCCTGGGAACCATCATCTCCAAGGACCTGAAGTGGGGGGCTACCATCGACTCCACAGTCAAAAAGGCACAACAGAGGATGTACTTCCTGCGGCAGCTGAGGAAGCACAATCTGCCACAGGCAATGATGGTCCAATTCTACACAGCCATCGTAGAGTCTGTTCTCACCTTCTCCATCATGGTCTGGTTTGGCTCAGCCACCAAGCACGACATCTGGAGGCTGCAGCGAATCGTTTGATCAGCTGAGAAGGTTATTGGCTGCAACCTTCCCTCCATTGATGAACTGTACACTGCAAGGGCCAGGAAGCGAGCGGGCAAGATCATCTCTGACCCCTCTCACCCTGGCCACAAACTCTTTGAATCACTTCCCTCTGGAAGGCGACTCCGGACTGTCAAAGCTGCAACAGCCAGACATAAAAACAGTTTTTATCCACGAGTAGTTGCTCTACTCAACAGCCAAAAATCTGTAGCCTCCCTTTGATCTGGTATTTTGTTGGTTCACATGTTTAAACTATAATGTTTTATTCTTAATGTTTTAACGTGTTATGTTTTATTCTTAATGGTTTACTGTATGTCGTGTTATTACTGGCGAGCGGAGCACCAAGGCAAATTCCTTGTATCTGTACACACATGGCCAATAAACTCATTCATTCATTCATTCACTGTGCTCAACGTGCCACGGTGCTGCAGTTTACTGCCAGGCTTTCTGCTTGTAGAACTAACCTGCAAATGTCAAACCGTTCAATGCAAGTCCCTCCACTCAGAACCAAGGTCACTCCAACTTCATTCATAAAGTTGGTACAATACAATACTTGCAATGCCTACAGGTTGATTTCTCTGCCATCATTGTATTGTATTGTATTCAAATTTATTGTCATTGTCTCAATTAGAGACAACGAAATGAATTTCCCTTTACAGTCAGTATCATAAAAATAAATAAATAATAAATAATAAAACAAATTAAAAATAAAATAGAATTAAAAAAAAAAAGCACATACACAGAAAGTCCACGACACAACATAACACAGTGGCACCAAGGTGAGGAAGGCACCATAGTCCAGCCAGCCTCCCATCCGATCTTCCCAGATGTTCATCCGTGGTCTGGGCCTTCCGAGCACCCGCAGTCGCCACCCCGGGCGGCCCGATGCTCAGGCCCTCTCGCCGGGCTGATGGAACGCCGAAGCCGAACCCCGACGGTGAAAATCCTCCTCAGTGGCCCGGACCTCCCAATCAGCCGCCTCCCACCGGAGTCCGCAGCTCCCGAGTCCGCAGGCCGAGCGGGGCAGAGTCGCAGGACCCCTCGATGTTTGTCAGCGCCGCCCGCGTTGGGAGCTCCGCGAACCGCAGCTCCAGGATGTCGGTGCCGCGGGCTCCAGACGGCGATCCCCGGTAAGGCATCGCCAGCCCCGCGATGTATCAGCGCTGTCCCGCCGCTGCTGGAGCTCTGGTTGGTCCAGGCAGGAAAGGCCGCGCCAATCCAGTAGGTAGGCCGCTGGGGGGGGTGAGGACGCGACTCGAATAATAGTCGCGTCCTCTCCAGGAAGTGACTGAAGGACGGTATCCCCCTTACCGTACCCTCTTCCCCCACATTAAAACATTAAAAAAAACATAAAAAACACACTTCAACATAACAAAAAAAACGAAAAAACAAAAAGATGCCGAAGGCTGAAGGTGGAGGCAGCTGACACCAGCCCCACCGGAAGTACAACACTGTTCACTGAGTGCGCCACGGAAGTACATCAACTTGTTCACTGAGGCATGCAAGAGAATGGGCCTCCCAGTGAAGATACAAAACAAGCTATCCGTCTCTGCTGCAACAGCAATTGAACAACTCAGGAGATAGTAAGATTGACCAAAATGGAGATTTTTACAGTGTCTTAAAGGAATAAAGTGGCCGTGACATTTATGGGAAAATCCAGCGTAGTTACCAATGGTATGTCAAGAGGCCTGAATTGGATCGACACAAAATGCTGGAGTAACTCAGCGGGTCAGGCAGCATCTCTGGAGAAAATGGATAGGTGATGTTTTAGGTTGGCACCCTTCTTCAGATTGAATTGGAGTTGCAGAGAAATATCCTCAGCTTGCAGAGCAGAACATGTTACAGAAATGGGAAGAACAGGTATAGGTGAAATCTTGTAACTGAGAGGCATTGCTGAACTGGGAGCCAATGTAAAGGTAGTGAGTGCATGAGTCTTGGTGTGAATTGTATTTCTGGTAGCAAAGTGTAGGAAATATTTGTTTTTGCAGTAGAAGCTCAGCCAGCGAGCATTGAACTATTTCAGTTCGAGGTAAAAGGAAAGAGAGTTGCAGCGGTCGATAAACGGAAGACAATGGATTCAGTCTTTCTCATGTCGAAAAAGGAGGAGACCAAAGATCGATGTTTTGACCAAAGTTGGCAGCTCTGGAACAGGAAAATAAAGATTTTTGGATTTTGAATCTTAGAATGGATTTAAGAGAGAGTTAGATAGAACTCTAGGGGCTAGTGGAGTCAAGGGATATGGGGAGAAGGCAGGCACGGGATATTGATAGGGGACGATCAGCCATGATCACAATGAATGAATTCACAATGAACACCAACCCCAAACCAATTAGGAGCAGACGAGGGCATTCGATCCAATTTGTGATCCCAGCTACAAAGACAGATGTGTACAGCAATTCGTTCTTCCCACGCACAATTAAAGCATGGAATAATCTCCACCCAACTATAGTTACCCAACCAGATGCAACTAAATTTAAAGTAGCTCTTTCTTCCCAATAACCCTTTCTGGCTTAATCCCTCCCTTCACCACCTCCAGTTTAAATTCCAGTTGGAATATTTTGGAGGACCAAGTAACCAAGAACCAACAATGGCGGTGCTGGCTCAAAGGGCCGAATGGCCTCCTCCTGCACCTATTTTCTATGTTTCTAATGAGGAGCAGATTAAGGTGTGAGATGGATGGTCCATGAGGATGATTGCTAATTGAGAAACCCGGTAGGCAAGGAGAAATGCAAGGGGTTTAAATCTTTTGTTAATCCTTGGATCCAATTCTTGTGTCGCTACCTTCTCCTGATGGTGCTCCAGTTTAATCTCAGCCTTGGCTTCTTCCTTTTACACCTTGGGTCCAGTCATCCGTCATTATCTGCTACCAGGACCTTTGTTTTCTCTCTTATTGGGCGGCCACTGCTTCAGCCTCTGATTGACCCAAGAGATTTTAAGGTGCAATACTGGATGGGAAGAATGCCTAGTTCATTGTTATGTCATTAAATACATTCTTAATTGGTATTAATAGGTTAGAAGTTATAGGTGTGGGGAAGGTTCATCAACATTCAGTGATATTCTGTGCAATACAAGCAATACATGTATATGTGCAACACAATGCATTTCTATATGTGATTTGGGGAAAGAAACATTGGTTAGCATTGAAGGAGAAACATAGAAACATTGAAAAATGGGTGCAGGAGTAGGCCATTTGCTCTGTCGAGCCAGCACCACCATTCAATATGATCATGGCTGATCATCTAAAGTTAGTATCCTATTCCAGCTTTTTCCCCATATCCCTTGATTCCTTTAGCTCTAAGAACTAAATCTAACTCTCTCTTGATAACATCCATTGAATTGGCCTCCACTGCCTTCTGTGGCAGAGAATTCCACAGATTCACAACTCTCTGGGTGGAAAAAAAAAATCTTCATTCAGTCCTAAATAGCCTACCACTTATTCTTAAACTGTGTCCCCTGGATCTGGACTCCCCCAACATTGGGAACATTTTTCCTGCATCTAGCCTGTCCAATCCTTTAATAATTTTATATGTTTCTATAAGATATCCTCTCATCCTTCCAAATTCCAATGAATACAAACCCAGTCGACCGATTCTTTCATCATATGTCAGTCCCGCCATCCCGGAAATTAACCTGGTGAACCATTGCTGCACTCCCTCAATAGCAATAATGTCCTTCCTCAAATTAGGAGACCAAAACTGCACACAATACTCCAAGTGCAATCTCACCATGACCCTGTACAGCTGCAGTTGGACCTCCTTGCTCCGAAAATCAAATCCTCTCGCAATGAAGGCCAACATTAGCTTGATTCTCAGAAAATGATTTGATTATTACCAGCCTGAACTGGTCATTTTAATTTGTAAAATAGGAGTATTTTCAAACTAAGAACAGGAAGATTACAGCTATTACACACTTTAACAAAACGTGCTTTTTAAAATTTGGTGTAGTCTGGCTACCCAAGGCAAGCCCAATGTGTTCCCACTGTATGTGTCTGGTCAGGTTTGGGGAGAAAACTAGAATGAATTGTGCCTGGGTCTGGCCTGGTTTGGTCTTGGGCAGAACATGTTTGGGTTGTGTACTCATTTGATATTGGGCCAAAGCGCAACCCTACCTGCCCACATATAACCACAATCCTGGAGCACCCTACTCTACACCAGAATCAGCATGGTGGAGGAGAATAACTAGAACAACGAAGGTCAGGGCTCATGTTGCGTCTTCCCACCACTTGGACATGGGGAATGGATATGTGTTTACTCGGGCATGCGTCATGAATGTGTGTTTTATTTATTCAGGCAATGTGTTAAGATATAATATTTTTTAATACTTGCAGTTTTAATGGAAAGCCTCTCATTTTTAGTATACATCCGGCCCAACAATGTATCTCTGCCCTGTACCTTGAACTTTAATCACAGTATGCCTCCTGGGAAATGACAAGTTGATATGGAGAGTTGTATATGGGACCAGCTGCTATATATATTTGAGCACATGTTGATATGAACATATTCCGATTAAAAATAGCTTGGATTGGTTAATTGGTCTGCTATTCATACTATATTGAATTGGAAATTACCAGTCACTTGTATTTGTTCCTTAATTGTGTATTAAATTAATCAGTTTTAATAATCTGCTCTTCACAATTTTGAATAATTAAAACTGAATAGTATTTTAGTAAATGTTAAGTTTTTTGAGACTTTGTCACATTATTTGATTATAATTCCGTACAATTTTAATAATTAAATCTTTTTATTTTAATGACGAATGTCATTGTATTATTGGACTTGAATAATTGGTGGTGTGTGGAGATGTAATCATGCTAATCCTTCCTCTGTCCGTCAGGTGGAAAGCTTATTCAACATCATTGTACCAAGAAAATTCAAGCAATTGGGATAAGATCTGTGTAGGAATAGAACAGTGAATTGGTTTAGATAACTAACACAGTATGATGAGTTGAAAGCTGTGAACATTCTGGATAGGTGGACAGCATCAAAAGTTTGTCTACAATTTTTCTGATGCGTGTTCAAGGCTTCTGTAAGCAATAATCTGACTGAATAGGGAAGACCTCTGACTGCATAAATGCAGCAAAGGATTTTCAGCATTAACGCTGTTATAATGGCCTGAGACAAGTGGTGAGATCAAATTTGGATGAGCACGATTATTTGGTAAATACAACACATAAATGCACAGGTTCTGAACACCGTGTGCACTCTGGCATTATCGCATTACTGGAATCCTTTGTTGCTTCCCAGACAGGAATATAAAAGCAATCTATCCTATAGTGAAACTAGCTCCAGAAGCATTTCCCTGATAAGGGAAACCCCTGGCCTTTCCGAGTGCCTGGTCCAGTGGGCTTAGCTCTCTGGTTAATCCTCAGAAAATGATTTGATTATTACTGACCAGAAATGGCAAAATTGTGTTTTTTTTTCCTTGCTATCAAACTCTATTAATTCCTTAGGTAGGTTACAGGACAATTTTTTATGTGACACACAGATGATTCACAGTTTGTATTTTAATAATATTCTCAACATTTTTTGTTGTTGTAGGGAGAAGGGTAGAAAATAAGAGAAAAGGAAAAAAAAAATTAATTTCAAATTTACTGCTTACGTGGTCACTATTATAACACCATAATATTTCCTAAGATCAATAAAGTTCTTTTTTTTCCCACTAATAATACTGGTGGATTTTGTATATTAAAAACTATGTTTTGTTTCTGGAGTAGATAGCCTAGCTTGCAGGAATCTTCTCCCCTTATCAGAAGTGAGTAACATTTGAGGACGTACAGCCATTCGGCCCACAATGTCTGTTCCGAACAAGACCTACTTATCAGCCTGCACATAATCCATATACCTCCATTCCCTGCATATCCCGATGCCTATCCAAAAGTCTTGTGACTACCACCATCGTATCTGCCTCAACCATCAATCCCAGCAGCATGTTGCAGGCACTCACCATATTCTGTATGAAAAGAAAACTTGCCCCGCACATCTCGTTTCAACTTTGCCCCTCTCCTGAAGGCTATCAAGTCAAGTCAAGTCAAGTTTATTCGTCACATACACATACGAGATGTGCAGTGAAATGAAAAGTGTCAATGCTCGCGGACTTTGTGCAAAAAAACAAACAAACAAACAAACAAACTACAAACAGAATGGAACAGAATCACATATTCTTTTATATATTAAATATTGTGGGCGGAAGGTAAAAGGAGAAAAAAACCCAGCAATTTAAAAAAAACACAGATGCCCACTAGTATATGATTTTTCCATCTTGGGGAAAAGAAAGAGGCATGGAGAGAGGATTTGAGGAAGACCACCTTCAGGCAGAGTGTAATGAGTACAATGAGTGCCAGAGAGAGGTGGAAACAGAGTTGCTAACAGCATTTAAGAGGTATGTATGGGTGAACACTTGAATCTCCTGCAGGTTGAAGGTGCCGGGCCGGTGCTGGAACATTTGTGCGGCTGGTGCCCACGGGTCAGTGAGATGTGGCTCCATGCTCTATAACGCTAAAATAACGTTGATCACAGGTTGTAGGTGACGGTCCAGGTGCTGGAACGTTGGTGCGGCAGGTCCCACTGGCCGGTGAGATCCATGCTCTATAATGCCAAAATGATCAAATAGAAATAAAGTGGGGAAAAATTATTTTATTTTTTCCAAATATTAAATATAACTCCAGGGAATAGATTTTGATATAAATTTTCATTTGTTTGTAGATTTCTTACCTTGATTTGCCTGGGCCGACAGGCCGGAGGGTAGAACGCCATTTGGCCATGAACTGTGTGCAAGACATGGTGATTTGCTGGTGGCAGACGTCTGTTGCAGATGGCTGGCCCTGGTTCCCAGTCGCCCACGAAAGGGACCGAGCCAATGTGGTGCTGTTAAACTGCGCCAACGGCAAACTTGAGGTAAGTGCAGTTACAGTCCATGCATTTATGTCATGTTTATGTTTGTCTATAGTTTAAGGTGCTGTTCACAACATTTATCAGTGGAGATAGAAAAATAGCTGTCGTAGGCCACTCGGCTCTTCGAGCCAGCACTGCCATTCAATATGATCATGGCTGATCATCTAAAATCAGTACCCCGTTCCTGCTTTCTCCCCATATCCCTTGATTCCGTTAGCCTTAAGAGCTAAATCCAACTCTCCCTTGAAAACATCCAGCGAATTGTCATCCACTGCCATCTGTGGCAGAGAATTCCACAGATCCACAACTCTCTGGGCAAAAAAGTTTAACCTCATCTCAGTCCTAAATGGCCTACTAGTTATTTGATAAAAGTTTCCAAGTTTAAACTTGAATCCCTAGTTTGGCATCAGATGACATCACTGTATTCAATGCATGGGAAGGGACCACTAAGTGTGATCCACCCAATTGCTGTGGACACCAATTGCAACTAAATGCAGTGGATACAAATCTGCTTCTGTACCTACAGTACCTTGGACCTTGACAATTTTGATTTTTTAAATATTATATTTGGAATCATTGTTAAGTTTGGTTTTGTTCATGGTCCCACGAAACATTGTTATTGTGAAAGATCAGGATGCCCTTCTGTTCATTCTGAAGACATTATTCATGTTATGTGCTGTAGTGTCAAATCAAATGAGCTATTTTGATTAATGTACCTTGAAATAAATCAATTCTCGATTTTTTTGTTTGGGGAACCAGAGACTTCAATCTTTCAAGCATATTTATTCCTTTGTTGCATTTTCAAACTGTAAGTTAAGCCAATTTTCTACTTGGAATCTATCATCTGAAATGATCATTTGCTCTGGTATATGGTTTTCATGGACTTTGCTAAACGATTTGATACATATTGTTGCTTTTAGATGCTTTGCTTGGTTTTTACAAATTAATATTTTGTATCATTACAAGAAAATAATCATATTTTGTTTTTTTAACTATGCCTCGTACTTTCTGCCAGTATATATTTTGATGTGTACAATTTTACTCTATTCAAATTAAGCAATTAATTTCTATTTTATTCCGTTATTTGCTTTAGAATAAGAGGACTGATGCATGACTTTCGCAACAAATTGGGCCCAGGCTTGCAAATCACATTAAAACCTACTCGTGTTTAATTAATGATTTTAAGTAACTCCTTAAGGTTACAAGCCTAAGGTGCATTTTTCTTTATATACTGTATAAACTTGCTCTGTGTATGAACGAACTGCAGATGCTGGTTTAAACCAAAGATAGACACAAAATGCTGGAGTAACTCAGCGGGACAGGCAGCATTTGTGGAGAGAAGGAATGGGTGACGTTTCGGGTTGGGTCTGAAGAGGCAGTGACTAGTGGGGTGCCGCAAGGCTCGGTGCTGGGACCCCGATTATTTACAATATATATTAACGATTTAGATGAGGGAATTAAATGTGACATCTCCAAGTTTACGGTTGACACAAAGCTGGGTGGCAGTGTGAGCTGCGAGGAGGATGCTATGAGGCTGCAGGGTGACTTGGATAGGTTGGGTGAGTGGGCAGATGCATGGCAGATGCAGTATAATGTGCTTAAATGTGAGGTTATCCACTTTGGTGGCAAGACCAGGAAGGCAGATTATTATCTGAGATATGTCAGATTAGGAAAAGGGGAGATGCAACAAGACCTGGGTGTGCCTGTACATCAGTCACTGAAAGTTAGCATGCAGGTACAGCAGGCAGTGAAGAAAGCCAATGGTATGTTGGCCTTCATTGCAAGAGGATTTGAGTTTAGGAGCAAGGAGGTCCAACTGCAGTTGTACAGGGCTAAAGGAATCAAGGGATATGGGGAAAAAGCAGGAACGAGGTACTGATTTAAGATGATTAGCCATGATCATATTGAATGGCGGTGCTGGCTCAAAGGGCCGAATGGCCAACTCCTGCACATATCTATCTATGTTTCCATGTTTCTAACTCCCTTTGAACAAAACCCCCTTAATGTGCTCCTTTTTCCCACCAATTTCTGGTATGCTCTAGCTGAATATTGGACATCATTTAACACTGCAGGAACTAGTTCACTGGTTTGCATCCCCAAGTCACTCCGCCGCGTGTATTACTAAGTACAGATGGAAATTGTAATCATTCCCATCTGATGAGTACAACGGAGGCTGAGGCCGACAGCTAATACATCAATTCATGTACTAGCTGTCACATTTACACTATGTTTCCACTTTTGCCAGTCTAACCAGGCAGTTTTTCCAGAGAGTCAAAGCACTGTCGGTAGATGGACCGGCACCTTGTGAATCTGTGTCGGTGATGTCTCAGCCGTTGCTGTCGTACGGTACATTCTAGGCACCTGATGCCATTTCTCGGGAATGTTAAAAAAGATTCTTTCGATACTAGGAGTTTCTAAACTGAGGCAATATAGCCAAAGTTGGAGTAGGAGAAGTGTGAGCTTGTCGAATGTGCTACCTCAGCTGGTGATTGAAGCAGCTAGCATGGGTGTGACACTTGTATTGAGAGAGGGTGGGTATAAGGAGCACGGTGTTCGTCCAGTGAGCACCTCAAGGGAATGGAAAACTGGGCGGAATGGTGATGTATCTTTCAGTTCCCTAAGATGACAGTTTGGTCAGATGTTGGCATTTCAGAACAGTTTCTTCTATCCATTCCTTCTACCCAGAGATGCTGCCTTTCCCGCTGAGTTACTCCAGCATTTTGTGTCTACAGTTGAATCAAATAGTTGGAGAACAAAATCCATTGAGGTGAATGTTTGAAGTTTCAAGGGTGAAGGGAATTCTTTACAAGTCTCAAAGTGTGAAATTTTGAATGGCCTCCAGTTAAGGAGAGTTGCACAAGGAAAGCCACCCAGGAGTGCACTGGAGTGGTGCAGCCTGGAGTAGAAGGCATGAGTGACGATCTGTGCAGCAGGGAGACTGAAGTCACATTGCAGTCGGGGACACTGTGGAAGTATTGGATACAAAGCTCACTGGCTATTGCACGTGGCATCAAACTGGGAACAATTCATTTAGTTTCAGTTGAAAGTGAGAGAGGTGGAATCGATGATGAAGGAGCAGATTTACTTCATAGCAGGGTTTGAAGTGAGTAACTTTGATCAAAGTCATTATTTCACTCTGTTGATGCAGTCTGGAGTGTCCTACACACAGATTGATCTTTCAGTCAGAAGGGTTTCGACCTGAAACGTCGCCCATTCCTTCTCTCCAGAGATGCTTGCCTGTCCCGCTGAATTACTCCAGCTTTTTGTGTCTACCTTTGATAATTCCGAGGTCCTGAAAGGTTTAAGATAAATGCTGAGGAGGTAAAGTTCAATATCATTTGCACACAAATGGAACCCAATGCTATGCACTACAATAATGTTTCTGAGGTTCAACTTCTTGATGAAAAATATTAGGAGACCAAGAATAGATACTTGGGGAACAGTTCTGGTAACAATTGAAGGCTTCGCAACCAAAAGCAAATGGTTGGGTGTACTAAAGGTGTACCGAATATCATATCCGAGGTGCCTCTGACTACATTCAGTTCACAGAGAGACAGCTCCATATAGCTGGTTTCCCAAAGGCCATGAATTCCATCCATCTGCTGTAGAATCAGTATTTCTCAATTGGAATCTTCACATTCCAACTGGGAGCAATGCAAGATGAAGATGAGGGGTAGTCTAAAATATTGTCAAGTTTTAATTGCAAGGGATCAATTCAGATGTGGATTTGAAGGTAACTGCCTGCAACTTGGCCATCTGCTGTGCACAGCTGTGCAAGTTGTCTGGCATCATCTGTTATATTTGTTTGAATCAGAAATAAATATCACAAAGGTTAGTTTTACTCTGTGAGAAACGATTAAATAAGTAAGTTTATTGGCCAAGTATTCACATACAAGGAATTTGCCTTGGTGCTCCGCCCACAAGTAACAACATGACATACAGTGACAGTTACGAATGACTCAGAAAACACTAAACATTAATAATAGTAAAACATTAATGATAAAACACCATTGATCAAGCATGTGAACCAACAAAATACCAGATCAAAGGGAGGCTACAGATTTTTGGCTGTTGAGTAGAGCAACCACTCGTGGATAAAAACTGTTTTTATTTCTGGCTGTGGCAGCTTTGACAGTCCAGAGTCGCCTTCCAGAGGGAAGTGATTCAAAGAGTTTGTGGCCAGGGTGAGAGGGGTCAGAGATGATCTTGCCCGCTCGCTTCCTGGCCCTTGCAGTGTACAGTTCATCAATGGAGGCTGTTTGGATGGAATTAACGACTGTTGGATGGAATCACGCGTAGAAGCAGGATTATGTCTCTACAGCCACTCAGTAAGATTGTGCCTGATCTTTAACCTCAGAACCGTTTTCCTGTACTAACCCATATTCGTCATTTCCCTTCAATGTCAGGGAATCTATTGATCTTTGGGTTGAATGCAGTGAGGCAGCCTCCACAGCCTTGTTGATGGAGACTTTCATTAGCTTCTGGGTGAAGAAATTCCCTTCTGAATTGCTGACATTAATTTAAACAAACCTGTGGCACCTTGTCACAGGCCTGCAGAAAGTCCTAATACATCACATCAATGGGTTTACCTTGATCTTTCTGCCAGTTACAACCTCAAAAATCCTCGGTGCCCTGTCCACTCTCAATGTTTCCATCTGCGCAGCATGTCTCCTTTCTCTGCTTTCTCTCATCCTTTCTTACCACATTCCATGGTCTGCAGCCCTTTGCTGTCTCCACTAATCACCTCTGTCATCATCTCCACCCCTCCCTCTCCCCTCTGCCCAGCAACCCCTCCTCACCTGGATCCACCTATCACTTGTCAGCCCCTACCTCATCCATCCCTCTTATCTCTATATACTGGCATCTCAGTCTTGATGCCGGGTCTCAAGCTGAAGCACCAACTATGCCTCCGCAGATACTGCTCAGTTTAGAGAACAGGCTGCATCCCACCGAGTCTGTGCCGACCAACAATCACCTTTACACTAGTTCTGTCCTACACAACAGGGACAATTTACAGAAGCTAATTAGAAACATACAAAATAGGTGCAGGAGCAGTCCATTCGGCCCTTCGAGCCTGCACCGCCATTCAATATGATCATGGCTGATCATCCAACTCAGTATCCTGTACCTGCCTTCTCTTCATACCCCCTGATCCCTTTAGCCACAAGGGCCACATCTAACTCCCTCTTAAATATAGCCAATGAACTGGCCCTCAACTACCTTCTGTTGCAGAGAATTCCACAGATTCACCACTCTCCAATTAACCTATAAACCTCCACATCTTTGGAATGTGGGAGGAAACCTGAGCATCCAGAGAAAACCACGCAGGTCACGGGGAGAACGTACAAACTCCGCAAAGACAGCGCCCGTAGTCAGGATCAAAGCCGGGACTCTGGCGCTGTGAGGCAGCAGCTCTACCACCGCTGTGCCACCAGCAGTTTGTTTGTTGTTTTGTCAGTATGTCTTTTATAAAATGTTCTCATGTTATGAGCGCTGTTCTCTGAAGCCCCTTTAACTGTTGCATTATCAGTTAATCCTTTATCAGTACGCAGCGTTGGATCAAATCATTTGTAGCTCTTGTTGATTTCCCAACACGCTGATCGAGAAAAGCATTTTGAAATCACAGGATACGTTTGCTATTCAGTTTCCCACAACATTGGCATTTGTGTAGGATAGTTTGATATGCTCCGTTTCAGTTACAGCTAATTCTGGGATGTCTTGTGTCAGTTCTTCTGTTCTTATCTTTGCAATAGCAGCTGCAGAAAGGAGCTTACAGATGGTCCACTGCATATTCAGGTAGAGTGGTGATGCAGCTTAAATTACAGTTAAATCCAGGCCTAGTCTAATGACCTCGTGACTCGATTCATTCAGATACACCATGGCACCCGTCATGTTTTTTTATATTCAGATTATAATCTGAAATTATAACTAGTCAGTAGTAAGGATGATCACAAAACTATTGGGCAGAAGATACAAAAGTTGCCAGATTCATAATAGCTTCTTCGCCATTGTAATCAGATTCTTGAATAGACCTCTCCTAAGCTAAGGATAAAATCTTCAACTTTGTATCCACCCTGTTACAGCTCTTGCACTTTTTCTATGTATCTTGGCACCTGTTACAGAAATATACCAATGCAGAGTAACATTGGCATTAATCCAACCATACAACATATCACCTGCGCATGAAACAGAACATAGCAACATAGAAAGTAGGTGCAGGAGTCGGCCATTTAGCCCTTCGAGCCAGCAACGCCTTTCAATACGATCATGGCTGATCATCCAGGATCGAGTTCAAGTTCAAGTTCAAGTGAGTTTATTGTCATGTGTCCCTGTATAGGACAATGAAATTCTTGCTTTGCTTAAGCACACAGAAAATAGTAGGCATTTACTACAAAACAGATAAATGTGTCCATATACCATGATATAAATATATACACACATGAATAAATAAACTGGTAGTGCAAATAACAGAAAGTGGTTGCTAATAATCAGAGTTTTGTCCGAGCCAGGTTTAATAGCCTGATGGCTGAGGGGAAGTAGCTATTCCTGAACCTGGTTGTTGCAGTCTTCAGGCTCCTGTACCTTCTACCTGAAGGTAGCAGGGAGATGAGTGTGTGGCCAGGATGGTGTGGGTCTTTGATGATACTGCCAGCCTTTTTGAGGCAGCGACTGCGATAAATCCCCTCGATGGAAGGAAGGTCAGAGCCGATGATGGACTGGGCAGTGTTTACTACTTTTTGTAGTCTTTTCCTCTCCAGGGCGCTCAAATTGATCGAGAAAAGCATTTAGAAATCACAGGATACGTTTGCTATTCAGTTTCCCACAACATTGGCATTTGTGTAGGATAGTTTGGATCGAAGGGCTAAATGCCCCGTTCCTGCTTTTTCCCCATATCCCTTGATTCCGTTACCCTTAAGAGCTAAATCTAACTCTTGAATACATCCAGTGAATTGAGTACATTTCCTGTATTCGTCAACAGATATGCCTGATCCCGCCTAAACCCGCCTAAATCTGACCTTTGCCCTCCTTTCTGTTCACAAAGTATGATCTGTTCACAAGGAGCAGGACTAATTCCATCCAATTATCTGCCACTCAATCCATTTATTCTCAATCTTCAGCAACGTGCTGCCAGGTATTACTGACAGTTCTGTAAAGTAGCTTTCATTCACGATTTGCCTCCTGATTTATGCTCAGTTTGGTTATCACCACAACGTCCGTTCCAGATGTCCTCATGGACAATCCAAATATGGACCAAAGACCTGGATGCCAAGGGTGAGAAGAGTAACTGACCTTGGTAAAACTTGAGCAATTCCATCATCAGGGCGGCACGGTGGCACAGCGGTAGAGTTGCTGCCTCACAGAGCCAGAGACCCAGGTTCAATCCTGACTACGGGTGCTGTCTCCCCATGACCGCGTGGCATTTCACTGGCTGCTCCGGTTTCCTCCCATAGACTGTAGGTGTATTGGTTTAATTGGCTTCTGTAAATTGTCCCTAGTCTGTAGGATAGTGCTAGTAGCCAGGGTAATCGCCAGTCGGCGTTCTCAGTAGGCCAAACCGGCTGTACATCTATACTAAACTAAACAGAAAGCAGCAAAGGGTCATGGTTCCTTATGTGGTAAATGTCATTGTCAGCTTGAACCTATCCCATCTGTGTGTCTATTTCGGCATTGGAGAACCTTTTTGTCACACTAGCAGAAGGAACCTATTTCATTGTGAGCTGTATCCATGGGCAGTAAGTATACACTGTCTCTTTGCAAAGAGGATTAACAATTAAATTCCACTTCAAACTAATCATAGGACGTTTACAGATTACGAGCACCTGTTATTGAGTTATGGACTCTTCCTAGACATGAACAAACTTCCTAGACAAGAAGGGTTTCGGCCCGAAACGTTGCCTATTTCCTTCACTCCATAGATGCTGCTGCACCCGCTGAGTTTCTCCAGCACTTTCGTCTAAATCCAAACATCTGACATGCACACTTATTCTCTCTCTTCATCCTTTTAGCAAGTGTTTTTGTCAGTCTTCAGTGATGCCATTCATTGCGATACTGCACCATATCAAGTGATTTGTGTATTTTCCAATTTATGTACATCTCCATCAAATGGAATTGGTTTGTTATTTTGGGACAGTGTCTATAATTTTAACTCTGTGCACATATGCTATTTGGTTTAATCAATGCAACATGAACTTCACATTGCACTTGAATCTTGCTTGAAATATGAGAATGGGATGATGTGGGAGGTCATGTAACTGGGGCAAAGTGAGAATGATCGGTGGGCTTTTGTGCCGACTGAGGTTTTCATTTTTTTTCTTTTGCACGATGCGATCCTAGATGGTGTGGAGGTGAGTGTCGTCTCGAGGCATTGAGTATTTCCAGCCCTGATGTCAGGCATGTGTGGTATATTGTTATGATACTGAAGTACACGTCATTGGTCCAGGGCAACGAGTTCCATTTTCAGCATGGCAGCTGGGGAATACAAATTCAAGTAACAAAATACATTTTGATTTGAATAAAAAGCTTGTTTAAGTAACAATGAAACCACTGGATTGTCGTCTATCCTAGCTAGTTCAACAACATTTGCCATTCTTTCCTCTGTTGCCCAGCACATGACTTCAGATCCAACAATGTCATTCATTCTTGCCTCCCATTGTCTCAAGCATTAGTGATGGGGAATAAACCCTGGCCTTGCCTGTGGCATTGAAATCACATCTATGAATGAATAAAATAAATTCATTTCAAAGGCTGAAGAATTGGCTTTTATAACTGGCATCACCAAACTTAAGCCTGTCTGGAAAATGGCTCTCTGGACACCAATGAACCAACATTATCTCAGTTCAGAGAATATCTAGTTCTTGCTGGCTATAAACCACAACCCCATCACTGCCATGCCAACACACCCCCTTCCACTTATGCTCTGCAACTGCAGCTTCTGTCTAGGCACAGTTAGAGATATACAGCACAGAAACGGGTCCTTCAGCCCATCTCCTCCACCGTGCCGACCAACATGCCCCATCTAAGCTGCTCCCATTTCTGACTATTATAGCAGTTGCAGCAGCTTTTTTTTAATGCCTACTAAACATCAATTACTTTCCCTTCTGGTAATGTCAGGGGCAGGATTCTCACAAGCAACACATTTTATACATTACAAGAGGTTTCCCTTCATAATAATGTGGAGGGACAGGCAGGAAATGAAGTGGCCCACCTGTCCCACCATTGTTCTGACACCTAAATATTTTAAAATCTTGTGCTTTGCTCTAGAAACTGAAGTAGTCGTTAGTTTTTCCAGTCAGTTTGAAAGTGTAAGTGGGATTAGCATAGCAACTATTTAACCGTGATATTAATTATTTGCTTTATTTAATTTGTACACTGTTTTATTTTCAGATGTTAAGCTTCATACGCACAGAAGGGGATCCACTGTATGCTGGTTTTAGCATGAATCAACCAAACCAGGTCCATACGGTAGAATGCCTCGTCAGTCCGGACAAAGAACCAATGGCAGACAGCTGCATCTACGAGTGTGCTGGGAATAAGTTCCAGCGTGTGGCAGTCATTAGCATCCCACTGAGCTCCAAAGCCACTTGCTGCAGCAGCAATATGACAGAAGACAAGCTTGTCCTCGGTTGTGAGGATTCCTCACTGGTTTTATATGATGCTTATCGCAGGGTGACATTACTGGCTCAAGCTGATCTTAGGCCCTCTATGTTGGAATGGCATCCTGATGGTGCGGTGATTATAGTGGGCAGCTGTCAAGGTGAACTTCAGTGTTACGACCTGGCGTTGTCACCAGTGAAGATGCAGTTACTAGCAGACGATGTCAAACCTGTTACCAAACTTCAGCTAAGCCAACACTTTGCTGTAACAAGCAGAATGGCCCAAATTCACTGGATAGTTCCTCAAGTTACTGCTCCAAACATTGATAGCCTCAGTGTTCATGATCTACTCTTTCTAACATTTGACAAAGGGCCTGTTGGAGTCCTTTGTATGAAATTAGGTGAGCACTGGAAATGTAATAATGCTTTTGTCCTTTGTAATATTTCCTGAAAGAATACTGTCTTCAAAATACCTTCACCTCTTCTAATCTATTGGCATTTCTGAATTAGTTGCCTGTAATAGTAAATACATTTGCAATATGTAAAAATAATGTGGTATTAATTTGAATTGATATTAGGATCTGTATGAGGAAAAAGGTTAGTAAGTGAATGTGTAAAATGTCAAATTAGCAACATCAACATAATCAGGAATTTCTTTAATCAATTGCACAGAACAGGTGTTAAGATCACTGTTCATTTTCAGTTATTTCAGTGCCTATCATTTAAAAATAAATTGGATAGTTATATGGACGGGAAAGGAATGGAGGGTTATGGTCTGAGCGCAGGTATATGGGACTAGGGGAGAATAAGTGTTCGGCACGGACTAGAAGGGTCGAGATGGCCTGTTTCCGTGCTGTAATTGTTATATGGTTATATGATTATATAGTTGAATGTTATGCTTAAAATGTACGTAAAAGGAATAATAGAATGTTTTGGCATTTGAAAGCTGTTTATTAGAATTTTAATTTCCAAACTTTTGAAGATTGATGGAGACACAATGAAGTGCAATTGGTAGAATCTTGCCTCTAACACAAACACAGACGTTAGTTAGCAAGGACCAGGGCTGTGATTTGGCAAACTTTACTTTGCTGTAAAGTCTAAATCTAGAGCAGAGTAAGGTTTGCCAAGTCATAGCCCTGGTCCTTGCTAACATTGCATTTGTGCCCGCCACTTCTGGCTTCAGCTGCAAGAAATGATCCTTTCTCTAGTCAGAAGGTGGTGAATCTGTGGAATTATTTGCCACAGAAGTCTGTGCAGGCCAAGTCAGTGAATATATTTAAGGCAGAGATAGATAGATTCTTGATTAGTACAGGTGTCAGGGGTTATGGGGAGAAGGCAGGTGAATGGGGTTAGGAGGGAGAGATAGATCAGCCATGATTGAATGGCGGAGTAGACTTGATGGGCTGAATGGCCTAATTCTACTCCTATCACTTATGACCTTATAAAGTGCTGGAGTGAGCAGGTCAGGCAGCATCTCTGGAGACCATGGATAAGTGACGTTCCCGTTCTGAAGAAGGGTACCAACTCGAAACGTCACCTATCCATGTTCTCCAGGATGCTGCCTAACCCACTGAGTTACTCCAGCACTCTGTGAAACGTCACCTATCCATGTTCTCCAGGATGCTGCCTGACCCACTGAGTTACTCCAGCACTCTGTGAAACGTCACCTATCCATGTTCTCCACAGATGCTGCCTGGCCCGCTGAGTTACTCCAGCACTGTGTCTTTGTGTAAACCAGCATCTGAAGTTCCTTGTTTCTACACTTCTGCAGACTGAATGAGCCTGTGGAAGGGGGCCTACCCAAAATGTCACATCTCCATGTCCTCCAGAGACCTGTGTAGGAAGGAACTGCAGATGCTGGTTTAAACTGAATCTAGACACAAAATGCTGGAGTAATTCAGGTCGATTCCCTTCTTCAGACTGCTGAGTTACTCCAGCACTTTGTGTTTTTGAAAAGATTCATGTTACATTTTTGTTAATATCGCAAAAATGTTAAATGAAAGGTTGCAGCCACCGGCAGCAGAGGAGTCCATTTGCAGCATTAGGCTTGTGCTGGCCCTCCACGAGAACAGCTCCAAACTCTTGTGTTATGAAATAGTGGAATTCACCACCAGGCTGTTGTTTGGGCAAGAAAAGCATCAACATGTTAGATAAAGTTGGGTGGATGCAGAATGGGATCTTGGAGCAGGTTAATGTGCTATATGTTTATTAATTAATGTGTTAATGTTAGATAATGTGTTGCTTATGGTGGATAAATATCAATCAATGGGCACCTCATTATGATAGAGCCATGAGACTTTGGGTGTAAACAACAATGTCAACATGAATCAGTTTGGAAGTTCAATAGTTAAATCCACAGTATGTGGTCTTCTTCTTCTTCTTGCGTACGGCGTGCACAGCCTAAAGTTGTAGGACAACTTGTTCTATTTGATCTTATTTGATTATGCACGCCGGGTTGATTGCATTCGTCGAAACACGGCGGACCACATGAAGGTTGCAATCTCCCACCCCACAGTATGTGGTGATTTAGGACACTAAGTGCTGGAGGAACTCAGCAGGTCAGGCAACATCCCTGGAGAATGTGGATGGTAATGTTTTTGGTCAGGTTCATCAGACTCGAAACATCACCTGTCCAAGTTCTCCACAGATGCTGCCTGACCCGCTGAGTTACTCCAGCATTTTATGTCCTTCTTTGTAAACCAGCATCTGCAGTTCCTTGTTTCTATGTATGCGGTGATTTGACAACCAAACTGCAAAGTAGAGATCGCAATGTAAAACATGATTTCTGCAATTTGGGTGCCAAGGGACAAAATCAAGCTAGGATAGTAAAGAGCAAATATATCTAGAGTTGTTATTCAATTGGGTGTCCCTCCTGTGTGAAATGTTTTGAAAATATTTTAACTAAATACTTAAAACAGGTTTGACAAATGTATGCAAAAAGAAGTATATCGCTGTACAGATGAATCCCAAGAGATTTGGATGTGATTTTTGTAATGCCTATATGATTTAAATCGCCAAGGAAAAAGTGATCTCGGGACTAATTTTCTGTATCCAATTAATGGTATGCACAGGCCTGCACAGCCATTTTTCATTACCTCTAAACTCATTTTGAGAAACATAACTTTTTAAATCAGATTTTTCTGACACCGCTTTGCCACAGGCTGTGGTTTACAGCTGAATGGTGTTCAAACGCACACTTAATTACAGTTGTTTCATGTTTCTAGATGCTGCACATTACAAAATGATAAGTCACCTGGTTACCTGTGAGGCATGCTGCTTCCTGGAGATGTGTGCACAGCTTTCTCTGCCCTCCCCAGTGTTTTGTCTTATGCCCCTTTCCCAGAGTTGTGCAGATTTTACTTCATTCTGCAAGCGCAAATCATTTTACTTTCATTGCCAGCAGGCTCGAAGAGAGGATTTATAGTTTAGCTGCTAATTGCCTGCTTGTAATTTTAATTGGACTGCTTCCCTGGGCACTGTTCTTAAATCAATTAGGCAATGAGTTGTCTGTCACTTCATTCTCCCACGCCAGTCATTTGGAAACACACCACCCACAAAAGGTCAAACACCCAGGTACAAAGGATTGACATCTACAATCACCAGCTCCCACTTTTTTGCCATTCCCAATCCCTGATTTTTTTTTTTTTAGAAATCTCCAGATGGAACTATTGAACTGTCCCAGATTTTTACATTGTTATAAGAGGCATACGACTGAGAATCATGCACCAGTGAGTCTTGTTCTTCTGCATAGTTACAAGGTTATCCAGTGTGCTGGTTAGTCACCCCTTGTTACTAAGATCAAATGAATTCTCAGCATCAATCGACTTCTAAATAATTTAACCTGTTTTGTTAGTGACCTCGTTGTTAAGAAGCTCTATTGCTACATTTGCCTGAACCTGTAGTATTTAATTCAGTTTTTATTCAATTTAACATGAAGTTTTGCAAATGCTCCACGATGAATTTCTCCCTGTGACAGGTGCCATATTGAAAGGACGGCTGGGTCCCGCTGAACTCATCTGCCAATATATCCGTCATGAGCAAATTGAGGAGGCTATTAATATCTTGGTTGGCATGAATTGGAACACTGCAGGCCTACAGTGCTACACTTGCCTCATTGCGATTGTGGATCATCTCCTTAAGCAGAAACTCACACCAGAGAGCGAATGTGAGAATGCATGAAATAATCATTAATAGAACACTGCTGTCAATTCTGCTGTTTGCCTTCTCCCTGCAGAAAATAAGACGTGTGTGTATTTGGTAATAGTGACCTGATTCCTGTAGTGCTATGCCATGCGACTTGAGCTGAGAAATAGCAAATATTCCAAGCACTTCTTGTAGAATTTTACAATCAACAGCAGGGAGGAATATGAACATGGAGGGATTCAAACATATGATAAAAATATTTAAAACGGATGCATTTCCAGAACAGGAGTTGACTTGAGCCCTGTTGTTGAACAGCTACAAAGGAGTTAAAGCGGGCTATGGCCGTGCAATTAGTCATGGCCACTGTGACCTGCAGAAAGTGGATGCTGAGACCAGGGGTGTGTCATGGGACCAAGGGTGAGAGTGAGAGGATTAGCTGTGGGGAGGGGTGCAGGCTAGAAGGGCTGTATCGGAGCCTGCAACAAAATGCATTGCAGACAGATCAGCTTCTGGCTTCTCTGGTAAATATAATTGACAACAATTATCTTTTGAATACTATTTACTTTGTTAAGTATGGCCATGGAAGGTTTGACATCTGAACCACCAGATCCTCCAATAAATGGGCTTTGATTTAATCTGATGTGAGGTGTAAAACCTCCAACAGTACACCAGTTGATCTGCTTGGAGCCGATGCCTCAGTCTAAATTATATGTTCAACATACAACCAGTCTAAAACCACAGTTGTGTTCAAAATGTGACCAGATATTCACCAAATTGGTTCCTCCGATGGCAGGTATCTCATATGCGGAGAGATTGAGCAGCCTAGATTTCAGTTCTTATGGGAGGGACATTCTCAAAGCAAACAAAATCCTTACATCGGCTCAACAGGACGGTTGCTGGGGATGAGAAGGGAAGAAAGTGGAATTTGAGCTCATTTCAAATAACTGGGAGGATCTTGGATAAAGTCAGAGTGTCAGGGAAGCTCATGGGGCCAAATGGAGGTGAAGATACACAACACAAGCCCTTTGGCCCAACTCATCCATCACAAGCAGGATATCTTGGGAGACTTGTTTAGACACATGGATATGTGGGGAATGGAGGAATATGTGTAATGTGCAGGCAGATAAGAGTTGGCCTTGGCAGCATATTCAGCACAGACATTGTAGTCCAAAGTGCTTGTTCTTGCGCTGTCCAGTTCTATGTTCTAGGAAGGTTTTTGATGAAGCAGCTGAAGATGTTTTCAAGAGAGAGTTGGATTTAGCTCTTAGGGCTAAAGGAATCAAGGGATATGGGGAAAAAGCAGAAACGGGGTACTGATTTTAGATGATCAGCCATGATCATATTGAATGGTGGTGCTGGCTCGAAGGGCCGAATGGCCTACTCCTGCACCTGTTGTCTATTGTTATATTGGTCAAGTGTGAAAGATAAATGAAATAAGTTTACACGCTTATTCAAATTTGTTACATTTGTCAATAAATTTTAATAACTTGCAATTCAACTTATATCCTGTGATTATGGGTGGATACGATTAAAGTTTGAAATAATGCAATAGTTTCTCTGGTTTTCCTGCAAGTTTCTTTCTGAAATGTAGTGGTAATTTTGCAGCATACCTTGAAGCAGCTCTTGGAACATTTTATGTGCCTACAAGACCTTTGTCTGACACGACTGTGTTAGAATACCGGGATCCGATCAGCCGATACGCAAGACGTTTCTTTCACCACCTGCTCAGGTGAGTATTGACATCACTGCCTTACTAGTTGGGTACCTTTTTATTCCCATAAATATTATGGTAATCGAGTTTCACTGTACTTTAATTGGTACACATGACAATAAATAGGCCTTTGAAACCTTTGATATTGTAGCGTTTAAGCAAACCTGAGTGCATCTTTCATGCTTACACAGAATGGGCTGTTTTGCCTAAACAGTGAGGTGTTTGTCCTCCACAGAGCCCTCCTTCAGCTCAGCATTTCAGCAAAGCCTTCTATTGCTTGCTTCCTCCTGCATTTTTCAGGCCATTTGCCTCTCAGGCATAGCTGGGAACGTTATTGTTGAGCTGACCCTGAGGCCTTTCTGGTCACAAGCTCCAACTAGATTGTGGTGTGGTCTTCACCTCACCCTTTAGCAGTCAACACAGTGGGTTTCAGTTTGTACTGAGGCCGTTTATCTCCGGCGTGCAGCAATACGCAGTGTACTTACTAACTGTTCCAATTCTAGCAATCGCTAAGGCTCATACTGTAGAATTTATTGAATCTAATATTAATGCCTAGAAATTCAGTCACATAACTGCTTTTGTTTTATTCTGTTATCCAATTAAAAATAATGATTTTGTTCCAGGTCGTTTCATATAATTTCAGAAGCTTAAGCGGGCTCTTCCGGGTGTGAGGCAGCCTTTCACACACAGTGTACTTTGTAGCTTGGGGATAAAACAACTTTGTGAACTGACCTGTAATTGAAGCGTACTCTGAGGTGCTGATTAATTAAGGTTTCAGCTACTCCGATCTCCCCACTGCAGAAGCTAACATTTATTGCTACTTGCTTATGAAGGGGGAACAACAAAACAAAAAATGCTATGCAATTTCTCAAAAAGAAATGTGTCTACACTTGCTCTTTGTGATGTGACGAATGTTCATAGCACAGTATCAGGCAATGGCCATCGTTCTAAGAGATGCCAGTCACCTTCTCCATAGTCAATCGCTTTGCCATCCCATCAACAACCTGACAGCACACGATTGCCCAGAAATGTAACTGACAGATTTATGAATATATGCTCATCAATCACTAGGTATTGATAGAACATAAAACAGTACAGCATAGCAACAGGCCCTTTGGCCCACAAGGTCTGTGTTGAACAAGATGCCAACTTCAACATCATCCACCATTCCCTACATTCTTTGGTGAATACTCCCAATATTCTAGTCCCATCTTCCTGTGTTTCCCCTCTAATGCTTTGTTGTTAAACCCAGTTCCATTCACAAGTTGTTTAGCGACTGATGTGTTTGGTGTAAGCAAGCAGCTGCACTAGCGCATGTGAGTACCATTGTGGGCTCTGAACAAGTGAAACCTTAAACCAAAAAAACCCAATGCTGTGAAGGATGTTTGTGTAAATTGTGTTGGGTCTTGGGTCTTTTTTGTTTTGTATGTATAGCTGCAGAAACGGCATTTCGTTTGGACCTCAACGGGGTCCAAATGATAAATAAATGTATTGTATTGTATGTATTGTTGTCTATCCTTGTGGAAATGGCGTTCCAAAGAATCTCCCAGCGGTTGTTGCTGCTGCTGAGCATTGGAGATGAGACTGAAGCTCCTGCTTGGACTAGTTGGACATGGTCATTGATATCACTTGCACCAGGATGCATTTCATTGGCGTTTGGTCTCTGAATATCTAAATATTCCACTTAGATTATACCCTTTGTCTTTGCTTCATCAGATAGCTTTGCTTATTTTTGGCAGTCATTTTGAATTTTATCACAAAATACAAGAGTTGTTAAATAATTCCTATGGAAGTGCTCCACTTCATTGGGGGTTAATAATTTTATACCCACCCTTGAAAATGTTTTCCATTCCCCAATGTTTCAGCAAAAAGTATGAATGAATTTATTCTCTTCTAGTTTACTGCCCCCTCAGCTGAGAAGGTACCATGTATCGCCCACCCATTGAGAACATTTCCCCGTTCAAATTGTGTACAGACACTCATATCATATCAATGCCAAAAGCCACTGGTGTGGCCATTGTCTATAATGCCACAGGACATAGCTTTCTTTTCATTAAATGTGATACTGTTCTGTAGTTCTAATAACAAGGAACTGCAGATGCTGGTTTATTAATGCCTAGAAATTCAGTCACATAACTGCTTTTGTTTTATTCTGTTATCCAATTAAAAATAATGATTTTGTTCCAGGTCGTTTCATATAATTTCAGAAGCTTAAGCGGGCTCTTCCGGGTGTGAGGCGGCCTTTCACACACAGTGTACTTTGTAGCTTGGGGATAAAACAAGTGTTCGGCACGGACTAGAAGGGCCGAGATGGCCTGTTTCCGTGCTGTAATTGTTATATGGTTATACCAAGGATAGACACAACATGCTGGAGTAACTCAGTGGGACAGGCAGCATCCTTGGTTCTGTTCTGACTGTCCTGTAGTTAATTATATTATGGTAAATATTGATAAAAATGTTCCCAGTAATCCTTTCTAATAGTTTACAATACTTTGACAGGTACCAGAGGTTTGAGAAGGCTTTTCTATTGGCAGTAGATATTTGTTCACGAGACCTGTTCATGGTGAGTTATTTCCATCCTCTTCCATGTCTGTTCCAGATCTGTATCATTGTGTATATTTGTAGTTTCAAAAGCAGATCAGTATGAACCAGAGCTTCAAACAAGCAGTACAGCAGACATACTGTTGGCCACACAGACTTTATGAAATTAGCCAAAATCACACCTAAGAGCTATTGATATTGATATTTTCTTAACCTTAGGCCAGTTTTGTATTTGCAGGTACCATTTTGGACTATCACCTTGTTTAGTTGGTGATGTACATAGTTGTCACATTTCAGTCTAAGATACATACTATTTCTAATCCATTCACTAAAGATGTAGCTACATTGCATAAAATACAGTTCTGGAGCAGGTTTAGGAAGCTAAAGGTTTCAATGTGTCACGAGCAAATCATCAAACCTTCTGCCAGTATGTTTAAAACAAGAGAGTTAAAGTGCAAACTCAAAGGCTCTGACATTTAACCTTTAGTTGCTCTTCCCGTATAATTAACTCCAGGAATAAAACGTAACCTATGCAGAAAGCCTTCTGCGCCGCCCAGCATGTGGTCCTTGTCTCTGGAGACCTTGCACCATAACGCCACACTGAGTTTGCAAGGACAAAGCTGATGGTACTTGCTTAGATCTCACAGCTTGCTTCTTCCAAGCTAAAGCTTTGAATGTAAATAATAGAATGAAAAGAAAAGAACATGTTGGGAAACTCTGCGAGTGTCCACTGTGGCAGGGCAAAGACGTTCTAAAGAATTAACGCAATGTTCGAAAAAAAGAGATTATTAATACTACAAAGTCATTACGTTTCCCCGTGCATCTCAAAGATCGGACTGGTTAAGAGAATATTATCAAGTCCCTGTTGGTTATTCTGCATTCATTCATCAAAGCATCGAGCTCTTTTGTTACCTACACTCAAACATGTTGTGTTGACTTCATGATAGAAACATAGAAACATAGAAAATAGGTGCTGGAGTAGGCCATTCGGCCCTTCGAGCCTGCACCGCCATTCATTATGATCATGGCTGATCATCCAACTCAGTATCCTGTACCTGCCTTCTCTCCATACCCCCCCGATCCCTTTAGCCACAAGGGCCACATCTAACTCCCTCTTAAATATAGCTAATGAACTGGCCTCAACTATCTTCTGTGGCAGAGAGTTCCAGAGATTCACCACTCTCTGTGTGAAAAATGTTAATGATGAAATGTCAAGAACACATTATCATTTGGAAAGCTTATTACTTCTTTCATTTTAATTCAGTTTATTGTTTCTTTTTCTCTGGAAACTGGCATCTAATATAAAAAGGCCAGCTAGAGATCTGCTACTGGGCATTGCGTTGTCACTTTAAACATTGCCCTAAGTAGACATGAAAGGTTCAGAATGTGTGACTTTAGTTTTGTTTGACCTCTGTGTCTGTAGAAGTCTGTGTAGGAAGGAACTGCAGATAGACACAAAAAACTGGAGTAACTCAGCGGGACAGGCAGCATCTCTGGAGAGAAGGAATGGATGTCATTTCGGGTTGAGACCCTTCTTCAGACTGTTCTGCTGGATTTACACCAACTTAAATAGAAAAGACTGTGTGAATGCTACAAAGAAAATCTATTTTATTAGTTTCTTACTAATCAGGTCAGGTCGGGGGGAGTTCCCCCCCGCTACGGGTACCATGTAATCCCGCGCTACCTGCTCCATGGTCGGATAGTCGGCGACTAAACTGTCTCCCCCACCTGGTTTGCCAGGTGAGGAGGGGGCTGTGGACCCCCAGCAGGACCAAAATCAAGACCTGTCAAAGGGCGGATGAGCTCCTAGCGAGCCAAAGGCCATCCACACTTCAGTAGAAGTTGCGATCTCTGTCGTACAGAGCATTGTAAGGCAGCGTGGCCGTTGATGTTTGCAACAATGATGATGATGATGATGATGATACGTATCAAAATCATGATATCATGAATGGAAGTTGGGAGGACTGCTGTAATGGTGGGGCAAGGGGTAGACACTAGTGACAGTGGGGCAAGGGGTAGACACTAGTGACAGTGGGGCAAGGGGTAGACACTAGTGACAGTGGGGCAAGGGGTAGACACTGTAGTGATGGTGGGGCAAGGGGTAGATACTAGTGACAGTGGGGCAAGGCGTAGATACTAGTGACAGTGGGGCAAGGCGTAGATACTAGTGACAGTGGGGCAAGGCGTAGATACTAGTGACAGTGGGGCAAGGCGTAGATACTAGTGACAGTGGGGCAAGGGGTAGACACTAGTGACAGTGGGGCAAGGGGTAGATACTAGTGACAGTGGGGCAAGGCGTAGATACTAGTGACAGTGGGGCAAGGCGTAGATACTAGTGACAGTGGGGCAAGGGGTAGATACTAGTGACAGTGGGGCAAGGCGTAGATACTAGTGACAGTGGGGCAAGGGGTAGATACTAGTGACAGTGGGGCAAGGCGTAGATACTAGTGACAGTGGGGCAAGGGGTAGATACTAGTGACAGTGGGGCAAGGGGTAGATACTAGTGACAGTGGGGCAAGGCGTAGATACTAGTGACAGTGGGGCAAGGCGTAGATACTAGTGACAGTGGGGCAAGGGGAGACACTAGTGATGGTGGGACAAGGGGTAGACACTAGTGACAGTGGGGCAAGGGGTAGATACTAGTGACAGTGGGGCAAGGGGTAGATACTAGTGACAGTGGGGCAAGGGGTAGATACTAGTGACAGTGGGGCAAGGGGTAGATACTAGTGACAGTGGGGCAAGGGGTAGACACTAGTGATGGTGGGCAAGGGGTAAACACTGTAGTGACAGTGGGGCAAGGGGTAGACACTGTAGTGACAGTGGGGCAAGGGGTAGATACTAGTGATGGTGGGGCAAGGGGTAGACACTGTAGTGACAGTGGGGCAAGGGGTAGACACTAGTGATGGTGGGCAAGGCGTAGACACTGTAGTGATGGTGGGGCAAGGGGTAGATACTAGTGATGGTGGGGCAAGGGGTAGACACTGTAGTGACAGTGGGGCAAGGGGTAGACACTAGTGATGGTGGGCAAGGCGTAGATACTAGTGACAGTGGGGCAAGGGGTAGACACTAGTGATGGTGGGCAAGGGGTAAACACTGTAGTGACAGTGGGGCAAGGGGTAGACACTGTAGTGACAGTGGGGCAAGGGGTAGACACTAGTGATGGTGGGACAAGGGGAGACACACTGCTGTGACGGTGGGGCACGGGGAGACACACTGCTCCAGGATAATTGCAGGCCTGTTGGCCTGTTGCTGAGTTGTTTGATGTCAATATGTGAGTGGCATGTTCATCGTTTGTGCCACTTGATCTCAGAATCAGCAAGGTGTTGCTGGATTTCCTACATAAACCACAACTTCACTCTTGAAAGAATAATTTGATCAAAATCAGAGGATCATCATTAAATTATCAGACGAGGGTCTGTGACTAAGTTAGATTGTGTGTATGTAGTGGAAGCTGACCTTTAGTTCAGTTTATTGTCACGTGTACCGAGGTACAGTGAAAAGCTTTTGTTGTTTGCTATCCATTCAGTGGGAAGACAATACATGATTACAATCGATCCATTTACAGAGTAAATAACTTCCAGTGAAGCCACCACAGGAACCAGACTGCTAGCGGCGGTCAACATGACCCAAAACACAATTTGTTTTTAGACTTCTCAATTTTAAGACTACTCCCATAGTTTCACTGGCTTGTCGTTTGGTGGTGCACAGGTCCGACTGCAGCTGACTCTTGTGTCATTGTGACGTGGGGAACCTGTTGGCTTTTGCCAGGTAACAGAGCCCACAGGTTGTCCTTGCCATTTTGCAATCCACTTGAATATCAAAGACACCTACTTCTGCTAATTGTAGTTTGTTTGTGATGGAGAATAATACGAGCCAGGGTGTGGTTCTGCGTGAATAATGATATGATATTTTTAACTTGAAGCAAGCAGTGAGGCAGTCACGATGGCGCAGCGGTAGAGTTGCTGCCTTACAGCGAACGCAGTGCCAGAAACCCGGTTTCGTTCCCGACTACGGGCGCTGTCTGTACGGAGTTTGTACGTTCTCTCCGTGACCGGCGTGAGTTATCTCCGAGATCTTCGGTTTCCTCCCACACTCCAAAGACGTACAGGTTTGTAGGTTAATTGGCTTGGTAAATGTAAAAAATTGTCCAGTATAAAATTGTCCAACTTCCAGTATAGTCCCTGGTGGACTCTTCGGAAGGTACAAGGTACAAGGACTCAGTTACGCAAGTCTGCCTGGTCTGCTGGAGGAATGTGGCTTTGATTTGACAGCAAGGCACAGCCTGGTTTGTGGCGCACTGTTATTATGAAATATATCAATTGTAAATATTACAATAAAGCAACAACTGCAATTATACAACTTTCTTAATGTTATCATAACTCTCTAGTTTTTCAAGCTGTGTGCCAAATTGTCCAATGTTGGCAGGCAGAGGCTTCTTAGGCCGTCGACATTTTTCATCAGACACTAAATAACTAGCGAACTTGATGTGTGGCTAAGTTCACACATATGCCATATTGTTTTTCTGTCTATGACAATATGTTGATTATTGAAGAATAATTGTCTAATGAACATTATTTTCAAAATTTGTACTAGGTTAGAAAAGTGCAATTTTAAAATATGTCCTGATGCTTCAGGAAACTTTGTTTTACTTTAATTTATCTGGGATTAATTGATTTTTTTTCCTATTTGAAGGACATTTATTATGTAGCTTTGGAAAAGGGTGAAATGGCCCTGGCAGAAGTAGCCAAGAAGAAAGCTGATGAGATTGATTCCCTGTCAATGATGACTGATGTGGGTAAGGATCATTTCTATATTATGTCTGAAAGGGGGAAAAAACAGATTTGTATTCAGTCTTGTTTACAACATCTCATATACGATCCCAGTAATATGATCTGGATTGATAGCAGTTTGATTTTAAATTTCTGGCCATAGTGTTAATTAGAATTGACATTGTATTTTAGTTGTTGCAAACATTGCATATTATGCTTCAAAATGGTCAGCAGAAGATTTAGTAAAACTTTATTGTAATTTGGTAAATTGTGTTCTGTGATGTGCAGCAGACTTTTACAATGATACTCTCCATATCCAATATTACACAACACATATCAGCAAATTAACTGGAAAACATCAGAGCTCAGCTGGGGCTGTGGGTGCAGCTCTGGGTAATGTGGCTTTGTAGGATGTGAACGAGATGGAGAGGATGCAGAGGAGATTCACCAGATGATGTTTGAGGGGAGATTGGAGAAGCTGGGTCTGTTTCCCCAGGTGCGGAGGAGGTTAATATTGACATGTACAAAATGATGAAATTATTAGATAGGGTAGGCTACATGTAACTTTCCCCCTTAGAACCAGTGACTAGAACTGGAGGATATAGATTTAAATTTAGGGTGGGGGGTAAGAGATCTACATAGGGTTTGTGGGGGAGATTTTGCAGGCATGAAGTGGTGGAAGCAGAGTTGCGAGGTGTCCAGACCCTGTGAGCATTGAAGCTACAGGCCACTTGCTGGAAGATAGGCTTGGACATAGTGGGCTGAATGGACTGTTTCCCTGCAGTTGGACTCTGACGTCTGTTAGTTCCAAGCTACCAAATGTGTTCAAGAGTCCAATGATACAATGTGTTTTAACATTGTTTTAGATTAGATTAGATTCCTTTATTTGTCATTCAGACCTTTCGGTCTGAACGAAATTTCGTTGCCTGCAGTCATACATATAATAATAAATAACAAAACACACAATACACACAAATTAACATCCACCAACAGTGAGTTCACCAGGCACCTCCTCACTGTGATGGAGGCAAAAGTCTTAAAGTCACTGTCTCTTCCCTCCTTATTCTCCCTCTGCACTGAGGCGATCCAGGCCTCCGATGTTGTTACCCCACCGGGCGATGGTAATTCAGTCCCGCGGCTCAACGGAGGCGGTGGTCGAAGATGCCGCTCTCCAGTCCAGCGGAAGCAGCTGTTGCCGCGGGAGCTCCGTAAAAACAGGTCACCAACCTGTGACCTGCGAGCTCCTGACGATGTCGTCCACTGGCCCGCAGCCGTGCCCTGGATTCACGTCGCCGCCGCCGGAACGTCGCCTCAGCCACCAGAACGCGCCTCAGCCCCGAGTCGTGCAGCTGCCACCGGAGCACCGCCTCAGCCCCGAGTCGTGCCCCCGCCAACGGAGCACCGCCTCAGCCCCGAGTCGTGCCCCCGCCACCGGAGCACCGCCTCAGCCCCAAGTCGTGCCCCCACCACCGGAGCACCGCCTCAGCCCCGAGTCGTGCCCCCACCACCGGAGCACCACCTCAGCCCCGAGTCGTGCCGCTGCCAACTCGCGTTGGTAAGTCCTGGCTGGCTCTGCTTCCTGGGCCTCGATGTCGGTCACAGTTGGAGGCCGCCAGCTTCACCATTAGTCCTCAGCGCAGACGGAGGCAGAGAAGGGGGGATACGACAGAAAGAGTCGCTTTCCCCCGAAGGAAGAGACAGAAAAACATGTTTCACCCCCGCCCCCCCCCCCCTCCACACATAACACAACCTAATAAACTAAAATTTAACTAAAACAAGACAAAAAAAACAACAAAAAAAGTAAAAACAGACGGACAGCAGGCGAGCCGCAGCGCTGCCACTACCATCAAACAACCTTTCCTGTCCTACTGAACTGGAGAAATAATCTTGAAATGTCAGCCTCAAAAACATTCAGCTCTGCTTCTACTTATTCTAACTCCCCTCCTTTGGAACCATGTTCTTGTACCCCTCAATGTGTTTTATTAGAAGAAATGGGTCAGAAAGCAGTTTCATGTACAAAACCTGGAGTTTATTTTTCATTAATTTCTACCAGACTAAGTGGGACCCGTTGGGTCCCATGTTCACACGGGAGGGCTGGTCCCCCAACGCAATATTCCACCTCATATTCCACCAAACAGCCGATTGCATTTCCACTTCATTTCCATTGCCAATACAGTTTCAAGCACATGGCAGGCTCAAGCCAAACAGCTCATTGTATTTTCACTTCATTTCCATTGTCATTGCAGTTTCAAGCACAGGGCAGGCCAAACAACTCATTTCATTTTCATTAAGGGCTAACAAATAATTTATTCAAGTACATTGCATACTCACAGTGTTCTGTAGTTTCCCAGCTCAGACAGAGAGTTGTGATCTCTCCCTCGCCATCTTGCAGACAGACTGAGCCACGCCCACACTTCCGGGTTTTATAGTCCCTCCCCCTCCCACCGGAAGGGGCGTAGCCTTCATGGCGGAGATTGGCAGGAGAGAGAATCTCAACATTTTTTAAAGACTAATAAGTCTTTTATTTTTCATCGATGGGAAAAATCCTCGGGGCCTGCGCAGCGGAGGAGGACTCTGAGTAAGATGGCCAAAAAATCACAGCCATATATGGTAGCGTTTTTTCTAAAATCAAAGCACAGTGCAAACAGGAAGTGATCAAGATGAGACTTTTAATTATATAGATAAACAATAGAATTTCAGAAGGTGCAAACAGACTGGAAACACAATTAAGGCCATGGGGGGTGGGGGATTTTTAAATTATTATCTGCGGACATCTGAACGCTGGGGTAAGACTGCCCACACACCAAATGCCCAGCTGAGAGGCCAACACAGGCAAGAGTTTTACCAAGAATGGAGAGACAGCTGAAAAGGTGCAAAGCCTCTGGAGCACACAGAAAACAGTGAATGAGTGTGTGTAACACAAGCTTGCAACCTTGATGCAGCAATCAACAGCAGAGATTTCCAGGGCAATGCCTGCATCTAGTTACCAATCTAGTTGTGGGAATGATACAGGGTTTCTGCTGCAGGGGAATTCATCGTAAGGGACCTCCACCACCACGTTCATTCAGGAGTACAACGCACGTCATATTTCCTGTGCCATACATCAAAGAAATCCACACCAACCACTCTACATGTATGTGGAGAACAGCTCCATCCAGTACATCATCATCCTCAACTTTACAGAAGAGGGATTATAGGGATATCCTCAAATCAGCTTGTGCTCATCAATCTGTTCCCATTCCTTTAGACTACACGATGCCCTTCCATTCATGATCCTAACCTGCTGGCCACCAGAAACAACCCCAGTGTAGGCTGAGGACATATTTCATTGCACTGGCCCTCTCCATGCAGGTTGAACGGGAATCTGCTTTTACACAGGGTAGGAGAATCAAGAACCAGACAACATAGGTTTAAGGTGAGAGAGGAAAGATTGAATCGGAACCTGAGGGGCAATAGTGTGGTGGGTGTATGGAACGAGCTGCCAGAGGAGGTCATTCAGGCAGCTACTATTGCAACATTTAAAAGACAATTGGACAGGTACATGGATAGGAATGGTGTAGCTGGATACCTGCCATAGGCAGGCAGGTGGGACCAGCATAGATGGGGCAAGTGAGCTGAAGGACCTGTTTCCGTGCTGTAAGACTAATTAGTGACAGATATGTTGTCAGTCTGTCAGCACCCGTGCCACTGCTTTACAAGGTTGTGGACTCCCGTGACTTGAGCACAAAATTTAGCCTGATTTTGAAAGTATTAAGGAGTTCTGAACTTCTGTTGACTTTTAGAAACATAGAAACATAGAAAAATAGGTGAGGTTAAACCAAAGCTATTGAAGTGGATGTTTTTACAGCACAATTGTGGTAGCACGGTGGCGCAGCGGTAGAGTTGCTGCCTCACAGCGCCAGACACCCGGGTTCCATCCTAACCACGGGCGCTGTCTGTACGGAGTTTGTACGTTCTCCCCGTGACCTGCGTGGGTTTTCTCCGAGATCTTCGGTTTCCTTCCACACTCCAAAGACATGCAGGTTTGTGGGTTAATTGGTTTGATAAAAATGTAGAATTGTCCCTAGTGTGTGTGGGATAGTGTTAATGTGCGGGTATCGCTTTTCAGCACGGACTCGATGGGCCGACTGGCCTGTTTCTGCATTGTGTCTCTCAACTAAACTAAATTCTGACATTATCTTGCTTATGTTTGAAGAAAGAGAACACAGAGAAGAAATGGCGATGCACGATCTATTTTTATTTACCATCTCCAAAACATCACAGACAAATATTAAGGCAAAAGACTGAGATCCATGAACAGTACACTCACACTTGACGACATTTCCTGCTACCTCTTCCTGTAAACTCTTGAAGAGCACGGTTTAATGTCAATTCCATGCTATTCACCATCACAGAGATTTGTGCGTTGGGAAACTCTGAAATAGCACCTTCCAGCTCAGTTGGTCTCAACAAGTTAATGTTTTTACCTTGTGAGCAGCTTATTCATGTTTTAAGACATATGAACTAGAAATGTACTTACTTTACAAATAAATGGTCTTGTTGGTTGAGCATATATACTTAATAGTGATAGTGGCCAGTATTTATGTTCAGTAGTATTCCACCCATAGCTCACCCCTCCCAAGAAGCCCATTCCTCTCAGCCCTTCATGGATAGGACAGGTTTAGAGGGATATAGACCAAACGCAGGCAGCTGGGACATGTGGGCCGGTGTGGGCATGTTGGGCCGAAGGGCCTGTTTCCACACTGTGTCACTCTATGGCTTTATCTGTTCATTGTATGACCCTCCCCAGGGAATCAGTCCACTGATTCTGTCTGTTACTGTCACTTTTCCAAACCTTTCCTCCACCACAAATGAGTTGTTTCTGGACCAAATATCACTCACTGATCCCCCACTCCAGATCACCAGGTGCTTCCTTCATCCAAAGAGCAGCACGGCAGGTAAACACCACAGGGATTGTTCGACGTACCCTACAAAGAGGCAGGCATAGCTAGGGCCCATGCACGGGCCCAGAGCTACACCTTGGATTTGCATGTTACATCCTAATGGCTCTTTAGGAATACGCCTGAAATATCTTAAAGCCTTTTAAGTTTTCCTGTGCTGGTAGATCAGCAAGTGAAGATTTATATTTTTAGCATGTGCTGTAACCAATTGTGCTTTGATGAAGGATATTTTTTCAAAAAGTAATGTGTGTAAGAACAAAATCTGGTTTAAAAATGAGAAGCTTTTCTATTTGTGACAATGTCCACATAGTGTGGACACAGGAGCTTCATTCAAAATTACAAACACTTTGTCACAGAAACCACAGCCTCATAGATTTAGAAGATAAGTACAGTGAATTACAAAATTGTGTGGAACCTATTAGTTTTGAGCTTTCCTAAAACTATTCAGAACAGGGACATTCTGCAAAGATAAAATCACTTGTGAGTATTGCATTCCAGCTCTGCCAGCATAATGACAGTGGGATGGATCATCCCTGGAGACTAGGTGGGGCAGTAGAATCAGGTCAACATTGCACCTCACTTTCATTTAGACCAGGCTCTCTCTGTCTCTCTGTCCCTCTCTCTGTCTCTCTGTCTCTCTGTCTCTCGCTCTGTCTCTCGCTCTGTCTCTCTCTGTCTCTCTCTATGTGTCTCTCTCTCTCTTAGTCTCTCTCTCTGTCTCTCTCTCTGTCTCTCTCTCTGTCTCTCTCTCTGTCTCTCTCTCTGTGTCTCTCTCTCTCTGTCTCTCTCTCTGTGTCTCTCTCTCTCTGTCTCTCTCTCTCTCTGTCTCTCTCTCTCTCTCTCTCTCTCTCTCTGTCTCTCTCTCTCTCTCTCTCTCTCTCTCTCTGTCTCTGTCTCTCTCTCTCTCTGTCTCTCTCTCTCTGTCTCTCTCTCTGTCTCTATCTCTGTATCTCTCTGTCTCTGCCTCTATTATTAGTTATAAGAAACCCATGACATTTCTATTGCTAGATGTACCTATTTACTACAGTTTGAAATGTTCTCTTGTGTTTCTGCAGTGAAGAACTTCTCAGTGAAGTATCTCAGGCTTCCATTGTGCAAATGCCTAACCAATGACAGAATTATTTGCTTCCTACAAAAATCTTGTTGCAGATTTTTCAGTTACACTTTGAAAAATGGCACACATTTTACCATTATCAGACCGATGTGAAGAAATTAAATGTGATTAGCCCATGAAAATCTTGAAACTGCTATTTGAAATAGACAGCGATTGTACTTGGTCAGACCAAAAGGACTTTTTTCTTAATTTACTTATTTTTATGTGATGTGGCTAATAGTAGCAAGATCAGCATTCATTGCTCTATGAGAGTGGTGAAGCCCTTCCTTCAACTGATGCAGTCCTTGTAGTGAAGAAACGTCCATGTCAGTGTTGGGCAGAACTCAGACCCAGCAACAAAGAGCAGCGTGGAGATGGTGTGTGACTCACAGACGCTGGAGTTTGTGTGGGATCTGCTGTCCGTGTCCTCCTTGATGCTAGTGGTTGCAGGTTTGAAAGTTGCTACACGAGTAGCCTGGGTGAGTAACTCGTGTGTTTCCCAATGGTGCACACTGCAGCCACAGTGCACTGGTGATCACGGCAAAGAAGATTTAATGTGGTGCTCGGTCTGCCAGGCACGGTGCGGGTTGGAGGGGGAGGGGGGGGAGGGAGGATTTAAGGTGGTGCTCGGACTTCCAGTCACAGTGCAGGTGTGGGGGGTGGGGGGAAGGATTGACCAGTGTTCTGCCAGGATAGAACTTTAAGCACAGTCATAGATTAAATTCTGGCTAAATATGTGTTTTAACAAATATCACAAGCTTTTTATCCATTTAATGGCCTTGCCACATAAGCTTTCAACCCGCTGCAGTCTGTAGATGATGTTCTACATCGATAGTGCAGACATTGAATCAAAATGTACGACATCGTCAAAATGTGGCCAAACAGGTGATGTAATGAGTCGTGTGGTGAGTGAGGGAATTACATTCAATGCAATTATTTCAACGCTTCACAAAACACTGAAGCTTAGTTGCAATTAAAAATAGCCTGAATCTGGCCTGTCACTGACTGCAGTGAATGTAAAAGTCACATCGACTTAATCATCTGCTTACTGCTTCAGGGCACTGGCAACTACTCCGTGGCACTGGCAACTACTCTCTGGCACTGGCTACCACTCTGGCACTGGCTACCACTCTGGCACTGGCTACCGCTCAGTTGCACTGGCTACCGCCCTGTGGCACTGGCTATCACTCTGGCACTGGCTACCACTCTCTGGCACTGGCTACCGCCCAGTGGCACTGGCTACCTCTCTGGCACTGGCTACCACTCTCTGGCACTGGCTACCGCCCAGTGGCACTGGCTACAACTCTGTGGCACTGGCTACAACTCTCTGGCACTGGCTACAACTCTATGGCACTGGCTACAACTCCGTGGCACTGGCTACTACTCCGTGGCACTGGCTACCACCCAGTGGAACTGGCTACTACTCCGTGGCACTGGCTACCACTCAGTGGCACTGGCTACCACCCAGTGGAACTGGCTACTACTCCGTGGCACTGGCTACTACTCTGGCACTGGCACTGTGCTGCTCTATATTGATAGTGACTAAACCCACAGTATCTCAAGTGAATCTCAATTCAACGAATAAGAGTCATTCTGTCTTCATAAACACAAGGTGACTCACGTTTTGTTTCCTAATCATTTTGAGGCTTCTTTTATCAGACTTCGTCTGTGGCGAGGGAGGTTGGCGTGGATGTGCCATGAATGAGGTTGGCGTGGATGTGCCATGAATGAGGTTGGCGTGGATATGCCATGAATGAGGTTGGCGTGGATATGCCATGAATGAGGTTGGCGTGGATGTGCCATGAATGAGGTTGGCGTGGATGTGCCATGAATGAGGTTGGCGTGGATATGCCATGAATGAGGTTGGCGTGGATGTGCCATGAATGAGGTTGGCGTGGATGTGCCATGAATGAGGTTGGCGTGGATATGCCATGAATGAGGTTGGCGTGGATATGCCATGAATGCCACTCTGAGCCACGGATGCAAGCTCTATGTCCAACATTTGCACCATGCGTTAGAAACATAGACAATAGGTGCAGGAGTAGGCCATTCGGCCCTTCGAGCCTGCACCACCATTCAATATGATCATGGCTGATCATCCACAATCAGTACCCCGTTCCTGCTTTCTCCCCATATCCCTTGATTCCGTTAGCCCTAAGAGCTAAATCTAACTCCCTCTTAAATACATCCAGTGAATTGGCCTCCACTGTGACAGAGAATTCCACAGATTGGCAACTCTCTGGGTTGCTTTTTCCTTCATGTGAGGAATTTATCATCATGCTTACCATCGGGTCTGAACACTTTGTTTTCACGAAGAGTCTTTCTACGAAATCAAGGGATATGGGGAGAAAGCAGGAAGAGGGTTCTGCTTCTGGATGATCAGCCATGATCACATTGAATGGCGGTGCTGGCTCAAAGGGCCGAATGGCCTACTCCTGCACCTATTTTCCATGTTTCTAATTAAAGCCATATGTAATTGTGGAATATGTAAAATGTCACTTCAATTGTTGATATTTTTAATCTCCAAACACACCTGTCCACTACATTAAGCTCCCACTAATTGATAAAGGCAATGCACTTAAGACGTTTAATTAAATGGTCATCTTTGGATTGTTAGACTTGTGGCACGCTATCCCATGAAATATCTTTGTAATCAGATTAACGACCATCCTGTTGAAGAATGTTTGTGCCACAGACGGACGGACTGTGTGGGCTGAAGGACAGTTGTGGAGTTCAGTACTAGAGAGCACAATGTTATTCTCCCCTTGTTAACACACGGGAATAGAAGTACTGACCCGTCCGTCGCTCATGTGTTCAAGCTACACTTTCAAGTCCTGTTTGTGGCAAACCATCGCTTTCATCTTTCTTGCCTGCAGGCATTTCCTGTTAATTCTCAGAACTTGAACTCCAGTTGATACTTTTCTGTTTTTCCGTGTATCCTGTGAGGCAGGTATACTTGAAGCAGGTAAATATGAAGCTTCCTTGCCTCAAGCTGCCATTGTTGCTACTGAGACATTTCTATGCATCCATTAACCCAAAGATGCAAATTCCCCATTAGGGTTACAGCTTCAATGATAATTGTTGCTGCCTGATCACTTTATCCTGAATCATCTTCTATTTGTTCCCATCCTTATTCAGCTTCACAGGTCCCATAGGATAAACCATTTGTGCATTTCCTTCACTAGTTTTCAAACCTATTAATATTACAGCAATTGAATTACACTTGCTAGCAAAACATTCTTGACACCATTACATTCAAATTCCTGATATTTGCCTATCTAAATGTTGGAGAATCTAATTGTTTGAGTGTTGTTATGAATGAATTCAATAACACTCTCATCGGTGAGATTTCACATTGCCTTTGTGCATCTGTTCCTTGTGTGGGCAAGTGTGGTCGTTTTCATTATAAATGGTATTCTAGCCTTCGGCAGAAATAAAATGATTTGCCTGGATGTTGAAGGGAAATCTGGAGGATGAGTCAGTGCTGTGAGCTAGGGGTACAAGAGCAGGCTAGCCACACACTTCATCCAGGCCCCTCAAACACACACACACTACCCCACCTGCCGCTGAGCTGCATGTGTGGGCACAGCCTTGTGTTCAGCAGTCGTGCCAGCCTCTCCTAGACAGTCCACAGAGACAGCGTCCTCCCGCAGACGGGGTCCTCCCCCAGACAGGGTCCTCCCCCAGCCAGGGTCCTCCCCCAGACGGGGTCCTCCCCCAGACGGGGTCCTCCCCCAGACGGGGTCCTCCCCCAGACAGGGTCATCCCCAGACAGGGTCATCCCCCAGACAGGGTCCTCCCCCAGACAGGGTCCTCCCGCAGACAGTGTCCTCCCCCAGACAGTGTCATCCCCAGACAGGGTCCTCCCCCAGACAGGGTCCTCCCCCAGACAGGGTCCTCCCCCAGACAGTGTCATCCCCAGACAGTGTCATCCCCAGACAGGGTCCTCCCCCAGACAGGGTCCTCCCCCAGACAGGGTCCTCCCCCAGACGGCGTCCTCCCCCAGACGGCGTCCTCCCCCAGACGGGGTCCTACCCCAGACGGGGTCCTCCCCCAGACAGGGTCCTCCCCCAGACAGGGTCCTCCCCCAGACAGGCTCATCCCCAGACAGGGTCCTCCCCCAGACAGGGTCCTCCCCCAGACAGGGTCCTCCCCCAGACAGGGTCCTCCCCCAGACAGGGTCCTCCCCAGACAGGGCCCCCCCCAGACAGTGTCATCCCCCAGACAGTGTCCTTGCTCACTCCACTAGGGTGCTTCCTTACTTGACCAGGGTGCTCTCGTTCTGTGTCTGTCCCTCCCTCTCTCAACCAGGGTACTTTCTCCAACAGCCAGGATTCACATTTGATCTCTCTGCCCCTCTCACTGTCTCTCTCTCTCCTGGTATCTGTCTCTCTCTCTCTGTCTCTCTCTCTCTTTGTGTGTGTCTCTCCCCCTCCCTCTCTCCCTCCCCCTGCCTCTATTATTAGTTATAAGAAATCCATGACATTTCTATTGCTTCTAGTGCCGCTGTGACATTACTCAGACTAAAGAGAAAAGCATTTATGGAAGTCAAACGTTTCTGACTTGTATGAACATTCTGCACTGAATATTTTCTTCATTCAGGCTGAAATAATCAGGCGTTGAACAATTACCATGTAAGATGTAGAAATCATCAAAGGCTGACCAGCAATGCCTGTAGATGGGTCTGGCCGTACAGTTTCAATGTTGCACAGGCATGTCTCTTGCACAAGGCTCCTTGTTGACTGAAGTCTGTTTGAAGTATTCTGGTTTTCAAATCTTTGAAGAGTACAATCTACAAGGAAGCCTTGAGGGATTCAGGTGGCTCTGCATCTTTGTAGCTTTAAGATAATGGCATCGTTTTTTGTTTCCAGTCAATGCCTCAGAGGCTGCCCTCCCTCAATAATAACTGTCACAGTAGAATCTTTTGGCAAGCATTATAATCTAATTACCAGGCAAGTGGGAATAAATATTTCACAATTACAAGAAAATATTTCTGTGAACAAGAAGTTGTTTAAAAAAAAAAAAAAGTCCCAGTTGAACAATGGATCCAGCAACTTGGTGCTGTTTAGAAATCTGAGGTAATCTGACAGTTTTTCATTATTTGGTTTATCAGCGACCCATGTCTTTACTGGGGATCTGCACAAAGAGCCCCAACAACTGAAAGCAGGACTGTGTTAGTACTGCTCTCTCTCCTTCACCACCTCTCCCCCCCTCATCCTCCCTCTCGCCCCCTCATCCTCCCTCTCTCCCCCTCATCCTCCCTCTCTCCCCCTCATCCTCCCTCTCTCCCCCACTCACCCTCCCCCTCTCTCCCCCACTCACCCTCCCCCACTCACCCTCCCCCTCTCTCCCTCCCCCTCACTCCCCCTCATCCTCCCTCTCTCCCCCCTCATTCTCCCTCTCTTCCCCCTCATCGTCACTCTCTCTCTCCCCCTCATCCTCCCTCTCTCCCCCTCATCCTCACTCTCTCTCCCCCTCATCCCTCTCTCCCCCCTCACCCTCTCTCCCCCCCCCTTAACCTCCCTCCCGCTCTCCCCCTCACTCTCCCTCTCTCCCCCTCCCCCCTCACAATGGCCTGTTTCCTTTATCATTGTTACTTTTTACATATCTTTCATTGATTGTTCTTTATCTCTCCACATCATCATCTATATCTCTCGTTTCCCTTTTCCCTAACTATTCTGAAGAAGGGTCTCGACCCGAAACGTCACCCATTCCTTCTCTCCAGAAATGCTGCCTGTCCCGCTGAGTTACTCCAGCTTTTTGTGTCTATCTTCAAGATATCTCTACAAGATCACCCCTCAGCCTCCTACAGTCCAAGGAATAAAGTCCTAGGCTGCCCAACCTCTCCCTATGTCTCAGACCTTCGAGTTCTGGCAGCAGCTTCGTAAAATGTTTCTGCACCCTTTCCCCCTTAATGACATATTTCCTATAACAGTGGGACCAAAACTCAACAAGTGTGGCCTCACAAATGTCTTGTACAACTGTAACATAACGTGATACGTGTAGGAAGGAACTGCAGATGCTGGTTTAAACCGGATAGGCAGGGAAGCAGCTTCCAGTATTGTAACTGAAGTAGGGAATTGCAGAGATCACCAGAGAGAAAGTGGAGAATGCAGTGTTTACGGGTTGCTGGTGCTAACTGTTGCCCATCGCTTTCCACTCCATCCAGCAACTCTGCATGGATCTCTCAGCAGTCAGCAGTGGTGGCCATTGTCATTTTACAGTCTTGCTTTAGAATGCAATGTCCTGACTTCATCTGAGAATCATTTGTGTTAAAGATGTGATTTGCAATATTAAATCCATATGCTGCCCAATTGTATAGTTGTACATGGCTGTCACACATGCTGGCCTTGCTATGTTATTTATGCTCACAAGGAATCTATTAGTTTGGTTGAGAGATACAGCTTGGAAACAGACTCTTCGGCCCAACCAGTCCACACCGACCATTCATCGCCCGTTCACACTAGTTCCATGTTATCCCACTTTCACATCCACTCCCTACACACTAGGAGCAATTTACAGAGGGCTGATTAACCTACAAACCCGCACATCTTTGGGATGTGGGAGGAAACCGGAGCATCAATCTTTCGTTGCAGTGAAAGACAGCCAATGAACAGACTCCAGAGATATTGGACGTCAGTGGCCAGAACAATAGTGCAGCGTAAATGTTGACGGCTTCATTATCCCCAGCAGTGCAGTGCACTTGCCCCAGCAAGTGGTCTGTGGCCATGTCTGACACCTACATCTGATGCTGCCCTTTGGGTCTACAACTTCAACTACAACTCTGTGAAATACCTGGTAATGTCACAACATCATGCTTTTTATTACATTCAACCCTTATCCCACCCCTGGTAAAACATTACAACTCTGGACTCTCCCTTTCCCCTGATCCTGTGATACTGTACAACTCTGGACCATTTCCCTTGATCCTGTGATACTGACAACTCTGGACTCCTCCATTCCTTGGTGAGACTTTACATTGATTAATGACAGACGTGAGTTGGTGTGGGGCTGATTTTTCAACGTGTTCAGGCTGGTTCAGCAAGTGATCTTGCAATGTTCAGCAGAGGTGTGAGCTCAGTCCCACCGTGTGGAATGCAGAGACTTAGTTTAATAAGGTGGAGGGGGGGGGGGGGGGGCGGATGGGGGGGAGACAAATTGGAAATACAAGGATGGAGTTAAAGGGAAAGAGAGTATAGGAAAAGTTAAGAAAGACACCAGAATTGACAGGGCAGAAAGCTCATGAATGGATAGGGGAGTATGGCCAAGTGAAATAGGAATCGATGTGAAAAGTAATGGATTAAAAGTATTATATATGAATGCACAAAGTATAAGAAATAAAGTGGATGAGCTTGAGGCTCAGATAAAGATTGGTAGATATGACATTGTGGCGATTACAGAGACGTGGCTACAGGAGGATCGGGACTGGGAACTGAATATTCAGGGTTATACGTCCCATAGAAAGGACAGGCAGATGGGCAGAGGAGGTGGGGTAGCTCTGTTGGCGAGGGATGGAATTCAGTCCCTTGCGAGGGGTGACATAGGGACTGACGATGTAGAGTCGCTGTGGATAGAAGTGAGGAATTGTAAAGGTAACAAGACACTAATAGCCCCCAAACAGTCACCTGGATATAGGGTGCAAGTTGCAGCAGGAGTTAAAACTGGCATGGAACAAAGGTAATGCCACTGTGGTTACGGGAGATTTCAATATGCAGGTAGACTGGGAAAAACAGGTTGGTTCTGGACCCCAAGAAAGGGAGTTTGTGGAGTGCCTCCGAGATGGATTCAGAGCAGCTTGTACTGGAGCCTCCCAGAGAGAAGGCAATTCTGTATTTAGTGTTGTCCAATGAACCAGATTTAATAAGGGAACTTAAGGTAAAGGAACCGCTAGGAGATAGTGACCATAATATGATAAGTTTTAATCTGCAATTTGAGGGAGAAGGTTAAATCAGAAGTGTCAGTGTTGCAGTTGAACAAAGGGGACTATGAAGGCATGAGAGAGGAGCTGGCCAAGGTCGACTGGAAAAGGATCCTAGCAGGAATAGCAGTGGAACAGCAATGGCAGGAATTTCTGGGAATAATCCAGAAGATGCAGGATCATTTCATTCCAAAATAGAAGAAAGATTCTAAGGGGAGTAAGAGGCGACCGTGGCTGACAAGGGAAGTTAGGGGTGGAATAAAACTTAAAGAAAAGGTGTATAAAAGATTAGTTAAGACAAATGTAGGTCCCTCGAAGGCAGAAACAAGTGAATTTATTATGGGGAACAAGGAAATGGCAGAAGAGTTGAACAGGTACTTTGGTTCTGTCTTCACTAAGGAAGACACAATCTCCCAGATGCACTAGAGGACAGAGGATCTAGGGAGACAGAAGAACTGAAAGAAATTTGCATTAGGCGAGAAATAGTATTGGGTAGACTGATGGGACTGAAGGCTGATAAATCCCCAGGGCCTGATGGTCTACATCCCAGGGAGATTATTTTCTAATGTTTTATAGATTATAACATCTGTGGTAGGAAAGTTATTAGACATAGACAATAGGTGCAGGAGTACGTTTGGCCCTTCGAGCCAGCACCGCCATTCACTGTTCTACAAGATTGCTACCATCCATGGGTTCTTGGGCTGCAGATGACCCTGACAGACTGAAGACTGCAGACACGGTGGTTGTCAGTGAGCTGTGGGATTTCCTGCATTCTCACCACTCCTCATCTGGCTCCCAGTCCAGGTTTTCTGTTGTAGTTCATCCTTCAGGTGTCTGGTTGGGCGATATTATCCTGTGATGCATGCAAGAGAAATGCCTAGTCTTTGTGGTTAATTAACTTCTAAACTTACAAATAACCTTCCATCCCCAATCTGGACTTTTCATAGTGTTTAAGAAGGAACTGCAGATGCTGGAAAATCGAAGGTAGACAAAAATACTGGAGAAACTCAGCGGGTGCAGCAGCCCGAAACGTTGCCTATTTCCTTCGCTCCATAGATGCTGCTGCACCCGCTGAGTTTCTCCAGCACTTTTGTATACCCTGGACTTTTCATAGTGGACTTTGCACATTTTTCTTTATCCGTACCATCTCTGTTACTGTAACAATACATATCTCGGGGTGCACTAAATGTTGAACATGTCTATGGTTTTGATTGTAATCGTGTCTCGTTAGTTTTTATCTGGACAGCATGCAAAACAAAGTTTCTCACTGCATCTCAGTACATGTGACAGAAACACCGATACTAATGACAATACCAACTTGCAACAATCTGTTTGCTTAAGTGTTCCGTTGCTGTAAGGGAATAAAGGAATCCATTGTTCCTTATAATGATCAAGTGGATAAAGGGCTTATCTATATAAATAATGGCAGGAGTTCCCAAAGGTTTGATTTGAATGATGCTGTTGGAATTCTTTTAAATTGAATTCTTCAACTATAAAAGGTTTTATGTCAGTATGTTCTTGCTATCTAAGTCATAGCTAACTTGCATAACTTAGAACAAGTCTGCATTAAGCAAACTGCATATTGAAAGCAGATTTAATTGGCATAATTTCCAAATGTGTTATCCGTAATAGCATGAGGAAGCACGGCAAATGATTGCTGAACTGCTGGTGAATGGTAATTTTCCAATTAACCATTTTTGACCTGATATGCATTGGGTGTCCTAAGGATAGAATTTAACATTTTCATTTATGAGAGGAAAAGGGAAAGGCTATTGAATTGCTTTATGTATGAAATATTTGCCTCCATCTCTTACTTTAATAAGCCTAACAACATATGTTCTGCCTATTAGCAGATAACCAGTAAAGCAGCAACTCTTTTGTTTTTCCAACATGGGTTTTTCAGTGATTATATTAGCGAATGTTTCCTAAGCAAGCTCTGTCACATTTAGTGAGAGCAATTACAGATCTAGCTTCAAAATGTGGTTGGAGTATTTTTTAAAGTAAGATATCTTCCAGCAAGGGTGGTATGCTTCATCCGCTACTCATGCAAGGCTCCATGCCCCCCAAATGCATGGCCTCCATGAATCTCCAATGCATGGCCTCCACACCCTCCCCCAATGCATGGCCACCATACCCCCAATGCATGACCTCCATACCCCCCCCCCCCAATGCATGGCCTCCATACCCTTCCACCAATGCATGGCCTCCATACCCCCCCCCCAATGCATGGCATCCATACCCTTCCCCCAATGCATGGCCTCCATACCCTCCCCCCAATGCATGGCCTCCATACCCTCCCCCCAATGCATGGCCTCTATACCCCCCAATGCATGGCCTCCATACCCCCCAAATGCATGGCCTCTATACCCCCCCCAATGCATGGCCTCTATACCCCCCAATGCATGACCTCCATGAACCCCCAATGCATGGCCTCCATACCCTTCCCAAATGCTCCTTCCCCATTTTGTCATCTGACTGAGGTTTCCAGGAGTGGGTGGGAAATACAGAGACTACTCTCTTCCCTTATTTATCTTTCCTTTTCTATGGCAATATCTCAAGCTGGACTACAGGCACCAATAGCCTTCTGCTAACTTAGCAAGTAATCATTCCGAAGACGTAACGACTGTGTTGAATAGCAATGGACAATGGACAACATTGGGACAGGGCAAAGTGACGTGATCAGTCTTTACTCATTGATTTAGAAATGCAGCTGAAGGTTACAAGGACAAGATATTTATTGGTGAACATAATACGCCAAGGTTCAGAATTTAGTTTTGTGCATTTAATTCAGTTTAATTATCTTTTACAGCATGCGTTAGCACTTTAATTTGGACATGGTCCTGTGGAGATTAAATGATCCTTGGATCAGTTGCAATAAGGTGGCATCTGTTTGCTGAACCCGTCTGAAATTCCATTCCATTCACTGCAGATGAATCTATTTTCAGAGGCATTGCACAGTTCATGTCCACTATTATGTTGCTTGTTTATTGTTACCAATATGAAGACCAGTTTCTATGCACGTGGGGTTTCAGCCAAGCGGTTTAGGTTTAGGTTTAGTATTGTCACGTGTAGCGAGGTACGGTGGAAAACTTTGTTCTGCATGCTATTAGATCAGATATACCAGACATAAATACAATCGTCAAACTCAAGGACAAAAGGCAGAGCAGAGGGGAAGATGCAGAGTGCATTGTAGCGCATCAGTTCCAGAGATAATGTCCGCAATGGAGTAGAGGTGAATCGGACAGTACCCTAGCTTATGGAAGGACCGTTCAGAAGCCTGATAACAGAGGGGAAGAAGCTGTTCCTGAGTCTGGTGGTGCACACTTTCAAGCTTCTGTACCTTCTGCCGGGCGGGAGTGGGGAGAAGAAGGAGTGACTGGGGTGGGACAAGTTTTGAATGATGTTGGCTCCTTTTCCAAGGCAGCTTGAAGTGTAGATGGAGTTAATGATGAGGAGTCTGCAAATCATCCCACTTTCCAATCTGCCATGTTCAGAAAAGCCGGAAATCTCCAGGACCTGACAATGTTTCCCCCTCTACTCTTAAGCTCTGTGCCAAACAGCTGACACCGGTCTATACAGACATTTTTAACCAGTCCATGCAAACATGTACTGTCCCAAACATGACAAAGTCTCCACTATTGTCCTTGTACTCAAAAGGCAAGGATTACTTGTCTTAATGACTACAGGCCTGTCGCACTGACCTCTGTAGTCATGAAGACACTCGAAAGGCTTGCGCTGGCCAAGCTGAAAGATATCACGATCCCCCTGCTGGACCCGATGCAGTTTGCATATCGGGCCAATAGATCTGTGGATGATGCAGTCAACCTGGGCCTGCACTTCATCCTACAACACTTAGACCGCCAGGGGACCATTGCGAGGATCCTGTTTGTTGATTTTAGCTCTGCATTCAACACCATTGTACCAGAGCTACTACACTCCAAAGTTTCCGAGTTGACTGTGCCTGAACCCCTCTGTCAGTGGATCACCAGCTTCCTGACAGACAGGAAGCAGCATGTGAGGCTGGGAAAGCACATCTCGGACCTGCAGACACTCAGCATAGGAGCACCGCAAGGCTGCGTACTCTCTCCTCCTCTACTCTCTCCACACCACGACTGCACCTCCACAGACACCTTTGTCAAGCTTCTCAAGTTTGCGGACGACACAACCCTGATTGGACTGATCCAGGATGGAGAGGAATCTGCCTACAGACAGGAAGTGTCACAGCTGGCGTCCTGGTGCCATCGCAACAACCTGGAGCTCAATGCTCTTAAGACAGTGGAATTGATTGTAGACTTTAAGAGAGCACCCCCTCCCCTCACCCCACTCACCATCAACAACACCACAGTCACATCTGGGGAGTCTTTTAAGTTCCTGGGAACCATCATATCCAAGGACCTTAAGTGGGGGGCTACCATCGACTCCACAGTCAAAAAGGCACAACAGAGGATGTACTTCCTGCGGCAGCTGAGGAAACACAATCTGCCACAGGCAATGATGGTCCAATTCTACACGGCCATCGTAGAGTCTGTTCTCACCTTCTCCATCATGGTCTGGTTTGGCTCGGCCACCAAGCACGACATCCGGAGGCTGCAGCGAATCGTCCGATCAACTGAGAAGGTTATTGGCTGCAACCTTCCCTCCATTGATGAACTGTACACTGCAAGGGCCAGGAAGCGAGCGGGCAAGATCATCTCTGACCCCTCTCACCCTGGCCACAAACTCTTTGAATCACTTCCCTCTGGAAGGCAACTTCGGACTGTCAAAGTTGCCACAGCCAGACATAAAAACAGTTTTTATCCACGAGTAGTTGCTCTAAACAGCCAAAAATCTGTAGCCTCCCTTTGATCTGGTATTTTGTTGGTTCACATGCTTGATCAATGGTGTTTTATCATGAATGTTTTATTATTATTAATGTTTAGTGTTTTCTGAGTCATTCGTAACTGTCATTGTATGTCATGTTGTTACTTGTGGGCGGAGCACCAAGGCAAATTCCTTGTATGTGAATACTTACTTACTTACTTCTTAAGGCATTTTGTCAGTAAGAATCCCAACTGATCAAATTGGCTGATTTTATGAATTCATACAAGATCAGCAAAGTTTTTATTTGAGGTGTCTCTGCCATAACAGGCAGGTAAACATGCTCAGCCAACAGCACAGGCAGTAGTTCAAACCTTGGAAACTAATGTTCTGTGTGGTGTGAAATTACTTGATCCATCTTTCGCAGGCTAATAATTTCCCCACCCTTTATAGGAAAGTACAGCATCATATATAATATACAGTACTAGTTTTTTGTCCTCATTGGCAAGCACCAGTCAGTTTCTGTCTTGTAGCTTGCATCATCGAATGGGAATTCTGTGTTCATTTAACCCAATCAGCAGCTTCTCTTTTCTGCACTTTCTTTAATTAAAACAATGTAAAACATTTTATTCAACATTTGTGTGTGTGGGGGGGGTATTAAAGTGCTTTGTTCTAGTTCTCTCCTTTCAAGGTTAAGATTTATTTCAAAGTAATTGGGCAGAAAGTACCTGTGATGTTATTGTCAATAAAGGCATAATTTAGAAATCTCCTTCAGTCAAGCAGGTGACAAATGGAATGCATGTGGTGCCTTTCATTATTTTCCCAAGGGGCAGGTCACTAGATGGAGCTCTTTGTGATGATCAGAGCAAACAAGGGCATTCTGAAGCACTCGGTATAATGTGCTTCCTGTTATCTGTTAAAATACATTTGGACAGGTACACGGATTAAAAAGCTTTAGAGAAATATGGGCCAAATGGGACTAGCGCCTGTTGGCATGGACAGGTTGGGCCAAAGGGCCTGTTTCCGTGCTATCTACACTGATCCTCTGACTTTGGGCTGTAATTCAATCTTGCTTCTTTGAGAGCTGTGATCCCATTTATCATTTTCCACAAATGAACGTCTGGAACTGAAACAGCCAATTAAATCTAAAAATAAAACTTGTATCAGAATTCCCCAAATTTGATGAATAACTTTGCTTTGTCGTTCCTTATTCCTGATGCATTTGGACAGGTTGAATACCATCAATTAGCAATGTTACAACATTTTGAGATTAAATAAATCAAGTCTGTAATTTATCCCATCAGATAACGCATAAAAAGAAGTTTAATTTGTCAGTTAATTCACATTCATATCTTCAGTATTTAAAAGGTTATGGCCATTTTCATACTCGGAACTTGTTCCCTATTGATTTTCCATTGACTTAACACAAAAGCTGTGATCAAGGACAGTCAAATGGCCATAACTTTCTTAAACATTAAGAGAACTAAAAGAAATGTTCAGTTATTATAGATTGAAGCATTCTGAAACAAATATGAATCAATCTTACTTAGATGACTTGAAATTAAAGCATATAATTAGTTAGTTACCTAATTGTAGCTAGTTACAAAATTCAATTACTAGATCTAAACATCTATCAATTTCTTAAGAGTAGATTAACATTTTTAAATAGCCTAAGTGTCCAAATAACATTCACACAATAATTCACAATATATCATAATTTTTAAATCTCATTGTCATGGATTTATAGGCCAAATGGAAGGTTTTATACCTGTAAATTAATGGCCATTTAAATCAACTTGCGAGTGGGTTTTTCTGGAACGCGACCATTTGGAACGTTGCAGTTTGCAATGTTTTAGATCCCCATATCAGCATGGAAAACACTGCCCGTTGGTATGGGGACTAAATCACCGTTTCGCAACTTAAAATATGAACTAAAGGTATCTTAAGGACCACTTTTATACATAAAAATAAACCGCTTTCTTTTACCTGTCACCTACATGAAATCCGTCCCCGTTGTCGGCGTTGACGGCTTTAGAAGCTGATTTTAAAATCACTCCAGCGCTGAACGAGTCGGGCGATTTAAAAAAAAATAATAGACAGAACGCCCGTCGGAACGATTCTTCAACAAAAGCTTGCACTCCAACCAAATATAATCCAGGACAAGGTAAGAAAAAAAACGCGTTTTAACCCCCCCCCCCTCCCTCAAACGCGCCAAAATCGCGCACATGGCCAGTGGCAGAATTGCAGCGCCGCTGAAGGTAAGTATTGTAACATACCTACATCAATGCAACATGTTGTGAGTGTACTTTTTTTTTAAATTTTTATTTTTTGTTAGAAGTAAGTACAATAATGTGGTACCAAAGTACCTAATACATATTGACATGGTACATTTCATGTACAACTTCTTATTTTTAATTTAACAATAAAACAGGAGTAAGGAAGAAAAGAGTAGAAAAAGAGAAATTATCAGAGATTGGTGCGTGAGGTACAGGATACTGAGTAGGATGATCAGCCATGATCATATTGAATGGCGGTGCAGGCTCGAAGGGCCGAATGGCCTACTCCTGCACCTATTTTCTATGTTTCTATGTGAGATATAAAGCTAGCCCGAAAGAAGACAGAAGTAAACAAAAAGGTACAGAAGAATGGAGAGAAGAAAGATAGAGAAAAGAAGAAATAGAGAAAGAGAGAGAAAGAAAATAATTTTTTTTTTAAAAAGGAGATTGAGGGAGATATACCTATTGTACTTGAGCAAGGATGTTGAGAGGCCACAAAGATCAAAGTGAAATAAAGTGTGATTTGCTCAATCTCAGGTATCCTGAACTGACTTTTTCTACTGCTGTTGGATTTGATATCAAGAGGGGCATTCCAAATGTGCTGAAGTATTAATATTGGTATAGGTATCTGGATAGGCAATGTGATGTCAATTAATTTATCAATAAGTAGTACATTTAGATATACTTTTATTGGAATATTTAAATGGTTGAATTGCCGTGGTCAGCTCCACAAATCAGCCACTGGGCACCGACAGACAACACCCTCGGCACAGGGACTGGTGGATACCACAGCTCAATCCACAGGATGTTGATGGGACATCTTACAGAGGGCCAGAGATAGGGTTGACAGCCCCAATCATTTTCCAAAGGTGGAGGAGTCTAAACTAGAGGGCATAGATTAAAGGTGAGAGCGGGGACATTTAAAGGAGATGTCAGAAGCAAGTTTTTCATGGAGAGTGTAGTGGTTTATATGAAACAAGCTGCCAGAGGAAGTGGTAGAGGCAGGTACAATCGCAGTGTTTAGAAGATGCTTGGATAGGAAATGTTGAGAGGGATATGGGCCTAATTAGGAATTATTGGTGTCCGATTAGGAAAAGGGGAGATGCAACGAGATCTGGGTGTCATGGTACACCAGTCATTAAAAGTAGGCATGCAGGTGCAGCAGGCAGTGAAGAAAGCGAATGGTATGTTAGCATTCAGCAAAAGGATTTGAGTATAGGAGCAGGGAGGTTCTACTGCAGTTGTACAGGGTCTTGGTGAGACCACACCTGGAGTATTGCGTACAGTTTTGGTCTCCTAATCTGAGGAAAGACATTCTTGCCATAGAGGGAGTACAGAGAAGGTTCACCAGACTGATTCCTGGGATGTCAGGACTTTCATATGAAGAAAGACTGGATAGACTCGGCTTGTACTCGCTAGAATTTAGAAGATTGAGGGGGGATATTATAGAAACTTACAAATTCTTAAGGGGTTGGACAGGCTAGATGCAGGAAGATTGTTCCCGATGTTGGGGGAGTCACAGGGGTCACAGTTTAAGGATAAGGGGGAAGTCTTTTAGGACCGAGATGAGAAAAATATTTTTCACACACAGTGGTGAATCTCTGGAATTCTCTGCCACAGAAGGTAGTTGGGGCCAGTTCATTGGCTATATTTAAGAGGGAGTTAGATGTGGTCCTTGTGGCTAAAGGTATCAGGGGGTATGGAGAGAAGGCAGGTACAGGATACTGAGTTGGATGATCAGCCATGATCATATTGAATGGCGGTGCAGGCTCGAAGGGCCGAATGGCCTACTCCTGCACCTATTTTCTATGTTTCTAATGCAGGCAAATGGGATTAACCTTAAATAGACATCATAGTCAGCATTTAATGAGTTGGGCTGAAGGACGTGTGACTCTGACTACATTTAATCATTTGTCCATTTAATCATTTGGGGTGTTTTCCCAAATGCCTGACAAAACTGCTTAAGAGAGGTGCCGTAACAAAATAGTTCCACAGGAAGTATTCTTCCCTTCTGTCGTGCCTCTTTACTCTATTCAATTTATCCCAAAGCACTCTACAAGCAATGAAGTGCGCAGGGCATCCTTGTAGTGTGACTTGATCCTGAAGCTGTTCTGACTTTTGGAATTTCAGCATGCAAAGTATTTTGAATTTCACCAGTCGTATGTTTGTTGTGCATGAGAAGCTAGTTGGGGAATGAAACCTAATTGTGGCATTTCTGATTTGATCATTTATTCCTTGTTGCTGCAGCATGCACGTACTGAGATAAGGAATATCAGTGCTGGGGAGTTCAATACTTGTCCCACTATGGCAATCCCAGGGCAGGTAAAATGTCATTGCTTACAGCTGCTTGTGGGAGTGACTCTGCAAACCCATGTCTCCTCTCTGGGTTTGAGGTTACTATTGCAAAACCGAGACTCTACTTCCAGTGGAATCCCAAGAAGTTGCTGAAAAACTTTAACTGTTAACTCTTAGCTTCATTTTGTTTTTTTATTCATTCCTTTCCTTTGGCCAGAATTTGTTATCCTTCTTTTCTCCCTGACACTACGGACTAATTCAAGCAGTTTGTTTATGTGGACATCTGGACTGGACGTAAATGGCCATTCTTCATGTGTGTGTGTGTGATAGATTATTGTGTGTCTGCAGTTTATTCAGGCATCAGCCAGGTACATGGACTTGCAGCAGGAGGGGAGAGTGCCACTAGAGGGCGACCAGGAGCAGGATCCTCACACCAAGTCTGAGCCCACTTGGTATCTCTGCCACTGCCTGCATCAATCACCCAGAGCAACTTGAACCTGCAACTCTTGATTGCAACTGCTCCTGGCATTGGTGCCAAATTATGCCTGCTTTGGTTGAACAACTTTCATGCATTTTAGAAAGTTGACAAAACACCTTTTAGAATAGGAATGCCATTAGGCCACTGCCATGCTAATACATGATACAGCTAAAACTAATTCTGTCCAAAGGAATTAATGCCATTGATGTGCAATAAAATAATGGCTTATACATGTTTTGTCTTCATATAAATCTGTAATAACCGTTTTTCTATATTTAAAAATTCTCCTCAAAAGAATTTACATTTTGGAAACAGCTTTTAAGATTACAGAGAAAGAATGAAAAGTTTAATACAGTTATAGTTACTGAACACTGTGTCTCAGCTGTAATAATGTAGCACCTCAAGGCATTGTCACCGAGTCTATTTCTTGTCTTAATATGTGAATCACTCGATCTGAAGGGAAATCAATGTTGTCAGTTTACACTTAGCACAATTTACACTTAACACTTAGTTGAAGAAAAATTTAAAGTATTTTTACAGTTTCAGCTGTTTCCAGAATATGCCATTTGTAGTCCAAAAACGTTGAGGACTAAAGTTGTGGTTGAAATCTACTGCATTCATTGCTCAATATATGATCTGTTCTAAGTTAGAGACCAAATGCCAATTGAACAATGATTTCAATGGTGTTTTGTCATTAATGTTTTTTCAATGGTGTTTTATCATTAATGTTTTATTATTATTAATGTTTAGTGTTTTCTGAGTCATTCATAACTGTATGTCATGTTGTTACTTGTGGGCAGAGCACCAAGGCAAATTCCTTGTATGTGAATACTTGGCCAATAAACTTACTTACTTACTTGACCTACACTGTACCTGGGTAACATGCATGACTGAGTGTCAGGTTGATTCCTATTTTGATCTTCAGCTCACTCCCACTCTGTTCTCATCATTTCAATAGATGCAAATTCTATGCAGATCAGGCGTAGAAAGCATTTTATCGGGATGCATCACGGCTTGGTTTGGGAACAGCTCCATCCAAGACCGCAAGAAATTGCAGCAAATTGTGGACACAGCCCAGACCATCACACAAACCAACCTCCTCTCCATTGACTCCATCTACACCTCACGCTGCCTCGGCAAGGCCAGCAGCATAATTAAGGACCAGTCGCATCCTGGCCATTCCCTCCCCTCTCCCATCAGGCAAAAGGTATAGAATTGTGAAAAGGCACACCTCCAGATTCAGTTTAAGAAAGAACTGCAGATGCTGGAAAAATCGCAGGTAGACAAAAATGCTAGAGTAACTCAGCGGGTGAGGCAACATCTATGGAGCGAAGGAATAGGTGACCTTTCGGGTCGAGACCCTTCTTCAGACTAGACGTTTCGGGTCTAGACGTTTTGTCTACCTCCAGATTCGGGACAGTTTCTTCCCAGCAGTTTTCAGGCAACTGAACCATCCTACCACAACTAGTGAGCAGTGCTGAACTACTATCTACCTCATTGGTGACCCTCAGACTATCTTTGATGGCTTTACCTTGCACTAAACATTATTCCCTTATCATGTAGCTGTACACTGTGAACGGCTCGATTGTAATCATGTATTGTCTTTCCACTGACTGGTTAGGGCGCAACAAAAGCTTTTCACTGTACCTCGGTACACGTGACAATTAACTAAACTGAAACTGAAACTGGTCTTCCTATGAGATCCACAACAGAGGTTTGACCAATGGCATCTCGGCTTTCAGTTTGGCATATCACAGCCTTTGAACTGAGCATCGAGTTCAACAATTTAACATTATTCACACTGTATTTACCCCACTTTTGACATACAGGATACGTTCATGATTCAGCTATTTATTTAACGTCCCTGCCCTCACTTGTATTCAGATGCCCCTCTTTGTTCTTCCATTCCCCACCTGCCCATTCCTTCCTCAGCGTGTGCTCAGGATTAAAGTGTGCTATTGCTATGCTTCCATAGGTAGCAGTTTTAATAAAAGGTTTCACTTAACTCTTTATTTCCCTCTCCCTTAATTTTTTTCTCTTCATAGTTGTGCTTTAAATTCACTGGAGTTAGGCTTGTATTCACTGGAGTTTAGAAGGATGAGGGGGGTTCTTATAGAAACTTATAAAAGGACTGGACAAGCTAGATGCAGGAAAAATGTTCCCAATGTTGGGCGAGTCCAGAACCAGGGGCCACAGTCTTAGAATAAAGGGGAGGTAATTTAAGACTGAGGTGAGAAAAAACTTTTTCACCCAGAGAGTTGTGAATTTGTGGAATTCCCTGCCACAGAGGGCAGTGGAGGCCAAATCACTGGTTGGATTTAAGAGAGAGCTAGATAGAGCTCTAGGGGCTAGTGGAGTCAAGGGATATGGGGAGAAGGCAGGCACGGGTTATTGATAGGGGACGATCAGCCATGATCACAATGAATGGTGGTGCTGGCTCGAAGGGCCGAATGACCTCCTCCTGCACCTATTTTCTATGTTTTTTTGTTTAAATTAAAAGTTACATTAATCTTTTGTTAATGTGAGATTCTCCTCTAATTTACAGATTCTCAAGACTGCCCGCAGGGTGGAGAAGCTTTGAGAAGGGATGGTGCTGAGTTTCCGCCGACTTCAGTGGAAGTTGAAAGACCAAAGAGTGGGCATGGTTCTCCTGGCTCGGCTGGTAGCGGCAGCTATTTAACGCAGCTTTCAGCACAGAACAGCCCCCACAGCAGGTGAAATTACAGATCACTAACATATATAATTATAACTTAGTCAGCGTGTGTCTACTCTGACACTTGTGAAGTACAAAGTATGTTTACATGTGGCGATATACTGCAGCCACACAGAATGTTGTGCACTTTATGCTTCATCTGTGCACTGTCAAGGACATATATAGTATTTTCTCTGACTGAACAGCACGCAAACAAAAGCTTTTCACTGGACATCAGACACATGACAATTGTAAACTAAACTAAATGTACCTGGCGGTGTCCAATATTGTTTGCATCTGGTGAGATGTTTTGCTCGTTAAACAGTTTGGAGTGCGTGTATTTTGATGCTCGTGACATTATACAGCGTTTTTGCATCCCAGAAACAGACAATTTGGTTGAAAACAGTGCTTTTGTTCCACACTTTGGAAAAGACCAATGAAGGTCCTTTCATTGTCTGGACCTATTGCATAAGAAGCTAAGAAGTAGCTTGCTTGAGGCGTGTGTCCCTGGCGTCTAGTCCATCGCTGAATAAGACCCAGGCTGATCTAACTCTGGCAACAAGTTGAACAAAGGGGACTATGAAGGCATGAGGGAGGAGCTGGCCAAGGTAGATGGAAAGGGATCCTAGCAGGAATCACGGTGGAACAGCAATGGCAGGAATTTCTGGGCATTTCTGAGCAGGATCATTTCATTCCATAAAGGAAGAAAGATTCTAAGGGGAGTAGGAGGCAACCGTGGCTGACAAGAGAAGTTAGGGATAGAATAAAACCAAAAGAAAAGATGTATAACACAGCAAAGAGTAGCCGGAAGCCAGAGGATTGGGAAACTTTCATAGGACAACAGAAGGAAACAAAAAGAGCAATACGGGCTGAAAAGATGAAGTACGAGAGGAAGCTGGCCAGGAATATAAAGAAGGACAGTAAAAGCCTCTTTAGATATGTTAAGGGAAAAAGAGTAGCAAAGTCAAATGTGGGTCCCTTGAAGGCAGATACGGGTGAAATTATTGTGGGGAACAAGGAAATGGCAGGAGAGTTGAACAGGTACTTTGGATCTGTCTTCACTAAGGAAAACACAAACAATCTCCCAGAAGTATTGGAGGACAGAGGATCTAAGTGGTGTGGGAAATGAAAGAAATTTTCATTAGGCGAGAAATAGTATTGGGTAGGCTAATGGGACTGAAGGATGATAAATCCCCTGGGTCTGATGGTCTGCATCCCAAGGTCCGCAGGGAGGTGGCTCTAGAAATAGTGGACGCATTGGTGATAATTTTCCAATGTTCAATAGATTCAGGATCAGTTCCTGTGGATTGGAGGATAGCTAATGTCATCCCACTTTTCAAGAAAGGAGCAAGAGAGAAAACAGGGAATTACAGACCAGTTAGATTCAGATTCAGATTCAGATTCAACTTTAATTGTCATTGTCCGTGTACAGTACAGAGACAACAAAATGCATTTAGCATCTCCCTGGAAGAGCGACATAGCATATGATTTGAATAAATATTTACATTAGCATATATACAGACATAGTGTTTTTCCTGTGGGAGGAGTGTCCGGGGGGGGGGGGGGGGGTGATTGGCAGTCACCGAGGTACGTTGTTGAGTAGAGTGACAGCCGCCGGGAAGAAGCTGTTCCTGGACCTGCTGGTCCGGCAATGGAGAGACCTGTAGCGCCTCCCGGATGGTAGGAGGTTGAAACAGTCCATGGTTGGGGTGAGAGCAGTCCCTGGCGATGCTGAGCGCCCTCCGCAGACAACGCTTGCTTTGGACAGACTCAATGGAGGGGAGCGAGGAACCGGTGATGCGTTGGGCAATTTTCACCACCCTCTGCAATGCCTTCCGGTCGGAGACAGAGCAGTTGCCAGACCATACTGTGATACAGTTGGTAAGGATGCTCTCGATGGTGCAGCGGTAGAAGTTCACCAGGATCTGAGGAGACAGATGGACCTTCTTCAGTCTCCTCAGGAAGAAGAGACGCTGGTGAGCCTTCTTGATCAGAGTTGAGGTATTGTGGGTCCAAGAGATGGTGGGAAAGATGCTGGAGTCAATCATTAAAGAGGTAATAATGGGGCATTTGGATAGCAGTAAATGGATTAGTCCAAGTCAACATAGATTTATGAAAGGGAAATCATGCTTGACTAATCTTCTGGAATGTTTTGAGGATGTGACAAGTAAAATGGATGAAGGGGAGCCAGTGGATGTAGTGTATCTGGACTTTCATAAAGTCTTTGATAAGGTCCCGCACGGGAGACTGGTGACTAAAATCAGAGCACATGGTATTGGGGGTAGGGTGTTGACATGTTAAATTAGTTGGCAGACAGGAAGCAAAGAGTAGGAGTGACGGGTCCTTTTCAGAATGGCAGGCAGTGGCGAGTGGAGTGCCGCAAGGCTCGGTGTTGGGGCCGCAACTGTTTACCATATATATTAATGATTTGGAAGAGGGAATTAGGAGCAACACTAGCAAGTTTGCGGATGACACAAAGCTGGTTGGCAGTGTGAACTGTGAAGAGGATGTTAAGAGGTTGCAGGGTGACCTGGACAGGTTGAGTGAGTGGGCAGATGCAGTATAATATAGATAAATGTGAGGTTATCCACTTTGGTGGCAAAAACAAGGGGGCAGATTATTATGTGAATGGGGTTAGGTTAGGTAAGGGGGAGGTACAGCGAGACCTGGGTGTCCTTGTACACCGGTCACTGAAAGTTGGCGTGCAGGTACAGCAGGCAGTGAAGAAAGCTAATGGAGTGTTGGCCTTCATAACAAGTGGATTTCAGTATAGGAGTAAATAGGTTCTTCTGCAGTTGTATAGGGCTCTGGTAAGACCACATCTGGAGTATTGTGTACAGTTTTGGTCTCCTAATTTGAGGAAGGACATCCCTGTGATTGAGGCAGTGCAGCGTAGGTTCACGAGATTGATCCCTGGGATGGCGGGACTGTCATATGAGGAAAGATTTAAAAGACTAGGCTTGCATTCACTCGAGTTTAGAAAGGATGAGGGGAGATCTTATAGAAACATATAAAATTATAAAAGGACTGAACAAGCTAGATGCAGGAAAAATGTTCCCTATGTGGGGCAAGTCCAGAACCAGGGGCCACAGTCTTAGCATAAAGGGGAGGCCATTTAGAATTGAGGTGAGAAAAAACGTTTTCACCCAGAGAGTTGTGAATTTGTGGAATTCCCTGCCACAGAGGGCAGTGGAGGCCAAGTCACTGGATGGATTTGAGAGAGAGTTAGATAGAGCTCTAGGGGCTAGTGGAGTCAAGGGATATGGGGAGAAGGCAGGCACGGGTTATTGATAGGGGACGATCAACCATGATCGCAATGAATGGCGGTGCTGGCTCGAAGGGCCGAATGGCCTCCTCCTGCACCTATTTTCTATGTTTCTTCTGACATTTCCAGTGTAATGTCTCATCACCATAACTCTTTATATTACAACAAAACTAAATTTGTCTTTTGTGGCCCTGAATCTATTCTTTGGCTCAGCCTCTATTTCTCTCTTTGATCATTCTATTCATCCCCTTAGTGTTTATCTGGTTTTCCTTTGAATCTTTTCACTGTTTCTTAGGTGGACTGGAAGATGCCCTAGGCCTCTGTGGGTCCTGAGGTGGCTGCAGAATCCAAGGGCACGTCCCCACAGGCTGGGGGGTTGTTAGATGGGGGTGTGTGAGTGATCCGCTCCAAGTCCACTAGATGGCTGGGGACATCAGCCATGGAGGGTTGCACATTTTGCTTCACTTATTCCCCCGATAGATTTGGAGTATTTTGCGGTGACCAGAGTCATGGTTCGTCTTCACTGCTCTGAGGTCCTGGAGTAGGTCGTACGTGTTGGCAATTCATGCAGCTGGTGCTCAGCATTGCTGCTCACTTAACCCTTGACTTGATAGCCAGCTGGACACCTTGTTCATTGACTGTAACTCTTCTGAAGCCTCTCTTTGCATCTTATCGATTACCAGGCAGCCTGTGTCTGACAACTACCTCAGTTTATTGTACACAAATTTGAGTTCTTACACTGAACTGGGGTCTGCCATACTTTGTATGCAGCACGTCATTCTACGATACGATATAATACAACACAATAAAACTTTATTCATCCCTGGAGGGAGATTGTTCTGCCAACAGTCACAACATGCCCTCTCTAGCTTCAGATTTTAAACACTGACTGCACTAAGTACTGATTGTTAATATCAGACTAATTACAACAGGACAATGAAGAAACAAAGAACTGCAGATGCTGGTTAATGCATAAAGTGCTGGAGTAACTCAGGAGGTCAGGCAGCATCGCAGATCCAGCACTTTCTGCCATTTCTAACTTCATTGCCTAATCATTTTGTGTTTAAACCCTTTTTATAAATGCATGATATCTATCAGGTCACAGAAATGTTCATTGTAGAATTTCTTCAAATCTTCAAACGTCAACGAGTGTGAATAGCATCTTTGAATTTTCCTTGTTAGCGCTGGATATTGACTGTGAAGTCCTAGCATTGAGGAGCATTATAGGGTGTGATTATAAACATATAGACATTTAGAAACATATCCTTTAAACTGAACGCCTTCTCAAATCACTGTGTGGAAGATGTGTCAAAAATGAACACATTGAAGCATCGTAATAAACTAATCATGAGGCTAGTCTTTGAAAGGCAGAGTTTTTATTTAAAGTCACTGAATCCCTGTTTAGTTCTTTGACACTAAATCTTAGATGGTACTTGAAAGTGCAGGGAATAGAGGGATACTGATCATGAGCAGGCAGATGAGATCACTTTAAACTGGGATCATGTACTGCACACACAATGGAGTCTGATGAAGGGTCTCAACCACAAACGTCCCCCATTCCTTCTCTCCATTCCTGTCTGTCCCGCTGAGTTACTCCAGCATCTTTGGTGAAGAGGAGCCTGTTCCTGTGCTGTACAGTTCTATGTCCTCGTTCAGCTTGCTACACCATCCCATGAGTGCCCTGTAGTTTTGTTGGCCTAACACAGTTCTCCTCACCCTCCTGCCTAAGGGAGTACAGGTCTAACTAGTGGTGCTGTGTGATTTAGACCAGTTGGTAGTTCCAGAAGTAACTGGTAATGTGTCTGTGTTGAGTACTGCCTTGTTTTGTATAATATTACAGATAGCAGGAACGTGGGATTAATGTTGGAACGTGGTTGAGGTTTAACCCTAAGGCATGGCATTGAGTGTTCAGTCCTGAGGTGAAGGATGGGGAGTTTAGATTTCTTACAGGCAGCAGTGGGCTGACATTTGCTGATAGTCACCGGACCCCCGGTTGATGTTTCACAAAATTGTTTTTTTATGAGGATTGTAACAGGTAAATCTTCAAACCAGTTTTCCACAGACAAAACCCTTGGTTGCTTGAAAGATGAATCCACTAAGCTCCAGTGCAGCGTGACCAAGCACCTCCTGAACAGTTGCAAGAATTATTGTGTGTGCTGCTGATGTATTTGCAATCAAGATTGACTGACGTGCGAGCTAATTTCCAATCTCCTCCCTTCAGGTCTTTGTGCCAAGTCCTGAGAGGTGAGACAGAGAGTGAGCTGGAGTACAACACACAGGCCTCAGGCTTGTTGGATCCCTTGGCCTGGGCCCGGGCAGGTAAAGACATTGACCGCTATACAATGCATGTCCTTTATTGTCACGTAGCGGGTACAGTGAAATTCATCATTTACATACATTCAGTAAAACCTTACTGTACCAGCACAAACGTACTTAAATACTGATGAAGGACCTGGGGATTAGCGGACAAGCCCTACGCAAGGCCATCAAAGAAAGATCACGGGTGGCAGAGCGGAATAGCCAGTGGCTCTGGCTGAAGAGGAGAGACCCCATTTGGTCTCCCAAATAACCAACTAGACAGATGCAGAGGGGGGTGGTTCTGGGACGCTGAGCCTACTGGAGACGTCGTGGGTTCAATCAGCGAAACGTCGATGAAAGTAGGTGCCCACTTGATAACCCCAATGACGTGTCTGCCTAGCCTTTCTCTACATCGGAGAAGCATAGGTGAGTGCAGAAGGCTCCCATCACCATCGGGAGTAAATTGATATTTGGCACTTTGGACTTTTAACATCTAGTCCTGTGTATTTGTAAACACAAACATAAGACGAGTACATTACTCTGAGGCAATACACAAGAGTTGCCACCTTTCCACCGCCATCTTACATTCCTGCGGTAAGCAGATGCAAGAATGAAGTCAACTGAGAATTGGGAACATTTGCTACTCTAAGAAAATGTGGTAGCAATATATTTAACCATTCATTAGTTAGGATTCAATCCTTTAAAATGGCCCCAGTTTTTACGCCCTCTAATATTTTATATGTAATTTTATTGATCAGTTTTTTAAAATAATAGCAGAATAATTATATATTCGCTGCATGAAATGTCACCGCTAATAATGGAATGTTTGTTTTCATTTTATTTAATGTATGCACATTTTAAATATATGCATGTTGTAATCTGTATTAAAGTCATTTACTTTGTATCACACTCTCTGAAGTGGCGTAGGTTGAAGGAGAATAATGTGTTGTGTATTTTCAAGGGGACCCTGCTGGTGATGGAGGAGACCCACAGGTAAGATGGTTAAGTCTATGCATGTGGCATGAGGTGCTTTCACATTAAACTGTACAGAGCACACCTTTTAGTTAGGAGTGGGATTTAACTGCGTGATCAGAAACAGACAGCCAGGTGGGTGTGTGATGGTGGGGAGGTTGTTACTGTGGGATGAGAGGGGAATTGGAATCTCTTGTTTGTCTGTGGAGGAAACACAATAATAACTACTTCCTCAATAGTTTGCATCACTCAAAATTAAAGCTGGCATTTATTGGCCCCAGACACCTTGTGGCCATGAAGCAGTGTCTGCCATCACTGCCACAACACTAATATTTGACACATACCCATCCACAGTGAGGGGACTGCCATGAGGGGTTGTTGACACCAAGGTGCGAATCCTTTCCTGATCTGACTCTCTGACTAAATGCCCACCCATTGCTGTTTAACTACAGGCCGGGGACTAACCACAGTATTCAAGTGGTTCTCCTTCCCTTCCTCAGCCCTCCTGCTGTCTCCTCCCATCCCCCAGCCTTCGAGCTCCTCCTCCTTTTTCCTTTCTTCTCCCCGCCCCCCGCCATCCCCGATCAGTCTGAAGAAGGGTTTCGGCCCGAAACGTTGCCTTTTTCCTTCGCTCCATAGATGCTGCTGCACCCGCTGAGTTTCTCCAGCTTTTTTGTGTACCTTCGATTTTCCAGCATCTGCAGTTCCTTCTTAAACACAGTATTCAAGTGTCAGAAAAACTCTTTCCCAAGTGGCCCCAGCAAATGTAGGCAATAGTGGAGTGGATCTCTCAGCGTATGTCCATGGTTACATAAGCAACCTGTAGAATACAAGGACATGGAACCCAGTGTGTCGGAAGGAACTGCAGATGCTGGTTTACACTGAAGATAGACACAAAAGGCTGGAGTACCTCAGCGGGTCAGGCAGCATCTCTGGGAAAACGGAATGGGCGACGAAAAGGAATTGGATCGAATCTGAAGGATCTCGACCCAAAACGTCACCTATTCCTTTTCTCCGGAGATGCTGCATGACCAGTGTAGAAATGCTAATTGGAGACAGAAAAATTGCAGGCACTGGAATCTGAGCAAACAGCATAATGCTGGAGCTTAACAAGGTTAATTCCGGGATGGCGGGACTCATATGCTGGGAGAATGGAGCAGCTGGGCTTGTATACTCTGGAGTTTAGAAGAATGAGAGGGGATCTTATTGAAACATATAAGATTATTAATGGTATGAACACGCTAGAGGGTGGGCAACCTTGTTCTGCCAAGGGGGAGGGACGCTCGTCTGTGAGCGGATGGCGGACCATATCTATCAAGTGTACACACGGATCCCACCCCCATCCCGCTCCGGATGGCAGGCATCAAATCACGTGTTCACATAGATCCCGCCCCTTCGTGGACACCACCTGGAGCACTGAGCTCAAATATCACACACACTCGCCCCCGGCCTACTGATCCTGACAGTGAAGCCCACACACAGAAGGTGCGGGCGGCCGTGCCGGCAGCTTTGCGCAGGATGCCGTACAGCCAGAGCTCGGCGCTTAGCCATTGCAGCCTCCTTGCGTCCTTGCATCCTTGCGTCACCTCGCCTGGGTCCGGGAGGAGGAGCCCGGCCTCACGGAAGGCGATGGGCAGCATTTTTTCAGTGTTTCACCCGACCCTTGGTCCGAAAATCACCTTCCAGGTACCGGAGGTAGAAAAAAATGCTGGATAAACTCACTCCAACATTCGGTTCTACCTTCGATTTTTCCAGCATCTGCAGTTCCTTCTTAAACATTCCAGGTACCGGAGATGACGGAAGTCTGTGGGCCGGATGATTTCGGTTTACAGGGCGGATTCGGCACGGGGGCCGTAGATTGCCGACCCCTGCGCTAGAGGCAGGAAACATGTTCCCGATATTGGGGGAGTCCAGAACCAGGGGCCACAGTTTAAGAATAAGGGGTAAACCATTTAGAACGGAGATGAGGAAACACTTTTTCCACACAGAGATTTGTGAGTCTGGAATTTTCTGCCTCAGAGGGCAGTGGAGGCCGGTTCTCTAGATACTTTCAAGAGAGAGCTAGATAGGGCTCTTAAAGATAGCGGAGTCAGGGGATATGGGGAGAAGACAGGAACGGGGTACTGATTGGGGATGATCAGCCATGATCACATTGAATGGCGGTGCTGGCTCAAAGGGCCGAATGGTCTACTCCTGCACCTATTGTCTATTGGAACTGTGGAGAGAAATGTATGTCAGTCTGAAGAAAGGTCCCGAACCAAAGCATCCTCTGGCCATTTGCTCTCCTGAAGCTGCCTGGCCAGATGAACACTTAATTTTCTGCACATAAATGCTGAGCATTATATAGACCAAGTCCCGTAGACAAGTCTGAACAATAGGGATCACATACAGGGAGCAATGTGTAAGAAAGAACTGCAGATGCTGGGTTAAATTGAAGGTAGACACAAACTGCTGAAGTAACTTAGCGGGACAGGCAGCATCTCTGGAGAGAAGGAATGGGCGACGTTTTGGGTCGAGACCCTTCTTCCGACTAATGTTAGGGGAGGGGGCGTGACAAAGATAGAATGGAGTCGGAGACAGTAAGACTAGTGGGAGAGCTGGGAAGGGGGATGGGATGGAGAGAGAAAGCAAGGGCTGTCTGAAGTTTGAGAAGTCAATGTTCATACTGCTGGGCTGTAAGCTGCCCAAGTGAAATATGAGGAGCTGCCCCTCCAATTTGGGCTGGGACTGACAATGGAGGAGGCCCAGGACGGAAAGGTCAGATTGGGAGGGGGAGTTGAAGTGCTGGGCCACCAGGAGATCTGAGATTAAGGCGGACTGAGCGGTGGTGTTCAGCGAAACGATCGCCGAGCCTGCGCTTGGTCTCACCGATGTACAGGAGTCCACACCTGGAACAGCGGATACAGTAGATGAGGATGGAGGAGGTGCGTGAACCTCTGCCTCACCTGGAAAGGGTCCTTGGATGGAGTCGAGGGGGGAGGTAAAGGGACAACAGTTGCATTTCCTACAATTGCAGGGGAACGTACCCGGGGTGGGGGTGGTTTGGGTGGGAAGGGACGAGTTGACCAGGGAGTTGCAGAGGGGACGGTCTCTGCGGAAAGCAGAAAGTGGTGGAGATGGGAAGATGTGGCCAGTAATGGGATCCCGCTGGAGGTGGCGAAAATGTTGGAGGATTATATGCTGTATGCAACGGCTGATGGGGTGGAAGGTGAGGACAAGGGGGGTTCTGTAGCGGATGCGTGAGAGAGCTCGGAATGAAGGTGAGAAGCCAGGCAAATTCTGTAGAGGCTTTAATGAGCACACACACTATTCTCCGCTTCACTGAGAGACTGAAAACTGGTCTCGCGCCAAAAATACCTGCTCTTATCTTCGTAGCTGGAAGCCGCCCCCGGACCTGTCCATCAAGTGCTGAGGGGGATGAACCAGGGAGTGGCCTACTCCCCAGGAACCAGCACAACTCTGGCCTTGTTGTGATGGGGGGGGGGAGGGGGAGCAAGAGCGGAGCTGTGGGATATTGAGGAGACTCGAGTGAGAGCCTCATCTATAATGGAAGAGGGGAACCCCTGTATCCTAAAGAATGAGGACATCTCCGATGCCCTGGTTTGGAACACCTCATCCTGGGTGCAGATGCGGCGTAAATGGAGGAATTAGAAGTAGGGGGTAGAGTCCTTACAGGAAGCAGGTTGGGAGGAAGTGTAGTCGAGATAGCTATGGGAGTCAGTAGGCACATATGGGAGCATGTGGGCACAGACATAGTGAGCAAGGAGCCTCTTCCAGTACTGACCTGAGCTACAACTCTAAAGAATAATTGACAATATTTGAACCACATAATTTTGTCTTCATTGGATTACAAACAAAAGAGGAATATGGATGTTACTGTGTGTTATTGTTCACTATATCTACGCTGGATGAATATCTATCAATACTTCCTTCACAGGAGCTTGGGCCCAGCGGCACCCTGAAGGTGGTACACTTCGGCCTGGTGTGAAGTGACATCAAACAATTGGTCATTACTTTAACGGATGAAGAAAAGCTTTAATTCTGTTGGTCTCGTCAAAGATATTTGAATGGTATAAAGAAACAAACAATGCAGAATGTATTTCCACAGTCCCAAACAAAGATCAAAATAAAACGTGTGATTTTTGTTTCTGAGGGATTAATGCTCGTAACTCCACTAAACCAGCCCCCCTTCATCCTACCTTCTTTCCCTATGAGTTACTTATTTCCTGTAACCCATTCTCCACCTTTATGTTATGTCATGATTCTACCCTTATTCTGAGCCTCCACTTGACTGCACTGCCTCACCCCTCTCAATGTGCCTCGTTTGCCAGCTCCACATCAGTGTCCCCGTCTTCCTCCAACTTACCTACTCTGTTCTTCTTCTTCTTTCGTGTGGAGTGCACAGCCTAAAGTTGTTGGACAACTTGTTCTATTTGATCTTCCGTTTGTCACGTCGAGTTGATTGCATTAGTCGAAACAGGGCGGACCGCGTGAAGGTTGCAATCTTCCACCCCACCTACTCTGTTTATCCCACGTCACGGTTCTGATCCACCATCTTGCTTTTCCCAAACAAACCTTCCATACAGTTTCAGCCCATCACCACTGATCAGGCCCGGCAGAGAGGACCCCCCTTAACCCTCAGCTGGGATTACCGCTCCCCATCACCCCACACACAACCAGTTTTGGCATCGTCCCCCATGCACAGATGAGCAGGAGCATACCGAGATCATTGGTAGCAAGGTGCATCACAGATCCCCAGAGGGGTGACTGGAGGAGGGATTGTACATTGTAAACAAGCCCAAGGCAGCTGAGGATGGACAAGGTGAGGATAGACGTGGAGCTGTGGACCACAACCTTTAGCCTCTGAGTCTGTGCTGACCAATAGACAATAGGTGCAGGAGTAAGCCATTCGGCCCTTCGAGCCAGCACCGCCATTCAATGTGATCACGGCTGATCATCCACAATCAGTACCCCGTTCCTGCCTTCTCCCCATATCCCCTGACTCCGCTATTTTTAAGAGCCCTATCTAGCTCTCTCTTGAAAGCATCCAGAGAACCTGCCTCCACCGCCCTCTGAGGCAGAGAATTCCACAGACTCACCACTCTCTGTGAGAAAAAGTGTTTCCTTGTCTCCGTTCTAAATGGCTTACCCCTTATTCTTAAACTGTGGCCCCTGGTTCTGGACTCCCCTAACATCGGGAACATGTTTCCAGCAAACGGCCATTTTATTCCCCCCCCCCCTCCTCCCGTACTCCACCACTCACTGACACCCACAGTGAACACAGGTTACTGGGGCAGCCGCTCCACTCCAGCAAAGGTTCGCTAACCATAAAAGTTGTTATTGTACAGCATTTTTTACCTGGCCATTTAACATTAAAAGTATTTTCATTCAAATTTAACGTTTAATGATGCAATTCAAAGCCCTTTTTTAATTGATTCACTTTAAAAAATATTTAACAACCCAAACATATTTAAAATAGTTTTTGCAGTTGTAGGTACCCATAAAATCAGAGGCTCTATGGACTTTAATTTCAATTCAGGTCATATTGAAATTCATCCCTTTTCTCATTACATTTGGGGATAGTGAGGAAAGTTTGTGGTGGGATATTGACTTTGTACACAACAAAACACAAGCTTTTATCTGCAAGAAGTACTTTTGTCCATTTCACTCATGGCTTGTGTTGAAGCTGATGATGGTCTATATGGGGGATTAATCTAGCATCAATCAGTGCTGTATAATCCTTCACGCATGGTATTTTTCTTTGCTTTGTACGTTAAGAGGATTAGAGTTTAGAATGCATAAATTGATGGTAAAAATTTACATGATCAAGATTGCTTCATTTCTTATGTTCATTCAGCCCCGATTAAAAATTTATAAGCAACTGGAAATATTTATACAACCTTCATTGTTTTTAAATGCAAATATCCTTATTTCTGGGATTGACTATTTTTGGAAACAGTGTCTATTAATGAATCAGTGCGTGATGCTATTAAACTTGTTGTTACATTGACATTTGTCATTTATCTCCATGCAATGCAGTGATTACATTGTTTTGTGGAAGCTAATGACAGATTTGATTGTACTGTGTCCAACAGCACACTATAACAGCTAAATAAATCTGACAGAGCAGACCCTGTTGCAGACTATTCTTCCTTTCCTTATTGCTTATCATTCAATCTGGTTTCTTCACCAAATATTGTGTTCATTCTTCACCCACCAAAACATGACCATGTCTTTATATTAGATTCCTAAACCCATCACTTTGGATCTCAGCTTCCTGTGTAAGTTTTCATCTTGGGGCCTTGTGAACCCTACGAAAGAGTCTCAGGATTGTACCATGTAGGGACAGGCCCTTCGGCCCATCGTGTCAATGCATACATTTACCTGCATTAATTCCGCATGCCTTTTCTGCCCTGCTCATTCAAGTACTCAGTAAGATGGCTCTTAAATGTCATTACTGTCCCTGTCTCCATCCCCTAGTGCAGATCATTGCAGATGCCAACTCGTATGTATGTCAAAAATGTACCCTCCAATTTCCTACAAACCTCCTCCCTCACCTTAAACTATCCCCTCCATTAGCCAGTCCTTGTTGCAATTGTCCAGCTAATCACCATCCCGCTATAACCATTCTTCCCCATCGACGACAGCACCCATTTTTATGTCATCTGCAAATGTACTTGCGTTGGTTGATATATCTCAGCCAGGACTCTCTACCCTCTGTGTCCTTGAATATATCTGATGGGGTGAAGGAAAGAACATTCCCGCCAACCTTTCCCCCACCACGCACAAGAAGCGACAAGACAGACACCATTGTATGCAGATGCCAAGACGTTTGTCCAGCTCTGGCTGTACAAATTCTAATCTTGTGTGTGGACTCAATAAGAAGAATATATCTGACGCAGGAGATTTATCTACTTTTATACATCTTAGGAGATCCAGTACTTCCTTGATTGTAAAACACACCATTCTCAAGCCATTTCCATTTCCTGTCCCAAGTTTCCTCATCTTCCTGTCTTTCTCCACACTACAAGCTGGAAAAATATTTATTGAAGATCTTGCCGATCTCCTGCAGCTCCATATGGAGATGTCCTCTTTGGTTTCTGAGGGGCCATCTTCACTCTCTATCATTTTTCCTCTTAATATATTTTTTAAATCTTTTTGGTTGGGCTGCATTTGGGGTATTGCATGCAGTTCTGGTCACCTCCTGACCAGAAGAATGTGGTGTACGAGAATGATGCCTGGATTCGGGGGGAGCTACAGGGAGCGGTTGAACAGACTTGGATTGTTTGCTATGGAATGCCAGACGTTGCGGGGAGACCTGATAGAGGTTTATAAAATGATAAGAGGCAGTGGGAACCTTTTCTGGAAGGCTGGCTCTAGAATCCAATTCTAGAGGGCAAAGCTTTAAGGTGAGAGGGCCAATGTTTAAAGGAGTCGCAGAGGACAGGTTTTATTTTTAAACACAAGTGGATATGAAAGGTTTAGAGGAATGTGGGACACACTCAGGCAGGTGAGACTAGCAAAGTTGAGGCACCTTGTTCAGCGTGGGCAAGCTGGAGAAAAGCACAAAGTTACAAGTGATGAGAAAGTCATCTTTGAACGATTTGAACCTTTGTGAAATATCTAACAGAGGATGCATGCGGTTGCAATTACGCAAAGAACAACTGTGGGAAGCTTTAGGTAAAAGATTTTCGAAGTCGTTTTTTTTAATAAAAGTGACCAAAAATAAATGTGACTTAGTTTATTCAGAATATGAACCTCAGAATCTCTCAAAGTTAAGAGAAAAATAACCGTGGGCGAGTATAACCAAACGTGAACAGAGTTAGAGAACTATGGTTATGTAAAAGAACAAACAATATTACAGGAGGAGTTAGGAAAGGACAAATCCATTCACTAGAGGGCAGCACAGCGGTAGAGTTGCTGCCTTACAGTGAATGCAGCGCCAGAGACCCGGGTTCCATCCTGGCTACGGGTTCTGTCTGTACGGAGTTCGTACGTTCTCCACGTGACCGTGTGGATTCTCTCAGAGATCTTCGGTTTCCTCCCACATAAAGACGTACAGTTATGTAGGTTAATTAGCAGGAGGCAGCTCGAATGTCGGCGAAACATCACTCCCTGACGAGCTCAATGCGTTTTACGCACGCTTTGATAGCGTGAACACTGATGTGCCTTCTCGAGCCCCCGTTCGCTGTGATGGCATTTCAGTCTCGGTCACAGAGGCCGACGTCAGAAAATCCTTCAGAGGGGTGGACCCCCGAAAAGCACCTGGACCTGATTGTATACCCGGTCGTGTTCTAAAAACCTGTGCGGACCAACTGGCTGTAGTTTTTACGGACATTTTCAACCTCTCACTTCTGAGGTCTGAGGTTCCCACCTGCTTTAAAAGGGCATCAATTATACCGGTGCCCAAGAAGAGCAAGGTGACGTGCCTCAATGACTATCGACCAGTGGCACTAACGTCGGTGGTGATGAAATGCTTTGAGAGGTTGATCATGGCGCAAATCAACTCCTACCTCGACAAAAACCTGGACCCACTGCAGTTCGCTTACCGCCACAACATATCAACGGTGGATGCGATCTCGCTGGCCCTCCACTCCGCTCTGGACCACTTGGACAACAAAAACTCATGTCAGGCTGTTATTCATTGATTACAGCTCGGCATTTAACACAATCATCCCCTCCAAGCTGGTTACCAAACTCGCAGACTGGGTCTCTGTGCATCCCTCTGCAATTGGATCCTCGACTTCCTCATCCACAGACCACAGACTGTTCATATTGGTGGAAATGTGTCAGCCTCGATAACAATCAGCACGGGAGCACCTCAAGGCTGCGTGCTCAGCCCCCTGCTGTACTCACTCTATACTCATGACTGCGTAGCCAGTCATAGTGCGAACTCCATCATCAAGTTCGCTGACGACACCACTGTTGTGGGATGTATCACTGATGGGGGACGAGTCAGAGTACAGAAGAGAGATCGACCGACTGACCAAATGGTGCCAGCACAATAACCTGGCCTTCAACACCAACAAAACCAAGGAACTGATTGTGGACTTTGGAAGGGGTAGGATGGGGACCCACAGTCCCGTTTATATCAACGGGTCGATGGTAGAGAGGGTCAAGAGCTTCAAATTCCTGGGCGTGCATATTTCTGAAGATCTCTCCTGGTCCGAGAACACTGATGCAATTATAAAGAAAGCTCATCAGCTCCTCTACTTCCTGAGAAGATTACGGAGAGTCGGTATGTCAAGGTGGACTCTAACTTCTACAGGTGCACAGTAGAGAGCATGCTGACCGATTGCATCGTGGCTTGGTTCGGCAACTTGAGCGCCAAGGAGCGGAAAAGACTACAAAAAGTAGTAAACACTGTCCAGTCCATCATCGGCTCTGACCTCCCTTCCATCGAGGGGATCTATCGCAGTCGTTGCCTCAAAAAGGCTGGCAGCATCATCAAAGATCCACACCATCCTGGCCACACACATCTCCCTGCTACCTTCAGGTAGAAGGTACAGGAGCCTGAAGACTGCAACGTCCAGGTTCAGAAATAGCTACTTCCCCACAGCCGTCAGGCTATTAAACTCAACTGAAACAAATCTCTGAACATTAATAGACCATTATCTGTTTATTTATTCATGTGTGTATATATTTATATAATGGTATATGGACACACTGATCTGTTCTGTATTCATGCCTACTATGTTCTGTTGTGCTGAAGCCAAGCAAGAATTTAATTGTCCTATCTGGGACACATGACAATAAACTATCTTGAATCTATTTCAGATTTCCAGAAAGTGTATTTTTTAAACTTTCATTTGTTCTTTAAGGACAGTGTAGCGAGTATAAGGTGGAAATAAATCTTCTCACAGTCTCAGTGGATCAAGCAGCAGGCAATTGAATTGAAGTAATCAAATCTGGAAGAATTTTAATTAATTAAAAATGAAAGAAATTGTGAAGTGGCAGATGAGTAAAAGCAAGGATGTAGTTAGTACACCAGTTTAGGACGGAGAAAGAGAGACACATCAAATTACAGACAGTGGTGAGCAGAAGAGCGGCAAGTGGCAGGTGAAATAGAGGAGGCAGCAGCTGGACTAAGAATCAGTCAGACACTGGAAAATACAGCCAAGGTTTTCTTTATAAATCACTAAAGCAGTGTTAAAAATGCCAAGCGTTTGGCCGTGCCTAAACAGGAGGGTTGGATTCCATTGTGAGGCTAGTGTTGAGATCCAGGTAACAGATTGGAGCTTGATGTTTCAGACCTCCCAAAGTGTAGCTGGAGGAAATCAAGTCTCAAACTCATTGAGGATTGCAAGATACTTTGATCAGTGACAAGATAAAGAAAGATAAGATTGGATATGCAGTTAGCTTATTCAAACTGTTTTAAATATGAAAGCTATTTATAGATCAGTTTCAATCTCCGCTAGTTAAACAGCCTGGAGGAAAGGGAATGGTGCAAAGAACAGGTGGGAATAGTGCCGTCCCATTAAACAGTAACTTGGCCCCAACATCCCACAAACAGAAGGGAAAAATAATAAATATCTATCTCGACAGCACAGTGTGTTAAGCATGGAGACTGAGGGTGCATTAGTCTCAGGCAAGTGCAGGCACATGGTCTATTTACAAAGGGAACAGTGATCTGTCATGGAGGTGGACACTTGGAACAACTAAGTTGAAAGTTTAATGGTATCAATAGTCCCGTGATCGGATGATATATAACAAAAGGCAAGTATAATCATTCTATTTATTCCAGATAGCAAAAGAATTTGAGTATAAGAGGAGGGAGGTTCTACTGCAGTTGTACAGGGTCTTGGTGAGACCACACCTGGAGTATTGCGTACAGTTTCGGTCTCCTAATCTGAGGAAAGACATTCTTGCCATAGAGGGAGTACAGAGAAGGTTCACCAGACTGATTCCTGGGATGGCAGGACTTTCATATGAAGAAAGACTGGATAGACTCGGTTTGTACTCGCTAGAATTTAGAAGATTGAGGGGGGATCTAATAGATCCCCTGCAACTCTCACCAACTTCTACACATGCACCATAGAAAGCATTTTATCAGGATAAATCACAGCACGGTTTGGGAACAGCTCCATCCACGACTGCAAGAAAATGCAGAGAATTGTGGATGCAGCCCAGACCATCACACAAACCAACCTCCCTTCCATTGACTCCATGCTGCCTTGGCAAAGCCAGCAGCATAATCAAGGACCATTCTCACCCCAGTCACTCCCTCTTCTCCCCTCTCATCAGACAAGAGGTACAGAAGTGTGAAAATGCACACCTCCAGATTCAGTTTCTCCCCAGCTGTTATCAGGCAACTGAACCATCCTACCACTACCAGAGAGCAGTCCTGCCTTTCCGAGATGCCCAGCGTACCGTTCTGTGACGCGGAGAGGCGCGTACTGTACAGGCTGCTCCTGCACACTCTCCACTTCCTCGCCCTCGTTTTTCGTCCAGACACACCCTGGCGGTCCGTGTTACCACCTGACGAGGGGAGCGGTTCCCAGTGGAGGTCTATCTACAAGGGAGTCCTCCCCCTTTACATCGGGGACCTGGGGTGGAGAGTGTTGCACAAAGCCGTGGCCTGTAATAGGTATTTGAGCCGGTTCACGGACTCTTCCCCTGCTTGTCATTTCTGCGGTGAGGAAGAGACCGTGTTCCACATGTACATAGAGTGTGAGAGGTTGCAGCCACTGTTCGAATACCTGAAAGGGCTGCTCCTCAAGTTTTGGCTACATTTTAGTCCAGCACTATTAATTTATGGGCACCCGGTGCAGAGGGGGAAGGATGGGAGGGAGGAGTGGGTCTCCCTGTCGGTCTGCTCCTGGGCCTGGCCAAGATGGCCATTCGCTGGTCCAGGCAGCGGGCAGTCGATGGCCTGCCTGCCCCTTTTACGGGGTTACGTCCGAGCTCGCGTGTCCCTAGAAAAGGAACACGCGGTGTCCATGGGGACTGTGGAGGCCTTCTGTGCACGCTGGTCACCACAGGAGGTTGAATATATTATCGATAAGAATGTTAATATTTTAATTTGATAATTTTGTTTAAGTGTTAAGAGGGAACACGTGGTGTCCATGGGGACTTTGGAGGCTGTGAGAGAAGGGAAACTGGTCGCTGTTGAAGGTCGAGTGTTTTGTTGATAAACGGAACACTCGACCTTCAACGGCCATTTCGTGGATCCAGTTGACGTTGACGTTATTAATTTGATGATCATTTGTTTGTAAACTGTCAGCATAGGCAGTCTTTGATTGTGTTAATACTCTATGTTTATTTTTATTTTTTGAATAAAAGTAGTTTCATAATTAAAAAAAAGAGAGCAGTCCTGAACTACATTCTACCTCACTGGTGACACTCGGACTATCTTTAGTCGGACTTCACTGGACTTTATCTTGCACTAAACATTATACCCTTTATCCCAAATTGAATTGTATTGTATTGTATTGTATTGTATCAGTACACTGTGGATGGCTTAATTGTAGTAATGTATTGTTTTTCTGCTGTCAGGTTAACACACAACAAAAGCTTTTCACTGTACCTCAGTACACGTGACAATAAACTAAACTATAACGTGAAGATCCTAAACAAAAGACTCCCTACCACAAAAAAATGGCATGGATATCTTGACTGTGTAGGAGGGAACTTTCCAAAATTGTGTACAGGAGCATCTTGTGGGAACTAGGAGAGGAAATGTCCCATGTTTACCTTGAGAAATGTTGGGATATATTGATATAAAAGTCCCGCTTGTTATACAAGCCCAATAATTGTTAATCAATGCGATTGCAAATGAAAGTCAGTTCAAAGTTAGGGTTAGTTACTGCAGCAATAGCAACTCCGTGTCAACAAACTAATGTGTACAAGTTTGCCCAATTAGGCAAAGGAATTGTAGCATTGGGCCAATTAAAAGTCTTTGTGTCATGTCTAAAAAAATAAATCACAGTGATTGTCAAGCAAAAATATAAATATTTAAGTTTGGCCAACTCGTTAAACACTCCTGTAGAATTAACATCAGCAAGATAACACGTTCTTTCAACTTGCTGCGAAACGACTGACAGAAGTGACAGCTCGACACCACAGGTGTGAAGAGATTAAGCAGATAGACGTGACCCAAGACAAACAAGGAGAAAATGAATTTCCTAAAATTAGAAACTTCCCTTTGATAAAGGAAACAATTTTCAACAAGTTGCGATGTTATCGCTTGTACCAAGCTCCGACAGAACATTTTGTGAAAGCATTAAGAATTCAAAAACTCCCATTTGACAGTGGAAGCATCAGCAACGGCAGTTCATTCAGGCAGGAGCTGCCGTGGTCCCTGGAGAAGTTGTAACCCTGAACTACTACGCAAACTTGGAAAACTTTAGGGAGGAGAGTTGCTAACTGAAACATTTAGATTTTGGAGTTCATGGCATTTCCACTGTTTCAAATGGAAGCTTGGGGCGAAATTACGCAGCATTTGGTGATTAGTTGAGTTTATTGTCATGTGTATCGAGGTACAGTGAAAAACATTACTATAATAAGTTAGGACTAAAAAACATGGCCAGGTTTTATGTTTGTCTTTAGTGCCTCCTCTACTGAGCAGGAGCATTGCTGGAAACTGCTCCTCCAGGTGGGAGATAGGACCAGCTTTCACGTGTCCACTGCTGACTCCAGCACTGCCTTTTGTACATAGAAACATAGGTGCAGGAGTAGGCCATTCGGCCCTTTGAGCCAGCACTGCCATTCAATATGGCTGAGCATGGCTGATCTAAAATCAGTACCCCATTCCTGCTTTCTCCCCATATCCATTGATTCCTTTAGCCCTTAGAGCTAAATCTAACTCTCGCTTGAAAATATCCAGTGAATCTGCCTCCACTGCCTCCTGCGGCAGAGAATTCCAGACTCTCAACTCTCTGGGTGAAGAAGTTTTTCCTCATCTCAGTCCTAAATGGCTCACCTTAGGGGTACCTTCTGCTCTCAACCCAGTTGATAATATTTAGTCTCCAACCATGTGCAATTTTACTCAAAGAATGAAGTCATAGGTTTTGTTTTCCCACCCACAACCAACTCCACGTCAGAATCCAAACCCACATTTCCAATTCTGTATTTTGGCCTCCTCAGCCCTGACTCCATCAGACTCCACACACGGCCAGTCTTGGTGAAATTAAGGGGTGCAAGAAATATGAAGGTACCAACCAAAATATGCTCAAAGACTCACGGTGCAGAAATGTGAAGGTACCAACTGGAACTTTGCCTGCCATGCTGATTTGCCGCCCACTGGTGAGAAATGGAGCTTTAACTTTTTTAATTGTAACTTCTCAGCATCTGAGGGTTGGTGGACATGGGACATGACACTATTTAACTGCAGGCGGCATGAATAAAATGGTTGCAATGTCAACACCAAACCAAGGAATGGGTCAGCAAGGGGCCAAGAACTGCAAGAGGTTTCCAAGAAATTTCCAAATGATATGTGACAGGGATTTCCCGTGGTCTACCTGTAACAATGTCAACAACAGTCAACTTGGCTTCAAGCTGGGGCTGGTCCATTGCTGTCGCTCAAAGCAAATCGGCATGTTTGACATTTTATAACTCGTGAAAATTCTTGCCTGAAGTGTTCGCGTCTCCACTTGGTAGCTATTGAAAACAGGATTTAATTTACTAAAAACCGCAGTATATTGAACAGCAGTTGCGTCAGCGAGTTGCTTTAAGTTGAAAATGTTCTCTCACTAATGAATAATTGTCAAGATGAGGCATTTAAATGTCCTCTCCCCACATATACTCCTTACCAACACATTGGCTTATTTCACACCAACCTTGAACTTGTAGCAGCAATGCTGACAGTTGGTGGGTGGACAACTTTCACTCATGCCCGGGTGATTTAAACTCATGTAATTATGGAATTTAAAAACATTCGTCTCAAAAAAGTTGATAATGAAAGTATGGGATTGCGGTAAAGAAAGTAGTTTGGTTCACTGATGTACAGTGGGGAAATCTGATCCCTACAGCTGGAGTTCATGGGGTGGGGGGAGACACACACCCATGTGACAGTGACCAAGTCCTCACTGACATCTTTAACATCCGACTGGGATGGGGTAAATAGCAAACATAAGACTGACTGTTCAGCACAAGAACAGGCTCAAAGCAAAACGTTACCAGGCAATTTAAAAGGTAAAACAATATTCAAATACAAATAATATTTTAATAGACTCATACAGTGTGGAAACAGATCCTTTGGCCCAACTTGCCCACGCCAACCAACATGCCCCTACCTGCTACACTAGTCCCGCCTGCCTGTGTTTGGTCCATATCCCTCTAAACCTATCCATATCCCTGTCCAAATATATATTTTAAATGTTGTGATAGCACTTGCCTCAACTACCTCCTCTGGCAGCTTGTTCCATACATCAACCATCCTTAGTGCAAAAAGGAAAGTTGCCCCTCATGTTCCTGCGAAATCTTTCCCCCCCCTCCCTCACCCCCCCCTCACCTTAAACCCATGTCCTCTCGTTCTTGATTTCCCCTACTCTGGGTAAAAGGCTCTAAATTGTGTTCAGTTCTAGGCACCATGTTATAGGAAAGATGTTGTCAAGGTGGAAAGGGTTCAGAGAAGATTTTCGAGGATGTTGCCAGGACTAGAGGATGTGAGCTACAGGAAGAGGTTGGGTAGGCTGGGTCTCTATTCCTTGGAGCGCAGGAGGATGAGGGGAGATCTTATAGAGGTGTACAAGATCATGAGTGGAATAAATTGGGTAGATGCACAGTCTCTTGCCCAGAGTAGGTGTACCAAGAACCAGAGGACATAGGTTTAAGGTGAAGGAGAAAAGATTTAATAGGAATATCTTTTTCACACAAAGAGTGGTGGATGTATAGAACAAGCTGCCACAGAGATAGTTGAGGCAGGGGCTATCCCAACATTTAACAAGCAGTTGGACAAGTACATGGATAGGACATGCTTGGAGAGATATGGTCCAAATGCAGGCAGGTGGGACTAGTGTAGCTGGGATAGACTCGGCTTGTACTGGCTAGAATTTAGAAGATTGAGGGGGGATCTTATAGAAACTTACAAAATTCTTAAGAGGTTGGACAGGCTAGATGCAGGAAGATTGTTCCCGATGTTGGGGAAGTCCAGAACAAAGGGTCACAGTTTAAGGATAAGGGGGAAGTCTTTTAGGACCGAGATGAGAAAAACATTTTTCACACAGAGAGTGGCGAATCTCTGGAATTCTCTGCCACAGAAGGTAGTTGAGGCCAGTTCATTGGCTATATTTAAGAGGGAGTTAGATGTGGCCCTTGTGGCTAAAGGGATCAGGGGGTATGGAGAGAAGGCAGGTACAGGATACTGAGTTGGATGATCAGCCATGATCATATTGAATGGCGGTGCAGGCTCGAAGGGCCGAATGGCCTCTACTCCTGCACCTATTGTCTATGTTTCTATGACATGTTGGCCGGTGTGGGCAAGTTGGGCTGAAGGGCCTGTTTCCACGCTGTATCACTGTGACTATATTCACCCTATCTATTCCTCTCATGATCGTATACATCTCTATAAGATCACCTCTCATCCTCCTGCTCTCCAAGGAATAAAGGACTGCAAAAATATAAGTTTAATTCAAAAGTTAATAAAAAATAATTTGCAGGCAGTTACTGTAGTGCAAGGCTTCACACCTCTGTGGCCCAAAGACATGTGGATTAACAACAATATAGACTTGTGTTGCAGAGAATAATGCATAAACAAACTGAATAAACAAGTGTTTAAGAAGGAACTGCAGATGCTGGAAAATCGAAGGTACACAAAAATGCTGGAGAAACTCAGCGGGTGCAGCAGCATCTATGGAGCGAAGGAAATAGGCAACGTTTCGGCCCGAAACCCGGAAGGAAATAGGCAACGTTTCGGCCCGAAACCCGGAAGGAAATAGGCAACGTTTCGGGCCGAAACCCTGAAGGAAATAGGCAACGTTTCGGGCCGAAACCCGGAAGGAAATAGGCAACGTTTCGGCCCGAAACCCGGAAGGAAATAGGCAACGTTTCGGGCCGAAACCCTGAAGGAAATAGGCAACGTTTCGGGCCGAAACCCTTCCGGGTTTCAGCCCGAAACGATGCCTATTTCCTTCGCTCCATAGATGCTGCTGCACCCGCTGAGTTTCTCCAGAATAAATAAGTTACTTCCACATTATGTTTCCACCTAAAGAGTGACGTGGTGAATAACTTGGAATAATTGATTCTCTGTGATATTCTGCATCAATTTACAGTTTCAACAAAGTATGCTAAATGCAAGATTCGAGTTGCATCTGATGAAGGGAGATTCTCAGCCAATTTGTTGTGCTCTGTGGCCGGCAGCCAATTAAAGTTCAAGGGACGGCAGCAACTCATGCATTGACAATTTAAAGAGTCTTCAGCTAAACACAAAGGAATGTTCTTGTGGGAGATCACCTTACCTCTGTTTGTTTACAGTAGCAACACCTATTGAAGGCTGCGCAGGGCAACAACAGGGCCGTGAGCATTTGTGCGTACATTTGTGTTTTAAAATAGGGCAAAACACTGATCAAGTACGTTACTGCGTTATGCAGTAGAATGGAGTAATGAAACGAGAAGCAGACAGACCAGTTCAACAAACCCGGGGCAGATAGATGTACATTAGGGCGTCTCATTTAAAACCATCCGCACCCTAAGATGCGGAAACATTCACCTCAGGAGTGAATGTTGCAATTCCTAAAACTACTAGAGCAAACGCTACCAGCTTGATTGGCCTTTGTTTTTGGCTGTGTTTCATGAATTCCGTGTGGGAGAACAGGGTTTGCTTTCCTTCCTCTGGGCAAGTATCTGGTGGACTGGCTGCAACATGCAGCTCTCTGAAGGGGAAGCGTGGAGAACGGTGCCAGAAACCAAACATGTTCCCGCCACAACTACCAAGTGAGCAAGTGCATAGATACCTTCTACACAAACCCTCGCGATTTCCCTCCCCTCAACATACCTAATATCGGATGAAGATGACACAAACACAACTACAGGTGTTGGGTTACAAAAACAAAAAAGACAAAGTGCTGGAGTAACTCAGAGGGGTAGGCAGCATCTCTGGAGAACGTATTTAGGTGACGTTTTGGGTCGGGACCCTTCGTCGGACTGATTGTGGAGGTGGGAGGACAAAGCCTAGTGAGTTAGAGGCAGCATCCCGAAATGCAATTTGTACTTGCTTCTCGTTGTTTCATATTAAACCCGCTCACTATTCACCACAACAGCCTGTATTATCAACGCGTCATTATCTCTTTCTTACACCAGCTCGAAGTGATGTGAAAACTGAAATTATATTGTTAATAAACTAGCCAAGTTGGCCAAGACTTTCACAAGAGTCCGCGTTACAACCGCCTGGCACATTATCGTCGAATCACTCCAGTTTGTAATTGAAACACTTGTACTGATTTCCATCGTTACAAAGAACATCTTCATTCCAGCGATGTTGTTAAAATGATAACTACGACGGAACTACAACAGAACAAGATAGTTCATGTGTTTAAGAAGGAACTGCAGATGCTGGAAAATCGAAGGTACACAAAAAGCTGGAGAAACTCAGCGGGTGCAGCAGCATCTATGGAGCGAAGGAAATAGGCGACGTTTCGGGCCGAAATCCTTCTTCAGACTGATGTGATCAGATGCAAAGTAGTTATCAAGTATTGGAAACAAAACTAACAACGACTCCTTCGATTCGCTCAAAGGGTCGATAAGCAAGTTTACTTATATAATTGTTGAGAAAAACACCAAACTACATTTGCGATCCGTGTTCTGCCTGCAGGTATAACAGACAGACAGAAAACCAGCCTCTTGAAGTGTCTTTTTTTGTTACATTTCACACATGTAAATTGTACATTCCGTAAGAAATCAAATGTTCGCCATGAAACTATACCTGGCTCAGCACAAGGCCGCGCACAGACTTTGCAAACACGGGGAATCTGGGCACTTGGATCCAGATTTTGTACAAGTGGGATTATGGGATTTATTCATCGGACAAAACTGCCATCAATTCTAACAACTAAACAATGCGCATTAAAACCAGGCGTTTAACAAATCAGGACCAAACACAAAGTGCTGGAGGAACTCAACAATTCAGGCAGCATCTGTGGAGAGAATGGACAGACGACATTTCGAGTCCGGCCGCCTCTTCCGCCTGGTGGGGTGTGGAGTAAAGAGGTGGGTGGGGGCGGGAGAAAGGCTGGCGAGTGATGGGTGGATACAGGCGAGTGACAACGGCTGGAAGTGAAAAGAATGTCAGATAAAGAGAGGAGTGAATGGAGCGAGGGGCATGGAAATGGGGAACTTTAGGGAAGGGTGGGAATTGGAGATTTCAATGTTCATAGAGAAACATAGAAAAATAGGTGCAGGAGTAGGCCATTGGGCCATTCGAGCCAGCACCGCCATTCAATATGATCATGGCTGAGTTTGGCTATGAGCTTCCCAAGCTGAATACTCCATTTTCCACTGCGCAATGGAAGAGACTCAGGACATAGAGGTCAGAATGGAAAGGGGAGTTAAAATGGTTAGCAACTGGGAGATAGATTCAGCAGGCCCTGGTGAACAGAGTGTGAGCGTTTGTCGAAACAGTGGCTTGGTTTGGCCGAGGCCACATCGGGAACAACGGATGCAGTAAATGAGGTTAGAGGAGATGCCTGTGAACCTCTGCCTCGCCTGGAAGTGGGTCAAGAGAGGAGGTATATGGGCAGGTGTTGCATCTCCTGCGGTTGCAGGGGAAGGTACCTGGGGAGGGGGTGGTTTTGGTGGGAAGGGATGAGTTAACCAGGGAGTTGCGGAGGGTGCGGTCTCTTGGGAAAGAGGTGGCAAGATGCGACTGGAAGCGCGATCACTTTGAAGGTGACGGAAAAGTCGGAGAAAAATAACTAAACATATTTCACAAATTCTAGTGCAAACTCAGAAGTTGCCGTTCAAAAAAAAATCCTTAAACTGCCTTCTAATATCCACTTGGCAATTTCAAAAATGTAATGGGTCTACTAAATATAATAAACCCGTTTTGTTTTAAGTTTTCACCAGTCTAAATGATACCCCAAATAGGAATTAATATTCAGTAAAATTGTACTTTCAAGATTGAAAAAGGAATCGGTGGAAAAATAAGCCCCCGCCCGCATTGAGGTCAAACAATGAGAATATTGTGCTCAGCAGAGGGGAGAGATTGCAACAGATACCATTCAAACCACTAAATTATTCCAGATTCGCCAACCCAATATTAAAAGTGAACATTAGAAATCATTCGACTATTGCCGGCGGTTTGACATTCATTGCAAGAAAAGTTACATCAGAGTTACAAAAGTTTGTGGAAACGAATAATTTGTAATGAATAAACAATTCAGTCCCCATTCACCCCGAACCCTTCTCGTTCTCCGTGGCTTCAAATTAAGAAGTTTCTTTGACAGATCCTGACCTGCTGGCGGGAGGAGATCTTTCACACGGCGGCCGTTGGCAATATTAACGGAAGCTTTAAAATCAACCCGAGACAGCCGGCGCTAACGTGTGATAAACACGAGGCCATCAAACGTTGATCAAATGTCAGGAAAGGAGATGAACACTGAACACAAGCGCCTAAAGGATTTATACATAATCTAAATTTGGCTGGTGATGTTAGTGTAAACGTTGTATTCAACAACTTGGATAAACACTCATTCATCGACATCTAAACAACATCAGGAGCGCAGAGTCCGAATAAGGATGAGCGAAATCCCAGCCCATTTAAACCATTGCCGCCAATCCACAGAGTTTTTGTTGCAGTTTATGGTCTTGTTGATTAATTTGGATCCCGCGCTAAAACCAAACCTCACTCGATGCTAAATATTCCCCAGTTGGCGTTAATACCCGGGATGAGTGAAGTGGAGATTTAACGGAGAAACTGCCAAATGTGTCAGTAACGCGTCTGAAGCGGCGGCACAAACCACCACTTTAAGTGTCTCTAAACTCTAAGCCACAGACTTCACCCGAGCCCAGTTATTCACGATCTGCCCGCGGTTTCGTTAACTCCTTTATGTTGGGACCTCGTGAACGGGCCACGAGTCCATGGAGCTGGTTTAGCGGCGCCACATCGACCTCAGCTAATCCGGGCAACAGGCGACTGATCCGGATTCGATCCGCATTCGGGGGATCCGTGCGAAGTCGGTTTGCGCTTCAAGGGCCTGTCCCACCAGCACGCGGCGAGCGCGACCACCGACCATTGCGTCTATTCCACATGAACTACATCAGAAACCGGCTCTTTGATAAAACAACGCACACACGGGTTCTCCGCAATTGAGTTTAATTATATATAATGCCTTAAATACTTTCAACACTGCATTTGATGGGAAAGAACCAATTCGCAAAATAACCTCATTTAGCGACAAAAACCAGCGCGAACATAATTGACACAAAGTGCCCTCAGTCGCGCAAATATCTACACGTCAAGTGGCCAAAACATCCACATAATTCACACGGGGCAAAATGCAAAGTAAATGTCGAGTACGTTTATTTAGAGTCGTGTTAAATGTGAACGGATCCCACGAGATACAGAGAGGCAGCGACTGACACAACCTCCAGGCTCCGAGTTTGAAACTGTCCCCATGGGTCTGGCTGGAGGTTGGTGGCCGGAACTAGACAGAGGTTTCTGTTCATTATTTGATGCCTTTTCAAAGTCGAAACACATACATCAGCACTCAATGTCCAATAGACACCACGTTGATTGTCAATTAAAGCGGCCCGAGCGGGAGCCGGAGAAAAGCAACAAGTTTTTAAATAGTTTGCGGGTAAATGCAGACTTATAAGACTTGAAACTTCCAGGACGCGGCCTGTTCTTTGTAATCCAGGCAGTCAGGCGCGTTGAAGTTGAGTTTCCAGGACGCGCTTTGCTCTTTGTAATCCAGGCAGTCGGGCGAGTTAAAGGCGGCGTATCCCTGGTGATGGTGGGCGGCTGCTTGTCCCAGTGGGTGCCCGGACATGGTGTGGGCACCCATGGGTGCGGCCAGCTGGTGCGGGTGGTGCGTGTGCATGGGCGCCAGGTACGAGCTGCAGTCCACGCCGCTGAAGTAGGGAGACGAGGCGGGGTATCCCTGCGTGTAGGCGCCGCCCTGTCCATAAGCCACAGGGTAGCCGGCGGCTGACGAACGCTGCATACAAGAGCCACCGCCCGCCAGCGGCTCAGCGGCGCCCGGGGAGATGGAGGCCGGGCTCCAGATGGACGCGGGCGGGTTGAGGGCTGAGCTGGGGGCCGGGCCGGACACGGACGGGGCCGGAGGAGTGAACTGGCCGCTGCTCTCAGAGCCGCTGCTCTCCCGTGTCGGCGAACACTTCTTCTTGGGCGGCCGGGCCTTGGCGCCGCCGCCGCCGCCGCTCTGTTGCTGCTGCCGGCACTTGGCCCGTCTGTTCTTGAACCACACCTGTAGTCACCGGAGAGGAGCAGCTAGAGGTTACCGACACCGGCCCTGTCTCTGTTACACCCCCCCCCCCCCCTCCCCTCCCTCCCTCACCCGGCCCTGGACCAGTTAAACCCCATCCCCCCCCCCCCCCCCACCCCACCTCACCCCCCGACACCCAGTACCGGCCCGGTCCAGACCCGCATTAGCAGCGGCTGTAATTCCCAGTCTCTGTCCTCGCTCGCTTTAATTGGAATCAACGCGAGGAGACATCTGGGTCTTAATCTGGTGAACAGCTTGTGCTGCACAACATTGTCATTCAACTGTCCTCTCCTTTTAGCCGATTGTCATTCAGCAAGATCTTTGCACCGAAACACAGAAAAAATAGGTGCAGGAGTAGGCCATTCGGCCCTTCGAGCCAGCACCGCCATTCAATGCGATCATGGCTGATCATCCACAATCAGTACCCCGTTCCTGCCTTCTCCCCATATCCCCCGACTCCTTTAGCCCCAAGAGCTAAATCTAACTCGTGAAAACATCCAGTGAATTGGCCTCCACTGCCTTCTGCGACAGAGAATCCCACAGATTCACAACTCTCAGCCCATTCTTTCATCATAAATCAGTCCCGCCATCCCGGGAATTAACCTGGTGAACCTTCGCTACATTTCCCCAATAAATACACCTGTACGCGGAGTGTACATGTGAGTGGCCGCTGGATAATATCCCCCCCTAGGTTAAAGTTCCTGGTCCACGAGTTACCGATTACTTCCCAACTAGAAATCTGTTTCTGAAACTCATTGCGGTGGGTTTAAAAAAAAATTCTGGTCAATTTACAACCACGGAACCAAGATTACAGGTCGGTATGAAATGTAATCAGGTTACCGAGAGCGCGGGACATGAAGTGACTTTGAAAACAATTCAGTCGCCAAATGAAATCGCCGTAAATCTAATAGTCGAGGAGGATTTAAAATAATCCAACTATCGAATGTACAAGAGCGGCTCACATCCACAAACACTTACACTCGGTGCCGGGATCTGAGATTAAATGTTACAACCGGCCGCAGGTTCAAAAACACCGTGTCCAACTAAATCCACTGCAGTTGTGAACGCGGGCCGTCTCCACACTGGCAACTGCAGTTGTCACAGCGGTTACTGGTGCAACTTCATTCTCTCCGCGTTAACCTCACCTGGACTCGCGACTCGGGCAGGTTAATTTTTAACGCCACTTCTTCTCTCATGAAGATGTCGGGGTATCGAGTTTTAGCGAAGAGCGACTCTAACACGTCGAGCTGGGAGCGGGTGAAGGTGGTCCGTTCTCGCCGCTGTTTCCTCGGCGTGGCTACAAGTGGTTGGAAGGGGGACAAGTTGAAACTTCCAGAGTCATTCTGAAACTTTCCCCCAGTCAGTCACCAGCCCCTTATAGGAAAATCACCCAACTCAACCCAGCAAATCCCGCCGTTCAAAAACTAGATATCTACGATTCAAACACTAAACCACATTCACGTTCCCGAGTTCAGTAACTTTTCTCACCTGGATACCCTACAGAGGTGTGCAGAAGGTCCATGCCCGAAGCGCTCAGCCCGAGGCCGCTCATGCCGTAGGGAGGTTGTTTGAGATATGACATCATGCTAAAAACACTGCTCTTCAAATCTTCAAATCTTCAGTTGTGGAAATGTCCAAACGCGAGGCCGGGCTGCGCTCCCGTTCACTGCGAGAAAACCAGAGATTTATTCAACATTTCCCCTCCAAGGCCGGTCGTGGCCGCATGAAACAATTTAACACATTTATTCCGAAACTCGTGGTAGCAGCTCAGGTGATTTAACGTTTAATTTCGCGGCCTCTATACTGGAAACCGGCAAATTACCAAAACACCAGCGGCATCTGGTAACATTCTCCCGGAAACCTTCTCTAAAATTCCGCGAATATTCCTCAACTAAAGACCAGCAGCTTCCGCGCCGAGATTTTATCTTAAGGGCTTCCGCATATTGGACACAAATCAGTTGTGGATTCAAAATTAACGACTTTGGGGAAAGTTAAAATCGTTCAATGGTGACGCTTCTCGCAAAACTGTTGTCCCGAGTTGCCCAAACTAATGTATATTTAACTGCGACCATTGAAACATTTAACGTCTCTCTGGCCTGATCACGTACCTCGCGGCCCAAAAAATAAAATTCAATTCATTAATTGTTTTAGTTTGAAGTGAAATTTTACACCGAACAGCCGCCAACTTCTGTACAAATATTCCCCACAAATGGGCGTTAGTTCTGGCGACTAAAGGAATCTTGGGGTGATTATTGCAGAATTGTCCCGACCAACTAATTAGATAATTCCTGTTAATTACAGGAGTTTGTTCCTCCGCTTCAGTGCCCGATATCCTTAAAATGTCCTAAAATAATTTATTTTTTCAAACCCGACATACGTTTTGTAAAATTGAGAATTATACTTTGGGAGAAATTAAAGAGCATATTTTAAACTAGAGACAGTACATTAGACAGAAGAGTTGTCACTGAGAAGGTTTATATTCACACTTGCATTCTAGTGCTCCAGCTTTTAGTGACAAGCTTTTCTCGAGAGATCTGGATAAATCTACCAGCTCGTTTAAAGGCGAACACTGGGTACAAACTCAATTACAAAGCAGATTAGTCCTCGGGGAAGACACTAAAAAATAAATAAGTGTCGCTTCGAGAACAAAAACAATTGTTTACTCCGATTTCGATCAAACCGACTTTTTGCAAGAAATATTAAACGAAGCATTTAACCGTTTAAACCTCGCTTTTAATCAAATGTTAATCACACTATAGACCGACGTCTCCAAACAACTCGTTTCCCTCTCAACACCAACCTAAAAGGTTTCTAATTAAAGAAACAATTAGATCAAACTGAATATTCAGCGCGGGCATTTTAATCGAACACTCAAAACTGGGCCGATAACATCAGAGGATTGCAGAGAAAATTATCCGCAGCTGAAATTACAGCGATTCGCAAACAGGGTCCTAAACCAAATGTTTCACCTCCACGGGTCCCAGATAAACCCCTGTTCCCATTTAAAAGGCGATAGCTGTGTGCAAATGAAGTCAATTACAATTTAGATTAGACCTCGGGGGAGTCAATTTGAAGGCAAACCTTATCAGTAAAATAAATTAACAAAACCCGTAAACACGCCTCTCCAATTAGCCAGTAAGTGGATTCCAGTTTTTTATTCGACCCTCGGTCCTGCAATTGTTACATTTTCGAAAGAGAAAAATAAATAAAATGAGAAGATTTTAGATGAGATTCTATGTTTCTAAACTCCGGGAGCTGTTGGCTGGGCTTATTCTGTCACAAAGTAAAATTCAAAGCCCGACCTAAAGTGTAACCAAACGCCAGCGACAAGGCCCTCCGCGCCCGAGTAACCTGAACAAGTTGAGCCGAGTTTAGAAGCTGCGGAAAAAGTGCAGAGTGTTTGCCGGGAACCCGCACTCACTCACTCACTCACCTGCGGCCGGCGCTGGCTGGGACGCGGCTACACCTCGGGCCGGTCTGCAATAGAACAGGAACAAGTTAGGAGGGGGAGGAACGGCCGAAGAGTCAGACAGGAGTGGAGTAGAGGGAGCAGTGGTCGGGCGAGTCCGGGCCGTGGGTGGGCGAGAACCGGGCTGGTCTTCGGCTGCGGCCCCCGAGTGAGTGGGTGCTGGCGGCGGGTGAATGAATGCGGGCTCCGGGCAGGGGCCACTCACCGCTCTAGATGAAGCGGCGCTGCCTTATTGGGCCGGGCTGGGTTGTGTTGATCTCGGGCTGGTGGCTATGAAATGAGCGAGTGGCGGGATGGGGCCACTCACCGCCTCTATGTGAAGAGGCAGCAGCACCTGGCTGGACTGGTCTGGTCTCTGGGCGAGTGTTGCACTGGGCTGGTGGTGGTGACTCTGCGCTGGGCCAGGCTGTGCTGGGCTGGGCTGGCCGTGTCTCTGGAGAAGTGTTGGAGTTGGGTTGGGTTGATATCTGGGCTGGAGTCTCGGGCCGGGCCGGGCTAGAGGTTGGACTGATCTCTGGACCGGGCTGGACTGGTGGATGAGTCTCTGGGCTGGAGATGTCTATGGCTCTGGAGCGAGTGCCGGGCTGGAGTCTCTGGGCCGGGCCGGGCTGGGCTGGAGGTGGAGGAGTCTCTGGGCTGGAGGAGACTCTGTGCTGGTGGTGGAGTCTCTGGGCCGGGCTGGGCTGGTGGAGGAGGAGGTGACTCTGGGCTGGAGGTGTCTGTGGCTCTGGGCTGGGCAGGAGGTGTCTGTAGCTCTGGCTGTGGAGCGAGTGCCGGGCTGGGCTGATCCCTAGGCTGGTGGTGGAGTCTCTGGGCCGGGCCGGGCTGGTGGAGGTGTCTCTGGGCTGGAGGTGTCTCTGGCTGTGGAGCGAGTGCCGGGCTGGGGCCAACTCACCGCCTTCCCGCTTCTATGTGAAGCCTCAGCCTGGCGGAACCACCTGACGTCGGGCCGGACAAGCCAATCACCTGCCGCCTTGCCCCGCTGACGCCGCGCACTACTTTCTATGCGGAAGGATATTACCGTGGATGCGGTGAAGCGGTCAACGCCCCCAATGGCCAAAACCCGGCTCCCGGCGAGTTGGGGAAAGGGTGGCGGGTTCGAGTCGCCGCTCCGCCACAGACAGGCAACTGCAAAGTTTACAGCCGGTGAAGAGATATTTTGCAGTTCATCAGCAGCGTGGTTTATCCAGAGAAATGTGTGTAATTAATGTAAACAGATCTGGAACTGGGTGCAAAATAATTCCAGTTAAATAAACATGCAGAAGCCGCAAGTTCGTTGTGAAATTAATTTATTACAAACACCACAGAAAGAGTCTTGATACCCGCTGAGAGATCCGCATCCGGTGCAATTAAATATTCCTTCAAACTGAATTATAAACTTATCTTAAACTTATCTTAGTTTTAAACGAATTTTATCAACAAATAAAAATACAGTTTTTATATGTGCGACATTTCCTAACGATTAACAGCAGATGAGATTAAATATGTTTTGATTCCTTGTCGCAAAGTTCGAGTCCGACTTGCAAAATAATTACCGAAAGAAATTTGTGTTGAGTTTTTTGGTTTTTGTTTGAATTTGCACGTTCTCATGAATATTGATGACGGCCTAATCCCCACTTAGAATTACATTTCGGAATAGTCAGTGTAAAGTTTAATGGGACTGCCTTTAATCGAAATCTCAAAAGAAAAAATACGCCATCGCGGAAAATAAATGATTTGGACAAGTACCGTCGGTGGCGAGGTATCAAAGAAAGCCCTCTGCAAGCGTCACTTTTCTTTAGTGAACAAATAAAATACGGTAACAGAATATCATGGAGGGCACAGAATATCCTTAACTGTTTTTGAAAGGTTCGGTGGATTCCACAGAAGACTTTAATAAGCCTGTGCCCATTCTTTTGTTGCTCCCCACAAAATCAACTCATTCTAATTGAAGCGGGAGCTGAAAGCGAGCTAATGTTCAAAGTAAATAGCCGCCAGACGACCAATCGCATTTTTTATTATATGGAACACCTCATCAAAGGGGGTTTACAAGAGTTCCCTCTCGCTCACTAAAGTCATCGATACGAACATATTTTATAACAAAAGGTCACCGATCCATTCAGCACAAACTCACCAATAAATGCAGTTTGCAGAAGTTTTTTTTAAAATTTTGTTTTTTTCACTCCTGCATTTGAAAAGTGAAAAAACTTCAAGGAAGATGATTTTACATGGAAACAAGGAATTTCCATGATAATAAGATTTCGTTACTATGAGCGGGAGAGATGCAACCAATCATTCGAAATAATTAGAAATTGTTCGGGATTAACATTGACATCGTTTATAAAATGCTAATGCCTTTAGAAAAACACAAGATCACATGGCCATTGGTAATTTACCATGCGTACAGACGGCATGGTTGTAGTTGTTATATTGTTCATCCATGATTATGTCCCATTGTCACTGGGATATTTCGCTGTCATTTGGGCGAAAATTGTTGTTCCAATTATCGAGTTAATTTCTAATTCGTGAAGTTATTACTGTGTGGAATACGAGTGCTCGGCATTATTGTTTGAATAAAAATTTTGGCTATACATTTTTGTGAATATCCAAGGTTTTAAAATTATAATTCGATAATAAAAGATAATGCTAATTTGGCGGCGAATCCCCCATAAGATAGGAAGGATTTAGTGGCGGTTTTCATTCAGTGAAGACTCTGTTTAAAATGGGATGATCATCCCGTGTTAAGTATGAAGGTATCAAGTGGCACTAACCTTTGTAATAAGAGTATTTGTCTAATCCGAAATTGCAGTCGGATTTTCTTGAAGCCGAGACGAAAGCCTTGGATCGGGCGGGCGGGCGGGCGGCCGAGAAAAGTTTAACTCTCGTTCCTTCAAAGCTTCAAGTCAGAGACTGCCGCGGGATTCCGAGTCGGCTGATCCCCACATAGACCAAAATAAATAACACTCGGCGGCAATGCGAACTACGGGGTAAATTCTGCAGCAGATTGTAACGGCCACACTTGGTTTATTTTGCTGAAATCATATCAAGGGCTCCGTGAAAAAGGGGTTTGTAATCTCGACGTTCAACACCTGGAGCTACAGTTAAACACTTCAAAGAGTCCAGATGTGACAATTTCCAAAGCCCAGTCCTCAACAACTCATAGGTGAAGCGCCGAAAGTTCACAAACTGCGAGTCTGCACGTTTGTTAGCCTTTTTTTGTGAGTGTTTGTCGTGTCCACTTGTTACTGACAGGTAAGGCTGAAAAACAGAGTCACCGTTTATCATGTGATTTATATTTTATTCGTCGTTATAATAACCGGGGTGTTTTCGATGTGCCGTTACTTGGGTCGGTAAGTTTAAATACACATCGCCTTTGCGATTCTGTGGCCGACGTAGCTTTGAACATATTGTGCACTTTTGCTGACTAATTGGTAGAAAACTGCCTTTAATTCAGAATATATCGGTAATGGACACGGGGACGAGGCCGCGTTGGATCCAACTCATTCATGGAGTTTAGGTCGCAGCGAGTAGCAGGTTCGGGCACTTTGGCGACAGATCCAAATACGTTAAACTGAGCAAGAACGGCGCCGAGAGACACAACAATTCCGTTTAAAAGTATCAGAACGACAGGCGCGACATTAAACTTATTCGCTCCATTTATTCGCGGGCGAGCGAGTCTGTCTTTAGACGAGCGATTGCAAAGACTCTTGTGTGAAAACAGATGGTCCATGCAAGATTGTTTTATAAACCGCCCTTATGGGGAGGAATGGCCTACATTAACCTAAATAAAAACACAGGCGTTGGCGAGCCCGGGTTGGACAATATATTCACATCAAGCTATTGAACAGAATATGCAGGGATTGCAGATTAGGTGTTCACTATAAAATGTTGCCGATTGGATTGAGGACAATGTTGTGGACGCGGCACAATAAGGCGTTCGGTGGAATATTATAACGTGGGCGCGGGGTTATAAAATATATAGAAATATAACGCTGTGACCTGCAGTTGGGTGAGAGATAAATTCTGCACAGCATTCCGCTGTATTGGCAGCGTGGTCTAAATCATCTACAAAATTATCTCCAACAAAAGTGCTAGTTTATGAGTTTAGTTGCAGAAAAACAAGGTGTTGAAACTTCAAGCTTTGATACCGCGGCGAGCTGGCGTTTCGGCTTTTGTTCAGTTTCCTGGTCCACATTGTGAATGCGAAGTGTTCAATCTCCCGGGGAAGCGCGTGTACGGAAAAGCAGTCAGCGCAAACAAGGTGTGCAAAATATCTAATACCATTTTATTAGCCTTATTTCAAATAAATAATGATCGAAGTAACGATAAAGAATAATTTATGGTGCGGTTTAAAATGTTAACACATTAATTGAAATTTATTCAATCACGGTCGATTGCATTTAATATCCAAGGTCTGAAAGCATCGACACGAAGCTCGTGTGGCCTCCGCGCCTGACCCGGGTTACCTGTAACGGGACAACCCGCGCCTGACCCGGGTTACCTGTAACTGGACAACCCGCGCCTGACCCGGGTTACCTGTAACTGGACAACCCGCGCCTGACCCGGGTTACCTGTAACGGGACAACCTGTCCAGAAGTCTGAAGAAGGGTCTCGACCTGAAACGTCACCCATTCCTTCTCTCCAGAGATGCTGCCTGTCCCGCTGTTACTCCAGCTTTTTGTGTTTATATTCAGTTTAAACCAGCACATTGGACAAGCCTGACCCAGGTTACCCACCTGTAAGTGACGGGCCGAGGGGGCGGCGGTGCCAGCAGTTCCTACACATTTGGACCAGCGAGTGTTCCCCAATCTCTAATCAGGTTTTCCCACTGCTCACAGTTTAGTTCATCAACGAGTTAACAGGAAGAGCGATATTTACCGGGAGAATCATCTACCGCGCGAATCTGACGATATTTCTCAAGGATTGTATTGGAAAGTTTGACCTTTAGGGAGCAAAATGTAATTTGCTGAAAGACTTGTTCTGAAGGCGACGTCAGCGGATGAGATGGTGGCAGCTAAAGCCACGGTTATTCCCGGTCCCATCTCTTGCCTGACCCGCGACAACATCAGCCCGACAAGCCAACAACTCACACCGTTGTGAGCACAAACAGCAATCTCTCCGTTAGGAAACACTTCAAAGTTAACTTTTTATTGAAGATTCGTGACCCTGGAATAAATAAACAGGAATATTTCTCCACATACAGCATCCGACCTCAGACTTATGCAGCAATTTGGCGGAAGGTAATTTTGGGCCCTGAAGATGTTTCTGGTCAGCAGGAGCCGGGCATCTTGTTCTGGGAATATCTGCCCTCGTTTATCAGCCCTTTAGAGTTGCGACTAAAACCAGCTTGAGAGAACATCATCACACTCTGTATAATCTTGTTTTTTATATATTTATATCATCCAGATTCCCATCGACTCGACACTCAAATGAAACGGTCACATTCTCTGTTGTGAAATGCAGCAACTAGCAAGCATCGACATTTACACCTTTACATATTTGTTTTAGACTTTTAAAACTTGAAGCAGCCGAAATGTGACAGTCCGATGTGTTTTGGAAGTCTGTAGGCGGGACCCGCGGTCGCAGAGGGACCCGCGGTCGCAGAGGGACCGCAGTCGTAGCGGGACCCGCAGTCGCAGAGGGACCGCAGTCGTAGCGGGACCCGCAGTCGCAGAGGGACCGCAGTCGCAGAGGGACCGCAGTCGTAGCGGGACCCGCAGTCGCAGAGAGTCCCGCGGTCGTAGAGGGAGCCGCGGCGTTTGCGGGAGTGGTTGCGGTGGTTCCCGCAAATCCCGGGCCACACAACGCCATTTGTGATCCGGAATCCATCCCAGAGTCAGTGGCAGACGACTATGTGAAGGAAGCAGCGTGAACAGTAAAGCTGGCCACAAGGAACAAGTTAACAGCTCTGCTAGATTTGTAACCAGTTTCCTTTGGTAGTTTCCTAACTATATCCGATTAAGATCGATCACACTGATACAAATAAAACAATCACAGATTTTTTTTTACAAAATACACTTTGATAAAAGCAGCGAGCGGGCGGGCGGGGGGGGGGGGAGGGAGGACGGGCCAGTGTCCGTCAATGTTCATGCAGTGAGACAGGAGCTCGGGCCTGCTCTGACATCTCACTGAACCACGCATTTATCTTCCTTCTTCACAATCTTGCCTTTGTTTTGTTCCAGAGTTCGTTCCAAATGTTCGTCTTCTTCCTCCGCCCTGGAACAGACAAGATGATGAGCAGACGTGGACATCCCGAGCACCAGCTTCACCCAAACAACCTGCACCTTCTTCAGTCTGTGTTGGCCGCGCGGTTACAGGCGGCAGCTTTGGAGCCCCCCCCACTCTCTGCCCCCCCCCCACTCTCTGCCCCCCCCACTCTCTGCCCCCCCCCCCCACTCTCTGCCCAGCCCCCCCTCTCTGCCCCCCCCCCCACTCTCTGCCCACCCCCCACTCTCTGCCCCCCCCCCACTCTCTGCCCCCCCCACTCTCTGCCCCCCCCACTCTCTGCCCCCCCCCACTCTCTGCCCCCCCCCACTCTCTGCCCCCCCCCCACTCTCTGCCCACCCCCCCACTCTCTGCCCCCCACCCCCCTCTCTGCCCCCCCCCCACCTCTGCCCCCCCCCCCTCTCTGCCCACCCCCCACCCTCTCTCCCCCCCCCCCCCTCTCTGCCCCCCCCCCCTCTCTGCCCCCCCCACTCTAGCCCCCCCCTTCCCCCCCCCACTCTCTGCCCCCCCCCCACTCCTCTGTCCCCCCCCCAACTCTCTTTCCCCCCCCCCTCCCCCCCCCCTCCTCTGCCCCCCCCCCCCCTCTCTGCCCCCCCCCCCCCCTCTGCCCCCCCCCCTCCTCTCCCATCCCCCACTCTCTGCCCCCCCCCCCCCTCTCTCCCCACCCCCACTCTCTGCCCCCCCCCTCTCTTGCCCACCCCCCACTCTCTGCCCCCCCCCACCTCTCTGCCCACCCCCACTCCCTTGCCCCACCCCCACTCTCTTCCCCCCCCCCCACTCTCTGCCCCCCACCCCACTCTCTGCCCCCCCCCACTCTCTGCCCCCCCCCACTCTCTGCCCACCCCCCCAACTCTCTGTCCCCCCCCCCCACTCTCTGCCCACCCCCCCACTCTCTGCCCCCCCCCCACCCCTCTCTCCCCCCAACCCCCCCCCCCCCCCCGGCCGGGCCGGCCCGCCACTCACTGCTTCTCCTGTGCGTCCAGGTCGCGGACGAGCGCGTCCCTCTTGTTCACCAGAATCACCAACTCGTCCAGGAGAAGCTGTTCCCGCCGCTTCTGCGCCTCGGTCTTCTGCCAATCTGCGGGCGGACACACACGGACAGTGTTTTACACAAACCCCGTCTCAGCCCCAAACCTCACCCGCCCCTTCTCCCCACAGATGCTGCGCGTCCCGCTCAGTTACTCCAGCACTTTGTGTCTCCCTTCGGTTAAAGCAGCATCTGCACTTCCTTCTTGCACAAAGCCCCCGGCACTCGGGCTCAGCTGACTTTGTTCAGCAAAGTGCTCTTACTGTTGTACCAGGGTTTACACCGAGCCCCGGCCACTCGCCTCCGGCTCCAGCCTCACTCACTGCCGCCGCCAACACACTCGCTGCCGGCGTTTGTGGCTTCAATGCGGCCGGACACGGGGGAATACGCGGCGGAGCCTTCAGCCACTGCACGGATATATATATATATATATATACACACACACACACCTACACACATCTACATACACCCCTACACACACACACATCTACACACACACACACCTACACACACACACCCTATACCCCACACACACCCCACCCACACTCACCCCCCCACACACACACGCATCCTAAATTCCAGAGTATACAAGCCCACTCACTCCACTCTATCAACATATGACAGTCCCGCTATCCCGGGAATTAACATAGAAACATAGAAAATAGGTGCAGGAGGAGGCCATTCGGCCCTTCGAACCAGCACCGCCATTCATTGTGATCATGGCTGATCATCCCCTATCTATAACCCGTGCCTGCCTTCTCCCCATATCCATTGACTCCACTAGCCCCTAGAGCTCTATCTAACTGTCTCTTAAATCCATCCAGTGATTTGGCCTCCACTGCCCTCTGTGGCAGGGAATTCCATAAATTCACAACTCTCTGGGTGAAAAGTTTTTTCTCACATCAGTCTTAAATGACCTCCCCTTTATTTTAAGACTGTGGCCCCTGGTTCTGGACTCGCCCAATATTGGGAACATTTTTCCTGCATCTAACTTGTCCAGTCCTTTTATAATTTTATATGTTTCTATAAGATACCCCCTCATCCTTCTAAACTCCAGTGAATACAAGCCTAGTCTTTTCAATCTTTCCTCATATGACAGTCCCGCCATCCCAGGGATCAATCTCGTGAACCTACGCTGCACTGCCTCAATCACAAGGATGTCCTTCCTCAAATTAGGAGACCAAAACTGTACACAATATTCCAGATGTGGTCTCACCAGAGCCCTATACAACTGTAGAAGAACCTCTTTACTCCTATACTGAAATCCTCTTGTTATGAAGGCCAACAGTCCATTCTTTTTCTTCACTGCCTGCTGTACCTGCACGCCAACTTTCAGTGACCGGTGTACAAGGACACCCAGGTCTCGCTGCACTCCCCCCCTTACCTAACCTAACCCCATTGAGATAATAATCTGCCCCATTGCTTTTGCCACCAAAGTGGATAACCTCACATTTCTCTATATTATACTGCATCTGCCATGCATCTGCCCACTCACACAACCTGTCCAGGTCACCCTGCAACCTCCTAACATCCTCTTCACAGTTCACACTGCTACCCAGCTTTGTGTCATCCACAAACTTGCTAGTATTGCTCTTAATTCCTTCTTCCAAATCATTAATATATATGGTAAACAGTTGCGGCCCCAACACCGAGCCTTGCGGCACTCCACTCGCCACTGCCTGCCTTTCTTAAAAGGACCCGTTCAGTCCTATTCTTTGCTTCCGGTCTGCCAACCAATTTTCTATCCATGTCAACACCCCACCCTAACCTCGTGAACCTACGCTGCACTCCCTCAATAGCAAGAATGTTCTTCCTCAAATTTGGAGACCAAAACTGCACACAACAGCAGAAGGACCTCTTTGCTCCTATACTCAACTCCTCTTGTTATTAAGCTCAACATGTCATTAGCTTTCTTCACCTCATGCTGTATCTGCATGCTTACTTTCAGTGACTGATGACCAAGGACCCCCAGATCTCATTGTACTTCCCCTTTTCCAAACTTGACATCATTCAGATAATAATCTGCCTTCCTGCTTTTGCCACCAAAGTGGATAACCTCACATTTATCCACATTGAACTGCATCTGCTTTGCATCTGCCCACTCACCCAACCTGTCCAAGTCACCCTGCATTTTTCATAGCATCCTCCTCACAGTTCACACTGCCACCCAGCTTTATGTCATCTGTAAATTTGCTAATGTTACTTTTAATCCCTTCATCTAAATCATGAATGTATATTGTAAATAACTGCTGTCCCAGCACTGAGCCTTGTGGTACCCCACTAGTCACTGCCTGCCATTCTGGAAGAGACCCGTTAATCCCTACTCTTTGTTTCCTGCCTGTCAACCAATTTTCTATCCATGACAATACCCTACTCCCAATACTATGTGCCCTAATTTTGCCCACTAATCTCCTATGTGGGACCTTATCAAATGCTTTCTGAAAGTCCAGGTACACTACATCCACTGGCTCTCCCTTGTCCATTTTCCTAGTTACATCCTCAAAAAATTCCAGAACATTAGTCAAGCATGATTTCCCCTTCGTAAATCCATGCTGAATCGGACCCATCCTGTTACTGCTATCCAAATGTGCGGCTATTTAATCTTTTATAATTGACTCAAGTATCTTCCCCAGCACCGATGTCAGGCTAACTGGTCTATAATTCCCTATTTTCTCTCTCCCGCCTTTCTTAAAAACTGGGATAACATTAGCTACCCTCCAATCCACAGGAACTGATCCTGAGTCTATAGAACATTGGAAAATTATCACCAAGGCATCCACAATTTCTAGAGCCACTTCCTTAAGTGCCCTGGGATACAGACCATCAGGCCCTGGGGATTTATCAGCCTTCAGTCCCATCAGTCGACCCAACACCATTTCCTGCCTAATGTGAATTTCCTTCAGTTCCTCCGTCACCCTAGGTCCTCTGGCCACTGGTACATCTGGGAGATTGTTTGTGTCTTCCTTAGTGAAGACAGATCCAAAGTACCTGTTCAATTCGTCTGCCATTTCCTTGTACCCCATAATAAATTCACTTGTTTCTGTCCTCAAGGGTCCAACTTTGGTCTTAACCATTTTTTTCCTCTTCACATGCCTAAAGAAGCTTTTACTATCCTCCTTTATATTCTAGGCTTTGTACCTCATCTTTTCTCCCTGTTTTGCTTTTTTAGTTATCTTCTGTTGCTCTTTAAAAGGTTCTCAATCCTCTGGCTTCCCACTCATCTTTGCTACGTTGTACTTCTTCTCTTTTATTTTTATACTGTCCCTGACGTCCCTTGTCAGCCACAGTCGCCCCTTACTCCCCTTGGAATCTTTCTTCCTCTTTGGAATGAACTGATCCTGCACCTTCTGTATTATTCCCAGAAATACCTGCCATTGTTGTTCCACTGTCATCCCTGCTAGGGTATCTTTCCAGTCAACTTTGGCCAGCTCCTCCCTCATGGCCCCATAGTCCAACTTTGTTCAACTGTAATACTGACACTTCCGATTTTCCCTTTTCCCTCTCAAATTGTAGATTAAAACATCATATTATGATCACTACTTCCTAATGGCTCCTTTACCTCAAGTTCCTTTATCAAATCCGGTTCATTACTCAACACTAAATCCAGAATTGCCTTCTCCCTGATAGGCTCCAATACAAGCTGCTCTAAGAATCCATCTCGGAGGCACTCCACAAACTCCCTTTCTTGGGGTCCAGTACCAACCTGATTTTCCCAGTCTACCTGCATGCTGAAATCTCCCATAACAACAGTAGCATTATCTTTATGACATGTGAATATTAACTCTTGATTCAATTTGCACCCTATATCCAGGTTACTATTTGGGGGCCTGTAGATATGTCCCATTAGGGTCTTTTTACCCTTACAATTCCTTAGTTCTATCCATACTGACTCCACATCTCCTGTTTCTATGTCACCCCTCGCAAGGGACTGAATTTCATTCCTTACCAACAGAGCTACCCCACCCCCTTTGCCCACCTGTCTGTCTCTTCGATAGGAGGTATACCCTTGAATATTCAGTTCCCAGCCCTGGCCCTCTTGCAGCCATGTCTCTGTAATTCCCACATCATACTTGCCAGTTTCTAACTGAGCCTCAAGCTCATCCACTTTATTTCTTATACTTTGTGCATTCATATATAATACTTTTAATCCATTACGCCCCTCACAAACCCAGTCGACCCATTCATTCATCGTATGTCAGTATCACGGGAATACATGGTATCCTGGGAATTAACCTTGTAAACCTACGCTGCACTCACTCAATAGCAATAATGTGCTTCCTCAAATTAGGAGACCAAAATTGCACACAATACTACAAGTGCGGTCTCACCAGGGCCCTGTACAACTTCCTTGCCAGGGCCCATGTAGGACTTCCTTGCTCCTAAACTCAAATCCTCTCGCAATGAAGGCCAATATGCCATTAAGCTTTCTTCACTGCCTGCTGTACATGTTTGCTTACTTTCAGTGACTGTTGTACAAGCACACCCAGGTCTCGTTGCACCTTCCCATTTCCTAATCTGACACCATTCAGATAATAGACACAAAATGCTGGATTAACCCAGCGGAACAGGCAGCATCTCTGGAGATAAGGAATGGGCGACGATTCGGGTCGAGACCCTTCTTCAGTCTGAACTTGGAGAAATCACATTTAATTCACTCGTCCAAATCGTTAATATATATTGTAAATAACCGGGGTCCCAGCACCGAGCCTTGTGGCATCCAACTAGTCACTGACTATAAGTTTTTATAGATATGTGAAGAGAAAAAGATTAGTTAAAACAAATGTAGGTCCCTTGCAGTCAGAAACAGGTGAATTGATCATGGGGAACAAGGACATGGCAGACCAATTGAATAACTACTTTGGTTCTGTCTTCACTAATGGCCGGTTCTCACGGTGCGACCTGACGCAAGATGTCACCAGAGTGAAGTGGTCGTGGTCCAGCACGAGTTCCGCACGATATAACGGGGGGTAGATAAAGAGTTCTCACGGTACTCGGCATTTGTGCGAGTGACTTGTCCGTCTCCCGATCTTTCCCGTTAATCGTGAATGAACATCGTGGACTGTAGTGTAGTTAATTACGTGACACAAATGATGAAACTTTTTTTCACACACTATATAAATATCCTCCGTTCGTAGAATTGGCTCATTTGCAGACATGCCTATACAAAGTTGGTTCGAGTACAGGCTGATTGTTATTTTCATTGACGCGCTGTATGCATTAGCGCAACATGTGCATCGAAAACGCTTGCGTGAAGGCAGAAGGGTGAGATTAATTAAAAAGAGAATTAAGAGGAAGTCTCACTGGGTTAAGCCCATGTTTCAACGGAGACCTCAATTTGGACAATATGAGCAACTGCTTAATGTGCTGTGCGAAGAGGATAAAAGTGCATTCAAAAACTTTGTCAGAATTTCACCCGAGCTCTTTAATGAGTTAAAGAATAATTTGGGACCTCTGCTGAAGAAGACTGACACTGTAATGAGAAAGGCACTGGAACCACGGTTGCGCATAGCAATCACCCTCCGCTACTTGGCCTCAGGCGATTCTTATAAAAGTCTATCTTACAACTTTCTTGTCGCCACCAACAGCATCTGTGGTATTGTCCGAGAAACCTGTGAGGCGATCATCCAATTTTATTCAGCTGAAGTGATGGAATGCCCCAGTACACCAGATGCGTGGAAGAGAGTTGCACTGGGGTTTGAAAACAGGTGGAACTTTGCTCACACATGTGGGGCTTTGGATGGCAAGCATGTGGCAATTCGTAAACCACCCGGAGGTGGCTCAAATTATTTCAATTACAAGAAATTCCACTCAATTGAACTCATGGCGGTGGTTGATTATAACTACAACTTCCTGTATGTTGATGTGGGCACACCTGGAAGTGTTGGTGATGGCCGGATTTGGAAAGAAACCTGGCTTGGAAAGAAAATGGAAGGTGGAACAGCAGGCATGCCTGATCCAGAACCTCTGTCAGGAGAAGACAGCCCGGACATCCCATATGCGATGGTTGCTGATGAAGCCTTTGCACTACGGCCCTGGATTATGAAGCCATATCCACAGAGGAATCTAACTAGGGAACAGAGGATCTTCAATTACAGGCTGTCAAGGGCCAGGAGGGTAGTAGAAAATTATTTTGGCATCTTGGCAAACAGATTTAGATGCTTGCTCAAGACAATGGAGCAGAAGCCCAAGAATGTTGAGACTATAGTATATGCAGCATGTGTTCTGCACAACCTGATCCGAATGAGAGGTGCAGCTGCTGGATCAGCAACATCCATCCAGGACGGATCTCTGATCTGCAAGTCTCTGCAAGTCTCTGCAAGTCTTACTGTGAAAAAGATTCTCAAACAATGACAATTAGGTGGGACGTCCTCGATGGACACATGGTCCATTGGCGATATTGAGACCACCTTTTTTACTCACCTTATGTCCCCTCTGTCAAGCTTCCGGGTTTACCGTTCGCAGGAGTTCCCACGGTACCCGCAGGAGTCATTACGGATATCGCACTGGCATCTGCGTTCATACAATGTTGCAACGCTCACCAAAAAGTGCTCAAGTCACTCCTGGAGAAATTCAAAAATGTTTGAATTTTCTCCCGACCTTACAAAGTTACACGACTACCTGCCGTTAGCGCCACGGAGGTCCTCGGTGGTCCACGAATGCCGTACTGTTATCGCAGGAGGTTCCCACGATGTTAAACTCTTGTTAAGTCTTGCGTCAGGTCGCACCGTGAGAATGCCCTTTAAGGAAGACATAAATAATCTGCCGGAAATAGCAGGGGACCGGGGGTCAAATGAGATGGAGGAACTGAGTGAAATCCAGGTTAGCCAGGAAGTGGTGTTAGGTAAATTGAATGGATTAAAGGCCGATAAATCTCCAGGGCCAGATAGGCTACATCCCAGAGTATTTAAGGAAGTAGCCCCAGAATTAGTGGATGCATTAGTGATAATTTTTCAAAACTCTTTAGATTCTGGAGTAGTTCCTGAGGATTGGAGGGTAGCTAATGTAATCCCACCTATTAAAAAGTGAAGGAGAGAGAAAACGGGGAATTACAGACCAGTTAGTCTAACATTGGTAGTGGGGAAACTGCTAGTCAGTTATTAAAGATGGGAGAGCAGCACATTTGGAAAGTGGTGAAATCATTGGACAAAGTCAGCATGGATTTATGAAAGGTAAATCATGTCTAACGAATCTTATAGAATTTTTCGAGGATGTAACTAGTAGTGTGGATTAGGGAGAACCAGTGGATGTGTTATATCTGGACTTTCAGAAGGCTTTAGACAAGGTCCCATAAGAGATTAGTATGCAAACTTAAAGCACACGGTATAGGGGGTTCAGTATTGATGTGGATAGAGAACTGGCTGGCAGACAGGAAGCAAAGAGTAGGAGTAAACGGGTCCTTTTCAGAATGGCAGGCAGTGACTAGTGGGGTACCGCAAGGCTCAGTGCTGGGACCCCAGCTATTTACAATATATATCAATGATTTGGACGAGGGAATTGAATGCAACATCTCCAAGTTTGCGGATGACACGAAGCTGGGGGCAGTGTTAGCTGTGAGGAGGATGCTAAGAGGCTGCAAGGTGACTTGAATTGGTTGGGTGAGTGGGAAAATGCATGGCAGATGCAGTATAATGTGGATAAATGTGAGGTTATCCACTTTGGTGGCAAAAACAGGAAAGTAGACTATTATCTGAATGTTGGCAGATTAGGAAAAGGGGAGATGCAACGAGACCTGGATATCATGGTACACCAATCATTGAAAGTGGGCATGCAGGTGCAGAAGGCAGTGAAGAAAGCGAATGGTATGTTGGCATTCATAGCAAGAGGATTTGAGTATAGGAGCAGGGAGGTTCTACTGCAGGTACACAAAATTGCTGGGGAAACTCAGCGGGTGCAGCAGCATCTATGGAGCGAAGGAAATAGGCGACGTTTCGGGCCGAAACCCTTCCTCAGACTTCTACTGCAGTTGTACAGGGTCTTGGTGAGACCACACCTGGAGTATTGCGTACAGTTTTGGTCTCCTAATCTGAGGAAAGACATTCTTGCCATAGAGGGAGTACAGAGAAGGTTCACCAGACTGATTCCTGGGATGTCAGGACTTTCATATGAAGAAAGACTGGATAGACTCGGCTTGTATTCGCTAGAATTTAGAAGATTGGGGGGGGGGGGATCTTATAGAAAAGTACAAAATTCTTAAGGGATTGGACAGGCTAGATGCAGGATGATTGTTCCCGATGTTGGGGAAGTCCAGAACAAGGGGTCACAGTTTAAGGATAAGGGGGAAGTCTTTTAGGACCGAGATGAGAAAAACTTTTTTCACACAGAGAGTGGTGAATCTGTGGAATTCTCTGCCATATAAGGTAGTTGAGGCCAGTTCATTGGCTATATTTTAGAGGGAGTTTTGGCCCTTGTGGTAAAGGGATCAGGGGGTATGGAGAGAAGGCAGGTACAGGTTACTGAGTTGGATGATCAGCCATGATCATATCGAATGGCGGTGTAGGCTCGAAGGGCAGAATGGCCTACTCCTGCACCTATTTTCTATGTTTCTATTCTGAAAAGGACCCATTAATTCCTACTCTTTGCTTTCTGTCTGCCAACCAGTTCTCTATCCATGTCAATACCCTACCCCCAACACCAAGTGCTCTAATTTTGCACCCTAATCTCTTGTGTGGGACCTTGTCAAAGATACATCCACTGGCTCTCCCTCATCCATTCTACTTATATCCTCAAAAAATTCCACAGATTAGTGAAGCATGATTTCCCCTTCATAAATCCATGCTGACTTTGACCGATCCTGTTACTGCTTTCCAAATGGGCTGCTATAACAACTTTAATAATCAACTCAAGCATCTTCCCCACTGCTGATGTCAAGCTAACTGGTCTATAATTCCTCATTTTCTCTAACCCACTTTTCTTAAAAATGGAGGGTTACATTGGCTACCCTCCAGCCCACAGGAACTGATCCAAAGTCAAGAGAACATTGGAAAATTATCACCAATGCATCCACGATTTCTAGGGCCACCTCCTTGAATACTCTGGGATGCAGACCATCAGGCCCCGGGGATGGGATCTGCCTTCAGTCCCAACAGTTTACCCAACACCATTTGCTGTCTAATGCGGATTCCCTTCAGTTGCTCCATATCCTCACTCACAGGGTGAATGGACAGAGTCGTTTACCCACCGTAGGGGAATCAAGAATCAGAGGACAGGTTTGAGGTGAGAGGGGGAAGATTTAATAGGAACCTGAGGGACAACATTTTCATATAGTGGACGGTACAAATATGGAGTGAGCTGCCAGAGGAAGTAGTTGTTGGAAGTACTATAACAACATTCGGTCAAGTGCCTGGATAGAAAAGGTTTAGAGGGACACAGGCCAAATGCGGGGGGTGGGACAGGGAATGGGACTAGCTTAGATGGGGCATCTTGATTGACATGGACAAGTTGGGCCGATGGGCCTGTTCCTGTGCTGTAAGACACCAGGACTACTGCAAGGGCTAACCAATGTGTTGTATATTTGTTTAGATAACATTACTGCCTTACTCCCAAAAAGAAAATATATTAAATATATTTGGTGAGCTAAATAGCTTGACATGTGAATACTCATCTTTGCATTCAGTTCGCAGTGCACAGTGAACTGTAATATGGTGACGTGGCCTCCTGAGTTTGCTCCATTATTCAGTCAATCAAGGCTGATCTTCCATATCAGCCCTTCCTTTCCTCTTTGTTTCTGCATCTCTATATGCATCTGGTCACAGCCTTGAATGTGCTCAACAAAGTAGCTCAAGCAATAATTCCAAATTAAAATGTCAAACTACTGAGTGAAGAAATTCCTCCTTGTATTCCAAAATGACCTCTTCCACAAAAAACACGACAGATTCTCAGCATCCAACCGTCAAGGGTTCGAAGAGATATAAATGTGTTAAGAGGATATTGGACATGTAATGCAGCCGCTTCTCATCTATTCTCTAAACGGTGGAACCTTCTTGTATCCCTTCACGGCAATGAGTGGACCAGAAACAGGCATCGCCCCAACTACCAATGCCTAATAACATTTCAGCAAGGTATCCGTTCTCTGTACTCCAATGTCCTTGCAATAAAAGCTCACAGATCATTTACCAGTATTTTACCTTCTGACGTATGTAAATGTACACTCACATTTCTCTGCATTTAACATGCTGCAGTCTCTCACCTTAAATAAACCTGCCTTTCCAGCCAAATCATTAACTTCACACCTCTACATTACACCCCGCCTACAATCTTCTTTCTTACTCGGTTAATCTGCAAGTACCATTTTGCAGGCTCTCGGTGGCTCCCCACAACTTACTTTTCGAAGTATCTGTGTGTGAGCAGCAGCCCTGGATCCACACACTTGTTCTCCTCACCCCGTTCATCAGTAGAGGCTGTAAACAGCCCAGCCCCCGGGGGCTAGCTGCACGCAGCCAACATATTTATTGCTTCTCTTTTCTGTCTCAATCCAAAATAATATATTTCTTCAATCCCATGAGGTCCAATCTTCTAAGGCATTTCATCAAATGAACTCAAAATACAAATATCCTCCTCCTCTCCATACAGCCAGTTGTCTGCTCTCCAACCTGTAACATGGCAGCTCTCAAACAGCACTACATCAAAGGATATGATAGCCTTTAGTTCAAACACATTTCCACTCACATTTCTTTACTGACTGAGAGGGGAAGGAGGTGATTCTGAGCCAAATTTGCTTACATAAATCGTGAAAAACTATATTTTGGCTGATAGGATCATTTAATTTCCATTGTAGGGAATGTTATCAAACTTGGAGCAGCAGATTAATGGCAGAGCTCTCTCTGCTTCTCCCACCAGCTACACTGCTGCCCATGTTCAAGGCATGTACTTACCATGTTACAATATCTTTGTACAAACACACCAACAAGTGTGACACTGTTGGGTCTTGTTCAGACACTTTAGTCCACTGATTACCCAGTTCCAAGGAACTTCTTTCTATCTGATGAGAAACCAAAGGATTCCATACTTTGGTTCACAACTTCTGCTTATACAAATCTCCAATTTAATACATAAGTCTCCAAATTCCCGCAAAAAGCTGCAATATATCTGAGATTGGGCAATGATGTGGATTATCTGAGTAGTTAAACAAAGGTCGGCAAGCTGAGTGTTCAGCTGCTAGAGGAGGTAGGTACTATAACAACATTTTAAAGACATTTGAACAGGTACATGGACAGGAAAGATTTAGAGGAATATGGACCAAATGTGGGCAAATGGGACTAGCTTTGATGGAGCATCTTGGTTAGCCTGGACGAGTTGGGCCGAAGGCCCAGTTTCCTTGCTGTATGACTCCATGACTCTACCTCGAATAACATTCCTAATTTTCAAAGATGTATGGAATCTACAGTCACAGAAATTCACATCATAAACCTGCTACTTGACAGCAAGCCTTTTCTTTGAGAACCTGTCATATCTACACACAAGGCTTGGTTGTAATGATATCCAAACAGAATTCACCGTCTGAGCTCACAACGGGACATGACGAAGGTACCACTGGAGGATTGGAACACATGAAAACATCTCTGCCTATATCAGTCTCTTCACTTGTGGATAATGGTAACGAGGACAGAACAAATACCAACTTTCTCTAACTGCTTGCTCACCATAAACCCAACATTTGCTGTGGGAAAGGTACGAGTGTTTGAAATTGGTTGATGGAGATTTTCAGTTTAGTTTATTGTCACGTATACTGAGGTCCAGCTTTAACCGTCTGCCATCAGTTCCCATCCATCACGGTAATGATAAGATAACTGGACACCTTCTCCTTCCTGAGTTCCACATTCACTTGACAATTCACCAATGGTACTTAATGTACATCATAATCTGAACACGCTTCTGTAAAAATGGAATTCCCTGATCCTAATGAATTTCTGAAAACATTTTAATTGAATAAAATGCATTATTTTCATTTTTGCTCTTTCACAATTGTGCCAGAAACAGCTGATCCCCTCACAACTCTGAGGTTCTACAACAAATTCTTGTTCAAATGCTCATCAAATAAAGAGGAAAACAATTATAACAATCAAAAATAATATTCCCATTTAAAATTATAACCCTGCAGAAATAAAAACGTTTACTTAAAATATCTATCTATCCATCCATCCATCCATCCATCCATCCATCCATCCATCCATCCATCCATCCATCCATCCATCCATCCATCCATCCATCCATCCATACATACATACATCCATCCATCTATACATCCATCCATCCATCCATCCATCCATCCATCCATCCATCCATCCATCCATCCATCCATCCATCCATCCATCCATCCATCCATCCATCCATCCATCCATCCATCCATCCATCCATCCATCCATATACCTATAAAACTCTGATCTTGTATGTGGATTTGTGTATTTATCACATCTTCTCGAAAAAACGACGTGGTAACGGTAACATTTTTACATATTCCGATAGAGATTTACGCTGTGAAGTCAAAAATCGCCTTATCTGAACATTTCATGCAATATTTCTCGTTATTAATCAAAATGTTCAAAAATCTGAAAAAACTGAAAATAAAACCGGCTGGCTTTGGCTGATGACGTCACAATGGGTCTGCGTGTTGTGTTCACGCGCTGCGAGCGACGTTGCCCGGTCGCTCGCGCTCTCTCCCCCCCTCCACTCCCCCTCCTCTCTCCCCCCCTACTCTCTCCCCCTCTTCTCTCTCCCCCCTCTCTCCCCCCTCCTTTCTCTCCCCCTCCTTTCTCTCCCCCCTCTCCCTTTCCCCACCCCTCTCCCACCCCCCTCTGCCCTCACTCTCTACCCCCCTCCCTCTCTAGACGCGCCTGCGATTTGGGGGCTATGCGTCAGTGGATAGGGCGGGGATGGGGTAAAAGGAGCCAATGAATAATATTAACATAATATCACGGGGAGTGGTTAGTGTGTGCGTGTGTGGGGGATGGTTAGTGTGTGTGATTCCGCAGACCACCCTCCCCCCCCCCCCGCACCCGCGCATTGAGGGGACGGGACCCCTCAATGCGCATAACATGTAACTAGGAAAATGGACAAGGGAGAGCCAGTGGATATAGTGTACCTGGAATCAGAAAGCATTTGATAAGGTCCCACATAGGAGATTAGTGGGCAAAATGAGGGCACATGGTATTGGGGGTAGAGTGCTGACATGGATAAAGAAGTGGTTGGCAGACATGAAAAACAAAGAGTAGGGATTAACGGGTCCCTTTCAGAATAGCAGGCAGTGACTAGTGGGGTATCGCAAGGCTCGGTGCTGGGACCGCAGCTATTGACAATATACATCAATGATTTGGATGAAGGGATTCAAAGTAACATTAGCAAATTTGCAGATGACACAAAGCTGGGTGGCCGTTGTAAACTGTGAGGAGGATGCTATGAGAATGCAGGGTGACTTGGACAGGTTGGGGGAGTGGGCAGTTGCATGGCAGATGAGGTTTAATGCGGATAAATATGAGGTTATCCACTTTGTTAGCAAAAACAGGAAGCAGATTACTATCTAAATGGCGTCAAGTTGGGAAAAGGGGAAGTACAACGGAATCTGGGGGTCCTTGTACATCAGTCTATGAAAGTAAGCATGCAGGTACAGCAAGCAGTGAAGAAAGCGAATGGCATGTAGGCTTTCATAACAAGAGGAGTTGAGTATAGGAGCAAAGAGGTCCTTCTGCAGTTGTACAGGGCCCTAGTGAGACCACACCTTAAGTATTGTGTGCAGTTTTGGTCCCCTAATTTGAGGAAGGACATTCTTGCTATTGAGGGAGTGCAGCGTAGGTTTACAAGTTTAATTCCCGGGATGGCGGGACTGTCAATTACTGAGAGAATGGAGCAGCTGGGCTTGTACACTCTGGAGTTTAGAAGGATGAGAGGGCATCTCATTGTAACATATAAGATTGTTAAGGGCTTGGACACACTAGAGGCAGGAAACATGTTCCCGCTGCTGGGGGAGTCCAGAACCAGGGGCCACAGTTTAAGAATAAGGAGTAAGCCATTTAGAACGGAGACGAGGAAACACTTTTTCTCACAGAGAGTGGTGTCTGTGAAATTCTCTGCCTCAGAGGGCGGTGGAGGCAGATTCTCTGGATGCTTTCAAGAAAGAGCTAGATAGGGCTCTTAAAAATAGTGGAGTCAGGGGATATGGGGAGAAGGCAGGAACGGGTTACTGATTGGGGATGATCAGCCATGATCACATTGAATGGCGGTGCTGGCTCGAAGGGTCAAATGGCCTACTCCTGCACCTATTGTCTGTGGTCTGTTGTAATATATACTCAACGAAGTGTCACACGGGAGGCCTGGTCCCCCATCGCAGAGGGAGGGACAGGTGAGGTAGTGGGGAAGGGGAGGAGGGGAGGGGAAAGAGGGAGTGTGAAGACAAGGGGGAGGGGGTGCTGGGATATGAGGGGGAATGGAGGAGGATAGGGGTAGCGATGGCGAGGCGCAGTTAGGGGGAGGGTTGCCGTGACTCGCGTCACAACGGGGATCTCTGGCGTCACAACGGGAACCCCTCAGCCGCGCCTGCGCAGTTGGGGGCTATGGGTGGGTGGTGGACAAGGCCCAACGGGTCCGCAACTGGTCTAATAAAAAAATTAAAATGAATAATATGAATAAGCAGATTTAAATTAAATTTTCTCTCTGTAACAAAGGAAATTAAATTTATACAAATAATTATTTTAAGCCTGCTTATTAAGTGACAATTTATAGCTAAAGATGTTTAATGAAATTCAAATACCAGTTGTTGACTATATACTACTTTTTACCACTCAAGGTACCAGCAACTGGATGCTCCACTTCAAATTGTTGTTTCAACAAATTGGGTTGTAAATTTGTGAAAATCACCATGCTGTTGTGAATGCTGCACTAGGGATTGCAATCTGCTCTTATCTTCAGTCCCAGTCAACTGGCATTCCAGAAAGAGTGCGCGGCATCATCAGAGCATCCATTTGATAGGATTCTACTGCTGGACCTAATCAATCTCTAGAATACTGTGGCTGCGCCGTGCAACAAAGCTAAAATAGATTTACAAATGGGGTTTTAGGGGGATAAGCTTCTTCACAGGATTACATATTGATTTTAAATATAAAAAAGCTTATCATATAAACCGTAACTACAAAAATAGTGAACCTATGCATGAATCCTTTTAGCAGAGCTTTCACTTCAAACTACAAACTGGGGATGAATAAAGCAGCACAAAATCCAGAGAAAGATCCATTTCGTGGGTTAACAACATAAACAGAATGTTTTAGAAAGCATCCTTGGGCCATGCATAAAACAAACCATGAGCAGCTACTCAAAAATAACAGCAGATATTCATTTGACATCCAAAACTACAAAAACATACAGACAATGCCTTGATGTAAGAATCACGCAGACAATGTTACCCTTTCAATTGTGACAGCATTAAAATATCTTCGAAATACCACGCTCACTTTGTGTGTTAAGGTGTAATCAGTGAAATATGTTAAATCAGAACAAATACTACATTCAATTTTTATTTCAATCCAGATGTTTTAAAATCCTGACTGGATACTAAATTGGCAATAAATGATTGCTGCCAGCAAGAACTGATCTACAATTACAATGCCGACCAGGCCATGTACAGGGATTTTTATAGACTCCATTACACACATTCCCTAAGTTTAACATAAGGCAGTTTAATTACAGAGATGTGAGACTTCCAATTCTTGCAATCACCACATCATGGTTTACATCTCCTCCAACATTGCAAGGGGGAAAGACAGCTACAAATCATTAATTGCTGATGGATAAGCAGAGAGAACTCATATGTCGGTGGAGCATTACAGATACTTTGATGTTTTTATTTGAGTGAAATACCATTTAAACATAATGTATGGGTGAAAAATATCAGTTTAATATTCTTACAAGAATATTTTTCAGAAACTTCACCATTGGGCTAACCTCCTAGATGAGAAACAAAGACAGACGGGAAACAGATGTCTTTGCAAACTGCTTCAATCTTTAAAGTATTGAATATTAGTTAAATTCATTTAAATATTCTGTTGTTACAAAAAGTGGGACTTGGATGTTAACAGTACCAGCACGTTTGTCATTTGGAAATGCCAAGCTTAAGACTGTAGGAGGATGGAACTCGATGCAGCAGTGCCACTGGAGGCAACTTTATACAAGTGATATACAAGTGATCAGATATTACAATCGCTTTAAATCTCTACTCCCACACCAACATTTCTTACTTGAACTGAGATTTCCTTAAACTCCTCTCAGATCTGTCTGTACTTTGACTCCCGGCACCTGAAGGCCTACCGCAGCAACCCCTAGCACGCCGTAGAAAGCATTTTATCAGGATGCATTACAGCTTGGTTTGGGAACAGCTCCATCCACGACCGCAAGAAATCGCAGCGAATTGTGGATGCAGCCCAGACCATCACACAAACCAACCTCCCTTCCATTGACTCCATCTACACCTCACATTGTCTCGGCAAGGCCTGCAGCATAATCAAGGACAAGCCTCACCCTGGCATCTTCTCTCCTGCCCCATCGGGCAAAAGGTACAGAAGCGTGAAAATTCACACCACCAGATTCAGGGACAGTTTCTTCCCAGTTGTTATCAGGCACCTGAATTATCCTACCACAATTCGAGCGCAGTCCTGAACTATTATCTACCTCATTGGTGACCCTCGGACTATCTTTGATCGGACTTTGCTGTCTTTACTTTGCACTAAACGTTATTCCCTTATCATGTATCTGTATCACATTGAATGGCGGTGCTGAAATGGCTCAATTGTTATCATGTATTGTCTTTCCGCTGACTGGTTAGCACGCAACAAAAGCTTTTCACTGTACCTTCATACACGTGACAATAAACTAAACTGAATTGAACAGATTGGATATCACATTTAACCGTGTTGTGATAACAGCTTGCTTTGTTGCATAGGCTGAGTGACCCTGTCAAATACACAAGCTGAACAGCAATGTACATTTCAGCAAGAGCTGACCAAGTTTCCAACAGTTCCCCAACTGCTGCAGCAGAGCACTGACGTTTTCAGTAATTGCCACATAACTGCTTCATGAAGTAGCCAAAGAGAAACTGTCTGCACATAACTAATACAATGGTCAGCAAATGTACAGGAAAGTGCTCAGATACAACTAACATCGAAAGGTCAAGAGCAGGTTGATAAACACTCTTCATATGCTAGCAATGGGTTCTGCACAGGCTACTGAACTGTCTACTCAACTCTGTCATCAACAGAGCAAGAAATCAGCAGAACAGTCTGGTAAACACTGATATGAATGGGACCAGTGAATGCACAACTCTTTTTCACTGCCCTGTCATCTGTGGTTACAGCACTATCTAAAGAACTAGGAAGCCCTTGGGACTGAAATAAGGAAGACTGATAATTACATATGTGCTACTATGAACATTATTTATCTCTTTGCTTCTGAGCATTTAACCAAAATGATTTACTCGTAAGACTCTCAAATGGAGCAGAGCACCACGGATTTATTTAATGCTGAAGAATATAAAAAACAGAAAATGTAGGTGACTATTTATTAATTTAATTAAATTTAAAAAAAAATAGCCTTTGGATAAACTAAAAAGTTTAGCAAGCTGAATTATTCAGATCAGCAATTGCCTAAATACATACTATAGAATGTGTGTATAATATTGTTTATACAGCTTGAGGCAGGATGATGTGAACTGTTATCCCTGAGGAGCTAATAAATTATGTACCCAGTGCATGCACCATCGGGTTTTCCAGGCTGAATCCAGACAGAGATTTGGATCCTACTGTTTGTGGTACCCTGATGTTAATCTCTGAATCCAGAAATACAAGAAGTGTTGTGGGAGTTTTTACTCTTATCTCTGATTACAGCCAATAACAACTAATTGTTTATTCTGGGTGCTTTGAGCTGCATCCATTGAAAATTCACAACAAATGCAAATTTGTAGCAATAGTGAAGTTTAATGCGCGTATTTGTTCCTGTTACAAACTATACCACAGGGGAGGGAGCAGTGATTCAAATTACATTCACTTCTTCAGCGGTTTCTAACTCTGTACTAATGTCATACCATTAATTGCTGAGCAAATTAACAACAGCATTCAGAAGCTTACCATCAGAGATTCACATCACAAAAGGAGGCCATTCGGTCCACTGAGTCCATGCTGGGCAAATACAGAGAAGGTTACTTCACTTCCTTGCTCTGCTCTTGGTCCACAGCCTGGGATAGGGCTCAGGAATCCATTCGGGTATTTTTTTTTAATGCAGAGCCTTTCTCTATCTCTTCAATCTCTATATCAGCGATCTGCCACGCACGACCTTGCGCCAGTATGTATACGGAGATGACCTGGCCCTACTGCATTCGGACAGGAGTTGGTCAAATGTGGAGGATGTGCTCTCGGCGGATATGGAACTTGTCGCGGGCTACCTTAAAACCTAGAGACTAAAACTGAGTGTGGCAAAAACCACCACAACGGCCTTTCACCTGAACAACAAGGAAGCTCAATGCCAGCTAACCGTCACCCTCAATGGGTCACCCCTACCCTATAACACATTTCCTACATACCTCGGGGTGAAACTAGATCGGCAGCTGACCTACAAGCAACACCATGAAGCTCTCCGTGCTAAAGTCTCGGCGCGGAACAACCTCCTGCTGCTTGGCTGGATCTTCATGGGGCGCCAGGACATCTATGCTCTGAACCAGTCTCTTGCACTCGTGTACAGCGCCGCTGAGTACGCCGCCCCAGCATGGTGCCGCAGCGCTCATACTAGCAAGCTAGACTCCATCCTCAACGACACCATGCGGATCATCACCGGCTGCCTACGCCCTACTCAGACGGATCCTCTGCCGTTGCTCGCAGGTATCGCACCCGCCAAGCTTCGCAGAGTACTTAGACAATAGACTATAGGTGCAGGAGTAGGCCATTCAATGTAATCATGGCTTATCATCCCGAATCAGTATCCCGTTCCTGCCTTCTCCCCATATCCCCAGACTTCGCTATCTTTAAGAGCCCTATCAAGCTCTCTCTTGAAAGTATCCAGAGAACCGGCCTCCACCGCCCTCTGAGGGAGAAAAAGTGTTTCCTCGTCTCCGTTCTAAATGGCTTACTCCTTATTCTTAAACTGTGGCCCCTAGTTCTGGACTTCACCCACAGGCTGGTGTGCAAGGCCCCATCGGACGCCAAACATCCTTTACACCATTTCGCCCAGAACTCACAGCAACTGGGACCTCAACACCTGTCATCTCGTCGCCCCTTCTCCCGTCACGCAGCGACACTCTGTGGCTCCAGTTTCAACACACTAGGAGCATTGAGAACTAGCTGGGAACAGACTTCGCGACCTCCTCAATTCACTGTTGCACCGAACACCACAGCCCCACCCGGCTCAGACCTGCCCCACAAAGAGTGGGTCGCCCTGAACCGGCTCCGTACAGGGGTCGGCCGGTTCAACGCCAACATGCATCGCTGGGGGCTGCGTTCATCAGCAGCCTGCATGTGTGGTGGACCAGCAAACAGCGCAGCAGCACGTCATTTTCGACTGCGCTGTCCTCCGCCCCCCTGGTGGAGGGGTAGACCTCATGGCACTCGACAACAGCACATTGAACTGGCCACAGCGCCTGGAGGCCATTACATAACCTCTGCTGCCTCAAACACAAGAAGAGAAGAAGTAGCAGGTCAGGCAGCATCCGTGGGATGAGACATGTAGTTATGATGAAAGGACACTCATCTAAAATGTTAACTCAGTTTCCCTCCTCATAGATGTTGTTTGACCTGCTGATCATTTGTTTTTTGTTAGTCCGGGTCCATTTATTTCCTTTTCCCTAACTGTGCTGAATCTAACAGAGTGAGATCCCTGTCTCCAAGATGTTTTCCACTGCCACCTCTTCCATTTGCCTGGCCTCATTCCACAAACTAACTCTGGTGAAGTTGATTTTCTTAGGTGGGCTTCCTTTGCTTGAACACCGGGTGGCGCCAGCAATGGCTGCCTCGCCAACAGTCTGTCTGTTCTTTCCTTCTTTGTGATTTAATATAGCGGGAGAGGGGGTTGTGGGAAACTTTTTCTAATCTCTTAGTTCAATGGAGATGAGATTTTTTTCCCCACTGTATCTCCTTCTGCACTGCGACCTAACATCGGGGAGTTGGTGGCCTTTGCTGGAGACTGATTTTTGAGAGCTCAAATGTGGGGAGCCTATGGGACGTACTATCACGGAGCCCATGATCCCTTTGCCAGGGATTGACCTCAGAGTTCCAGCCGTGGGTGCTTGTGGACTTAACATCACGGACCTTGCGGTCTTTGGTCAGAGACCGACTTCGGGAATTCGAAGCCGCTGGAGCTTCGATCACCCCGACGCAGGAGCTTGAATCACCCCGACGCAGGAACTTGAATCACCCCGAAGCGGGAACTTCGATCACCCCGACGTGGGAACTTCGATCACCCCGACACGGGAACTTCGATCACCCCGACACGGGAACTTCGATCACCCCGACGTGGGAACTTCGATCACCCCGACGTGGGAGCTGGAATCACCCCGACACGGGAACTTCGATCACCCCGACGTGGGAACTTCGATCACCCTGACATGGGAACTTCGATCACCCCGACGTGGGAACTTCGATCACCCCGACACGGGAACTTCGATCACCCCGACACGGGAACTTCGATCACCCCGACACGGGAACTTCGATCACCCCGACATGGGAACTTGAATCACCCCGACACGGGAACTTCGATCACCCCGACGTGGGAACTTCGATCACCCCGACGTGGGAGCTGGAATCACCCCGACACGGGAACTTCGATCACCCCGACGTGGGAACTTCGATCACCCCGACATGGGAACTTCGATCACCCCGACGTGGGAACTTCGATCACCCCGACACGGGAACTTCGATCACCCCGACACGGGAACTTCGATCACCCCGACGTGGGAACTTCGATCACCCCGACGTGGGAACTTCGATCACCCCGACGTGGGAACTTCGATCACCCCGACGTGGGAACTTCGATCACCCCGACACGGGAACTTCGATCACCCCGACACGGGAACTTCGATCACCCCGACGTGGGAACTTCGATCACCCCGACACGGGAACTTCGATCACCCCGACGTGGGAACTTCGATCACCCCGACGCGGGAACTTCGATCACCCCGACACGGGAACTTCGATCACCCCGACGCGGGAGTTTGAATCACCCTGACGCAGGAGCTTCGATCACTGGCTGCCTTCTCCCCATATCCCCTGATTCCGCTATTTTTAAGAGCCCTATTTAGCTCTCTCTTGAAAACATCCAGAGAACCTGCCTCCACCGCCCTCTGGGGCAGAGAATTCTACAGACTCACCACTCTCTGTGAGAAAAAGTGTTTCCTCGTCTCCGTTCTAAATGGCTTACTCCTTATTCTTGAACTGTGGCTCCTGGTTCTGGACTCCCCCAACATCGGGAATACGTTTCCTGCCTCTAGCGTGTCCAAACCCTTAACAATCTTATATGTTTCAATGAGATTCTCTCTCATCCTAAACTCCAGAGTGTACAAGCCCAGCTGCTCCATTCTCAGCATACGACAGTCCCGCCATCCCAGGAATTAACCTTGTAAACCTATGGTGCACTCCCTCAATAGCAAGAATGTCCTTCCTCAAATTAGGTGACCAAAACTACACAATACTCTGGGTGTGGTCTCGCTAGGGGTCTGTACAACTGCAGAAGGACCTCTTTGCTCCTATATTCGATTCCTCTTGTTATAAAGGCCAACATGCCATTCGCTTTCTTCACTGCCTGCTGTACCTGCATGCTTACTTTCATAGACTGATGTACAAGGATCCCCAGATCCCGTTGTACTTCCCCTTTTCCCAACTTGATGCCATTTAGATAGTAATCTGCCTTCCTGTTTTTGTTATCAAAGTGGATAACCTCACATTTATCCGCATTAAACTTCATCTGCCATGCATATGCCCACTCCCCCAACCTGTCCAAGTCACCCTGCATTCTCATAGCATTCACACTGCCACCCAGCTTTGTGTCATCTGCAAATTTGCTAATGTTACTTCGAATCCCTTCATCCACATAATTGATGTATATTGTAAATAGCTGCAGTCCCAGCACCGAGCCTTGTGGTACCCCACTAGTCACTGCCTGCCATTCTGAAAGGGACCCGTTAATCCCTACTCTTTGTTTCCTGTCTGCCAACCACTTCTCTATCCATGTCAGCACTCTACCCCCAATACCATGTGCCCTTATTTTGCCCACTAATCTCCTATGTGGGACCTTATCAAATGCTTTCTGAAAGTCCTTTAAGTGTACACTTACATCTACTGGCTCTCTCTTGTCCATTTTCCTAGTTACATCTTCAAAAAATTCCAGAAGATTAGTCAAGCATGATTTCCCCTTTGTAAATCCATGCTGACTCGGACCAATCCTGTTACTGCTATCCAAATGTGCGGCGGCTATCTCATCGCTCTCTCATGTTCTCTCTCTCCCGCCTTTCTTAAAAATTGGGATAACATTTATCTTCCCTCCAATCCACAGGAACTGATCTTGAATCAATAGAACATTGGAAAATTATCACCAATGCATCCACGATTTCTAGAGCCACTTTCTTAAGTACCCTGGGATGCGGACCATCAGGCCCTGCGGATTTATCAGCCTTCAGTCCCATCAGTCTATCCAACACCATTTCCTGCCTAATGTGGATTTCCTTCAGTTCCTCCGTCACCCCAGATCCTCTGGTCACTACTATATCAGGAAGATTGTTTGTGTCCTCCTTAGTGAAGACAGATCCAAAGTACCTGTTCAACTCATCTGCCATTTCCTTGTTCCCCATAATAAATTCACCTTTTTTGGTCTTCAAGGGTCCAACTTTGGTCTTAAATGTTTTCCTCTTCACATACCTAAAGAAGCTTTTACTATCCTGCTTTATATTCTTGGCTGGCTTACCTTCGTACCTCATATTTTCTCCCCGTATTGTATTTTTGGTTATCTTCTGTTGTGCTTTAAACATTACCCAATCCTCTTGCTTCCCGCTCATCTTCACTATGTTGTACTTCTTCGCTTTAATTTTTATACTGTCCCTGACGTTCCTTTTCATCCATGGTCGCCCCTTTCTCCCCTTGGAATCTTTCTTCCTCCTAGAAATGAACTGATCCTGCATCTTCTGTATTATTCCTAGAAACACCTGCCATTGTTGTTCCAGTCATCCCTGCTAGTGTATCTTTCCAGTCAACTTTGGCGAGCTCCTCCCTCATGGCCCCATAGTCCCCTTTATTCAACTGTAACAGTGAGACCTCCGATCTACTCTTCTCCCTCTCCAATTGTAGATTAAACCTGACCATGTTATGGTCACTGCCTCCTAATGGCTCATTAACCTTGAGGTCCTTTATCAAATCCGGTTCATTACATAACACTAAATCCAGAATTACCGTCTCCCTGGTAGGCTCCAATACAAGCTGTTCTAAGAATCCATCACAAAGGCACTCTACAAAGTCCTTTTCTTGGGGTCCAGTACCAACCTGATTTTCCCAGTCTACCTGCATGTTGAAATCTCCCATAACAACCACAGCATTGCTTTTGCTACATGCCAATTTTAACTCCTGATTCAACTTGCGCCCTATGTCCAGGCTACTGTTTGGGGGCCTGTAGATTAGTCCCATTAGGGTCTTTTTACCCTTACAATTCCTTAGTTCCATCCATAGTGACTCCACATCTCCTGTTTTGTGTCGGCTGATATGGAAATCCCTGTCACGGCCTTGTTATTTGTGCATTCTCAAACATAAACACTTCATGTAGGACACTGACCAACAGAAGGTACACATTATTTATTGATCGGCAAAATACACTACACTTAAACCAGTTTTAGTTTAAGTGTTTTTGGGAAAAAGCAATTTATGTTTCATGCCCCCAAAAGCAAGTTTAAAAAAATATTTCCATTGGGATTGACAAAACTGTTCTACATGAATTAACCTGAATTAGTTAGCATTGTGAACAATGAAACCTAAATGACCAAAACCACAGTTTAATTCCAGTCTAAATATATGCCAGTGGCAGAATCCATGAAATAAATTAGAATTGATTTGTAATGGCTCAGGTATCTTATCAGGTGAAGAAAGACATAACGTTGTGGCATCAAAAGCTAACAAGGTCAATATGTAACCACAAAATCAATCTGCATTGATTGCAATTGTTTTATTTTGCAATGTCACAGTTACTACCACATGCTGATTGGTTGCGGCAAGGAAATCTCCAACATTTGCAAATGCATTTTTCACCCTCAAGTTATTGATAATCTCAAGTGTTTGTTAAATTAAAGTATCTATAATGAATGTTGTCGATACGAACATATAAAAACACAATCATTCACATTAAGTTTTACGATTTTCAGTTATATTTTTTAATGGTTTTAATATAGAAGACTTAAATTTTCTAATAAAATCAGATACAATGTTTGGGTTGATTAACACCCTCTAGGTCTGGACTGTATATAAATAAGGAGCTTGTACAAAAGACCCAGGTGATGGTGAAGTGTTCCGACCCATGGAAAGTGATAAACAAGCAGGCATCACTTACCTTCGATTGCGAGCATGGCTCGGAGTTCTCTGTTCAGCAGCTCAAAGCGTCGCTCAAGATCATGCTCTTTTTCCCTAGGCAAGACAAAAAAGTTCATCAATAGGACAATTAACAAATCATTACGCACTTAAAGCAATCTTTAAGATTTATTGATTACCAAGACTGACCATTGTCTTGTCTCAAACCTTTAATCTACTCCAAATGACTGATACACAAACCTTCATTAATAGTGTTCTAATTATGGTGAATTTAAATATAGAATGTGAAACGATGTACAATATGAGATCATTTGTATTGGTATAGATTCTGTTCAAGGATTCGGAAAGAGGGCATGATGAGATTGAACATTTTTCTTGATGATGTAATAAGACACAGTTGTGAAATATGGTTGACAGAAACACAATGGAATAAGGTTGAGAGAAACAGAGTGGGATATGGTTGCGAGGAACACCATTTTGAAGCGAAGGGAACTAAAATAGAGATACTCAAGACAGTCAGGTAGAGGGATTACAATATGCCACGGCTTGCTTTGTAGGATACTGAAGATTGTATGATTAATGAAAGATTGCAGAGAAATGCATTACTCAACGGTCCTGGGGAAAAAGAAGTTGAACCAGGAGTATGAAGTATATCTTGACTTTAACATAATTTGAATGTAGAAAGATATGCATCTGATTTTGTCTGGAGTTCAGGAATAAAGATGCAAGGTGAAAGGAATTTCAGTTAACAAACCTCTTAATTTTGTTTCAGGAGCATTGTGGTGTGAAGAAATCATTCTCCATTCATGAACAAAATACAAATCTTTGATGATGGTGCAAACATATTGAGTGCAGTAGCTAACGGTACCACACTTAGTCAAGTCATTGAGAAAGATCGGCCCATTGTAAAGTGGTGAGGAACAGCAAGGCATTCACTTTCTTTCCATATTTTCTCACAAGGTGGCAGCATGTCTGTTGGTCGGTGTTGGGCAAGCGGGGCCGAAGGGCTTGTCCACGCTGGATCAGTCTAGCACTATAACTCCAGGACATAATTTGACCTATAATTGCACTCTCACAGAGGAGACAACCCTACAAACCCACAATAGCAGTGGCAGAAGTCAAGTCAACTCAAGTCAAGTCAAGTTTATTTGTCACATACACATACGAGATGTGCAGTGAAATGAAAAGTGGCAATGCTCGTGGACTTTGTGCAAAAAGACAAACAAACAAACAACCAAACAAACTACAAACAGAATGGAACAGAATCACATATTCTTTTACATATTAAATATTGTGGGCGGAAGGAAAAAGGGAAAAAAACAACAATTTAAAAAAAAGCAGTAGAGTGGTACAGTAAAAGTTAGTCCCTGGTGAGATAGGAGTTTACAGTCCTAATGGTCTCCGGGAAGAAACTCCTTCTCAACCTCTCCGTTCTCACAGCATGGCAGCACATTGTGATTACAAGATGCACGGCACTTTCTAAGGCAGGTTGCACCCAGACATGGCAGAGGCCTGGAGCCAGTTGGTGGAGGCAGGAACTCTCACAACATGGGAGCAGCATCAGATGACAACCTGAAGCCGCACCAGACCGCTGCACATTGACGCTGGAAGGAGGGATGGATTGGGATAGACATAAAAAGCTGGAGTAACTCAGTGGGACAGGGAGCATTACTGGAGGGAAGGACTGAGATAGTTACTCGATGCCTCCCACAGGCGTGGTGGGGGTAAAGGTCGTGGTGGGGTAAAGGTCATGGTGGGGGTAAGGGTCGTGGTGGGGTAAGGGTCGTGGTGGGGGTAAGGGTTGTGGTGGGGGTAAAGGTCGTGGTGGGGGTGAGGGTCGTGGTGGGGGTAAAGGTCGTGGTGGGGGGTGAGGGTCGTGGTTGGGGTGAGGGTCGTGGTGGGGGTGAGGGCCGAATCTGTGCAGCATGGTAATTCTGTCACCAGTCTATCTGTCAGCAGGGAATTCTGAAACTTTCTTCAGCAACTTTTCCCTGTTGTACAAAAATAATAACACACTTAAAACAGATTAAAATGCTTCAGTGTAGAGAATGAGCCGTTTATTGAACACAGTTTGCACTGAGTGACACCAAGATATACAAGCACAGTGAACAAAAGATTGGTTGAAGGACCAGGCTTTGAGGAGAGCCTTAGAGAAGACAGGTGGGCAAGTGAAGAGATACAGGGAGAGAAATCCAAACTCACAGGTTAGATGGCAGCGCGGCTGTCAATGCTGAGTGATAAAAACTTGGCAAGCAGCACAGACCACAACTGAAGGGCTGTCGGCTAGAGGGGATTACAGAGATAGGGAGTAGGTGAAGCCAATATGGGATTTGAAAACAAGGATGCAAATGTGAAAAATACTTCCAAAATAAATTGGAAGCTTACAACAGCATTAATAGAGGGCAGGGGGCATCGACACGAGGTGAACAGATCTTGTCCCAAAGACAGAGTGCTGGAGTAACTCAGCGGGTCAGGCAGCATCTGTGGAGAACATGGATAGGTGACGTTTCACAGAGTGCTGGAGTAACTCAGCGGGTCAGGCAGCATCTGTGGAGAACATGGATAGGTGACGTTTCACAGAGTGCTGGAGTAACTCAGCGGGTCAGGCAGCATCTGTGGTGAACATGGATAGGTGACGTTTCACAGAGTGCTGGAGTAACTCAGCGGGTCAGGCAGCATCTGTGGAGAACATGGATAGGTGACGTTTCACAGAGTGCTGGAGTAACCCAGCGGGTCAGGCATCTGTGGAGAACATGGATAGGTGACGTTTCACAGAGTGCTGGAGTAACTCAGCGGGTCAGGCAGCATCTGTGGAGAACATGGATAGGTGACGTTTCACAGAGTGCTGGAGTAACTCAGCGGGTCAGGCAGCATCTGTGTAGAACATGGATAGGTGACGTTTCGGGTCAGGACCCGTCTAAAAGAACTTGACACGTTAGGTCAGATGCAGCAGCTTTGGATGATTTCAAGATGACAAGTATAGAACATTGAGACCTGTGAGGAGTGGGAACAAATTGTTGGATTGAGGCAGATCGACGAAGCTAAGAACATCTGATGCTCCCTCCTGCCCATCCGACTGAGGTAAAAAACTGGCATCCAGAGTAATACACGTGGTTGGGTTTGAACACGTGGCCAAGGGCCAACTCAAATGAACCTGGGACAGCTGCCAGAGAAGGACGGAGGCACTAGCCAGAGGTTGTATCATTGATTATGAAGAATGACTCTGATCTTCCCAATAGTCCACTGGAGAAACCTGTACTCGTCTAGAAATGGAGCTTGAATAACAATGTGATAATTTAGAGATAACAGACCAGTCCAGAAGTTCAAGCAGAATGTAGAGGCCCCCACATGTGAGAGGGCGACACTAGATCTAGTATTGGGAAATTAGGAAGGGAAAGTTAATGAAGTGTTTGTGGGGAGCCTTTTGGGAGAAGTGACCACAGTTCGATTAGGTTTAAGAGTTATGGATAGGGACAGAGAGGGCCCATGTGTTAAAATGCTCAACTGGGGTAAGGCCAACTTTGAGGGTATGAGAGTAGGTCTCGCTCAAGTTGACTGGAGCAGGTTATTTGAGGGGAAAGGAACATCGGCCAAGTGGGATGTTTTTAAAAGTGTGCTGACAAAAGCTCACGATGTGTACGTCCCCGTTAGAGTGAAGGGCAAAGCAGGCAAACACAAGGAAGCTTGGCTGACGAGGGAAATTGAGGCATTGGTCAAAAACAAGGAGTATGCATGGGACAGGTATAGGCAGCTGGGACCAAGTGCATCCCTGGAGGAGTTTCGGGAACTAAGGAGTAAACCGAAAAAGTAGATCAGAAGGACAAAAAGGGGCCAGGAGAGCTCTGGCGGGTAGTATTAAGACAATCCCAAAAGATTTCATAAATACATAAAGGCGAAAAGGGTAACTAGAGAATGGGACTCTCAGGAATCAAAGTGGTCACCTCTGTGTGGAGCCACAGGTGATGGGCAAGTCCTCAATGAGTACCGTATTTCACGGCAATGACGCTGTTTTTTATCCGAAAATAAGGCCCGAAAATTTACCTGCGTCTTGGAGGCCGAAGGTTAGATTGTTAGCCAAGAAAGATAGACTTGGCTATCCCTCAGCACAGCGGCTGTAAAAGGATAGCACCGCTGGGGTGGGGGAGTTCCTTCCACAGCGTGTGGGGAGTCTGGCCCAGGTCAGCATGGCTGGGCCGCCAGGGGTAAAGTTGCGTGGAGGGCAGGAGCGTTGAGAAGGAGGGGGTCGGGGATCATGCCAGCAACTCACTCAGTAGCTCGGGTGGCTGCGAGCGGCCGATGGGACCGGACAGCTGAACTGCAGCTAGACCCGGGGCTCGCAGGCGACCTGTGCGCTACAGCCAGTCCCGGGGCTCGCAGGCGCCTGGGAACTGCAGAAAACTAATTGAAAAACACGTGGAAACGATGTATTATTAGTATGTATTATTATTCATTCATGTATTATTAGTATGTATTATTACTAATTACTAATTTAGTTAGTATGCATTATTGCCTCCATTTATTAACTATGGCAATAGATGTGGCTCGCCATCCGCTCACAAACATGGGTCCAAGCCCCTATGCAAAAAAGGTTGCCGACCCCTGGACTAAAGCAAACCCTTGATCCTGTCCCGCCAGCCTTTTTTCAAAATTGCACAACTCAAAATGGGGGTGCGTCTTCATTGCCGGGAAATACGGTATTTCTCCTCTGTATTTACCAAGGAGAAGGACAGTAGGACAGAGGACAGGGCAGTCAATGGAAGTGTCTTGAGAGCAGTCGGTGTTACCGTCAAAGAAGTACTGAAGGTACTGTCGTGTTTGAAGGTAGACAAATCTCCAGGGCCTGATCAGATATGTCCGAGGAAATTGTGGGAAACCAGAGAGGAAATTGCGGGAGTCCTGGTTGAAATTTACGAGTCGTCCTTAAATACAGAAGAGGTGCCGGAAGACTGGAGGGTGGCAAATGTTGTGCCTTTTTTCAAGAAGGGCTGCAGGGACAATGCTGGAAACTATAGGCCGGTGAGCTGGACATCTGCAGTTGGAAAGTTACTAGAGAGTATTCTGAGGGATAGGTTACACAGGCATTTGGATGGGCAAGGACTGATTAGGGACAGTCAGCATTGTTTTGTACGTGGGAGATCGTGTCTCACAAATCCGAGTGATTTTTTTGAAGACGTGACCAAAAAGGTCGATGAAGGCAGAGCTGTAGATGTTGTATACGTGGATTTCAGTAAGGCATTCGACAAGGTTCCACATGGTAGGCTGCTCTGGAAGGTTAGATCGCACGGGGTCCAAGGAGAGATAGCTGAATGAATAGCAAATTGGGTTAGACAATAGACAATAGGTGCAGGAGTAGGCCATTCGGCCCTTTGAGCCAGCACCACCATTCAATGTGATCATGGCTGATCATCCACAATCAGTACCCCGTTCCTGCCTTCTCCCCATATCCCCTGACTCCGCTATCTTTAAGAGCCCTATCAAGCTTTCTCTTGAAAGTATCCAGAGAACCGACCTCCACCGCCCTCTGAGGCAGAGAATTCCACCGACTCACCACTCTCTGTGAGAAAAAGTGTTTCTTCGTCTCCGTTCTAAATGGCTTACTCCTTATTCTTAAACTGTGGCCCCACTGTTCTGGACAGTGAGAGCCCTTAACAATCTTATATGTTTCAATGAGGTCTCCTCTCATCCTTCTAAACTCCAGAGTGTACAAGCCCAGCTGCTCCATTCTCTCAGCATATGACAGTCCCGCCATCCCGGGAATTAATCTTGTAAACCTACGCTGCACTCCCTCAATAGCAAGAATGTCCTTCCTCAAATTAGGGGACCAAAACTGCACACAATACTCCAGGTGTAGTCTCACTAGTGCTCTGTACAACTGCAGAAGGACCTCTTTGTTCCTATATTCGATTATTCTTGTTAAAAAGGCCAACATGCCATTCACTTTCTTCACTGCCTGCTGTACCTGCATGCTTACTTTCATAGACTGATGTACAAGGACCCCCCAGATCCCATTGTACTTCCCCTTTTCCCAACGTGACGCCATTTAGATAGTAATCTGCCTTCCTGTTTTTGCTACCAAAATGGATAACCTCACATTTATCCGCATTAAACTCCATCTGCCCACTCCCCCAACCTGTCTAAGTCACCCTGCATTCTCATAGCATCCTCCTCACAGTTCACACTGCCACCCAGCTTTGTGTCATCTGCAAATTTGCTAATGTTACTTTGAATCCCTTCATCCAAATCATTGATGTATATTGTAAATAGCTGCGGTCCCAGCACCGACACAGCAAATGGTAGGCCTCTGCGGAGTGTTGTGGAGTGTTGTAGAGCAGAGGGATCTAGGAGTGCAGGTGCATGGTTCCTTGAAGGTCAAGTCGCAGGTAGATAAGGTGGTCAAAAAGGCTTTTGACACTTTGGCCTTCATCAGTCAGAGTATTGAGTATAGAAGTTGGGAGGTCATGTTGCAGTTGTATAAGACGTTGGTGAGACAGCATTTAGAATATTGTGTTCAGTTCTGGGCACCATGTTATAAGAAAGATATTGTCAAGCTTGAAAGGGTTCAGAAAAGATTTACGAGGATGTTGCCAGGACTAGAGGGTGTGAGCTATAGGGAGAGGTTGAGTAGGCTGGGTCTCTATTCCATGGAGCACAGGAGGATGAGGGGAGATCTTATAGAGAAAGACAAAATCATGAGAGGAATAGATCGGGTAGATGCACAGAGTCTTTTGCCCAGAGTAGGGGAATCGAGGACCAGAGGACATAGGTTCAAGGTGAAGGGGAAAAGATTTAATAGGAATCCGAGGACTAACTTTTTCACATAAAGGGTGTATGGAACAAGCTGCCAGAGGAGGTGGTTGAGGCTGGGACTGCCCCTGCATTTAAGAAACAGTTAGACAGGTCCATGGATAGGACAGGTTTGTAGGGATATGGACCAAGCGCAGGCAGGTGGGAGTAGTGTAGCTGGGACATTGTTGGCAAGGACTGGGAAAGTTGGGCCGAAGGGCCTGTTTCCACACTGTATCACTCTATGACTAAGTAATGATTAGATAAGCTAGCTGTCAGATTAGCAGAGAAATTGATTCACTGCTTTTAGGTCTAAAGCCTTTGGGGACACTGGTGGAAACAGCAGCTCCTGAGTGGGAAGAGAAGCCTTCTGATCTGCTGACTGCAATTGGATAGATAAAACTGCAACAAGGGGGTTGGGGTCCCACTAATGGGACAATGCTGGAGACGCTTTGGGGGAGATAAAAGATACATCAGGTAGCAAAGTTAAGACTTAGGGTGGCACAGTGGCGTAGTTGCTGCCTTGCAGCGCCAGAGACTGGGGTTCAATCGTGATTATGGGTCCTGTCTGTACACAGTCTGCACATTCTCTCTGTGACCGTGTGGGTTTTCTCTGGTGCTACGTTTTCCTGCCACATTCCAAAGACGTGCAGGTTTGTAGGTTAATTGGCTTCTGTAAAATAATCCATAATGTGTAACATAGAACTAATATATGGGTGATCATTGGTTGGCGTAGACTCAACGGGCCGAAGGGCCTGTTTCTACGCTGTATCTCTAAACTAAACTGAAGCAGGGAGAAACTTAAAAGTGTTGTGGCCTTTTTAAGTGTTGTGCAAAAAGGAGGGGAGAAATGGCAGAAGCAGGCAGACCCGATGGTCTGGAAGGTGCTGTTGAAGTTGTCCAAGACCTCATATTTCTTGTTGATGGGTCTGGATGCTGCTAAGGGTTGGTGTGGAAGCCTTCAATCTCCACCTGCTGCCGACAGACTCTGCTCTTTGAATACTGGGCCTACTTGTTCCTGTTCCTGCCCCTATATTCCTCACCATTTATGTGCCTTTCCTCTGGAAGTCTTATCTCTCACATGATCTTCCTCAGTAATATTCTACACTTTTGACCATAACCCCCTATCTCCTGCACTGCGATTCATATTTTCATCCACAATACTGAAAGATATTTTGCAATATTAACTCAGTACACGAGAAGAAGTGTGAGTGATGTTGATCTTTCCTCCATGTATTTTCATAAGGATACAAATCTAGAACCAGACACCAACCACTTGTTACTATCAACCATTCCTCCCTCTTTCTAAACTGTGGAACTGAATATTAGTGGCAAGTTTAAAGTACTTATAAACTGAATTAACATAGAAAATAGGTGCAGATTCAGCCCTTCGAGCCATTCAACATCATCACGGCTGATCATCTAAAATCAGTATCCCGTTCCTGCTTTCTCCCCATATCCCTTGATTCCATTAGCCCTAAGAGCTGTATCTAACTCTCTCTTGTAAGTAACAAGAATAAAACATGTATAAATGTTCTAAGCATTACATTATTGAATTATGTTCAAACGTTATTTTTTACTTTCAGAATTGTGAAATAATTGTTATCAGAGTCATCAGGTAGAAGAGACCAGCCACCATTGAACGGCGGAGTGGACTCGGTGGTCCGAAAGGCCTAAATCAACTCCTATAACTTGTGAAGTCGTCTTACCAAAACAGGCCCTTCAGCCCATCTCATCCATGCCAGCTAAATTGCCCCATCTCAGATTCAGATTCAGATTCAGATTCAATTTTAATTGTCATTGTCAGTGTACAGTACAGAGACAACGAAATGCATTTAGCATCTCCCTGGAAGAGCGACATAGCAAATGATTTAAATAAATAATAATAAGTGATAATAAGTGTCCGGGGGGGGGGGGGGTGATTGGCAGTCACCGAGGTACGTTGTTGAGTAGAGTGACAGCCGCCGGGAAGAAGCTGTTCCTGGACCTGCTGGTTCGGCAACGGAGAGACCTGTAGCGCCTCCCGGATGGTAGGAGGGTAAACAGTCCATGGTTGGGGTGAGAGCAGTCCTTGGCGATGCTGAGCGCCCTCCGCAGATAACGCTTGCTTTGGACAGACTCAATGGAGGGGAGCGAGGAACCGGTGATGCGTTGGGCAATTTTCACCACCCTCTGCAATGCCTTCCGGTCGGAGACAGAGCAGTTGCCATACCATACTGTGATGCAGTTGGTAAGGATGCTCTCGATGGTGCAGCGGTAGAAGTTCACCAGGATCTGAGGAGACAGATGGACCTTCTTCAGTCTCCTCAGGAAGAAGAGACGCTGGTGAGCCTTCTTGATCAGAGTTGAGGTATTGTGGGTCCAAGAGAGGTCATCGGAGATGTTGACTCCCAGGAACCTGAAGCTAGAAACACGTTCCACCTCCGTCCCGTTAATGTGGATGGGGGTGTGCGTGCCGCCCCTGGACTTCCTGAAGTCTACAATAAGCGTTTGTCTTTGTTTGGTCCATAGCCCGCTAAATATCTTTCCTATCCATGTACCTAACCAAAATATTCAAGTGTTGTTGTTGTGTCTGCCTCAACGTTCTTCCATATGGGTACCACCCTCCGTGTGAAAACACACAGATTCCTCTCAAATCTTTCTCCTTTCACTTTAAACCTATGTCCTCTAGTCCTTGATTCCTCTACTCTAAAAAAGACTCACCTGATTTATTCCCTTCAAGATTTTACAAGATCACTCCTCAGCCTCCTGCGCTCCAAGGAATAATGTCCTAGCCTACCCAACCTCTCCCTATAACCACAGCCCCTCAAGTTCTGGCAACATCCTCGTAAATATTCTCTGCACTCTTTCCATCTGAACAACATCCTTCCTACAGCAGGGTGACTACAATTCAACACAGTACTCCAAATACACAAAGAGGAAGGCAAACAATTAAATCATTATGCACTCTGACAAAATACATTTCATTTGTTAATTTTTCACTCCACTTACAAAAGTGAAAGTTGGTTTTGACGTCTTATCAGGGCATTCTTCTTGTTCACCAAGACAAACCACTCTTGCATCATCGCCTCCTCCTTCTCTTTATTGTTTCCTGAAAAACAGAAATGAACAGTTCTATAAGAGGTTTCAAAGCATGGTCAACAACTGCTGGCTGGCAATAATGAACAAGGAACGGCAGGAATGTTATTTCAACAGTAAAGTTCATCATCCACTAACAATATATGTCGCGACCGGAACATTTTAAAACTTGAACTGTGGTTTGATTTCTGCTACATTTTACATTGCTTGTGTTTCACTTATTGTTGTTGCTTTACATTCATTTGCCAGATACATTTCCTGCGATTCTTTATATAGCAACGAAGGATATTTCAATAGCTTAGCTACCATTTTATATACTCCACTCCGGCTCACTACTGAAGCCACTGTTTGACCTTCATTATTTTTTAGGAATACAGCTCATCTCCTCAACTGGATCTTCGACTTCCGGACCAATAGACCCCAATCACAATCAGTGAGGATAGGGGACAAATCATCCTCCACGATAATCCTCAACACTGGTGCTCCACAACGATGTACTCAGCCCCCTTCTTTACTCCTTGTACACCCACCACTGTGCAACCATGAACAAATCTAATTCAAATTCACAGACGACACCACCATTGTGGGCCGGATATCAAATAATGATGATACAGAGTACAGAACGCAGCCGCCCGACTTGGTCCAGAACGCAGCCGCCCGACACATCACCCACACCAAATCCTGGCATCACATCACTCCAGTCCTCAAACAACTTCACTGGCTTCCCATCTCCCACCGGATCCACCTACACAATCCTGATCCTCACCTACAAAGCCCTCCACCATCTGGCCCCCCCATATCTCACTGACCTCCTCTCCCCCTACCAACCCTCACGGTCCCTCAGATCCACATCAGCCGGTCTCCTCTCCATCCACAAGTCCAACCTCCGCAGTTTTGGGGACAGAGCCTTCTCCAGGGCAGCTCCCAGGCTCTGGAACTCCCTCCCCCAACTGATCCGCAATTCCGTGTCCCTCACCATCTTCCAGTCCCGCCTCAAGACCCATCTCTTCACCTCTGCCTATCCTTAGCCCCACGTCCCCCTCCCTTTTCATCTGTGCATTAATTGCCTCATATTGTGTTTTGAATTGTATTCTGTCTTTACTTTGTTTACTAGTCATGTCTCTACTATTTATTTCATTCCTCTTACATGTTTTTCCTCTACCTGCTAAATTTTTGTAAGGTGTCCTTGAGACTCTTGAAAGGCGCCCATAAATAAAATGTATTATTATTATTATTATTACAGGAAGGAGATCGAGAACCTCGTGTCCTGATGTCGAGACAACAACCTTTCTCTTAATGACAGCAAGACAAAGGAGATAGTGATTGACTTCAGGAAGTGAAGCGGCTCACATATCCCAGTTTGCATTGAAGGTGCCGAAGTAGGGATGGTTGAAAACATTAAATTCCTCAGAGTCAATATCACCAACAACTTCACCTGGACCATCCATATTGAATCAACGACCAAGAAAGCACACCAACGCCTCTACTTCCTTCGAAGGCTTAGGAAGTTTGGCATGTCCCCTACACCTCTCACCAATGTCTACATATGCACCTTAGAAAGCATTTTATCGGGATGCATCACAGCTTGGTTTGGGAACAGCTCCATCCAGGACCGCAAGAAATTGCAGTGAATTGTGGTCGCAGCCCAGACCATCACACAAACCAACCTCCCTTCCATTGACTCCATTTATACCTTACACTGCCTTGGCAAGGCCAGCATCAAAATCAAAGACCAGTCACACCCTGGCCACTCCCTCTTCTCCCCTCTCCCATCGGGCAAAAGGTATAGAAGTGTAAAGATGCACACTACCACATTCAGTGAATTTCTTCCCAGCTGTTATCAGACAACTGAATCATCCTACCTCAACTAGAGAGCAGTTCTGAACTACTATCTACCTCGGTTCACAATTTAGTTTATTGTCACATGTACTGAGGTACAGTGAAAAGCTTTTTGTTGTGTGCTAATCAGTCAGCAGAAAGACAATACATGATTACAATCAATCCATTTACAGTGTATAGAAACATGATAAGGGAATAACGTTCAGTGCAAGGTAAAGCCAGCAAAGTCCGGTCAAGGATAGTCCGAGGGACATCAAAGCACTGCTCTCTCATTGGTTTCTCACAGCACACCTCATTGATAAGGGGTTGGACAGGCTAGATGCAGGAAGATTGTTCCCGATGTTGGGGAAGTCCAGAACATGGGGTCACAGTTTAAGGATAAAGGGGAAATCTTTTAGGACCGAGATGAGAAAATCATTTTTCACACAGAGTGGCGAATCTCTGGAATTCTCTGCCACAGAAGGTAGTTGAGGCCAGTTCATTGGCTATATTTAAGAGGGAGTTAGATGTGGTCCTTGTGGCTAAAGGAATCAGGGGGTATGGAGAGAAGGCAGGTACAGGATACTGAGTTGGATGATCAGCCATGATCATATTGAATGGCGGTGCAGGCTCGAAGGGCCGAATGGCCTACTCCTGCACCTATTTTCTATGTTTCTATGTCCTTCGGACTATCCTTGATCGGACTTTACTGTCTTTACCTAGCACTAAACGTTATTCCCTTATCATGTGTTGTACACTGTGAATACACTGTAATCATGTATTGTCTTTCCGCTGACTGGTTAGCACGCAACAAAAGCTTTTCACTGTACCTCGGTACACGTGACAATAAACTGAACTAAATTAGGATGTGGGCTCTGAGCTGGGGCAGAATATCACGAGTGCTCACATGGTGAAACTTTGCATGGAGCTATGAAAGAAAATGCTGAAATGTGTTTGGCTACCTGGATGGAAATGTTACAATGCCTAAACCAGTCGCAGCTGATGTCCACATTGAGATGGGACAATCAGGAGCAAGCTCTGGCCAACCAGGAGGCACCAATGGCCAACAGCTGTTGCGCTAGAAGCTGTGATAGATGAGCTGAAACATTGTTTTTAGTGAATATTTCCTTTTTGATACAGTTCTGACAAAGGCTCACAGATGTGAATTCTTGACAAAGATGCTGCCGCCTAACATATTCAGTTTTGTTTCAAATTTCCAGCATCTGCAGTTTCTTTGATTTTCATTGAATCATCTTGCAGCTTATGTTGATCACCTCGTTTGTGTAGAGTTAATGCTCTCTTAATGACTTCCGCAAGCTCTGCCTTCCTTCCACGTCCCAAAGATTTATTATTAGTAGGTTCATTGGCATTTGTCAATTACCCTTTAGTACCAATGAATGGCCAAGAAAATCACGAGGGATGCATAGGCAGGTGAGGGAAAGTTGCAGAAGTACAGGTGATAAGGGGATATGAGATTACCGTGACAGCCAGCACGGACTTGATGGCCAAGTGTGTGCGCACAAGATAAAAAAGCACTGGGAAATCAGCATCTATGGTGACAGAAACAGAGTTCATGTTTCAGGTTGATGACCCTTCATCACAAATGGGCAAAGTGTGAAGACAAGTGTATTTGAAGCTGCAGAGTAGCGGGGGGGAGCAGGAAGAACAAAGGGAATAGCTGTGATAGGATGGAGACCAAGAACGTGCAGGTGACACAAGTGGTGCAGAGGAGAGAACGTGTTCCAGGGTTGTTGACATCATTGATCTAATTGGAGGGGTTTTGGGGCAGTGAATGAGGACAGAACCAGGGGCCACAGTTTAAGAATAAGGAGTAAGCCATTTTCTCACAGAGAGTGATGAGTCTGTGGAATTCTCTGCCTCAGAGGGCGGTGGAGGCAGGTTCTCTGGATGCTTTCAAGAGAGCTAGATAGGGCTCTTAAAAATAGCGGAGTCTGGGGATATGGGGAGAAGGCAGGAACGGGGTACTGATTGGGAATGATCAGCCATGATCACATTGAATGGCGGTGCTGGCTCGAAGGGCCGAATGGCCTCCTCCTGCACCTATTGTCTATGAATACTGATTTCTCTAACTTCAAGTAACCCCTGCATTCCCCTCTCTCACCAACCCTCCCTCTCCACCCAAGTCACAGCAGCTTTTCGTTCTCACCTCCCTAGTTAACAATGAGCTGTTTCCATTATCATTGTTACTTTTTTCATTCATTTGTTCTATATCTCTCTACATCATCGTCTATATCTCTCGCTTTCCTTTCCCGTGACTTGCAGTCTGAAGAAGGGTCTCGACTCGAAATGTCACCCATTCCTTCTCTCCAGAGATGCTGCCTGACCCGCTGAGTTACTCCAGCATTTTGTGCCTGTCTTCTGTTTAAACCAGCATCTGCTGTTCCTTCCAACACAATAACCTTTGCATTCAATCCCCTCCAATGAACAGTAACATTCTGTTGCAGCTTTCTGAACTTGCTCGACCTGCAGTGCTCACCAGCTTTTTGCACATCACGGCTGTGGAGGCCTAGTGGATATTTTTAAGGCGGAGATTGACAGATTCTTGATTAGTACGGGTGTTAGGTGTTATGAGGAAAAGGTAGGAGAATGGGGTTGAAAGGGAAAGATAAATCAGCCACCTTTGAATGGCAGAGTAGAGTTGATGGGCTGAAGGGTCTAATTCTGTTCCAATAACATGAACTTATTTATCTCTCCATTGATGCTGCCGACCTCATGAGCATTGTCAATATTCTGCTTTGACATAATATTCTCTTTCTGTTTAGTTTAATCTTTGCTTGTACAAGATACATCTGTACACCCCAAACTCAAGTTTCAGTGCTACTAAACAGGCTGAATGTTTACCATTCATTTTCCTCAAACTGAAAGTTATCAACCCTGTAGAATAGAATACTTTTCATTTTAAGGTTCAGTTTCAGCAAAGTTTAGACAAGGAAGAAAACCACCTGGCCCAATCCCATCACTAATTCTCATTTCATACATGCAGCCAAGCAGCCGTTCCTGTGGCTGGCCTAACACTGTGGAGACGACGTTCACCAACTGTACGCTTGCAGCAAGTAACCACTGCCGATTTGTGTGAAAGTGTGAGTAACCTTTTATTGACACCTGCCCACTGAAGACAAAAGACATTTCACAGAGAACCGTCAATGACAACATTTCCATCCATCATGTACACCCATGATCTTGTTCATGACATATAAGCGTCTTCTAACATTCTACACTAGTCATTTATTAAAAAATAAAATAAATAATAAAAAGAAAGTAATACAAATAGGCTAATAAGGAAGGATCTATTTAATAGCATGAATTAAAGATATAGACAGGATAGAATCAGAACCATTTATCCAGGGTGGAAATGTCAAATATTACAAGGCATAGCTTCAAGGTGAGAGGAGGAAAGTGTAAAGGAGGTGTGTATTTTTTTACAGAGTGGTGGATGTGGAACGTGCTGCCAGGGCTGGTGTGGAGGCAGATATGATAGTGGTGTTTAAGAGGCTTTTAGATAGGCACATGGATATAGAGGGATATAGATTACATGTGAGCAGAAGGGATTAGTTTAGTTTGGCATCATGTTCAGTGCACACATTGTTCCTGTGCTCTACTGTCTTTCTAAATTTGCTATTTTAAAACTACAACGAGGTTTTGTACAACCATGGAAGTCTTTGCTACAATTAGACTTAGGAGGTTTCAGTGTTAAGATTACACTGGAATTCTGAATGAAAATTATATTGTAAGTACTTTTACTAAGTGACATGATCATCTAATTCAATTCACAGCTGTTGCACAGAAGAACTGTCTTATTCTGGCAACAGGCCTGCACTGAACGGACAGTTACTTTCTCTCAACAATATCTTTCAGGCGTTTTATTTGAAGAGAAGAAAGCTCTGTGGATAAGAGACAACAAAATATCAGGTTGGTAGGTTAATTGGCACTTGTATATTGCCCCTAGTGTGTAGGTGACTGTAGAATCTGGAGGGAGTTGAAAATATGCAAAGAATTAAAAAATGAGATTAATGAAGGATTAGTGTAAATGCGTGGTTGATGGTTGACGACGTGGACTCGATGGGCTGAAGGGCCTGTTTCTGTATGCCCTCTCTCTCTCTCCCTCTCTCGATAATATAACATTTCAATATGAATACACAGAATTAACAATTGCAAATGGTTTCCATCAACAAAAAAATGGCAATTTGTTAACTTTACAATGTGTAGCTTTGAATTGCCGTTACTACACTGGCATCATTACGCCGGCCCTGCTCCAAGATGGGTGGCTCGGAGCCGCCGTTACTACACTGGCAGGGAGGAGTGGATTTACGCAGTCGATAATAAAAACAAATCTTACAGTCTTTATTTCCAGTTTAATTGATTCTTTATTGAAGTAGTTGAAAAAGCAAAGATGTGAACATACCAGATCCTCTTTATTCTTATACAATTTGTAGCTTTCCGTTCTTACAATCTGAGCTGGTAAAAACTGTGTCTTCTCTCCAGTGCCAGCTCCCGTCTGATCTGACCACTCCCTGTCGTATCGCTTAGTCATGGCCATCTACATATCAAAATCCCACCCTCAAGGGTACAAAACAATAAGCGAGTTCGGTATCCCGACTGTGCATGCCCAGGAAATAGGTCACAAGCGAAAAACAGTCTTGGCAACGGTGGTGCTGTGTTGTGTGCAGGCTTGCGTTTCGTCCGTGGTCAGGGTCGGGGTCAACTCTCCGTTGCTGCGGGTGCTATTGAGTTGCTGCTGGGCCGTCCCCGTCCCCTCCCGGGTGTCCCGTCTCTGTCCAGAGGTGTCCGGGTGGCCCTGGGTTGGCAGGGCGGTCCTGGACTTGCATCCGCTGGCTCCAGCTCAGCTCTGCCTGTCCCGCCGGGTTGGCCGGCAGCCCTCCACCTCCACCTCCCTCCCCTCAGTTCGACACCGAGATCCTGCTGAAGATGGGCAGCTGCCGGTCCGCTGCTGGAGTCGTCCTGGTCGGAGAGAGAGTCTGCGGGCGGGCGGGCAACTGCCGGCCATGGGCAGGCCGGGCGCCCGCTGAAGTTGCTGGTGCTGGTGGCAGCAGCAACCTCCTCCCCCTACCTTGCCGAGCCCCAAGCCCAGAGTCCGGGCCAGCTCCAACTCCAGGTCGGGGCTGAAGGCCGCCCGCTGAGAGGCACAGTCTAGCGCTGGGCCGGAGGAGGCCGAGCCCAGGCTGGCGCTCTGGCACAGGCGAAGCCGGGGACCTTGCTCCTCCTCGGGGTTGTGGATGAAGTGGCAGCGGCCACTGTAGGGTCAGAAGCCAGTGGTGAGGCCATGGGCGAACTGGCACTTGTCGCCGTAGCGACCCATCGGGGAGCGGGTTTCTCTGGAGTTGGAGCGGGGTTGGGCTGGAGTTGGCGCTTCACCGCGCTGGCTGTGGGCCTGGGGCTGCTAGTGTCGTTGGTCCAGGATGTCGGTTGGCCCGGCGGGAGAGGCGGAGGGAGGTGAACTGGGGTTGGCTGTAGGCCTGGGGGCCAATGTCCCATCAGTCCGGAGGTCTCCGACCACCCCCTGGGTGGGGGGGAGGGTCCGGAGACAGTCCAGTGGCGGTTCGCCCGCGCTTGAGTTGCCGGGGACACGGGTTCGATCATGGCTGCGGATGAGGCGCGGTTCTGCGTGCGTGCAGCTGCCGAGTGCCGGTCCAGGCTCTCCCCCCCCCTGGTCTCCCACTCGTATCTGCTCCCTCTATCTGCCCCCTGACAAATACAAACTTGAAAAAAAGATAAAAAATCGGAGCCAAACTATACTCTGAATCTACAGCACTTCGTTCAATTTTTATTTATAGCGTTTGACCTTTGACAAATCCCATCATTCCTTGTGTTTTTCAGAATACCGAATTTGCTTATTCTGCAAGAAATATCTAGACAAAATAATAAAATATGTTAACAGTAACTAGCTTAAGGAAGAATGGCTCCTACAATAATAATAATCACATAGTAGCCAGAAGGAGCAGCTAAGCACCAGTCATGTGACTATTGTTTATGTTGGGGGGAAGGTGCAAGGCTGACCAACTACCACATCTGCTAACTGTGTCCCTTCACTCCAGCTTCACCCTGGACACTATCTACTCAAATATAATTACAAAGCCTTAAACAATTCTTTCCTGCTTTTATTTTGAATTTCAATTATATCAGAATAACAACAATAACAGCTGTATTTGTTTAGCAATTTTAACTTTTATCAAAGCATCCCAACATACTTCACAAGAGGATTATCGAATAAAACCTGACACCGGACTCAAGACAGAAACGTTTGGGTAGATGTCCAAATATTTGGCCATGGGTTGGCAATAAGGAGTGTTTTAAAGAGGAATGACAGAGGCGGGGTGATCAATGTGAATCAATGTTGATCATAAGGCTGCATCAGGAGCAGTGTAGGTATCTCAGACAGTTGTAGCATTGGAGAAACTTCACAGGGAGGGCAAGGCCACAAACGATCAGAAAACAAGCAAGATAACCACTAAATGTCCTTTTAAAGCACCAACTATAAAATAATTTACAAGTGAAGAATATTTTCCACATCATACACATTTTGTGGAATCTCAGGGATTATTACTTGGTTGAACATGTGTCTGCAGCTAAAACCGGAGGGAGATACAGAATTAGAAAACAGCTTACGGACTATTAACCCAGATACTCTTCTGAACTGTGTCGTGCTATTTTGAAGCAGTGAATTTTGTATGACATGGATGCAAAATATGTTTGATTTGAAACGTATCAGTAACTGGACTCATATTGTAGGAATATCAGAGCAACATCAGTTATTCAACACAAACAACAAGTGGGAACAAAAGGGAAGGAGTGAAAACAAAGCAACGGCAGTGGAAAAGTGCAAATAGTGCCGTTCTCTGACGCTCATGTCTTATTGGATTCATACAATCAAATGCAGTCAAACATTCACAATTTGCGATATAGAAAGTGCTTTCAAAAGTAGTGCCGTATTATTTTAATACACTTCAAAGCTTATTCGTTCTGATGGCAATTTGTCCAAATATGGGAGCACCACACTGGAATTTACCCAAACAATCAAACATACACGATTCTTCTTAAAAAGAACTCATTATTTCATAATTTAGAAAGTGATATGTTCATTCAAGTCTTTGTTTCAAATTAAAATAGCTTACTGAGCGTAATACCAGAGATAAATTAATCCTGTTATTAGTAACAGCAATTGAAGACCAAAACAGATTTATCAAATCACAAAACTTATTAATGTCTAATCAAAACAAGGACTTCTAATTTCAACTTTAACCACTTGCTATTTAATCCAATATAATCTTATGGAGCAGAAGACTTGTAAAGGGACATTTTTCAGATGAATGCCTCATGTTTCATTTTTGCTGAATTGTTTCTACTTCTAACGTCTAAGGGTAAAAAAGAACAAGATGGACATTGTTCGTACTGATTAAGTAAGAGCTAATTAAAGAGCTGTCAGCACCACACTTTGAATATGCATGAAGCATATAATCAGATCTAGCACTGTCACTAGAGGAGAAAATGGTAAGTACAAAGGATTGATTTAATTAGGTTGAGTGGGCAATGGTGGTAGACCAGTCTTGTTAGGGGAAAAAAAGGTTGTCTTCTGGCACCATAAAAAGGCAGTTTAGCTTCTGTCACAATACCTAATCTCAAGATTAGATATGAAAGCACACTGCTTTTGTTGTTTAAAACTCGTACTGTTGGTGTTTCAAAAAAACAAAAAACCCCAAAGCTAACACATTTTTGCTTGTTTAACTTTCCCCTGGTACAGATGGCAACATGGGCAAAAATATCCAGGTAACTTGCAAGGCTCTATTTAAGCCTCAAAACCACGATTTGCAGGAAATGGTGACATTATTTTATTACCGTGACGCATTAATAATAGCCAGTCTGTGATTTGTAATGTCAATACTGCAGTACAAGTATCCAATTCCCTCTGCCACACAGCATTTTCTTTGCATATGAAGGGATAACACAATTCAACTAATACCAACAGCTAGAACAAACACATTTTAGGAGTGTGAGATTACAGCACTAATTTAATTACCCTTCTCTAATGATACATTTCCAGGTGAAATATCTACAAATGTGGAGAGATAAAAGCATAATGCTACAAAATATGTTTCAGTTAACAACAAAACACATTTTTGCTTACTGTGAAAATGAACCAGCCCACCACTCCCTTCACTGAATCGATATGAACACAGGAATGCTCTCATTTGTCTCGATGCACCTATTTATTCAAACACTTTAAGATAATTGAAAAATACTTAAGATCATTCTGTGCTTTAAATTCAACGACTCCATGGGTTTTCTTGCAATACTGTCCCAACGTGAAAGACAACACTATTGTTGCCATGGTAATAACAGAACATCTCTTTGATACATTGTCTAATACCTTCAATGAATTTGTATTAAAAACTAAAGTAAAATTGAGAGCAAAACAAAAGAATTGATTGTGCCAATCAAATGATAATCTGGCTTTTTAATTTGCAGTTGCTGGGTTGGCCCATTAAAATCATTACTTTGAAAGAGAACATTCAAATTGTTCTTTATCTATAATTATAATACTTGCATTGTTACTAGTTATGAAAAATTACTATCTTTTATTGGTATCGTCAAAAATCCAATAAATCACACATCATATAATTTAACAATTTTACTGCAGTAATTATAATCCAATTACTCTTTACTGAGCATTAACTTTTGGTCACCTAATAGTCTAATGTAGAGAATGTCCATTGAATAAAACTGCCTAATATCATTATACAAATGCTGACAAGTAATGGCGAATGCTACGGCCTGCTTGTGTAATTTGGATATCAGAACCACAAGCATCTGATGAAAAGGAGAACACTCCAAGTAATTAATACTGCAAGAGAAGCTGAGAGATCAGTGACAAAAATCACCTGGTAAAACTATAAAAGGTGTTCTATTAAAGGGCTTTTACTAGACACAGAAAACAATGCAGAGAAAGCAGCATTTTGGCACTTATGTTCAACAGGCTCTTAAAAGCATGGAATGATGGAGACAGAAAACCTATCCTTTCTAATAATCTTGTGACAAAAGCTAAAAGACATCATCCTATTAACTACTGATCTCAATTGCGAATGCAGAGTACTTCCTGATGCCTTTATATGGTACATTGCTATTAAAAAATCACTAAACATTCACGGTGAATAAGACAAGCTTCATTCACTCTTTACCAGCTCCCCTTGTTGGAGAACGAGAAGTGGAACCAAAGGTGTCATTGATATTATGAAGAGGAAATTAATCAGAAATTTTTCTCATATTTCCGCTGTCACACTAATTCACTTTTGTATAAATTTTACCCAGTTAAAAAGTTCATAGCTAACCCCCTGTTGCAGCCTTTTTAGTTTAGAATATTCAATGAGCAAGTCAACTGAAAAGCATCAAGACTGAACACAAAAAGTGTTGGAAATTCTCATTTAGTCGTCTTTATTTTGCTAGCACCATGTGGTCCTTGAAGATGTGGAAAACACGGGAAGCTGAGGGGAGATCAGAGCTGGCTCATTAGCATTCTGACAAAATTGGAACGACGGAGATGTATAGTTTGCCGTTTTTAAAGCTGCCGCTCGTAACTCTCTACTTCATTGTGCCTTTGTCTTTGGGGGGGTTTCAACACAGCAGGGTGTTTGTTAGCTCTGGTTTACACTCTGCATTATGGTAGGCTTTTCCTGCACATTCAATCTATAGGTGTCTTCTCTGTTAAACTTTAAACAAGTCTCTGAATCAGCAGCATCTGCATTAAGGACCACTTTAAACTGCAAGTGATTGATTTTTTTTAGAAAACAGAAAGGAAATCAAAGATTGATAAATTTGAACAAGAAAATGATTAAGAAAATCTTATCACATATTGATTTTTTGCCCTGAATTCAAATTTGACTGCAGCACTTTTCAGAAACAAAGCATTCTTTAAATTACTAAATATATTGTGAAGAAAATAAATTAATGTTTTACTCCAACTGTTATACTTCCAATAATCAGACAGGAATGAAAAATAAGGTGATCTGTGTTGGTGATACAAATAAAAAATGGGGTTTCTATTGATAAGCAATGCTGCTTCCATGCAAAACTTTTCAATATATAATGAAATGGAGAGAGGTTTTCTTGAGAGAATTTATCTGCTAAAGCCCGAGCGTTGCCCTCCTGCCTTCGATGATAACCTGCAAGAATGTCAACAGCTCATTGCCTAGAGAACTGGAAGGAGTCACCAAGCAAGCCATAATCTGCTCTTTGTCGAAGCACCGCTTCAAAGTTAGATTTAAAAAGAGTTTCCCCTCTTTGCTGCTTGGCCTCACATCACTGAAATGTTACTGTACCTAAATTATTGAAAGCCCAGTAAAACTCATCACACTAGTACTAACTTCCAATTGCCAAACTTAGAAAATAGCAATGGGTTTTTTAAAGAAAGGATAGTTTTGCTTTGACAGTAGATATCTAGGAAAATATAAAAACATTTCAAAAAGAAGTGCCTCAGATAAATTTGTTTGACATGATTTTATGGACTTGAGGGAAAGACGATTCAGAATGAATAATTGATTTCTGTACGTTGCTAGTTTAAAATGCATTTCTTCTCTAGCTGTTGCATTTGCATGTTCTCCTGTAAATGGGGACTTGACAAACGAGGCCACCCAGCTGGAAACAACTGATGCAAAACTCAGAGGTAATCTCCCTGTTTAGCTCAGTACCATGGGTTGCCTTAACACTACCTCTATTATTTGATAGATTTAGGCACATTTTAATTTATTTGTTGGCTTCTATCTTCCAACACACTTGCCATTTTGAGAACCTCAAAACCCAATAGCACGTAAATACGTTTGTTCATGGCTACTGATCAATGTTGCCACTAATCAAGAGTGAGCCACAGTGAGCACATTTTCAAATCCTTCAAAGCCGATTTCACAGAAATACTGTATAGGAATCCTACATATATTGTTTACACAATTCACCAAATGGCTCTTGTAGGCCATTTCAGCAAAAGATGTGGACTAAAACTATTAGATTAATAAAAGTGGATTAGAGGAAAATTTAATTTAAAAGCACCCTTGATAAGCCATGTAAAGAAACCAACAGAAACTTAATGACACTTACAATGTTCATTTTCTTGACAATTTAAACTATCAGTTCTTAAAAGTTTAAGAGCACATTTAATTAAGTGAAATAACCATTAAGATTTAGTTCTAAGAATTCACAATAGTAATTTTTCTATTCTTATTGCTCCAAGATTTGAAAGTAAATCAACTCACAGCCATTGATACTCATTCGAGCTACTACTTCAGCAAACACTAGGAGTCTCAAGTGAGAAACACCAGGAGAATTCTTCCACAAAAGAAATGCCAGTGTCTGTTGACAGTGCTCATTTTCTTTGCATAATTCTCCCCACCTCTCCCATTAGTTACTGACTGCTCCCACTCCAGGATATGTAGTTACATTGACCAAGCACATTGCCCAGTAAATGCTTGAAACATTTGCATATAAACCACCTTCTGTGAATCAGTGTGAGCATCTGAAAGGAAGGAATGGCATAGCTCGAGATTGACCAAACTGTAATGTTGCTGTTTTTAACATTTTTGCAGGAATTGAAACGTGATGCAACGGACTCATTTTAGTTGCTATGTTGATGTCATTAAATGATAACATTTTTGGGTGGCACAAATTATGAGGGACAATTAGGAAGCTCAGCTGCAAGTACTAGCTCCAGACTCACAGGTTTTATACAGCTAGGATCCAAGTGCCACAAACGCAACGACCATCGACAGAGGCTTAGTTAACATATGACTCCAATGAGAAAATCTAATGCAAAAAAAAAAACTTGTTTTGAAGGAAACTAATGGTCTATTATGTTAATATTAGTTGGGTCTTAAAAAAATAATTGTATGGAAAAAAATGGATACGTAGAATGATTATAAGGCAGTAATCTCATCAAGGTGTTTAGATAACATCACAACTGCAAGAGCTCTGAAAGCAGTCGCCTGAACTCTTGAGATTAAATTGCAGCCTTGAAATCCCTCCTGTGTAACTTTTTCTCTAAGTATATTGGGAAGCTTGAGGTCAAACCATTTTCAGCCCTTAGTTAGTAGTGAGTGTGATGGAGGAAGCAGATGACTAATATATTGCAGACACCCTCACACTGAAAGCTCAACGGCAGTAACGGAACTACTGAAGGCTTGCAAAGTGAGTGAGGAAACAAACAAGTGCAAATCTCTCTTTAGGATATTCCACCATTGCTGGGAAATAAATTCAACGCTGGTTTTATCCAATTTCACTATTTAACAATATTCTGCCTTAATATTAATGGATAGCATTGCTTTTTCTAGCCTGTGGTTTCCTCAAGAACCTTAAACCTATGACATGTCCTGTCACGCATGCACAACACAAACATGTCGTCACGTTGATGCACCAGAAGCAAACAACTTTGCATATTTCACAAGCCATTTCTCTGTATAAAATGCCAGATATTGCCATTATTTTCAATTGTCAGCTTTCCTCATCCACACTCACATGACACCTTTCTTGATTACATGTGTCATTCAGTCCATCCCTCTCCCTGGAATCCATTGATAATGACAAGGACAGGTGAAGAAGCAGGTAAAAGAGCACAGAATCCTAGGCTTTAGAAACGAAGACCAGATGGCAAGGAAGCTATGATCAACCTTGAAGAAACTCTGTTCCAACCCAACAAAGATGGCATGTCCCCGTTCTGGGTGTCCCACTTAAGAAAGGATTTGAAGGCTTGGGAGTGCGCAGGAAACGTAGAACATTGCACAGTACAGCACAAGAACAGGCCCTTGCACTCACAATGTGCTGAACATGATGCCAAGATCAACTCTCATGTGCCTGCACATAATTCATATCCCTCCATACCCTGGGTATCCATACCAAAGATTTACCAAAATGCGTCCAGGGAAAAGGAACTTTAATTTTGCGGAGAGACTGATGAAGATGGGTTGATGTTCTTAAAGCTTTTGATTAGATATGATCAAGGTATTAAATTCATGAAATGTAATGGACAGAAATTTCTCCTACTGGTAGAGGCATCAGGAAGTAGGAGACAAAGAATGAGGTTGACTAGCAACAAGAACCACAAGTGGCATGACAAGCTGTATTTAATATATGTAGACGGGGTCTGATGTGCTATGGGTATTAGTGCAGACAAATTCAATAATAACCTCCCATAGAGAAGTGGATAAATGAGTGAAAGGAAGGATTTTGCCAGGTGAGTTGGTTGGCAGGAGAAGGTGCTGGGATTAGATGGATTTGGTGATTGCTGAAAGCCAGTACACACTCAACAAGCTGAATTGCCTCCTTCTTTGCAGAACCATTTTGGTAATTCTATGAGTTAAACTTTTTTTTCTTATTCTGATGAAGTGTTTCTTAAAAATCCTGCTTTTAATGTCTCAACGAGATCACTTCCCACCTCTGCTCTAACCTTTAATGATTGTTCATTCTGATATACAAAATATTAGCATTATTTGCTCCACTGCAGAAAGTAAACACACCTTAAATAAAAGGATTACTAAATTAAGATCATCACTAGGAACAAAAGAAAACTGAACACTGTGAGCCAAGTAGAAGATTAAAAATAATATTAAAATAAAAGATACCTGGAAGGCCATGGCACGTTATGTTAAATATTACTGCCCAAGTACAACAGGAAATCAACTATTAAAAAGAAATTCCAAATATATCTCTATATTTTAAAACTTTAATTCTTTCAATCTTATAATCTTTTTACAAATGTAAAATTTCATAGAAGAGAACGTTGTGAATCACACTTTTCACTAAGTACTAAGATCTGCAAGCATCTGGAAACCTTCTGCTAAGAATGTTAATCTGCTGGATCACATGCTGGCACAACATGGCATGTACATTTGCTTAGTTAGTATAACAATGAAAAGTACAGGTTCATTAACGCTAGTTTAATAAGTGCAGGTTCATTAACGCTAGTTTAATAAGCGTTCTTCCCCTGTAGCAGTTTGTTGCCATGAGAATCTTTGAGAACTAAAATTATTTTTCTTTAGGAAATTAAGAATTTCTCTAAAAACTTGTGTCGATGCAATGCATCTCTAAATTTGATGACAATGCCTTCAGCATCCCTTCCACTAATCTTCTCCAATCCCTTTTCATCTGATTGTTGAAGAATGTCTGAAGCCTGACACCACGTCTAAGATGTCTGCACATTTGGGGGATGGGAACGTCACATTATTTCACTTGATTCAGAATCTTAGTCAGTGGTTAAACTCAAATATACATTTTTTTAATCTTTTGTCATGAAACATTTTAAATTCAAACTTCACAGCAAAGGAGCTGCGATTAGAACAAGCACACAATGCCAATCACATTTGGAAAACAAGGTTGCACCACTGTCAATAACGATTTGTACAAAATAAGTGTAAATCAACTTTGTTCACATGTAACCTGAACGTGTTACGACAAAGAAGATGACGTAAACAATTGGTTAATATATTGAAGTGCTTAATAAAGTGCTTAAAATGATAATACATAGGAAAATGTTTAAATGACACAATTCCTACCATATGATGAGAGTGCAACCTTGGACGTACTGTGTGATGTAGCAACAAGGATTCATGAACTGGAGCTTGGAAAGGGACAAAAGATTTACTTACTCTGAATTTAGAGTAAATCTCGGCTCCCTGAAGGTATGTTAGTTGGCACCATAAATTCAATGTTGGATCCTACCAGAATGAATCTGGTCAATAATGAAAAAAATGTGTCTGCAGAGAGCTTAAAGCTGGTTGTGTGTCAGGACAGAGCGATCGTTGCTGCCAGCCAAAAACAAACTGAGAAACGCGGTGCTTGCAGCAGTATCCGTTTTGATTTTAAAATGCAAAGTGCAGACAAATGCAGCATGATCACCACAGACATCACTGGCAGCTTCCAACACAACTCACAGGGTATTATGCTCAGAACACTTTTTCTTCCCTTACTGCTGAAAGATTATACTGGTTATCCCATTAAAGTTGGTAAAATGCCATTCTTATGTCTTAAAGCTGTAGCATTTGAGGTCAAGAAGTGTATGCTGCTTCTTACAAGGCTACTGTGGATGTAATCTTCCCAAAGTTACAATAATTAATGTTAAGCTTCTTTAGCAATACGTTTCTGAAAGAACTTGCCTGATAATATACTTAGAGCCTGTCTATGCTGTTTGTATTTCTAAGCAGGAAACATTTTCATGCGCCTCACGTACTTTGGTTTAAATCTTCAGTCAGACTAGGATGAGAATGAGTGTTTCCTTGGATTATGGAAGAAAAAACTAAATTCATACCAGCCAATTAAAACATATGGCACACAAGATGTAGATATTAATTGTAGAATACTTGCAGAACCGGTAAGAAAAATGTCTTGAAAACCATTGAATATTCAAATATTGATCAATATATTTGCAAAATGTTATGCAATATATGAAGTGAATATATGGGAATGTGATTGTACATATCATACAAGAGACCACAAGGGCCAGGCGGCATTCACACATGTTCATATAATGTTTTAAAATAACATT